>NW_026526843.1:117392932-118075654 GCF_024362965.1 Panthera pardus | reverse complement strand
TAAACATTTGTCCAATTGAATAGGACTCAGCAATCAAAAGAAACTACTCACACATGCTACAACGGGGATGAAACTTGAAAACACTCTACAAAATGAGCAGAGCCAAGCACAAAAGAGTACACCTTGTTCGATCCCTGTTAGATGTTTCACGGCGCATGGCTCCATTTCACGGATGTAGCGTGAATTATTTGAGCCCCATTGTTAGACCTGAACTTGTTTCCCATTTTTCAATATTATGCATAGCGTACGGCTAAATATTGGTGCCCAGTCTTAATGATTTCTTTAGGCAAATGCCTAGAAATGGAACTGCCTGTGTGAAAGTCTGTCCATTTTAAGCCAAATGGCCCTTCACAAAGTGCACTCGGTCTGGGCTCCCGCCAGCAGGGCTCCCGTCTCAAATAGAGCACCGCTTACCACACGGTGGGGGGTGGGGAGGTCACTCTTCCAAGCCCAGGAGCCCCACCCTTATGACGCTCTGTATTTGTTTGCAGACCCCCAGTACGCAGTTTCCATGGCCTTGCCGCTGGGTGCCAACAGCTGCCAAACGGCAGGCTTCGCCCTAGCCACCATAGGATGGATCCTCACCATCACTTCCATGGGCCTCGTGGAGTGGCGAGTGTGGCACATAGGGAACACCTCTCTCTCTTACTCCAGAGTGGTCTGTGTGGGAATGTGGAAGGTGTGCATTTACCACCATGTCCCCAACACCAACAGATCTGCATTGTGTTACCATTACGCCTACAATGATACTTACATCCCTTTGGATATTCGTATTTGTCAAAATCTCCTGTTGGTCGCCAGCATCCTAGGTCTTATGGGGAGAGTCTCCATCATCTTTGCACTTAAAAATCTGTGCGTTGGAAGTGGTCAGAGGAATGTCACCTTCGGTCCACTTGTTGTCTCAGGAATTCTGGACATAGCTGCCGGTATCTGTATCTTGATCCCTGTGATCTGGAATTACCTCTCCGTGATGAATGAAGAGGGTATTGCCTTCCCACCATTTCTCTCTATACCCTTCAAGCCCAATACTCAGGAGCTTGGCAGTGCCATTCTGGTGGCAGGCCTGAGTGCCATCATGATGCTGTCCAGCGGATTAATTTTCCTCTTTTACAGGTGCCCCATAGCTCGCCGAGTGCATCCTCAAACTTCAGAAATATAAACTCTTGGTTGCATTGGCTTTCCAAATTCAAGATTACCAAGCATTTTTGACGAGTTCTAGCAGGATGCCCTATCAAATATTTCCAACGATTCTAGACCATGCCAAGGGTAGTTGTGGGCAGAAAGTAGCCAACTATTTCCATCTGCTATTTTCTACGTCTTGGGTTCTTTACAAGAAAATTTCACTTAAAAAAAATCTTCCCCACCTGTTGGTTGGTCTTACTGAGTCTGAATTTCAATTATTGTTGAATAAATAATCTATACTATAAACCTAGTCTATGGACATAAGATTTTCTGTGATTCTCACATGTCCCTTTTTTTCAAGTTGGTTTTGTTGTTGTTGTTTATTAATTTGAGAGAGAGAGAGCATGTGAGCAGGGGAGGGCCAGAGAGAGAGGAGAGAGAGAGAGAGAGAGAGAGAGAGAGAGAGAGAGAGAGAATCCCAAGCAGGCTCCACACTGTCAGCACAGAGTCTGACTCGGGGCTCAAACCCACCAACCAGGAGATCGTGACCTGAGCCGAAATCGAGAGTTGGACGCCTAACCGACTGAACCACCCAGGCCCCCCTCCAGAGTATTTTACTTTCTTTTTTTTTTTTTAATGTTTATTTTTGAGACAGAGAGAGACAGAGGATGAACGGGGGAGGGTCAGAGAGAGAGGCAGACACAGAATCCGAAGCAGGCTCCAGGCTCTGAGCTGTCAGCACAGAGCCCGACGCGGGGCTCGAACCCACGAACCGTGAGATCATGACCCGAGCCGAAGTCGGACGCCCAACCGACCGAGCCACCCAGGCGCCCCCCCTCCAGAGTATTTTAAAGCAAACCCCAGATATCATGTCCCTTCATCCCTATACACTATCTAAAAGATGGACATTTCCTTGCATAGTCATTCTGTGCCTTAAAAAATTGAACAGTTATCCCTTGTGATCATGAAATATTTAATCAGAATTGTTACATATCTCCAAAATAATTCTACAATTTTATTTCTTCCACACAAGATGCACACTCTGTCTCTTAAATCTCAGACTGAAGTACTTCCCCTTTGGTGCCCACTCCACCTTTTGTTCTTGTAAGATTTTATTTTCAAGTAATCTGTACGTGGAACGTGGGGCTCAAACTCAAAACCCCAAGATCCAGAGTCACATGCTACACTGACTGAACCAGCCAGGCACCCTTGCCTTTTTTTCCTTTTCTTCATTTTGATTTGCCTAAGAAAGTGGGTCTGTCGTCCTCCCATGAAACTTGTCACATCTCAAGGCTTCATTAGATTCCAGGTCAGCTGTTTGTGGAAGAGTATGTCAAAGGCGATGCCCTACTTAGACTGAGTGCATTGTAGCAGGTGGTAAATGGTTATTTACCTTTTTAGTGATGCTAATATTGATGGGTGGATCCAGAAGGGGAAAACCCAAACCCTCTCGTAAATTTCATCCAGCTTCCACCTTTTGATGGTCCTTGTGCGAATCAATGATTGCACTAAGGATTACGAGTGGTGACTTTCTAATGTGAACATTTTTGTCAGATTTATTAACCAGAATGCTTTTGTAAAGAAGAGCTTTCTCTCATCAAGTGTGGCTACTTGGGTTCCCTACAATTCAGCTCAGACACAAAAGGCAAGGTAAATGCTTCATTTTTTCCCTTTAATTGTGAAATTGCTAGAGTAAGGGGGAAGAAGTCCTTAATTACCTTGGTGTTGACCGATGGCATTTTAAAATTGTTTTCACTGTTAGTTTTCATTTTTGTCTTTTTCTCCTGAGAGTATAAACTCAACTCTGGAGTCTGAACTCATGAGACTGTTTCCATGTTTTTATTGTGGAAATTTTCCAATGCCTTCAAAAGTAGACCAGCGATTTTCTCAGCTTCAAGAATTCTCATTAGGTGCCCTATAGTGTTTCATCCCCATCCTCACCGACTCTCACCAACCCCAGTCTTGGATCATTTTGTAATAAATCCCTGGCAGTGTATCATTTTATTGATGAATACTTCAAAACACATCTCTAAAAGATAAGGACTCCTTTTTCATAACATAACCACACTGTCATTATCACACCAAAAAAAAGTTAATACTTTCCTAATGGAAACAAATGTGTAGTCAATGTTCAAATTCCCCTAATTGTCTCATACATGCTTTTGTGGTTTATTAATTTTGAGAGAGAGAGAGAGAGAGACGGAGAGAATGCAAGCAGGGAGGGGCAGAGACAGAGAGAGGGAGAGAGGATCCCAAGCAGGCTGCATACCTTCAGTGCAGAGCCCCACGCAGGGCTTGAACTCATGAACCGCGAGATCATGACCTGAGCCAAAGTCGGACGCTTAACCAACTGAGCCACCCAGATGCCCAGATATATCTAGGTTGTTTTTTTTTTTTAAGTTTATCTACTTATTTCTGAGACAGAGAGAGAGAAAGAGGATTTCGAGCAGGCTCCACACTGTCAGCAAAGAGCCCAACACAGGGCTCGAACTCATGAACCGTGAGATCATGACCCGATGTGAAATCGAGAGTCAGGTGCCTAACTGAGCCACCCAGGTACCTCTTGTTATTACAAATTTAAATAACTACTCCCAGCACCCCACGCAGTTAGGTATGCCCTTCGTGGACTGTGGAATGCCTTTTTCTCCCCAACTTCGTAGGTGGTCCAGTCAGCTCCCAGGGTAACTCCTAAGCCCTCCTAATGCCCTATTTGATTACATTCTGAAATCATCCTGGAGGCCGGCCTAGAAGAGAGACAACCCCTTGAGCTCACTCACTGATGAATTCTTTCCCCAACATTCACTGGGTGTCTTTCACATGAGAGGTGACATCAAAACATTTCACCGAGAGCTTTGAGGATATGGTGTATACGAGACACACGCCTCCCACTTGTGCTGCGTGATTGCTCACGCTATTCACAGCCCTTCGGATGCGTAAATGGCCTCAAACGAAATAAATGACTAAAAGATAAGGTCTTAATGGGTAAAACTCAGACACACTTGAATCTAGAGTGACAGACTGAGGGTCATACTGAGTTCACGAGAGAAATCAAAGGGCTAACCTGGAATGTCTTTCTTTTCAAAGAACATTTATTTGTTTGAGAGCATAGTGGTTGAAAAAATTGCCCCACTGTGACAAAAGTCTATCAGCTATTTAAATTTTTTTAATGTTTCTTTATTCTTCAGAGAGAGAGAGAGAGAGAGAGAGCGAGACAGCATGAGTGGGGGAGGGGCAGAGTGAGAGAGGGACGCAGAATCTGAAGCAGGCTCCAGGCTCTGAGCTGTCAGAGCCCAGTGTGGGGCTCGAACTCATGAGCCACGTGAGATCATGACCTGAGCCAAAGTCGGACGCTTAACCTACTGAGCCACCCGGGCACCCCAGTCTATCAGCTATTTAAATATGTGTTCCAAAATCATCGCCTGTGGACCCAAGTGGGCTGGGTGCTCCGCTAGAATGTTAAACAGACACTTCCTTTAGGCTTTGTGGCCAGATTTGTGGGCAACAGATTCTTCCTCCTCTCTGATGGAGATTTTGTAAAATTTTAATAGCATTCTTTAGGAAATCTCCTTTCTCCACCGACTATTATTTGCATAACACCCTTAGCTCTCAAGCTTTGCGAACTGGGAGGAAATCACACCCTTTTGCATTTAGTTACAGAGTTCCTGGCTCCCTTCCCAAGTCTTCGAAAGGAGCTGGATGGCAAGTCTGAGTCCCATCCAGACCTTCAGGGCTGGCCTTGGACAGAGTCCCACGTATTCTCCATGCAACTACAAGAATGGCTTGTAAAGTGGTTCCTCGGTAAACATCACATTCCCCCCAGTGAAATCTCCCCCTGTAATAGGTCTAATTAAGGCCAACTTTACATACAGGGGCTTTGAAAGTGGATTTGTGTAATTTAAGTGGATCAAAACCACGGGTTGCTTGGAAAATGGAAGCTCGCAGACGACATGCTTATGAGGAAGGGTTGCCCAACCCACCCCCCTCACAGAAGAGATACCGTGACCACGAACAGAGTGGCACATTTGCCACCTGTTGGTCACGGGGGAAAGTGGCTAGATTGGCTTCGGTGAAAATTTAGTGGTGACCCCCTTCTGCCTCCAGGCTCAACAGAGAGCAAGCCCATGGGTCCTAAAGACTTTAGATGCAAAAGGCCAAGGGATCGCCATGGCAGGGTCTGCCCTGGGGGAGAAGGGTAGAAGAAAAGGGGCAAAAATGAGTTTCAAGACCTTCTGAAGGACCTTCATTCATTTCTCGGGTTAATGGCTATAAATGGAGGCAACTGTGGTTCGTTTACCTCGGGAAAGGGCTTTTAAGGAATATTCCCAAGCAGCTGCGGAAACCCCCTTTGTTTCAGGGAAATTCCCTGTCTTCTCTGGCTTGACAAGGACTGCCTATTTCCACCTGTTGGCGGGAAAAACCTGCACCAGCTCATCTGTCTGAGCTGATGGAGTTTAAGACCGGGAGACCTCCTTCTCTGTCCTCTGGACTTTTACCGGCCTCCAGCCCGCCTGCTGGGCCCACACCTCTTTGGCTTCCCGCCCCCCTCCTCCCGTTTCTGCACCACTTGGGGTGTGGCCTGCCTACCATCCTCAGGGCCTGAGGCACCACCGGCTCCTCCTCCCACCCTCCCGTCAGCACCCACTTCAGATCTCCCCACCAGTGTCTCAGGTAAGCACCGACAACGGGGAACGAATCGACTGTCTTTTAAGCTGATGCAAGCGAAACATAACTCGGTATTTAAACTAATTGAAGTTTGTTGGTCCAATTAAAAATAGAGTTATCAGCATTAAATATAAAACGTTTTATTCTATCTAGGTTTCCTAAAGGGCAGATAAGCTAATGTCATCTCCCTTGCAATTTGCTAGCAAGAAGGTGACTTAAAGTGATGGTTAATTCGGTCTCAAAGCTTTCGCGGGTAATTGTTAAGATAGCTTTCAAAGGCTTTGGTAACCTGAAACTTTAAAGTTTTTGCTTGGATGAGAAATTGAAATTGGATTCATCAGACATCTAGGTCTTTTCGAAATGAGATAAAGTGCTAAAGCATTGACTGCTAAACATAAGTTTGAGCTTTTGACTTCTCGTCACATGAAACAAAGGATATTTGGGTCTGTTGGAAAACATGCCTTGTGCTTCATCGATTGATGAATTTGCCATCTGCTGAATTCTGCTGTAACAGTTCACGATTGGTTACTAGTTAGTTTTGCCCGGAGATTAAGGTTTCTAAGCATTAAAATTCTTCTGTTAAACATAGTTAAGACAGATGGAAAGAAGGGAAGCGACTCTGTATGTAGAAAAGTAGGAGAGGTGTAAGGAAGATATAAGGAATGGAGATACATTTTTGTTGAAGGTAAAAGAAGGTAATTTGGTCCTAGAATTGATGATGTTTTGGGGTCATGGGGGGGCTTGTGGCGTCTGGAACTGAAGGCCAAGAAAGAATTCTGGAAGACGTCTTTGGTGCAAAAAGCCGATTTTATTAAAGCATGGGGACAGGACCCGTGGGCGGAAAGAGCTGCATTGGGGTCCTTCTGGGTAACTCATTATCTACCCTCAGGTTGGGAGGAGTTCAGGGATAGAGTAAGTCTCTAAGGAATTCTGGAAGCAAGGTTTCCAGGACCTTGAGGGGCTAGCTGTTGCTAGGGAAACACCATTTACTACCGTTTAATAAAAGCTCGGTCCTGAGACCCTTCAGATGCATACGAGGGGACTGGGCACAGGCTTGGAGCCTGATTGCCGGCATGTATCCTGGGGCAGTCCTCGTAAAGGAAGTAGACTTCCAGGATCCTCGAGGTTGGGACACCGGACAACAACGTTAAGCCAAGGTTCTCTTTTGCCCCCAGCAAAGTGTCATCGTGGAGGCAGCTGAGCTCCTAGAGGGAGATCACTCTGCCGGTTTCAAGGACTTGAAGGACCTTCATCAAAAGGGCGCTGGTTGTTTAGAGAAAAATGGCTTGGGACAAAATCTGAATGCAAAGGAAAGTTGTAGAAGGTTTGTGAAAGGAAATCTTTGGAAAGGAATTTTATGTGTGGTCAGCATGGACTAAGGTTAAAATAAATGGATTTCCATTTTTTTTAATGTTTGTTTATTTTTGAGAGATAGAGCAGGGGAGGGGCAGAGGGAGAGGGAGACAAACAATCCAAAGCAGGCTCCAGGCTCGCAGCTGTCAGCACAGAGCCCGACACGGGGCTCAAACCCACGAACCATGAGATCATGACCTGAGCTGACTTAGCCACCCAGGCGCCCCTAAAATAAATGGATTTTTCAAATACACTAGTATGAGACTGAAAATCTGCTTTTCTCTCTGTTCAAAAGACAAAAGTTTTCTTGGATTGTTGATCTGCTCTTAATAAAAAAATGTAAACAAGTATCTTTTTTGTCTGCCGGGAAAACCAAGCTTATGTTTTGTCTTTATCAAGTCTTTGATTACTTAGTTAAAACTTCTCAATGTTAAAGGAGCTAAGTCTTGCTAACAACTATATAACCCTACATACATATTTGCCTTTGAATCTCTTATTGCCACCTTGGTTAAATAAATAACTAAGTTTTAAGTTTTGTAATGATCTGTGATCCTATTTAGGCATGTGCTTTATAACTTTCTAAGGTTTTAACAGATTCCCCAAGATTTAAATTGTAAATGAAGTCTTTTTGACCAATTAGGCTTGTTTGTTTCGTATGTTACGTTACTTGAAAAAAACTCAAACAAATAATGGTGAACCTCAGGTTGTATTGCTTGGATAAATGCTATAACTGTTCAAATATATATATATATATATATATATATATATATATATATATATATAATTCCTAAAGTTTTAATATGTTTTGGTAATAAGGTCATCACTTGATATTCTAGTTATCAAAGTGCTAGGTGTCACAGAAATCATGAATTCCCTTGTCAACTGCATTATAATGAACTCTCATATCAGATTGTTAACAGTGTCCATTTCTGAGATTTTTGCCATTTATAGTTAATTGTTCTTATTCTCTCACAAAACGTCTTTCATCTTCAAGGACACTTATAAAAAGGACTTTTAGGACAAATACAGGTGTTTCACATCTTTAAGATTACTGAAATAGGTAAAAATTTCCAGAACTAACTAAAAGTTTTATTTGAACTAAACAAGAATTAGGAACATGGGAGTAAATGAACTGAGGAAGATTATAGTTTTTGTGACTCTTGTTTGAAATACTATTGGTACTCATGGGAATGCAAACTGGTGCAGCCACTCTGGAAAGCAGTATGGAGGTTCCTCAAAAAAATAAAACTAGAACTACCCTACGACCCAGCAATGGCACTACTAGCCATGTATCCACGGGATACAGGTGTGTTGTTTCGAAGGGACACAGGCACCCCCATGTTTCTAGCAGCACTATTGACAGTAGCCAAAGTATGGAAAGAGCCCAAATGGCCATCGATGGATGAATGGATAAAGAAGATGTGGTCTATACATACACAATGGAGTATTACTCGGCAATCAAAAAGAATGAAATTTTGCCATTTCCAACTACGTGGATGGAACTGGAGGGTATTATGCTAAGTGAAATGAGTCAGAGAAAGACAAATATCCTATGACTTCACTCACATGAGGACTTTAAGAGACAAAACAGATGAACGTAAGGGAACGGAAACAAAAATAATCTAAAAACAGGGAGGGGGACGAAACAGAAGAGACTCCTAAATATGGAGAACAAACTGAGGGTTACAGGAGGGGGTGTGGGAGGGGGGATGGGCTCAATGGGGAAGGGGCACTAAGGAATCTACTCCTGAAATCATTGTTGCACTATATGCTAACTAATTTGGATGTAAAATTAGAAAAAGAAAAAGAAAAAGAAAAAGAAAAAGAAAGAAAGAAAAGAAAAGAAATAAATAAATAAAAGAGATACTATTGGTACTCTAATGTTTGCTTTTCCAGATTAAGAAAAGTTTCTCTTAAGATATCTATGACTTACACGGTCTCATGGTTAAGTTCTTGGGATTGAGCCCTGTGTCCAGCTCTGTGCTGGTGGCATGGATCCTGCTTGGGATTCTCTCTCCCTGCCCCCCCCCCCACTCTCTCTCTTCCTGTCTCTCCTCCACTTGCACTCTCTCTCTCTCTAAGTAAATAAATAAACTAAAAAAAAACCTATGACTTACAAAAACATGATAAAAATATTCCTCTGTAAACAAATTAAGGCATTTCACTTTTCTTTGTACCTAAAACCCTCTGAAATTCAGAAGGTCTTAACGAGACCTTTTTAAAGGCTTTTTTTTTATAAAAGGCTTTTAAAAAAGGCTTTTTAAAAAATAACTTTTTAATGCTTTATTTTTGAGAGACAGAGAGCTAGAGCATGAGTGGGGGGAGGGGCAGAGAGAGAAGGAGACCCAGAATCCGAAGCAGGCTCCGGGGCTCTGTGCTGATATCACAGAGCCCGATGAGGGGCTCAAACCCACGAACCACAAGATCATGACCTCAGCCGAAGTCGGACGCTTAACTGACTGAGCCACCCACGTGTGCCAACACTGTTGCCTTTTTTAACTAAGTTTATTTATCCCTTTTTTAAAAAAATTTTTTTAATGTTTTATTTATTTTTGAGACAGAGAGAGACAAAGCATGAGCAGGGGAGGGGCAGAGAGAGAGAGAGAGGGAGACACAGAATCCAAAGCAGGCTCCAGGCTCCGAGCTGTCAGCACAGAGCCCCACGCGAGGCTCGAACTCACAGATCGTGAGATCATGACCTGAGCCGAAGTCGGACGCTTCACCGACTGAGCCACCCAGGCGCCCCTATTTATCCCTTTGAATGTGAATGGTGGCTTGCAACATGGGTAATGGCATCCCCACCATTATGTCTCTCTTCCCATGCCACAGTGACATGACCGCGTGTGCGTGTGGGGAAGCAAATGACTGAGTTGTGACTTAGAAACGGCAGAGATAGCGGCGCTGACAGCTCAGAGCCTGGAGCCCGCTTCAGATTCTGTGCCTCTCTCTCTTTCTCTCCCCTGCTCACACACTCTCTTTCTCTCAAAAATAAATAAACATTAAAAAAGAATTGAAAGAAAGAAAGAAAGAAAGAAAGAAAGAAAGAGAAAGAAGGAAAGAAAGAGAAAGAAGGAAAGAAAGAAAGAAGGAAAGAAAGAAGAAAGAAAGAAGGAAAGAAAGAAAGAAGGAAAGAAAGAAAGAGAAAGAAAGAAAGAAAGATGAAGAAAGAAAGATGAAGAAAGATGAAGAAAGAAAGAAAGAAAGAAAGAAAGAAAGATGAAGAAAGAGAAAGAAAGAAAGAAAGAAAGAAAGAAAGAAAGAAAGAAAGAAGAAAGGAAGGAAGGAAGGAAGGAAGGAAGGAAGGAAGGAAGGAAGAAAGGGCAGGGTTAGTGTTTCCAAACCACAGGGTGTCATTCCTTCAATAAATTGGACACATCTTTGCTCTTTTTCTTTTCAAATGTTTATTTACGTTGAGAGAAAGAGAGCACAAAAGGGGGAGGGGCAGGGGGGGGCGGGACAGAGGATCTGAAGCGGGCTCTGCGCTGACAGCCGAGAGCCCGACGTGGGGCTCGAACTCACAAACTGTGAGATCGTGACCTGAGCCAAAGTCGGACACTTAACCGACTGAGCCACCCAGGGGCCCCTATCCACTTTCATTTTTTGTGGGACGTAGAGAAGACCACAGACGGCCATTGTTAAAATTGACAGAGAATTTGTCAATTTTTGATTCTCTTTTGATGTGAATAAATGCCCTCTGGTATCAGGAGAGGCAGGAAGCACTGTGCCCACAGCAAGGGCTCTAGAGCCTGCCTCGGCCGTTTCTATCTATGTGACCTTGAGTAAGTTACTTAACCTCTCTGTGCTCGGTCCCCTCATCTAGAAAATGGGGGTCATAATTGTACATCTATCACTGGGCTGTCATGAGGGTCGAATGTGTTAACATTCATAAACTATTTGGAAGAGGGAATGAGCTTTACAAAACACGAACTATGTGTGATAAATATTTGGCAAGAGGCAGCAAATGTTGGGCTTTCTTCAGAGCCCCGAACTCTGCCTGGCCACACCTCTTTTACTGTTCATCTCTTGCTGTGGATCTTCTAATGTTGGCTGGATCTTCTAATAGTTGCCATTCCCTCATCTTCTGAACACTGGAGTCCTTCTACATGGCCCACGGGTAAAATGTTAAAGTAAGATACAGGGTGTCTTTCAAATTTGGTCTTCAGGAAAAGCATGTTCCCATCCCACTGATTTCCTTCACGCTGCCCAAACTCACCGGTCCCGTGGTCCATTCCCTCAGCCCTCCATTGTCAAGGAAGTATTATTCCTGGAGAGTGAGGCCATCAAACTGGCAGTCAACCCCAAACTCGTTTTGCTAATGTAACTAAGACTGCTGCCTTCACGCGATTAGAAAGCCCATTGCCCAGGAGATTGTGGAACAGCGAATACGGTGTTGAGAATATCAGGCTTCATAGCCAGGAGACGGATTTTGGAGGCCCCTAAAATCTTCTGCATGGACAGGTGTTCATGTTACCCACTCTGAGCAAAAGCCCTGCCTCACGCCCTTCTGCTAATCGGCAGAGGCAGGAGCCTGAGGAGTATCATTTTCTGATTAGCCCTGCCTCTACTCCCAAGGACTCCAACTGAAAAAGATCCAAATAAGTCAGTGCGCAATCTCGATTTTGCTTCATAGAAGATATCTGCTTCGTGTAAAATACGTCAAGCTGGAATTTCACAGTGGATTTTTATGACTTAGCTTTCCCACTGCAAAAGAAATGCTAATAAGGAAATGCTTCTCCTACGCATTCGCACTAGGACTCACAACTGCCACCTTCTCGCTAATAAGTGCCTCCACGTTCTCCTGTGAAACATTTTCCATAAAACAGTGGAGTCAAATGAAACCCAGGGCTGGGGGCAAATGTCCAAAACAAAAGGTCTGGACAAAGGACCTACTCTTCGGAATGGCTGCCAATAGCTTTCTTTTTTTTTTTTTTAATTTTTTTCAATGTTTTTTATTTATTTTTGGGACAGAGAGAGACAGAGCATGAACGGGGGAGGGGCAGAGAGAGAGGGAGACACAGAATCGGAAACAGGCTCCAGGCTCCGAGCCATCAGCCCAGAGCCTGATGCGGGGCTCGAACTCACGGACCGCAAGATCGTGACCTGGCTGAAGTCGGACGCTTAACCGACTGCGCCACCCAGGCGCCCCTGCCAATAGCTTTCTTGAAAAAATGTCCTACCTACATATCATATTGTTGTCGTCATCTACTCATTTAACATCAAATAAAACGTATTTGGTTTTTCAGGGTGTGTCTTCCTTCCTTTGAAGCTTTTCACTTCCTGAAATCTGTAGACAAACACATTGCATGCATACGCTACCAAAAATCAAGGGGCGCCTGGGTGGCTCAGTCGGTTAAGCGTCCAACTTCGGCTCAGGTCATGATCTCACGGTCCGTGAGTTCGAGCCCCGCGTCGGGCTCTGTGCTGACAGCTCGGAGCCTGGAGCCTGCTTCGGATTCTGTGTCTCCCTCTCTCTGACCCTCCCCCGTTCATGCTCTGTCTCTGTCTCAAAAATAAATAGACATTAAAACAAAACAAAACAAAACAAAAAAAAACAAAGGCAGGAAAAATGTTTATTGCAACCGCTCAGGTGCAAGTGTCACTGCACACAACCCACTCTAAGCCGAGTCAAAGCTTATAAATAAGCTGACACAGTCGGTTCAACGGCTGACTTCGGTTCAGGTCGAGATTTCACCGTTCATGAATTTGAGCCCCACATTGGGCTCTCTGCTGTCAGCACAGGGCCCGCTTCAGATCCTCTGTCTCCCTCTCTCTCTGCCCCTCCCCCGCTCGTCCCCCCCCCCAAAATAAACATTAAAAAAAAAGATTTCTTGGGACGTCTGGGTGGCTCAGTCAGTTGAACGTCGGGTTCCTGATTTCAGCTCAGGCCATGATTTCCTAGTTTGTGAGTTCAAGCCCCACATCGGGCTCCATGCTGGCAAGGCAGAGTCTGCTTGGGATTCTCTCTCTCTCTCTCTCTCTCTTTCTCTGCCTCTCTCTCTCTCTGTCTCTCTCTCAAAATAAGTGAATAAACTTTTAAAATTTAAAAATTTAATGCAAGATTTCTGGGGAAAAAAAGCTCACACATGCACACAGGAAAATAATCACGTTTAGAGCTTAGAGATCTTTAAGACATTATAACTGGTTAAGTTAGCACAGGGTTTCTCAACCTCAGCACTATTGACATATGGGGCTGGGTTTGTTGGGGGCAGGGGGCTATGCTGTACCTTGTAGGATGTTTATCCACATCTGTTGCCTCTACCCAGTAGGTGCCAGGGGTACTTCCTCTCCCCTTCTGTCGAGACCAAAAATGTCTCCAGACATTTCCCAGTGTCCTCTGGGGGCAGAAGTGCTCCCCACCGAGAACCTCTGGGTTACAGGTAGCCAACGACCCTCGCTAATGAGCTCTATGGCGTGTTGAGAGGATTTTGAGGAAAACTATCCAATAAAACTGTATTGGCTCAATATGTCATAGCATCCATTTGCCTGGTCTTTGACTATCTTTAACTCAAGGGTCTCCTGGGGTGATTTTGCTTCCCTCCCCAAGGGGACATTTGAAAATATTAATAAGAAATGTAATTTTTGAAATATGAAACACCATAGTAGGGTTAGGTAGGCAGATAGATACAGCTGATGAGAGAAATGGGTAACTTGGGGGATAAATCTGAAGAGATGGCCTGAAACACAGCCTGGAAGTTGAAATATGAAAGAGTACTTAAGGGGCGCCTGGGTGGCTCGGTCAGCTAAGCATCCGACTTCGGCTCAGGTCATGATCTCGAGGTCCATGGTTTTGAGCCCCGCGTCGGGTTCTGTGCTGACAGCTCAAAGCCTGGAACCTGCTTCGGATTCTGTGGCTTTCTCTCTGCCCCTTCCCTGCTCGTTCTCTGTCTCTCTGTCTCTCTCAAAAATAAATAAACATTAAAAAAAAAAAAAGAGTGCTTAAGAGGCATGGAAAGTGGAGGAAGAAGGCCTGATGTATGTATGTCTCTGGGCATTTCACTGGAATACAAATAGACTACGGAAAAGGCGATATATATTTTTTTTTAATGTTTATTTTTGGGGGAGAGAGCTCAAGAGCACAAGCGAGGGGGGGCAGAGAGAGAGGGACAGAGGATCAGAAGCAGACTCTGTGCTGACAGCTTTGGTGCTGAGAGCAGTGAGCCAGATGTGGGACTGAAACTCATGAACCACGAGATCACGACCTGAGCTGAAGTCGGACACTCAACCGACTGAGCCACCCAGGCGCCCTGAAAAAGGCGACATTTGAAATGAGGTTGAAATTTTTCTAGATCTTTCTAGTGAAAGATCTGAGTCCTCAAATTGAGGAAGTACACTGGGTCCTTCAGTAGGGCAAATAAAAATAGGTTCACACCTATCATAGTGAAAATGCAGAAACTTCAGATATAAGGAGAAATTTTTAAAGGAGACTAGAGAGAAAGCAGAAATTAAATGATAAAGGATCTATAATTAGACCAACAAACACCAGACTTCAAGAAAGAGCAAAAACAGTAAAATAATATCCTCAAAGTGCTGAAAGAAAATAATGCTCAACCAGTAATTCTATGCATACTAACCTATCACTCAAGAATAAGGACAAAATGAAGACATTTTCAGAAAAGGAACTTCACAAAAGGAGGCACTTTGGGAAGAAAGTAATTGGGCCCAGAATAAAAGACTTGGATCCAGAAGTAATGATAAACAAAGGAATTGGTGAGCACGTGGGCATATCTGAAAAGTTTTTTTAATGTTTCTTTATTTTTGAGACAGAGAGACAGAGCATGAAGGAGGAAGGGTCAGAGAGAGAGGGAGACACAGAACCCGAAGCAGGCTCCAGGCTCTGAGCTGTCAGCACAGAGCCCGATGCGGGGCTCAAACTCACAAACTGTGAGATCATGACCTGAGTAGACGTCGGGTGCTTAACCGACTGAACCACCCAGGCGCCCCCTGGTTATAATTTTTAAATGCTGATATTATGGAGTTCACAGATAGCATGTAATACAGGAGAGGAAAGGGTGCCTGGCTGGCTCAGTTAGAAGAAGGTCTAGATCTCGGGGTCGTGATTTCGAGCCTACATTGGACGTAGAGATTACTTAAATAAAGTTAAAAAAAAATTTTAAGACAGGAGAGGAATAGTTAGGGCTAAATCTTTTTAATGTCCTATTTATTCTGAGTCATTAATTAACTTTAGATTTAAAAAAAATTATTTGTTTGTGTAATCTCTATGTCCAACATGGGATTTGAACTCATGACCCCGAGATCTAAAGTCACATGCTCTACCAACCGAGCCAGCCAGGTGTCCCAACCAACTTTAGATTTTAAGTGAGTATATATGTTAAAATGTTAAGGATAACCACTATACAAATAGAGGATGGAAAAAAAAAAAAGTAGAAGGACTGGAAAGGACAAAACAAAGCCGTAATTTTTCCGAGGCAACATGTTTATGTAGAAAATCCAAGAAAAGACTGCATAGTCATGATTCCATTTATAGGAATTTTCTAGAAAAGGAGCACTCGACACAGACACAGAGCAGTGGTTCCCTGGTGCTAGGTGTGGGAATGGGGAATGGCCACCAGTGGGCATTAGGAAACATTTGAGGCAGACAAGGATAGTCTAAACCTGGATTGTGATTATGGTCCTACAATTCTATAAATTTACTAAAACTCTGCAAGTTGTGTGCCTTAAAGGAACGAATTTTATGGTGTACAAATTATATCTAAACAAAGAATTTTTTTAATTTTTAAAAAATACTTATTTTTGAGACAGAGAGCGTTCACGTGTGAGAGTCCAGGAGGGGCAGAGAGTAGGGGACAAAGGATCCCAAGCGAGTTCCACGCTGACAGCAGCGAGCCCAATGCGGGTCACCAACTCACAAACCATGAGATCATGACCTAAGTCCAAGTCAGAGGCTCAACCAACTGAGCCACCCAGGTGCTCCTCAACAAACATAAAAATAAAACCCAATGGCATTCCTAAATGCCAGTGACAACTTTTTAAAAAATATATACTATTTCCAATGGTAAGAAAACCAGTAGTGGTCCAAGGAATACATTTAAAGATGTGCAAAACTGTCATGGGGAAAAAAAAAAAAGAATCTTATTTAAAGTCAGGAAAAACAAGTTATTCAACAGAGGTGTAGACTATGTTCATGAATGTCATGACTCGATGTTGTAAATTGGCCATTCTCATCCATGTATTGTAATTCCAGCCAAAACCCCGCAAGAGTTTTTGTTCGTTTGGGAAGCACTGACAAAAGGTAAAACAACAGTGAGTGAACTCAGTATAGGCCTATTTCCTCCAAGTTGTGACTCAGGGGCCCCGGATCCTTCCCTCTTGTAGCCAGATGTCCTCAATAGGTAGATGGCGAGTTCTCTGGGCCTGTCTGCTTCTAGTGACAGGAGTATGGGGCATCGCTCATGGAGCACTTCATAGGTTGGCCTGGAAGCACTATGCAGTATTTCTGCTCACTTAATAGCGACTAGTGCCAGCCATGTGGCTGGGAAATTTAGTCCAACTACGTGCCCAGGAGAAAAGAAAAGTAGGTTATGGCCAACACACAGCAGTGTCTGCTGTAGCTTTTCATCAAGTTTGATGAGCTGATATTCCCAGACTCCTCCTGACCTGCGCAACATGGACTTCTTCCTGGGATATTCACCCAGGAAGTGAATAAATTCCGAGCTCGCTCCTGGCATATAAAGTTCCAGTCCAGAAGCCACAAAAAACATTCAGGGCTCATTTTTATAGTTTGTGGTAGAAAATGAAAATCACATTTTCGTATCATAAATGACGTGTATCAATCAGACCCATCATCGTATAAACTGTACAGGTCTTTCTGTGACTTGCCAAATCCTCAGACGACCAGCATCGCCCTGCCACCCACCCCAGGCCAGGGTCTGATCTGACTCCCGCCGGCAGGTACAGGAAGTGGAAAGGGTAGCAGAGCCAATAGTGTGAAGCTTGGCATCTTCAACGGCCACTAACAGTTTGCTCTTGGCTGCTTATTTAACTCAGTCCCTCAGTTTCTCCATCTGTAAAACTGGGATAATAATTGTTTTGTCCTCATCTATGATTGTTGTGAGACTAAAATAAATAATGCACGTAGATTTTTCAACATTTTTTGGCATGTATAAACACTCAACATATATTAGTTGTTGCTGCTGCCACTGTGGCTTTGATTGTTACTGTCATTTATATCCCAGTCCCCTATTGGTAGGTATTTGATGGTTTTTACTTGTTTTCTGTTATGAACAGCACTACCTAAGCATCTTTTTAGTCCCATCTTGGCTGACACATAAGTAGCTTGCTAATTCACGGGACGTATTCCATAGGTCCAACTGGGTTACGACCCAAGGCATGGATCAAAATACCTCTTGGGGTACCTGGGCGGCTCAGTCGGTTAAGTGTCCGACTTTAGCTCAGGTCATGATCTCACTGTTCATGAGTTCTAGTCCCGCGTCAGGCTCTGGGCTGACAGCTCAGAGCCTGGAGATGCTTCATTCTGTGTCTCCTTCTCTCTCTACCCCTCCCCCACTCATGCTCTGTCTGTCTCTCAAAAACAAATAACCATAAAAAAAACCCAAAACCTCTTTTTGTAATTAAAAAAAAAATAAGTGCCAAATGAAGGCAGAGCGCATTTGCTTGATTTTTCCAAAAGGAAAAGAAACAATTTCTAAAACCTGGTAACTAATAAACTTGAATTCAATAATCCGCAAAAATACTAGGATGTGATAGTAGATATACAGTTTATGAACTCCTAGGATGATGGCGATCTTGGATGGCCAACATGAATTTTCTAGGAACAATCTAGCCGATCCGATTTCTACTTTCCCTCACGTTAAGTGCGATTCAGATTGGCATTGCAGACAGATTGGGCTGCCAGGCATTCTGGGACTTGAGTGACTGAACCTCTGGGAGAAGGAAGAAAGTCCAGCCCTGGTAGAGCAAGGGCTAGAAAGTATGGGTGAGATCACCAAGGGTGGCTTCTGTTGGGCCAACATAGTTCCATGAGGTCACTCTTCACCTACAAACCAGGCCTGCAGCTAGTCCAGAAAAGGAACTCCAGGGAAGAAGCCTGGCATGAAGGCCTGTCAACACCATAGGGAGGTGTGATAAAGACCATGGACGTCCATGGTTGCAACACTGATTCTAGACCCTACTGGCAATAGACAGAAGCTGCCACTGTAAGTCTCCCCGTATCAGGATTGGTTTCCCATTTTAGGGCAGCAGCCCTTGTCCTACCTTGAGCATCATGACCCTTTGGATCTTGCCAGGAATTAGTGTGACTGTCTCCCTCAGACCGGAAGCCATCTAACTATTGCTGGCATTTTACAGGTGTAGATGTTATCGCTCACCCAATTTTGAGATCTCCTGAGTAAGGGAATCGTGTCTTCCGGAGATGTTGGGGCATACGAGGGATGTAAAGACTCTTCTTATTTCATTCAATAAGAGAAATTTACTTGAGTTTGTCTAAGTCAGTGATTCTCAACTGGGATGACTCTGTCCCCTTAGGGGACATCTGGCAATGTCTGGAGATATTTTTCATTGGCACAACTTAGGAGGTAGAATGCTACTGGCATCTAGTGCGTAGAGGCCAGAGATACTGCTCAACAACCTACAATGTGCATGATAACCCCCAGCATGAAGAATTATCCCGCCCCAAATGTCTACGATGCCTAGTTGAGAAGCCCTGACCTAAACCGAAAAGGAAACATGCAAAACGACTTATCGGAAGAGTCCTGGGGGTAGTTTGCAGAATCCAAGGAGAAATTGAATCAGTCTCAAAAAGAAAAAGAATATACCGGTGCTGATCCATGATCCCGAGCAGTAGGAGGTCACGGACATTTGCCACACTCTGTTGCACATATGACTTGTCTCCCCAGCTGCCAGTCTCTCGGGAAAGAATGTGATTGGTCCAGCAAGGGTCAGAGTCCACTCCCAGGAGATTCAGCTGGGGCCAGCTATGTGGTAGAAACGTGGCACACGGGGGCCACTCCATAGATGTTTCCTACACGAGTGAATTACCATGGCTGCTGGCAGCCATTCCTGTGAGCCGTGCTAGTGCTTTGAGAGATGGGGCAGAAATCTGGCAAAGAATCTATCACTTTCAGCCTGTGGGGCTATCTGTTGTTAAGCCATGGTCGTCCCTCTCTGCTTGTCCACTCTTCCCGACCTTCCAGCCCATCCTCCTATAAATCCCCTGCTCCGGTGACACGGGCTATGTTCGTGGCTATGAACATAAGCTGCTGTTTCCTGGAATTTCAGAAGCCTCCACATCTCCTAATAGCTGGGAGTGATGTTCCCTGACTTTCACTCCACCAGCCAGTCTAATCTTCCAATACCTAATTCTCTGTATTAGATCGTTCCTGTTCGAAATATCTAGAATTTTCCCGACTAAAACTGACTGACGTAGCAGAGATGGTTTCCAACAGTTCTCACTGCACATTTGATGATCCCTTGGCCGCTGGCCTCGTTGAAGGCAACCTCAGACACCAGATGTGTTCCCGCTTCCCGCCAGGCCTCAGGTCTCTCTGCAAAGCGGGGCTTCTCAGTCGTGAGTGGGCATCAGAAACTTCACTGGAAGGCGTGCAAAACGCAATTTCCTAGACCCCCAACTCAGCATTTCTGATTCAGTAGGTCTGGTTTGGGAGTTAAGAATTTGCATTTCTAACAAGTCCCCACTGAATGTTGACACTGTTAGTCCAGAGCCCCCGCTGGGAAACATTGTCAGCCGGATCCCAAAGGTCAGTCATTTTGAACGCCTGGCTGAATTATTAGAATTAAAAAAAAAATTTTTTAACCTTGATTTATTTTTGAGAGACAGAGAGAGAGCACGAGTGGGGGAGGAGCAGAGAGAGAGGGAGACACAGAATCCGAAGCAGAGGCTCCAGGCTCCGAGCTGTCAGCACAGAGCCCGACGCGGGGCTCGAACTCATGAACCGCGAGATCATGACCTGAGCTGAAGTTGGACACTCAACTGACTGAGCTACCCAGGTGCCCCTAGAATGTTTTTTTTAAGATTTTATTTTATTTTTTTCAAGATTTTATCTTTAAGTCATCTCTACAGCCAACGTGAACTTACAGCCAAGCGAACTTACAACCTCGTGATCAAGAGCTGAGAGGCCTGAGAAAATTAAAACTTAAAAGCTTAAGTTACGGGAAACTGAAACCTAACCAAGCTTAACCAGCTTGTTCCGCTTCTGTACAATTGCTTGGCGTGCCCGTGTATTCCTGATCAATCATTGTTGCCTGGCACATCCGTATATCCCTGATCAACCATTGTTACTTGGCACATCCGTGTACTCCTGATCAATCATTGTTGCCTGGCACATCCGTGTATTCCTGATCAATCATTGTGATACCCGTACCCCCCGTTGTGGTCTGACCTAAAGGCAGGAACCAATCGAATACTGTTAAGTGTCCAACTTTAAACACCAACCAATCGCAGCTCTGTAACCGTGGAAAATTCCTGATTTCCCCATGACTTGTTTGTACCTGTCTATAAAAGGGGTGTAAAAACCTCTCTCAGGGCCTCTCGGCGTCACCGGCAATGGGGGCGCAGAGGTCCAGGTTCGAACCTGCAATAAATGACCCTTGCTGCTTAGCTTTGGCTCTGGACTCTGGTGGTTCGTTTTTGGGGGTCTCTTAGACTCTGGGCGTTTCATTTGGTGCGTTGGCCGGGAAGGCCCCCCCCCAAACCCACCAGACCCCAAGTCAACGGGTCATTTCTGAGACCGATCGGTGAGTGAGCCGGCTCTGTCTGTGTCTGTGTCTGTGTCTGTGTCAGTTGTCTGTCCGTTTCTGGCTCTCCCGCGCGGGATCTGTATCAGTGACTGACCTAGCCCTGGCGGACGCGCTATAGGGAAGTCAGTCGGGACCAGTAGGAGACGTCCTCTGGCTCCCGTCTGGGGCACTATTTTGGCCCATCAGAACTCTTTGTTCGGGTTACGGACACCCGTTCTGTATCTGGTCTCTTCTCCAAGGCACTTTCTGTTTGCCGCCGCGCTTGCGATTTAACTTGTCTTCTCTCCCCTGCAGGTATATCCAACTCGATTCCGGAACATAAACTAACTTGGCCCATTTATTTTTTCCTATACAGGCTATGGGACAGAACCAGAGTACACCTCTCTCCCTTCTTCTAGCTAATTTCAAGGATGTCCAGGCTGGAAGAAGGGAGAGAGGCCATAACCTAAGCCTGGACATCCGCCGGTCGAGACTCATCACTTTCTGCCGGTCTGAGTGGCCCACTTTCGGGGTGGGCTGGCCTACTGAGGGCACTTTTTGTTTGCCTATAGTTGCCAAGGTCAGGGCCACCCAGACCAGGTTCCCTACATCCTCGTCTGGCAAGATCTTGTTAAAAACCCTTCACCCTATCTTCCCCCTCCCCTTGCACCCCAGGCCCTGCCCGAAGCGGCCGCCCCACCTGTTGCCCCGCTGGTGGCCCCTCAAGGGGAACGGGGGCGGGGGGTGGGAAGCAGCAGCTGTGCCAGAACCAGGGAGGCTACAGGCAGCAGCCGTGCCAAGCCCTATTGAAAATGTAACCAACCTTAAAGGGCCAGCCGGCCAAACTCGCTGGCGCACCCAGTGTGAGCCAAGCTCTCGCCTCCCCGACTCCACTGTAGCCCTACCCCTGCGGGAAATAGGACCCCCCGATGAAACGGGCAATCCCCGACTCCAGTATTGGCCCTTCTCCACCAGTGACCTATATAATTGAAAAACCCAAAATGCTCGGTTTTCTGATAACCCTAGAGATCTTATAGCCCTCCTAGAGAGCATAATGTTCACCCACCAGCCTACCTGGGATGACTGCCAACAGCTTTTGCGAATCCTGTTCACCACGGAAGAAAGGGAGAGAATTCAACTTGAGGCGCGGAAGCTGGTCCCCAGGGAAGATGGTCGACCCACTGTTAACCCTGACCTCATTAATGCTGCATTTCCCCTGATTCGGCCTAATTGGGACTACAACACGGCAGAAGGTAGGGGACGACTGCTCATTTATCGCCAGACTCTAATGGCGGGTCTCCGAGCTGCAGCACGCAAGCCCACCAATTTGGCCAAGGTGTACTCGGTAATACAAGGTAAGACAGAGAGCCCTGCCAACTTTTTAAAAAGATTAATGGAAGCCTTTAGACAGTACACTCCCATGGACCCTGAGGCCCCTGAAAATCAGTCTTTTGTAAACCAGGCTGCCCCTGACATCAAAAAGAAACTCCAAAAAGTAGAGGATTTAGAAGGAAAACAGATCCAGGATTTACTCCGCATTGCTCAGCGGGTATATAATAATCGGGACGCTCCAGAGGATAAGCAGAAAACTCGCCCCCCTAGGCGCCCCCTAGACAAAGACCAATGTGCCTACTGTAAAAAAAAAAGGACATTGGATTCGTGACTGTCCCAAAAAGAAGCAACTGCGCTGGGGGTCAGAGCCATGGCAAACCAAAGCGGCCCCCATCCTATTTACCCAGAACTCAGGAATTCCTGGGGTCTGCGGGATTCTGCCGGTTGTGGATCCCAGGTTTTGCTGAAATGGCCAAACCCCTTTACGCAGTCTCTAAAAACCAACCATCATTTGAATGGTCTGCGGAAGCTGATTAGGCATTCCAAGAGATAAAGAAAACTCTCCTATCGGCCCCAGCTCTAGGACCGCCCGATATCTCTAAGCCCTTCCACTTATATGTGGATGAGCATAAAGGCATAGCCAAGGCAGTGCTAACCCAGCATCTAGGTCCATGGCCTAGACCAGTGGCCTATCTCTCAAAGAAACTGGACCCTGTAGCCGCAGGATGGCCCCCTTGTCTCCGGATAATAGCGGCTACAGCCCTAATGGTTAAAGACGCCGATAAGCTGTCCCTGGGTCAAGAGTTACATGTCACCACACCCCACGCCATCAAAGGAGTACTCAAGCAGCCCCCCGATAGGTGGATGAGCAATGCTCGGATGGTCCATTATCAGGGACTCCTGTTAAATCCCTTGCGGACCACATACACCCCTCCCCGAACTCTAAACCCGGCCTCGCTGCTACCCGACCCTGACCTGGACTCCCCGCTCCATGACGGTGCCGACATCCTAGCGCAGATCCATGGAACAAGGAAAGACCTACAGGACCGGCCGTTACCTGATGCTGAGGTCACCTGGTTTACTGATGGAAGCAGCTTCGTCCATCAAGGACAGAGGTATGCGGGGGCAGCAGTGACATCTGAGACTGAAGTGATATGGGCAAAGGCTCTGCCCCCAGGGACTTCTGCCCAAAGGGCAGAACTAATTGCATTGACCCAAGCATTAAGAATGGGGCGGGACCGCAAAGTGACTGTATATACAGACAGCCGGTATGCCTTTGCCACGGCCCATATACATGGGGCAATATACCGTGAGAGGGGACTACTCACTGCTAAAGGCAAAGACATCAAAAATAAAGATAAAATTCTGGCCCTATTGGCCGCTATTTGGGCCCCTAAAAAATTGGCCATAGTACATTGCCCGGGTCACCAAAAAATAACTGATCCAGTCTCTCGAGGGAATAACCTCGCTGACCAGACTGCACGCCAGGTAGCACAAAACCCCATTCAAGTACTCCCTGCGCAGCTACCAGACCCAGGGCCCCGAGATTTATCCCCAGAGCCTGAATACTCAGAAGATGATCTTATTTGGATGCGCAAGCTCCCCATGACCCAAGTTACAGATGGATGGTGGAGGGACTCTAGAGACCGCCTTATCCTTCCCGAAAAATTGGGCCACGCAATCCTGACAAAAATACACCACTCTACCCATTTGGGGCCCCGAAGACTTCAGGATCTCCTCAGACGATCTCAACTGGTATTAAGAAACATCTCTGACCAGACGGAAAGGGTTGTGACAGCCTGTTCCACATGTCAACTCCAAAACGCGCACCCACACACCACAGCCCAAGGCCACCGAAAAAAAGGAACCATACCAGGAGCCCACTGGGAAGTGGACTTCACCGAGGTAAAGCCCGGCAAATACGGTTATAAATACTTACTAGTGTTCATAGACACTTTTTCAGGATGGACTGAAGCCTTTCCAACCAAGAAGGAAACGGCGCAGATAGTAGCCAAAAAGATCCTAGAGGAAATCCTGCCCAGGTATGGTTTTCCAGTCATGATAGGGTCAGACAATGGACCTGCATTCGTCTCTAAGGTAAGTCAGGGATTGGCTTCCGTACTTGGGGCAGATTGGAAATTACATTGTGCCTACCGGCCCCAAAGCTCAGGACAAGTAGAAAAAATAAATAGAACATTAAAAGAGACCCTTACTAAATTGACTATGGAGACTGGCGCTAATTGGGTAAAGTTACTCCCCTACGCTCTGTACAGGGTTCACAACTCCCCATACAAGTTGGGCTTTACACCCTATAAAATCCTGTTTGGCCGACCCACACCTATCATACCTACCTCATCATACCTACCTCATTCAATTAGACCAAGATAACAGCCTCTTGTCTTCTCTCAGGGCTCTACAGCGGGTTCATGAGGCCGTGTGGCCTAAACTAAAAGAACTGTATGAGACGGGGCCCCCACCCACTCCTCATCAGTATCGTCCAGGAGACTGGGTCCTCGTCAAGCGACACCGGCAGGAGAACCTTGAACCCAGGCGAAAAGGACCTTACCAAATCATCCTGACGACTCCCACCGCCATCAAGGTAGATAACCTCCCCACCTGGATTCACCACACCCACGTGAAGCCTGTCGACCCGCTGTCTGACCTCGTGGGACACACTGATAAAAATACTACTTGGATTGTAGACCGGAGTAAAAAAAAAACAAAAAACCCTCAAACTAACCTTGCGCCGTGCCTCCCCTAGACATGTTCAAGATAGTAACCCTTGTCCTACTAGCCCTCAACCTCAACCTCCTGGAGGGAGGACTAAATGCCCCCGTCGACAAACAGAAATTGTACGGAGCTCTGTATAGAAGGCCCTGTGATTGCAGAGGTGGTGTAGTTAGAACCCTCACCCTGCCACATGGTAACAGACTAGTAGCCGGCTCTGTAGGAAGGGGTGGTCACTATCAGCGAAGATACACTCAAACCCAAGACTGTGGGACCACAATTGCTCACTTAACCCAGACCTATGACATCACGGGACCCCCAAAACAGCAGTGATTATGTGTTGACAAACCTAAGCCCCTGCCCCCCATAGCAGAATGCCCTCGCTCTACTTTCCAGGAGTCGATGCGTAGCTCTTGTTATGACTCCTATCAGCAATGTACAGGGCCAGACAACTCCACTACCTACTTTACAGCTATCCTACAGAGTAACAGGGCAGCAAAAGCTAGTGATAATAATATGCAACCTCAAGCTGGCTGCCGTGGCTCAGTTGGAAAAGCCGTCCGCTGGAACCCCCATGCCCATCCCTAGTTTAAACTTTGCAACTGGCAGATCCAAACGAGCTGTGGTTTTTATCCCCCTCCTGACAAGCCTAGAAATTACAGGTGCATTAACTACCGGGACAGCGGGATTAGGAGTCTCCATACACTCCTATCTGGGACTCTCTCGGCAACTAATTAACGATGTCGAGGCCTTGTCAGGGACAATCCAGGATCTGCAAGATCAACTAGATTCCCTAGCAGAAGTGGTGTTACAAAATAGAAGAGGGTTAGATCTGCTAACCGCAGAATAAGGTGGCATCTGCTTAGCCCTACGAGAAAAATGTTGCTTTTATGCCAATAAATCAGGAATAGTTCGGACCAAAATTAAATAGCTCCAAGAGGACCTCGCACGCCAAACAAAATAATAAACTTTATCAGGGACAGACTAAACACCATTCGGGTTATGGTCCTTAGACCACAGTATCAGCTCCTAGACATGGAAAGCGAGCTTGATTAGGTAACACTGTAGGACCCAAGATTGGGTCTTCAGGTACTTGAGAAAGGGGGGAATGAGAGGCCTGAGAAAATTAAAACTTAAAAGCTTAAGTTACGGGAAACTGAAACCTAACCAAGCTTAACCAGCTTGTTCCGCTTCTGTACAATTGCTTGGCGCGCCCGTGTATTCCTGATCAACCATTGTTGCCTGGCACATCCGTGTATTCCTGATCAATCATTGTGATACCCGTACCCCCCGTTGTGGTCTGACCTAAAGGCAGGAACCAATCGAATACTGTTAAGTGTCCAACTTTAAACACCAACCAATCGCAGCTCTGTAACCGTGGAAAATTCCTGATTTCCCCATGACTTGTTTGTACCTGTCTATAAAAGGGGTGTAAAAACCTCTCTCAGGGCCTCTCGGCGTCACCGGCAATGGGGGTGCAGAGGTCCAGGTTCGAACCTGCAATAAATGACCCTTGCTGCTTAGCTTTGGCTCTGGACTCTGGTGGTTCGTTTTTGGGGGTCTCTTAGACTCTGGGCGTTTCAGAGCCGCACGTTCCACTGGCTGAGCCAGCCAGGTGCCCCTGAATCATTAATATATTTAAAAATGAACTCTTTAGTGATTACTTTGCTATAGTTTGTGTGGACTGCTACAAACAGGACACCACTGTGTGTTGTCCTTCCTTTCCCTAACGTTGTGAGGCTGCCCACCTTTCTCAGTGTTGCCTTCTCACCTCCCACCTTTCCGATAGCATGTGAACTTCAGGCACCCGCTTTTCCTAGGGTGTGATACTTGACTTTGAAGTGGGAAAATGGAGTATAAATTCACCCATTCGAGGAGGCTTTTTCAGCTGGTATTTAATCGTGAGCAGCAACAGATGAAAATGAAGTCAATCCACTGCGGGAAAGCAAAGAGGAAGAGAGAAGGAGAGAAAGAAGTATGATTTCTGATTAAACAAAGTGTCAACTACACTTTAATAAAAAAAAATAGTAGTACAATTTCTGAAAGACAAGGAAAACAGTGCCGCGTTGGAAACATTCTTCAGAAAGCTTGAGGTTAACGGTCCATTGTTTAAAGGAGAGAGTGAGTGGGGGAGGGGCAGAGGGAGAGGGAGAGGGAGAGCGAACCCCAAGCAGGCTCCGCGCTGCCAGCGCAAAGCCTGATGCGGGCTTTGAACTCACGAAACGCCAGATCGTCACCCGAGCTGAAAGCAGGAGCTGGACGCTCGGCCGACTGAGCCACCCAGGCGCCCCGGTCGGTGGTCCATTTTTAAACAAAGTCTACCTTAGCAAAAGGCACTTTTCTTGAGAAGTCCAGTTTTGAAGGAAAAGAGGTGGGTTTTTCAGCCAATCTGTTGGCACAAAGCTGTGACGCGATCAGAAGAAGGCCTCCGGTCAAAAGGAAAAATCCGCCAATCCAGCCGCTGAACATGGCACTGCCATAGTCCCACCGGGGCACGTCGGTTGGGAACTCAGGGCCCCAGAACCTCTGCACGGTGACCCGGGCGATGTAGGACACGGGCACCAAAGTGGCGAGTCCAGCGAGGAAGAACAGAGCTCCCCCTGCAACGTTCGTGCTTCTCTCCAAAGAGCTTCCCTGGTGGCCCCCGTACCTCACACATGTCAGTCCCAGAAGGACGGCCACCAGCCCGAGCGAGCCAGCGACACAGGCGCCACACATGAGGATGCGGGCCACCAGCATTTCGGTGGCCAGGTCCCGCAGGCTGGCAGAGGCCTGGCACACACGGCCACCCGTGTCTTGAGTCACACACGTTTCCCACAGGCCCAGCGTGTACTTCTCACTCTCCAGTAAGCCCGAGGAGAGGGTCAGCCACTGAGGGATGCAGAGCGTCACCAGGGAGCACACCTGGCCAGCCAGGGAGCCCAAGAGCCCCGCGTTCTCGACCAGGCGGAGCACCCCACTCGTCATCTCGCTGGCCAGGCCCGAGTCCGCTGGGGAAACTGTGTCTCCACCTAAGAGCACAGGGCGGCTTTGCAAACATGACTCACTCCTTGGTTAACCAATCAGAATGCGGCGGCTATTGTTCACCCTTCACGAATGCAGACGGGCACCTACCATTAAAATAGGCCCGACAGAAAAGCCCGGCCGACCCAGGCCGAGGGGGAGGACAGGCGGGCTGGGTCAGGTAATAGGCACTTGGCAGAGTTCTTCCCAGTTGTGAAAGGTATTCATTTCAGCAGTCTTATTTTCAAAAAGGAGACAGTTTGGAATGGAGTTATTAAGCATTCGAATCACTGATCAAGGTTTTTCAAGGAATCTTTCATCATTTTGAACTATTTTGAATTCTCTGTTAGCATTACCTCTTCCAGGGTTTGGTATCTGGTTCCATCATTCCTAAACCTATCCTCACAGGAAGCCTCTAATTTTCCACACCTTCCATTAAAACAGGAGATGGGGATCTTCCCGAATGAAAAAAGACTCTCATGGTCCAGCAATCGCGCTCCTTGGTATTTACCCCAAGAAGCTGAAAACTTATGTCCACGCGAAAACCTACAGCAGCTTTCTCATAGTTGCCAAAACTCGGAAGCACCCAAGATGGCCTCCAGAAGGTAAATGGATACATAATGGTCCATCCAGACGTGGGATACTATTCAGTGCCAAAAAGAGATGAGCTACCAAGCCATGAAAACAAAGGGAGAAACTTTAAATGCACATTACTAAGTGAAAGAAGCCGGTCTGAAAAGGCTACAGACTATATGATTCCAACTACATGACATTCTGGAAAATTCTGGCAAAACTACGGAGACAGTAAAGAGATCAGTGGTTGCCAGGATATGGGGTCAGGGCAGGGGGGAGGGGGAGGGATGAACAGGTAGGGCACAGGGTATATTTAGGGCAGTGAAACTATTCTGTATGATATTATAATGGTGGCTACTCACCATTATACATTTGTCCAAACCCACAGAATGTACACCACCAAGAAGGAACCTTAATGTCAAGTGCAGACTGGGTGATAACAATGTGTCAACGTAGGTTCATCAGCTATAACAAATAGTACTGCTCTGGTGGCAGATGTCAACAGCGAGGGAGGCTATGCATGTATGAGAGCAGGGAGTAGGAGAGAAATCTCTATACCTTCCCCTCAATTTTGCTGTGACCCTGGGGTACCTGGCTGGCTCGGATAAGCGTCCGACTTCGGCTCAGGTCATGGTCTCACGGTCTGTGAGTTTGAGCCCCGCATCGGGCTCTATGCTGACAGCTCAGAGCCGGGAGGCTGCTTCAGATTCTGTGTCTCCCTCTTTCTCTCTCTTTCCCAAAAAGAAATAAAAACATTTTTTAAAAAATCAAAAATTGTGTTTCTGTGACCCTGAAACTGCTCTAAAAATTAAAGTCCGTCTAAAAAGAGAGAGAGAGAGAGAGAGAGAGAGAGAGAGAGAGACTATTATCTGTCACTCCAGTTCCCACTCAGGGTCATCATGATCAGTGATAAAGGAGAATTTTCCATTGTCTCTCTGCTAGGTCCGAAATGATGTTGGGATCCCTCAGCCTGCCCCGGGGGGCTTCTTCAGGAAGCCGAACACAACCTCTCAGGTTTCCAAATTCTCCCCCTTTGGGGCTTGCATACACATCATATTCTCTTGGAGTGCCCCACCCTCCTTTGTGCTGTTGTAAATGTTTGGCAAGTGGAAGATAAATCCACCCCCAAAATTCTGTCTCTGTCCCAGTTTGAGATATGGGTCTATGAGAAGTCTAAGAAAGTACAGAGACACAGTCAGCTTGGCCATTACTCAGTATTAACCAGAATCAGGGAGATTTCTGTTTCTCCAGCTTCTAGAGTGAGCACGTGAAGGAATATCACACACACACACACACACACACACACACACACACACACTCATACACACACACATTTTTCTGCGAGAGGTAGAAGGAAGAAAAGAAAGAAGAGGTCTTGACCTGCTGGGAGGAGGCGGCATCTCGCCAGGAGGAGGGTGTAATTACCCCACACCCAGTCCCCATTCCTAACTCCCCGATACCATCTAGAGAATGGACACCCACAGCCAAAGGGACACACGAGGTACGACTGTATCTGTGATCTGCCAGGAGGCCCTGATCCTTCACTCCAATGCCAAGGACGGAGAGACTAATTCTGGTGAATCCCCAACAGGGATCTAGCGTCAGCATAATCAGTGCTGGTCAGAGCCTATTACGTTAGGGTGAATTCCCGGATTTAAATCTACTTAGACGTTTTTATTCAATGGTTTTATGGAGCCCTACGTCTCACACAGGCTTTCTTAGTCTTACGGGGCAAGTCTAAGGAAGCCCTGACTTTTGAGAGCCGGTGCAAGGCCTTCGAACACACCCATGTTTGTCTCTTAAAGAGAAGTAATTAGCTTCATGTAAGAGAAAACTGTGTCAACACAGGTCTAGCCAAGATGGATATTGTGACAACAATATCCACGAGCTGATGTCCCTGCATCTCTGATGACTCGACAATGCCTCCCGCCCAGGACGGGCACTGCTTGGAGCAGATCGTAAAATAACTACACATCTCCAGCAGGGCACCCATGTCTCTTGCCCCAAGGGATTCTATTTTTTTTTAATGTTTATCTATTGATTTTGAGAGACAGCGAGACAGAGAGACAGACAGAGAGAGAAAACCCCAAGCAGGCTCCACGCCGTCAAAACAGAACCCGACGTGGGGCTTGATCCCACAAACTGAGATCATGACCTGAGCTGAAATCAAGAGCCAGATGCTCGGACGACTGAGCCACCCAGGTGTCCCCTTTTTTTATTTATAGAATCTTTTTTCTTTTGTCTGTTTTTATTAAGTTTCTTTTTAATTTTAATTCCAGTGTCGTTAACATACAGTGTTGGATTATAGTGATTCAACACTTCTGTACGTTGCTCAGTGCTCATCATGATGAGTGTAGTCTTTATCCCCTTCACCATCCCCCTCCCCACCTCCCCTCTGGTGACCATCAGTTTGTTCTCTATAGATAAGCGTCTCTTTCTCGGCTTCTCTGTCTCTCTCTCTTTTTTTTATTTGCTTGTCTGTTTTCTTAAATTCCATATATGAGTAAAATCATATGGTATGTCTTTCTCTGACTGACTTATTTCACTTAGTGCTATACTCTGTAGCACCATTCGTGTTTTTGCAAATGGCAAGATTTCGTCCTTTTTTGTGGCTGAATAATATTCCATTGTGTATATATGCCACATCTTCTTTATCCATTCATCTATCAATAGACACTTGGGCTGCTTCCACAATTTGGCTGTTGTAAATAATGCTGCAATAGACTTAAGGGTTCGTGTATCCCTTTGAATTCTCCTTTTTTTGGGTATTTTTTGGGTAAATACCTAGTAGTATAAACCCCGCATTGTAGGGTGGTTCTATTTGTGACATTTTGAGGAACGTCCATACTGTTTTCCACAGTGGTTGCACCCGTTTGCATTCCCACCAACAGTGTAGGAGGGCTTCCCTTTCCCCACATCCTCGCCAACACCTGCTGTTTCTTGGGTTGTTGATTTTAGTGACTCTGACAGGTGTGAGGTGATATCTCCTTGTGGTTTTGATTTGCATTTCCCTGATGATGAGTGATGTTGAGCGTCTTTTCATATGTCTGTTGGCCATCTGGATGGCTTCTTTGGAGAAGTGTCTGTTCATGTCTCCTGCCCATTTTTTGATCAGGTTATTTGGTTTTTGGGTGTTGTGTTATGTCAGTTCTCTCTATATTTTGGATACTAACCCTTTATTGGATATATCATTTGCAAATCTCTTCTCCCATTCAACATTGCCTTTTAGTTATGTTGATTGTTTCCATCACTGTGCAGAAGCTTTTTATTTTGATGAAGTCCCAATAGTTTATTTTTGCTTTTATTTCCCTTCCCTCAGGAGACATATGTAGAAAAATGTTGCTATGGCCAATGCCTGTACTCTCTTCCAGGATTTTTATGGTTACAGGTCTCACATTTAGGTCTTCAATCCATTTTGAGTTTATTTTTGTGTATGGTTAGAAACTGGCCCAGTTTCACTCTTTGGCATATAGCTGTCCAGTTTTCCCAATGCCATTTATTGAAGACACTGTCTCTTTCCCATTGGATATTATTGCCTCCTTTGTTGAAGATTAATGACTATATAATTGTTGGTTTATTTCTGGGCCCTTTATTCTGTTCTATTGATCTATGTGTCTATTTTTGTACACATACCATGCTGTGTTGATGACTACAGCTTTGCAGTATATCTTGACGTCTGGGATTGTGATACCTCCAGTTTTGTTTTTCTTTTTCAAGGTTGCTTTCGCTATTTGGGGTCTTGTGTGGTTCCGTGCAAAGTTTAGGATTGTTTGTTCTAGTTCTGTGAAAAATGCTGTTGGTATTTTGATAGGGATTGCATTACATCTGTTGAGTGCTTTGGGTAGTATAGACATTTTAACAACATTTGTTCTTCCGATCCATGAACATTGGCTATCTTTCCATTTGTGTCATCGTCAATTTCTTTCATCAGTGTTTTCTAGTTTTCAGAGCACAGGTCTTTCACCTCTTTGGTGAGGTTTATTCCTAGGTATTTTATTATCTTTGATGCAGTTGTAAATGGGATTATTTTCTTAATTTCTCTTTCTGCTGCTTCACTATTGGTGAATAGAAATGCAAAAGATTTCTGTCCGTTGATTATGTATCCCATGACCTCCCTGAATTCATTTATTAGTTCAAGTAGTTTTTTGGTGGAGTCTTTAGGATTTTCTATAAATATAGTATCATGTCATCTGCAAATAGTGAAAGTTTTACTTCTTCATTACCAGTCCGGATGCCTTTTATTTCTTTTTTGTTGTCTGACTTTTGTGGCTAGGACTTCTAGTACTGTGTTGAATAAAAGTGGTGAGAGAGGACCTCCTTGTCTCACTCCCAACCTTAGGGGGAAAGCTCTCAGTTTGTCCCCATCGAGGATGATCTCAGCTGTGGGTTTACAAGGCCCTCCAGAGATTCTTCATGTACCTGCATCAGGATGGGGATGTTTCTGGCCAGGAACGCTGCCCCACAGACACCGCCCTGGGGACAAGAGCTCACAGGTCTTTCTGTCCTGATATTAACCTGGAGCAGATCCAGATTCAGAGATGGGAGGTCAGGTCAGGAAGCAAAGGCCTTGGCAGTTATTCTTGCCAAACGGCTCTGGTGTCATTGGGTGTGTAAGCGTCAAGCATCCGGGCCTTCCCAGGCCTTCCTGCTTTGTTCCCCTCCGAGCCCTTGTCTGGCAAGCTGGAGTTGGGGCCCCTTCCTTCCACTGTGGCGGTCTCCTTGGCTCGCCGTGCGTGAGCCAGATGACTCAAGCAGCTGCGTTATCACTCAAGGGGCTTTGGATAGGGTTGATATTTATATTCAGAGACACACAGAAGTATTAACAACAAATTTTACGGAGACTGGTAGTATGTATGTGCATCATGGGCTATTATGATCTACATTCAGCTGGCCAATAATTTACCTCATGTGTAAAGATTATGAAATGCCTAGCACATCACAGGCCTCAATTGTAGGCCATTTCCACCCTTCTGGACCCTTCCCTCCCCACTGGGCACTGGCACACGGAAGACCTGTAAAAATGACAAGCCTGGCTGTGGAGTTCAAACTCTGTCCCTCCTATTTCCAAGGTGGCAGAGATTGTGAGACTGACTCATAACCTGCGACTGTCTTGGCCCAAGTTTCCAAGCAACTGCTCTTAAAAAAAAAAAAGTTTATTGATTTATTTGGGGTGGGGAGGAGCAGAGAGAGAGAGGGAGAGAGAGAATCCCAAGCAGGCTCCGCACTGTCAGTGCAGAGCTCCACGTGGGGCTCGAACTTACGGACCCGGAGATCACGATCTGAGAAGAAATCAAGAGTCTGGTGCTTAACCGCTAAGCCAAGCCACCCAAGTGCCCCCCAAGCCACTGTCCTTCTATTATACTGGTTGTTTTTAAGGGGCGGGGAGGGTGGGCGATGTGCTAATAATGAGAACAGAATCTTAACTGTGTCTCTTCAAAAGCCATCAAGCAGATTGAAAGGAGTGCTGTTAAATAAGACCCGATCATTCAGATTAATTGTGTTCACTATTTAAAGTTGTTTTTTTTTTAAGATTTATTTATTTTTGAGAGAGTGCACAAGCTGAGCAAGGCAGCGGGGGGAGGGGGGGGGGCAGAAGGTCCAAAGTAGGCTCCGTGCTGACAAGTAGCCAGTCCACTGCGGGGCTTGGACCCACGACCTGCGAGATCGTGACCTGAGCCGAAGTCGGACACTCGACAGACTGAGCCACCCAGGCGCTCCTGTGAAAGGGCTTCATTTTAATTCTAATTTCCAAGCAACTACTGCACGTACACAGCAAGGCTGTTGATTTTTGTGTTAGTATCCAGCGGCTAACTGGGGTTTCCGCTGGGTTGGAATAGCTTTTTCAGGCGTTTTCTTGGGCTTTTGAAGGCATAGAATCAAGTTAGCCGAACAATGACTTATGTGCCCCTCTAGGATAATTATACCTCATTTCTCTGTCTCCTGACTTATGTCAGACCGGCTAGACCTTCCAGAACAATCTTACGTAACAGCGGTAATGACAAGTTTTCGAGTCTGGTTCCTTGTTTTCAGGGAACTGGTCTAATGCAGGGATTCACAGCAGGGACAGCAGAGGGGGTGGTTTGCTGGGGCTGAGGCCGAACAGGCCTCATTGGAAAAAGCCTCCCAGGCGATTCTGAAAAGCCCCACCTCACCCAAGGGGGGTAAACCTGCATTCATGTTTCACCAAAGATTTAAATGTTCATTTAAAATAGGCATCATCAGGGGCGCCTGGGGGGCTCAGTCGGTTAAGCGTCCAACTCTTGGATTCGGCTCAGGTCTGGATCTTGAGGTTCGCGAACTTGAGCCTTGGTACCCGGCTCTGCGCTGACAGTGCGGAGCCCGCTTGGAATTTTCTCTCTCTGCCCCTCCCCTGCTCTCGTTCACTCTCTCAAAAAAAAATAAATAAATAAACTTAAAATAAAATAAGGTAGATATCATCAAGTGAAGCGTCTTTTGTTCCTTAGTTTACAAAGAGCGTTTATCAGAAATTAATGGTGCCCTGGGGTGAATCTCGAAGATAAATAGAAAGGTTTTATTGAGCTCTTATCTACATACCGTGCAACGCACCCATTTGAAGTGTGCAAGTCAGTGGCTTTTGTCTGGAGTCTAGAGACACATCCCCTAAAGGGCATGGTGTGCTCCCAGCTTCCCAGACTCCGGCGAGGCCACAGTGGCCGGGCAGTAGAAGGCTTCAGGTGTATTTGTCAGCCAAGATCTTCAAAGTCCGGCCGTGAGTGGCGCCAATAGCCTCCGACAGCCTGTGTTGCCCAAGGGACGTGCGTGGGCGTCCCCTTTAGTCACCACACTTGCTTGTCCTCTATTTCCCAGCAAGCCCCACGCCTTGCCGCTGCTGCCTCTTTAATCTCTTCTCCCTTGGGGCCTGCCGCCACCTGTCATGTGCTTTGTCGCCATCCCCACCCCCCCGCCCGCCCCCCTGCCCCAGGAGCCACGTCCCCGCCGCCACGTCGTCTGCCGGCCAGCTCTCTCCTCTCCTGGAGACCTTCCCCGGCTAATGGTTACTCCTTTCCCCCCATCTACCCTCCCCAGAGCCCTTTCCAGGCCCTGTCCTGGGCCCCTGCGGCGGCCTGTCTCTCCCCTTGGTGGCCCTCTGTCAGGCTGAAGTCACTTGCCAATCCACACTGTCTTCCAGAGGCTACACGGCCTGACCCCGTCCCCCTCAGTCCTGCACTCCCAGCCCCTAATGCGGGCACGAGGTAGGTTCTCAAGAAACATTTCTTTAGTCTGGGTTGCTCGACCCTGCGCTGGTGACACTGGGGGCCACATGACTCTCGGGCAGGGGGGCGTGGCGCGGGGCGCTGTCCCACGCGGGGCACAGGGTTTAACAGCATCCCTGGCTTCTACCAACCAGAGGCCAGTAGCACCCTCCGGTCGGGACATCCCGAAATATCCCCACACGTCGCAGCTGTCCCCCGGGGGCCGAGTCCACACCAGGCTGAGATTCCCTTCAAGGCCTCAGCGAAGGAATGAAGGGATCCTGCCACGACAGACTCCATCCGTGGCACCCATCAAACACCAGGAGGCCACTTTTCCTCTGCTCCATCTAAGTGAACCAAAGAACCTAAAATGAGACTTAAAAGAGCAGGAAAAGAAATCAGCCATTCTACTCACGCTCTATACACCCCCACTCTCTCTATTTTTTTTAAATATGAAATTTATTGTCAAATTGGTTTCCATACAACACCCAGTGCTCATCCCAAAAGGTGCCCTCCTCAATACCCATCACCCACCCTCCCCTCCCTCCCACCCCCCATCAACCCTCAGTTTGTTCTCAGTTTTTAAGAGTCTCTTATGCTTTGGCTCTCTCCCACTCTAACATCTTTTTCTTTTTCCTTCCCCTCCCCCATGGGTTTCTGTTAAGTTTCTCAGGATCCACATAAGAGTGAAAACATATGGTATCTGTCTTTCTCTGTATGGCTTATTTCACTTAGCATCACACTCTCCAGTTCCATCCATGTTGCTACAAAAGGCCATATTTCATTCTTTCTCATTGCCACGTAGTATTCCATTGTGTACATAAACTATAAGTTCTTTATCCATTTGTCAGTTGATGGACATTTAGGCTCTTTCCATAATTTGGCTATTGTTGAAAGTGCTGCTATAAACATTGGGGTACAAGTGCCCCTGTGCATCAGCACTCCTGTATCCCCTGGGTAAATTCCTAGCAGTGCTACTGCTGGGTCATAGGGTAGGTCTGTTTTTAATTTTTTGAGGAACCTCCACACTGTTTTCCAGAGTGGCTGCACCAGTTTGCATTCCCACCAACAGTGCAAGAGGTTCCCATTTCTCCACATCCTCGCCAGCATCTGTAGTCTCCTGATTTGTTCATTTTAGCCACTCCAACCAGCGGGAGGTGATATCTGAGTGTGGTTTTGATTTGTATTTTCCTGATGAGGAGCAATGTTGAGCATCTTTTCATGTGCCTGTTGGCCATCCGGATGTCTTCTTTAGAGAAGTGTCTATTCATGTTTTCTGCCCATTTCTTCACTGGATTTTTGTTTTTCGGGTGTGGAGTTTGGTGAGCTCTTTATAGACTTTGGATACTAGCCCTTTGTCCGATATGTCATTTGCAAATATCTTTTCCCATTCCATTGGTTGCCTTTTAGTTTTGTTGATTGTTTCCTTTGCTGTGCAAAAGCTTTTTATCTTCATGAGGTCCCAATAGTTCATTTTTGCTTTTAATTCCCTTGCCTTTGGGGATGTGTCAAGTAAGAAATTGCTGTGGCTGAGGTCAGAGAGGTTTTTTCCCTGCTTTCTCCTCTAGGGTTTTGATGGTTTCCTGTCTCACATTCAGGTCCTTTGTCCATTTTGAGTTTATTTTTGTGAATGGTATAAGAAAGTGTTCTACTTTCATTCTTCTGCATGTTGCTGTCCAGTTCTCCCAGCACCATTTGTTAAAGAGACTGTCTTTTTTCCATTGGATGTTCTTTCCTGCTTTGTCAAAGATTAGTTGGCCATACTTTTGTGGGTCTAGTTCTTGGATTTCTATTCTATTCCATTGGTCTATGTGTCTGGTTTTGTGCCAATACCATGCTGTCTTGATGATTACAGTTTTGTAGTAGAAGCTAAAGTCTGGGATTGCGATGCCACTGTTTTGGTTTTCTTCTTCAATATTACTTTGGCTATTCAGGGTCTTTTGTGGTTCCATATGAATTTTAGGATTGCTTGTTCTAGCTTTGAGAAGAATGCTGGTGCAATTTTGATTGGGATTGCATTGAATGTGTAGATAGCTTTGGGTCGTATTGACATTTTAACAATATTTACTTTTCCAATCCATGAGCACGGAATGTTTTTCCATTTCTTTGTATCTTCTTCAATTTCCTTCATAAGCTTTCTATAGTTTTCAGCATACAGATCTTTTACATCTTTGGTTAGGTTTCTTCCTAGGTATTTTATGCTTCTTGGTGCAATTGTGAATGGTGCAATCCATTTCTTTATTTGTCTTTCTGTTGCTTCATTATTAGTGTATAAGAATGCAACTGATTTCTGTACATTGATTTTGTATCCTGCAACTTCGCTGAATTCATGTATCAGTTCTAGCAGACTTTTGGTGGAGTCTATCGGATTTTCCATGGATAATATCATGTCATCTGCAAAAAGTGAAAGCTTAACTTCATCTTTGCCAATTTTGATGCCTTTGATTTCCTTTTGTTGTCTGATTGCTGGTGCTAGGACTTCCAATACTATGTTAAACAACGGCAGTGAGAGTGGACATCCCTGTCGTGTTCCTGATCTCAGGGGGAAAGCTCTCAGTTTTTCCCCACTGTGGATGATATTAGCTATGGGCTTTTCATAAATGGCTTTTATGATGTTTAAGTATGTTTCTTCTATCCCGACTTTCTCGAGGGTTTTTATTAAGAAAGGATGCTGAATTTTGTCAAATGCTTTTTCTGCATCGATAGACAGGATCATATGGTTCTTATCTTTTCTTTTATTAATGTGATGTATCACATTGATTGATTTGTGAATGTTGAACCAGCCCTGAAGCCCAGGAATGAATCCCACTTGATCGTGGTGAATAATTCTTTTTATATGCTGTTGAATTCAATTTACTAGTATCTTATTGAGAATTTTTGCATCCATATTCATCAGGGATATTGGCCTGTAGTTCCCTTTTTTTACTGGGTCTCTGTCTGGTTTAGGAATCAAAGTAATGCTGGCTTCATAGAATGAGTCTAGAAGTTTCCTTCCCTTTCTATTTTTTGGGATAGCTTGAGAAGGATAGGTATTATCTCTGCTTTAAATGTCTGGTAGAATTCCCCTGGGAAGCCATCTGGTCCTGGACTCTTATTTGTTGGGAGATTTTTGATAACTGATTCAATTTCTTCACTGGTTATGGGTCTGTTCAAGTTTTCTATTTCTTCCTGTTGGAGTTTTGGAAGTGTGTGGGTGCTTAGGAATTTGTCCATTTCTTCCAGGTTTTCCAGTTTGTTGGCATATAATTTTTCATAGTATTCCCTGATAGTTGCTTGTATTTCTGAGGGATTGGTTGTAATAATTCCATTTTCATTCATGATTTTATCTATTTGGGTCATCTCCCTTTTCTTTTTGAGAAGTCTGGCTAGAGGTTTATCAATTTTGTTTATTTTTTCAAAAAACCAACTCTTGGTTTCATTGATCTGCTCTACAGTTTTTTTTAGATTCTATATTGTCTATTTCTGCTCTGATCTTTATTATTTCTCTTCTTCTGCTGGGTTTGGGGTGTCTTTGCTGTTCTGCTTCTATTTCCTTTAGGTGTGCTGTTAGGTTTTGTATTTGGGATTTTTCTTGTTTCTGGAGATAGGCCCGGATTGAAATGTATTTTCCTCTCAGGACTGCCTTCGCTGCATCCCAAAGCATTTGGATTGTTGTCTTTTCATTTTCATTTGTTTCCATATATTTTTTAATTTCTTCTCTAATTGCCTGGTTGACCCATTAATTCTTTAGGAGGGTGTTCTTTAACCTCCATGCTTTTGGAGGTTTTCCAGACTTTTCCCTGTGGTTGATTTCAAGCTTCATAGCATTGTGGTCCGAAAGTATGCATGGTATGATCTCAATTCTTGTATACTTATGAAGGGCTGTTTTGTGACCCAGTATGTGATCTCTCTTGGAGAATGTTCTATGTGCACTCGAGAAAAAAGTATATTCTGTTGCTTTGGGATGCAGAGTTCTAAATATATCTGTCAAGTCCATCTGATCCAATGTATCATTCAGGGCCCTTGTTTCTTTATTGATCCTGTGTCTAGATGATCTATCTATTGCTATAAGTGGGGTATTAAAGTCCCCTGCAATTACCACATTCTTATCAATAAGGTTGCTTATGTTTGTGATTGTTTTATATATTTGGGGGCTCCCGTATTCGGCACATAGACATTTATAATTGTTAACGCTTCCTGATGGATAGACCCTGTAATGATTATATAATGCCCTTCTTCATCTCTTGTTACAGCCTTAAATTTAAAGTCTAGTTTGTCTGATATAAGTATGGCTACTCCAGCTTTCTTTTGAGTTCCAGTAGCATGATATATCTCCACACCCTCACTTTCAATCTGAAGGTGTTCTCAGGTCTAAAATGAGTCTCTTGTAGACAGAAAATAGATGGGTCTTGTTTTTTTTTTTATCCATTCTGATACCCTATGACTTTTGGTTGGACCATTTAGTCCATTTACATTCAGTGTTATTATAGAAAGATATGGGTTTAGAGTCATTGTGATGTCTGTACGTTTCATGCTTGTAGCGATGTCTCTGGTACTTTGTCTCACAGGATCCCCCCTAGGATCTCTTGTAGGGCTGGTTTAGTGGTGATGAATTCCTTCAGTTTTTGTGTGTTTGGGAAAACCTTTATCTCTCCTCCTATTCTAAATGACAGACTTGCTGGATAAAGGATTTTCGGCTGCATATTTTTTCTGTTAATCACATTGAAGATTTCCTGCCATTCCTTTCTGGCCTGCCAAGTTTCAGTAGATAGATCCGTCGCTAGTCTTATCGGTCTCCCTTTGTACGTTAGAGCATGTTTATCCCCAGCTGCTTTCAGAATTTTCTCTTCATCCTTGTGTTTTTCCAGTTTCATTATGATGTGTTGTGCAGAACATTGATTCAAGTTACGTCTGAAGGGAGTTCTCTGTGCCTCTTGGATTTCAATGCCTTTTTCCTTCCCCAGATCAGGGAAGTTCTTAGCTATGATTTGTTCAAGTACACCTTCAGCCCTTTTCTCTCTCTTCCTCTTGTGGAATTCCTATTATATGGATACTGTTCGGTTTCACTGCATCACTTAGTTCTCTAATTCTCCCCTCACACTCCTGGATTTTTTTATCTCTCTTTTTCTCAGCTTCCTCTTTTTCCATAATTTTATCTTCTAATTCACGTATTCTCACCTCTGCCTCTTCAATCTGAACGGTGGTCGTCTCCATTTTAGTTTGCACCTCATTTATAGCATTTTTTAGCTCCTCCTGACTGTTTCTTAGTCCCTTGAGCTCTATAGCAATAGATTCTCTGCTGTCCTGTATGCTTTTTTCAAGCCCAGCGATTAATTTTATGACTATTATTCTAAATTCTTCTTCTGTTATATTGCTTAAATCTTTTTTGATCAATTTGTTTAGCTGTCGCTACTTCCCAGAGTTTCTTTTGAGGGGAATTCTTCCGTTTTGTCATTTTGGATAGTCACTGGGGTGGCACGGAACTGCAGGGCTCTTCCCCTGTGCTGTCTGGAGTAACTTCTGTTGGTGGGCGGGGCCACAGTCAGACGCGATGTCTGTCCCCAGCCCACCGCTGGGGCCACAGTCAGACTGGTGTGTACCTTCTCTTCCCCTCTCCCAGGGGCAGGACTCACTGTGGAGTGGAGTGGCCCCTGTCTGGGCTGCTTGCACCCTGCCAGGCTTGTGGTGCTGCTTCGATGGGATCTGCCTCCAGAGAGTCCCTTCTGCGAGTCTTCTGGCGGTTTTCTGGGTTATTCAGGCAGGTGGGGGTGGAATCTAAGCGGTCAGCAGGACGCGGTGAGCCCAGCGGCCTCCTCCGCCGCCATCTTCCTCTGGTCTCCCACCCTCTGGAAAACCCAGCCCAACCCATGCAGTAGACCTCTGGCAGTGTTTTCCCTCTCGGCCCGCCGCTTCCTCGGACGTCTTCCCTCCGCGGACCGTGGCTCCCGGGGCCGTCCTGTCCGTACCGGCGCCGCTGTCCCCGGTGCCCCCCATCCCTGCCTTCTCAGCCTCTCCAACGCGGGCTCTCCCCTCTCCTGGTTTGGGGCCCCACGGCCAGGCCGATGACGCCCATGACAGCAGTACCACTTCCCGGGCACTTCCCACAGGCCGGGGCTGTCCCGCAGCACACCCGGCTCACACGGGCTTAGCGGTCGGCCCCAGGCCCCACGACGCCTAAGTGGCGGGGGCAGAATTGGAACCCAGCTCTTTCCGAGTCCGGGCCCGGTCCCTCTCAAGGCTGAAAGACGGGCCGCGCTGAGAGAGCTTCTCCTCCCGGGACACGTTTGCTCAGGACAGCCTGGAGGTGTAGGAAGCTTCTGGCAGGCCGGGTGCAGCGACGCTCCGGGCCTCGGAGCTCCCCTGCTCACCCCTCCCTCGCCCCCATCGCGTTCCCGGCCACCAGAAACTCGTAACAAAAGCACCTTCTCGGTGGGGGCCGGAAGGACCTTTCCTAAATGCTAACCCGCCGTGAGGCCCCCTCCCCAGCGCCAAATGTGGGAAGGGTCCCACATCCTGGCGCGTCCCCTCTGCCGCCACCTGCTCCCTGCCCTTCACTCCCACCGCATCCGGCCATCGGTCCCGAAGCCCTCACCGCCCCTCGCCCGCGCGTGAGTGCTGCCCCCTTCAGTGTGCTCTGACCTCCAGTCTTGACTGCAGGTGGCCTCCCGGTGCCTAGGGCAGCATGTGAAGCACCGGGAGTCCTCAACAAATGCTGGCGGCTGGAATGTAGGGACCAGCGGCTGGAACTTTGCTGTGGGTTTGTTTTTTTTTTAATATAATTTGTTGTCAAGTTAGCTAACAGTGCGCTCTTGGTTTGGGGGGGGGGTAGATTCCCCTGATTCGGCACTTGAGTACAACGCCCGGGGCCCATCCCAACAAGCGCCCCCCCCCCCCCATGCCCATCGTCCACTTTCCCCTCTCTCCCACCCCCCACCCACCCAGTTTGTCCTCTGTGCTTCAGAGTCTCTTATGGTTCGCCTCCCTCCCTCCCTCTGTGTTTGTAACTATTTTTTTCCCCTTCCCTTCCCCCATGGTCTTCTGTGAAGTTTCTCAAGTTCCACATAGGAGTGAAAACCTATGACATCTGTCTTTCTCTGCCTGACGTATTTCACTTTTGCTGTGAGTTTTTAAATAGTGAACACAGTTGGGGCACTTGGGTGGCTCAGTCGGTTGAGCCTCCGACTTCGGCTCAGGTCACGATCTGGCAGCTCATGGGTTCCGGCCCCACATTGGCTCACTGCTGTCCACACAGAACCTGCTTCAGATCCTCTGTCCCCCACCCCCACCCCTCCCCCACTCATGCTCACTCTCTCTCTCTCTCTCTCTCTCTCTCTCAAAGATAGATAAACATTAGAAAAAAAATGGAGTCCTTTCACAAAAGCAACGCACTCTCAATGTACCCCCCAGATGGGAAGACCGCACGTATCTTGCAAAGTTGTTCAGGCTTCCTAGATGAACGCGTTGACTCAACGTCATTCTAAGCAAAGTATCGATGATAAGTAGTTAAGTGGAAAAAAGGGGCAATATCCACACGTACGAAGAAGGGTACCGTTCACTCTGTCAAGTTTATACCCAAAGAAGATCGCCGCAAACACACATGGATCACTAGTTCGTGGCTTGCTTGTTGACACACTCAGAGACGTGTTTACAGACGTGTGCAAGAATAAGATGGACTGATTGATGGATGGCCCTTTGTAGCAACGGTGGATGGAACTGGAGAGTGTGATGCTAAGTGAAATAAGCCATACAGAGAAAGACAGATACCATATGGTTTCACTCTTATGTGGATCCTGAGAAACTTAGCAGAAACCTATGGGGGAGGGGAAGGAGAAAAAAAAAAAAGAGGTTAGAGTGGGAGAGAGCCAAAGCATAAGAGACTCTTAAAAACTGAGAACAAACTGAGGGTTGATGGGGGGTGGGAGGGAGGGGAGGGTGGAGGATGGGTATTGAGGAGGGCACCTTTTGGGATGAGCACTGGGTGTTGTATGGAAACCAATTTGACAATAAATTTCATATATTGAAAATAAAATAAAATAAAATAAAAATAAATAAATAAAATAAAATAAAAATATGAGCTGAAGGGGCACCTGGGGGCTCAGTCGGTTGGGCGTCCGACTTCGGCTCAGGTCATGATCTCACGGTCCGCGGGTTCGAGCCCCGTGTCGGGCTCTGTGCTGACAGCTCCGAGCCTGGAGCCCGCCTCGGATTCTGTGTCTCCCTCTCTCTCTGCCCCTCCCCTGCTCAAGTTCTGGCTCTGTCTCTGTCTCTCTCAAAAATAAATAAACATTAAAAAAATTTTTTTAAATATGAGCTGAAGACAGATGGGGAGGAAATGGGCTAAAATATTGCCTGTGGTGAAATTATACGTGGTTTTTATTTACTTTTTCATACTCCACGTCCTGACCATATTTTCCTTTTAAAAAAATTGTTTTAATGTTTGTTTATTTTTGAGAGAGAGAGAGAGAGTGAGAACAGGGGCAGAGAGAAAGAGATACAGAATGTGAAGCAGGCTCCAGGCTCCGAGTTGTCAGCACAGAACCCGATGCCGGGCTTCAACTCACCAATCATGAGATGGTGACCTCAGCTGAAGTCGTAGGCTTAACCGACTGAGCCACCCAGGTGCCCCTCTTTTTTTTTTTTAATGTCTATGTATTTCTTCGTTTTGAGAGAGGGCCCGCGTGCACACACGCATGAGTGGGGGAGGGGCAGAGAGAGAGGGAGACAGAGAATCCCAAGCAGGCTCCGTGGCTGCCGGGGGGGCTCAAACCCACAAACAGTGAGATCAGCACCTGAGCCAAGAGTAAGAGTTGGGCCCTTAACAAACTGAGTCACCCTGGTGCCCTGAGCATGTGTCAATTTTTAATAATAAACTTATGTATGATATCTTTATCACTATGCGAAGAACGCTTTGGGGTTTTAGAAATGCCTCTACATTCAGGAGCATTCTTCCATTTGTCCACGAGAGGACGGCATAAGCACAGCAAATAGCAAAATTGCTTTGAAAGTATTCAGCCTGAAATTGAATGCTGCTGTTAATTGTTCAGTTTATTTTTTAATTTTTTTGTGTTTATTTATTTGTTCATTTTTGAGAGAGAGAGAGAGAGAGAAAGAGCAGGGGAGGGGCAGAGGGAGAGAGAGAAAATCCCAAGCAGGCTCCTTGCTGTCAGCTCAGAGCCCGATTCGGGACTTGATCCCATGAACCGTGAGATCATGACCTGAGCTGAAATCAAGAGTTGGACCCTGAGCCATCCAGGTGCCCCGAGCATGTGTCAGCTTTTAATAATAAAATTATATATGATATTTTTATCACTATGCAAAGAACACTTCTTTAGAAATGACTCTACATTCAGGAGCATTCTTCCATTTCTCCACGAGAGGGCAGCATAAGCACAGCAAATAGCAAAAATGTGTTGTAAGTATTCAGTCTGAAATTGAATGCTGCTTTTAGTTCACCAGTTTGGTTTTTTTTTTTATGTTTATTTGTTCATTTTTGAGAGAGAGAGAGAGAGAGAAAGCGGGAGAGGGCAGAGAGAGAAGAGAGAGAGTTTCAATAAGGCTCCTTGCTGTCAGCTCAGAGTGAGGTTCAGGGCTTGATCTCATGAACCGTGAGATCATGACCTGAGCTGAAATCAAGAGTCGGACACTTAACCGACTCAGCCACCCAGCCCCTCCCCCCCCGATTTTCTTTTTACAATATCCAGGGACTTTCACCATAACCCAAAGGGTATTGCTGCCCACCCACTCACCCTCTGGCCAAGCCAGAAAGGCCCATTGGGCATCGGTGTCTCACAGGTGTGCTCCCTCCTCGTTGCTGTGGCTTTGAACACCTCCTGGGTCCCCAGAGCCCTCTAAGCACAGCTCTAGACATCTGTCCATCTTGGCTTCTCAGGAGATGACCAAACCTACCATTGACTTGAGTTCTCAGGCTACGCCCCACCCTGTCTGTATCTCTGCCCATCACGGGGCTACCGCAGCCTCTTGTTCCAACCATACCCTGTTGCTCCCTGTAGTTTTTGTCAGTTACTTCAAATGTCTTATTTTAAATGATCTTTGCCTAGAAACTGAAAAGGAAGAATTTACAAATTTTTCTATGTGATGATGTAAAATCCCTGCTCAGGGAAGGAAGGAAGGGAGGAAGGGAGAGAGGGAGGGAGGGAGGGAGGGAAAGAGGGAAGGAAGGAAAGAATTATGAAATGACATTTGCGAGAAATATATTTGCAACATACATGACAAAGGGCTGATTTGCCTAATTTATACAGAGCTCAGAATCAAATGTCAAAAAAAAAAGGAAGATGAAGAAAAGCAGATGAAAAACCCAATAGAAAAAAAAAGGATGAAGTAAACAAAAGGGTACAAAGAAATCTAAGTCACCAACACACAGGGAAAAGCTGTTGTACCTCACTGGTCACAGAAGACACGCAAACCAAAACGCTAACAGAGTAGAATTTCTTACCTTGCAAATTGCCAAAAGTGAATTGAAGTTGGGTGACACCCGGTGGTGTTGAGGATGGCAGATTGGGAAATGAGCACTCACGCTCATTTGAAAAGCAGGTGCTTGTCGAAAAGCACGAAGGGATGCAACTTTCTGAAGGACCATTTGACAACATCGATGAAATTTACCAATGCATGTAGCCACCAAGCTATGCCCTGTTTGGAACTTACACTATAGAAATATTTATATTTCTATATATGTATATGGAATTTACATTATAGAAAATTTTATCATACCAAAAAAACCCCAAAGCGAAACAAAAACACAAAAACAAAACAAGGAGCTTGCAGCAACCGAAGTATCTAAACAGGGCAAAATTACTAGATATTTATAAAAATGAAGAGGCTTGATGATAGGTTAAAAAAGCAAGAATCAAATACCAAAATCAAGTTCAAAGTTGGCACCCATGTAGCAGAAAAGTAGACTTTAGGGGCACCTGGGTGGCTCAGTTAAACGTCCGACTTCAGCTCAGTTCATGATCTCACAGTACCTGAGTTCGAGCCCCGTTTCGGGCTTTCTGCTATCAGTGCAGAGCCGGCTTCAGATCCTGTCCTTCTCTCTCTCTCTGCCCCTCCTCTGCTAGTGCTCACTTTCTCTCTCTCTCTCAAAAACAAACATTAAAAAAAAAAAAAAAAAGTAGACTTCATACTGAAAGAACTATAGTGCCCTGATCTTTGTTTGTATCTCTTCTGCCTGGGAACTCAGAATCCTGACCCAATGGTGAAATGAGATCATGTGTGATTTTTTTCTTCTGTTGTACTTTCCTGGGTACTCTAAATTTTATGTAATGAGCATGTGTCGGTTTTTAATAATAAAAGTATATATAATATCTTCATCACTATGTAAAGAACACTAGGAATTTATAAATTACATTCATGAGCATTCTTCCGTTTCTCCACGAGAGGGCGGCATAAGCACAGCAAATAGCAAAATTGCTTTCAAGGTATTTGGTCTGAAGTCGAACACTGGTGTTAATTGGTCAGTTTGGTTTTTTCATATTTATTTATTCATTATTGAGAGAGAGAAAGAGAGAGAGAGAAAGAGAGAGAGCGCGCAGGGGAGAGTCAGAGAGAGACAGAGAGAGAGAATCCCAAGCAGGCACCTCACTGTCAGCTCAGAGCCCTATTCGGGACTTGATCCCATGAACCGTGAGATCATGACCTGAGCTGAAATCAAGAGTTGGACCCTGAGCCATCCAGGCGCCCCGAGCATGTGTCAGCTTTTAATAATATTATTATATATGATATCTTTATCACTATGCGAAGAACGCTTTGGGGTTTTAGAAATGCCTCTACATTCAGGAGCATTCTTCCATTTCTCCACGAGAGGGCGGCATAAGCACAGCAAATAGCAAAAATGCGTTGAAAGTATTCAGTCTGAAATTGAATGCTGCTGTTAGTTCACCAGTTTTTTTTATGTTTATTTGTTCATTCTTGAGAGAGAGAGAGAAAGAAAGCGGGAGAGGGCAGAGAGAGAAGAGAGAGAGTTTCAAGCAGGCTCCTTGCTGTCAGCTCAGAGTGAGGTTCAGGGCTTGATCTCATGAATCGTGAGATCATGACCTGAGCCGAAATCAAGAGTCAGATGCCTAACCGACTCAGCCACCCAGGCGCCCCTGGTTATTTATTTTGACGTGTTACTTGCACAAGCAAATTGTTCATTAAATTGTTTATCTGCATGATAAAATGTGTAGTCATGGTAAAAATTGATATATAGGAGAAAACACGAGTCACCTATGGTCACACTCCTCATATGTAGCCAAAGTTGACAATCTGGCATTTATCTTCATGTTTATAGGTGCGTGGTGGAAAGAGGAAGCTACGGGTTTTTAAATAAAATGCGCCCACCCGTACAATTGTTTTGTAATCCGCCCTTTCGCACCAAATGTCTCTTGAGGATCTCCTTGTTTCCCTAAATTCTTTGACATGGTGGTTTTTAAAGGTGGCATGGTCTTCCAGCTGGTGGACACATTGTACCTTGCTTAACTGACTTACCCTGGTCATTTAGGCTGTTCTTTTTTTTTTTTTTTTTTAACATTTATTTATTTATTTATTTATTTAACATTTATTTATTTTTGAGACAGAGAGAGACAGAGCATGAACGGGGAAGGGTCAGAGAGAGAGAGGGAGACACAGAATCCAAAACAGGCTCCAGGCTCTGAGCTGTCCGCACGGAGCCCGACGTGGGGCTCGAACTCACGGACCGCGAGATCACGACCTGAGCTGAAGTCGGACGCTTAACCGACTGAGCCACCCAGGCGCCCCTCATTCAGGCTGTTCTAACCATCTTTAAATTACAAAAGATTTCCCATGTACAAAATACACAAGGAAAAAGAATGGTCACCCAATTAATCACTGCTCAGATTTGATACATGTTAATTTTTGCCATCTCTGCTTCAGATATTTTTTAAAAGATTTTAAGTAATCTCTACACCCAGTGTGGGGCTCGAATTTAACAACCTTGAGATCAAGAGTCACACGCTCCACTGCCAGGTGCCCCTGCTTCAGATTTTTTTTTTTAATTTTTTAACTGTTTATTTATTTTTGAAGAAGAGACAGAGTTAGCAGGGGAGGGGCGGGGTGGGGGGGGGGGACACACAGAATCCGAAACAGGCTCCAGGCTCTGAGCTGTCAGCACAGAGCCTGATGCGGGGCTCGAACCCACGAGCCATGAGATCATGACCTGAGCCCAAGTCGGACACTTAACCAACTGAGCCACCCAGGCGCCCCCAGATATTTTTAAGAAAGAAAAGTTTATAGGTAGAGTTGAAGGTCCCTCTGGCCAGTTCATTTCTATCCTTCATCCCAATAGTCACCTCTAACATGATGTTTATTTTTCCGATCCTTGATCTCACACTTTAATTGCAAAAATATGTTCCGTAAACAACATAGTAGTGTTCTGAGTTTTAAAATTCTACACGTAAACGGAATCACGAGGGCATATCCTTTATTCACTTAATATTGTGATTTTGAGATTTACTCAAGTTGATATAGACCCAGGTAAGTTTAACTGCCCCAAGATATTATCATTTATAAATAGAATTCATTAACACATTCCCCCCTTGATAATCATGTAGGTTGGTTCTAATAACTGACAATCACTGCTTTTTGTGATGGGGCAGGTGGACAGGAGTCTCTCTAGGGGCGAGGAGAAGACTGGAACATGCTGAGCTGAGTTTGGCATTGCAAGAAGAAGGGCCGATTCAAAGGGGCGAGCCTCTTCAGCCCTACGGGGTCCTGCTGAGTCACACTGCGGAATGACTGTGGTTTCCAGGTCAGCCAGTCTTTTTTAATTATTATTCTTTTAAAGTTTATTTATTTATCTAAATAATCTCTACACCCACCGTGGGGCTTACGCTCACAGCCACGAGATCACACGTCACAGGCTCCTCCAGCTGAGCCAGCCAAGTGCCCCCAGGTCAGCCAGCCTTGAAGGAGTGTCCCCTTTCCCCACCTCCACTGTGTGGTAGGACCCGTAGCTTTAAGCATCACGGAGATGAGGCATTTATTCGTGGTCACTGGCCAGCAAGGTTTGTCTCTTGCGAATTCCCTACCCATGGCCTTTGCTAACTATGCACTTGAGTTACTCGTCTTCTTCTTGCTGACTTGTATACGTTTTATACATATTTCTGATTCACACCGGGTCTCTGCAAGACGCACGTGGCAACGCACAAACCCAGTAATTTAAGGAGGGCTCGATAAAGGTGAGGGGATAGGGCGGCCAGCAAGGTGGGCAACCTCAGGCCTGAAGTGGCTGATGTTCGACAACAGTTCTCCCCGGATTTCTGGGTGTTTCCACACGGTCCCGCTCTGCCGAGCAAAGGGCACTGACGAGCTTGTTCGGGGATGATTGGATAGCAGCCGGCCTTGAGAGCTGGACTCGATGGAGATGAGAACATCGAGAACATCGCCCTCCCCGGAGACATTCCAGGATCCTAAAGCCAGCTCCTGCCGGTCCGGGAGACCTTTGCTTACCTTCCCCTGTGGCCCCTGAGGGGGTCTGGTTTGCTTGCATTCCAGATAAGGTCATCTCTCCGGAGGGGAGGATGGGCAGGCCATTAGCAGGCCTGAGAGCAGCTGGCTTTCCTAACTCAGGAAAGTCTTGTAGTGCGTCCCCCCCCCCCCCCCCCCACCGCGTGCAGGTGAGCGTCGCCCTGTGGGAACCGGGGAGCTGCTGCCGGCTCCAGAGAGTGTTCTGGCTGCTGCTTGTTGCTCAGCTAAATCCTGTGCCTCTGACCAGGGCTCTGGCGCTTCCCGGCCAGAGATGCCCACGAAACGGGGGCGGGCCGACTGGTTAGCCTGCGGGAGGGCACGGTCTCAGACCGCAGCTTCCGACTCGCCGGCAACGAGCGGGGCCCGGGAAGGGCGGCCGGCCGGCCGGCCGCAGCCGCGCTAGACCGCGCGACTCGGCAGGAGCCGAGCGGGGCGGAGGGACGCGGCCAGCTTCCTCCGCGGGGGCGGAGCCAGGGCCAGAAGCTCACACGCCGGCCGGCGGATCTCCCACGGAGGCTCCGCCCCCCCGGAAACCGGTGGGAACGGAGCGCCCGCTCCCAGGGCCCGCCTCCCGGGCGCCGCGTGGGGAAGGCTGGGAAAGGGACGGCCCGGGAAAGGCGGAAAGGCGACCGGCGCGGCCGAGGGTTTTGCGCTCGGCAGATGTTTTCCCTTGGACTGTGGCTTGCCTTTCCCTCCAGAAACGTGGTCCCCTTGCTACTGATACTTTGGGGATGTGTGCAGACTTGCTTTGCATACTTTTCCCAGGTCTGTATTTGTAAATGTTCCACGTGTGTATTGACTAATCGCTGTGCGCTGGCTCCTGCGTATGCCCCGTTAGCGCAGGATGAACACCAACAATAATAGTAACCGACCGGAGCAGGGTGTAGCCGTGGGTTGGTTTAAAAAAAAAAAAAAAAAAAAAAAGGTGGAACTACGCAGGTTGACTCTTGATTTCAGCTCAGGTGGTGATCTCACGGCTCGTGGGTTCCAGTCCTGCGTCGGGCTCTGTGCTGACAGCGTGGAGCCTACTTGGGATTTTCTCTCTCTCTGTCTCCAAATAAATAAATAAACTTAATTTTTTTTTTTTTTTTTTTTTTTTTTTTTTTTTTTACAGTGGAACTACAATCCTTGGCAATAACCACGTGCAGGAGGGCAAGCCTTTCTGTGAGTTAGAACGTTCTGGGCCGTAAGGGTCAGAAACCATGGCTCGGCTGGATCAAACAGTAAGGCAAGTTAGAGCTCTTTTAGCAAGCCCAGATGTAGCTGTCTTCCGGGCTGGTTGAATCTTCAGCCTCATGATGTTACCGTGGGCCTAGACTTTTCCATTTCTCTGCTATCGTTTCTATTAGTTTAATGAGCATGCTGGGAGCAAGACATTTGTAGCAGTATCAGGTGCCTCGTCCAAACTTGACAGTGTCGAGAGGAAGAGATAAATAATATTGTCCTTGCCTTTGTCTTGAAAAGAGAGGAGACTTCTCCCACAGCCTTCTTAGCTGACTGCCCATCGCGTGGCTAGAGTTGGGTCACACTGGTTTTCCTGACGCCGTGACTAACAAGACAGAAGATAGCAAGTTACTCATGTTGAGTTGATTTTTAGAGCAGGAGAGGGACTTGGTTTTCCCTTCAAGAGACTTGCTGTGCAGGGCAGAGGTGGATAGCGGAACAATATTTGGACCCTCTCAGGTAGGAAGGAGAGTAGGCGGGTGCTGGGTAGGCAACCCAAAGCCTTCACTAGGGCGACCAAACCCTTGAACTCCACAGTTAAACACCAAACGATCCGATTAAAATCTAGGCAAAAGACGTGAAGAGAGGTTTCACTGAAGAAGGTACACAGACGGCAAACGGATGAAAAGGCGCTCAACGTCATTAGCCATTTGGGAAATACAAATTAAAACCGCGATGAGATATTATCACACACCTATCAGAAAGGCTCAAATGTAAAAACAACCACAGTAGTGACAACACCAAACGCTGATGAGGCGTGGAGAAACCTGACCGTTCCGTAGTAGGAATGTAACATAGTGCAGCCACTGTAGAAAATACTTCGGCAGTTTCTTAGAAGCCTAAACATAGGCTTATCCTATGAAATTCTAATTTTGGTGTCAATAGAGAGAGTCTTACTGGTACACACCCATAACCGTTCGTTTACATATTGTGTAAATACGTTAGGCCGTGGCTGCTTTCACGCTCCAACGGCAGAGACGAGTAGTTGTGACACAGACCTATGGCCTGCAATGACTAAAAGGTTTGCAATCCGACCATTTACAGAAGAGCTTTGCTGACCCTCGTTTTAGGCAAGATCAGCCCAAACACAGACACGCAACGATACCGTCACGGAGATCCAATGAACCACAACTACACACAACAACGCGAGTGAATCCCACGGACATACAGCTGACAAGAAGAAGCCAGAAACAAAAAAAATACACAGAGTACGCGTCCCAGTGGTAGCACATTTAAAAACAGGCCTGACCGTCCCCATGCTGATTGTGACCCCGAGGGACGGCCAGTTCAGCGCCCGGAAGGGGCCGGGACAGGGCATCTCGAGCGCTGATCTGGTGCCAGTTCAGTGGGTGAATTCACTTCGTAAAAATTCACGGAGGCTTCCGCTTACAATCTGCACGCTTACTTGTGGGAAGCTCTGCTTCGACGAAGACTGCAGAAGACAAGGGATGCGACACCACTGCTTGGCCACATCTGGGAACAGGTGGGCCCATCAGAGCAGGCCAGGATTGCTTCTGTATTTGCTCACGTTCTGTTTCTCAGCTCGCCGCCCCCCCGCCCCATCCCAGCTTTCACTGCTTCCTCACCGCGACCCTTCTAACCCTGCCCTAGCGGGAGGGGCTCCTCTTAATTTCGGCAGACCCACTCTGTGACGGGGAGGAGGTAGGTTGCTGGTATGCAGGTCTGCGTTCGTCAGAGCTATCTACCGCCACGTGACAAGTCACCTCCCAAATGAATGGCTTAAACGACAATATTTTGTTGTTTGCCCCTGATTCTGCACAGCTGGCCAAGATGGAACGTTTAAGAAGCCTTAACGTACGTAGTTGGGCTCCTCAGTGCTCCTTGCCACATAGCCATCTTGAGCCGCCTTATAGCATAGCGGCCTCAGAGTAATCTGATTCCTCACGTGGTGGCTGACTTCCAAGAGCAAGAAAGTGAAAGGGCCCATTCTCCTAAGCGTGGGAATGGACGCCTTAGAACATCACTTCCACCCAGTTTTACAGGGCAACGTAAGTCACGGAGAGGAGAAACAGACTCCCCCTCCTGATACAAGGAACAGAAATGCATGTGTGACCTTCTTTAATCCACCCAGAACTTTATCTAGGATGATAGGGCTGGAGCTTAGCGTGCTTCCTGGAGCTCGAGGGTGCTAGGGCTCCGATGATTACAGCAAAAGCCCGGGTCCATCCCCCAGGGGACTTCCGCAGAGACGTTAAGTTCCAACCACCCAAGCGCCACTTGCATTAACTCAACAACAAACACACACATAGTTGAATAATTTATCGAGAACCTTTGTGGAATAAACTGAATGGGAACTCGGTGGCTTTTCATTTCAAACAAATGCTACTGGGTACTCTGTTGAGCGTGAAACTCAAGCAACCCAACATCACTGCGAGAGTGATTACTGTTACCTGAATTTCTTGTCTAGACCAATGCTTCCCAAATTGTAATGTGCATGGGGATCACCTGGGGATCTTGGTTGCTTTTTTCCCCCAAGTTTATTTACGTATTTGGGGGGGAGGAGAGAGAGCGTGTGCGAGCGTGGGGAAGGGACAGAGAGAGACAGACTGTCCCAAGTGGGCTCTGTGCTGACAGTGTGCCGGGTTGAACTCACAAACCGTGAGATCACGACCCGAGCCGAAATCAAGAGTCAGACGCTTAACAAACTGAGCCACCCAGGCGCCCCAGGGATCTTGTTAAGAAGCAGATTCTGATGTCGCTTCACCAACTGAGCCACCCAGGCGCCCCAGGGATCTTGTTAAGAAGCGGCTTCTGATGTCGTAGGTCTGGAGTGGGGTCTGATGGCGCTGCTCTCAGTGTGGTTGGGCACAATCAGACCACAATGGAATTCAAACAGAGTGCGGGAACTTCCAAAGCACGTACTGGCTACAAACAGGGTCATTTGGACCCTCCATCAGCACTCCCCTAGTTAAAGTAGTATGGAGTTAAGCTGATCCTTTGTAAGGAACATAAACCAGTTGGTTAGGGGTGAATTAATTTATTCAGGTGACAGTCAATCACACACACACAAATCTATAAATGAGAACATGACAAGGGCCGAAAATTAGATTCAGATTATGCAAAAGGACAGAAACACAAGCACCTCAGGAGGAATGCAACTTTAATCATATCAGACCTTATCAGCTCTAAGCAGGATCTGGAGAGCTAAGTAAGGTCCTGAGCTTGCGCGGAATTTATTCGGTAAACAGTATTGGTATTTGCTCATATCATTGCCATAGGCTCACAAAGATGGACTTGTGCTATTTTAAATGTAAGCACATTCATTTGTACATTGTACAGCTCTTCAGAAATGGTGATCGGAGCCCTCAAAAGTGGTGTGTGTGTGTGTGTGTGTGTGTGTGTGTCCGCATGCACAAAAAAAGATTTATTCAGTTTTACAGATTTGATAGCTTATTTAAGTTACAGGTTCAAATGCCTTGTTTACCTGAACCTTTTAAGTTCAGCCTAGAAACCTCATTATCCTTTTTCTGAATTCATTTTTAAGTCTAGCCAATAACAGCAGCCACTTTTAAGGGGCCTTCGGAAAATACTTGATTTTCCTTGCAAACTTAGTTAATTAAACACTGTCACGAATTTTCAAGTACATTTAAAACTTAGTGTGGGGCACCTGGCTGGCTCAGTCGGTGTGGGGTGGGACTCTTGATCTTGGGGGTGTGAGTCTGAACCCCACGTTGGGCCTAGAGATTACTTAAAAATAAAATCTTAAAAAAAAAAAAAGAAGACAAAAAAATGTAGTGTTCTGTAGTTTCCTTTTTAATCACTTCAACTGTCTCAATTAACAAGCAAATACATTCCCAACTGTGCAAATAACTTTTAAGTCTAGCGAATTAAGCCTATAGTGAAACTTAAGTTTTCTTAAAATGTTCCAGTACCGTATACAAAATTAGTTTTCAACTAAAATCAAGAGTTTAGATTAATTACCCGATGATGCATTTTACAGTCGTTTCCAATGCTGAGAAAGTCTCTGAAACTTGTACAACTACATAAAATACCAAATAGGCATAGATTCCTTCCTCACCCCAATGATGAGTCCCGTTTTTTTGACTCTCTTAAGTTTCTCCACTTTTCCTAAATTCTCGAGCTCAGAGATTCGTCCCCATTACAGATGATAGTTACCACCCCAAGACTGAGCCTGCACACACAGCCAAGATTTGGGCTGGCCTCTGGCTAGATTCTTGTCAGTGACCCTAATGAGATACCTGAAGCCTGTTAATGATTGCTATGTCCACGATGCGATGCTGTATTTCTTGTGAGGTGGAATCAAGACCCTGACCCTTTGTTTGTTTGTTTGTTTAGATTTGTTTCTGTAAGATTTTATTTTGAAGGAATCCGTGCATCCAACATGGGGCTCGAAACTCACAACCCCGAGCCGGAGTCGCACGCTCTGTGGACTGAGCCAGCCAGGTGCCCCCCCGACCCTTAGTTTTAAGCTGTACACATTCTTGGTTTTTCTGTGCGCTCCTGGACATTTGTAGGACTGGCAGCGGGATCCCTTGACTGGATTTTACATCTAAGCGGTTCTCACAATATGTACTTTTCTCTTTAGCCCCAAAGACCTTTGCACTTGAGGAATCCTAAGATATGTAAATACCCTTTTATCTTCTAATAAGACCTTGGGAATCCGTGGAATCTTTGTAGAGGCTTTGATCAGATTGGCTTTGGATTTTAGGGCCTGGGTGCCTCTCTCCGCGATTTCAGCAGAACACATACTTTTTTGAATATTTCAAATTACATTCAAGTTTTAATATTTCACATGGCTCTGTCGGAGCTGTGGTCACCAAAATTTGAGGTCCTTTTGCTGACAAGGTTTGATGCATATGATCAGCAAGCTGCTTCTTTACTAATTCAACAAATGTTTACTGATCACCTGCTCTTTGTAGATAACGCAATAGAAAACGTAAGATGCTCTTTTCCTTCTGTTCTTCTTGCCCCGAATTTCTCAACCTCAGTACTACAGTCCATGGCCTCTCCCCACTAGATTCCAATAGCACTCTTCCCCCCCACCCCCCGCCCCGGGTCTTTCTTGACAATCCAAAATGTCTCCAGATATTGCCAGATATCCCCGGGAAGTAAAATCACCCCCGTTGAGGTATGCAGGAACCATTATAGGGTATCTTGGTTTTGAACGAAAAAAGGTTAAGTGTTTGTCAATCTGAAATACCTGGTCCGAATCACGTCTGTGGTAGGCAGAATAATGGCCCCCCAAAGACGTCCGGACACATCCGAATCCCCCAAATCTACGTTCCTTTACGTGGCATACGGGACTTTGCAGATGTGGTTAAATTAAAGCGTCTTGAGGTGGGAAGATTATTCTGGATTATGCAGGTGAACCCAATGTGATCACACGGGTCCTCATACGAAGGAAGCAGGAGGTCAGTGTCAGGGAAGGAGGAGTGAGATGTAAACTGAGGCTGGAGGAGGGACCCAATTGCTGGCAGGGGGCATGAGCCAAAGACCGCAGGCAGCCTCTAGATGCTGGAAAAGGTAAGGGGACTGGACCTCCCCTAGCGCCTCCGGAAGGAACAAAGCCTTGCCGACACCTTAACTTTGGCACAATAGACCCATTTCGGAGTTCAGACCTTCGGAACTGTAAGATAATCAATTTCTATTCCTTCTGGTCACCACGTTTATAGTAACTTGTTACAGCAGGGAGACAAGACGAATACAATATTTAAATATTCAGATTCTATTGGCTCAGATGTTTTTATAAAGTTCCCATGGAATGAAAACGTTTTTTTGTTATTATGGAAATTTTAAGCATATGTAAGTGACAGCGAACAGCATAATGAACCTCCTTGACCCATCCCCGGCTTCAACAATTATCAACTCACGATGACCTTGTTTTAAACCCACTCACTCCTGCTCTCCGTCACCTGTATTTTTATTTTTTATTTTTATTTTTTAACATTTATTTATTTTTGAGAGAGAGAGACAGAGCATGAGCAGGGCAGGGGCAGAGAGAGAGAGAGGGAGACTCAGAATCCAAAGCAGGCTCCAGGCTCCGAGCTGTCAGCACAGAGCCCGACGCGGGGCGCGAACCCACGAACTATGAGATCACGACCTGAGCCAAAGTCGGACGCTTAACCGCCTGGTGCCACCCAGGTGTCCCTGTATTATTTTTAAACAAATCTTAGATATGTCACACTTCCCATGCATTTATAAAATGTATGGACTATTTAAATGGTAACTAAAATACCATTACCCAACCCGAATTAAAAAAAATAATTCTTTAATACCATCAACTATCAAGGAGCGTTCCCATTTCCAGTTGCCCCACAAATATCACGGATGTTTTTTCCAGTTGGGTCTGTATAAATCCGGATTCGCACACAGCCCACGCCGTGCTACTCGTTGCTACGTCGCTTCAGTCTCTTTTTCACCTGCAGGCTCCCTTTCCATCTCTCTTTTGTCCCCCTTGAAATTTATTTCTTGAAGAAAAAAGGTCATTGGTCAGGTAGAGCTTCCTCAGCTGGGGTTTTGCTGATAGCATCCCCAAGATGTCAATGTGTTCCTCTGATGTCTGTATTTCCCAGAAGCTGGTAATCAGATCTACAGGCTTTGATCCGATTCAGGTTTGACTTTTTGGCAAGACTGCGTCATAGACGGCGTGTTCTTCCACAGAAGCCCGTCAGGTGCCTGGCTATCCTTTTTGTAATCTTCGCAGCCACTGAAGCTCAATGTCAGGATCCAGTCAATCCGTGGGGTGGTGGGGGGAGGGGGGGTTCATTCACATTTCTGATTCCCTCACTGCCCCTTCGGGATCAGCTGAATGTTTCCACAAAGAGACCCTTCTCTCATCTACAGGTTGGATACCCAGTGGTCCAAGGTACGTCCGAGCTCCGGGTAACACACGGCAGATGTGGGCGTTGCTGGTTTGCTTCCCGTCTGGACTGGATGTCAGCCTTTACTGTTTATGGAATGTGGTCTTGGAATCAAGTGTGACATACCTGGGGCTCCTGGGTTTGGTGGGATTTCTGGGGGCTGTCAGGGTGGGTTTCCGTTTTCTGGGATTCCCTGGCATTACATGGGATTCTGTAGACGGAGGTCTACAGATTCCCGACAGATTTCCAGGCGTATTAGTTTCCTGGGGCCGCCGTCACAGAGCGCCGCAGACCGGAGGGCTGAAAACAACAGAAATTTCTTCTCTCGCTGTTCCGGAGGCTAGAAGTCTGAAAGCAAGGTGCCAGCCGGGTCGCACTCCCTCCCTCTGAAGGCTCGAGGGGAGCGTCTGTTCCGTGTCTGTCTCTTAGCTTCCGGTGTTGCTGGCAATCTTTGGCTTTACAGGAACATCACTCCAATGTCTGCCTCCTTCATCACATGGCCTTCTCCCTGTGTGTCTGTGTCTTTTCTCTCTTCCAAGGACGCCAGTTATATGTGGTTGAGGGTTCACCCCACGCCAGGATGACCTCATCTTAATGTAACTGATTACAGCTGGCCTTATTTCCAAATAAGGGCACGTTCACAGGTACCAGGCGCAGGACTTGAACACACCTTTTGGGGGACATAATTCAGCCTGCAACACCAGAGAACCCAGGGCGTAGGAGCAGTAGACGTTCTTCTTGCCAGCGATGTCACGGTAGACTCGGGGAGGGAATCAGCTTGGCAGAGACGTCCTGCAGAACGAGTGGTTTGATCTGCAGGAACAGAGCCTCGCTCCCCAAAACGGTCTTCCGTGCTATCGCTGAAAACTGCCGTCCCTTCGGAATGTCCGAAGGACACAACAACTAGAAGTCAAAGGTACGGACAGGGCCCTGTGCTCCAGAGGACTTGTGTGAGTGAGATTTAGTGCTCTACCATCACCCTCTCGAAATTCTTCGCAGTTTTCGTAAACAAGGACCCGCCATGGTCTGAATGCTTGTGTGCTTTCCAAATTCATATGTTGGAATCCTAAGCCCCCTGGGGGATGGTATTAGGAGGTGGGGTCTTTGGGAGGTGTGGAGGTCATGGTGATGGAGCCTCGTGAACGGGATCAATGTTCTTTTCTTTTCTTTTTATTAATTTTTTAAGTTGATTTACTTATTTTGAGAGAGAGGGAGAGGGCGTGCGCGTGAGCGAGGGAAGGAGGAGCAGAGAGAAGTGGAGAGACAGGATCCCAAGGGTGTTCCACGCTCAGCGTGGAGCCTGACCCGAGTCTCGATCCCGTGACCGTGGGATCATGACCTGAGCCGACATCAAGAGTTGGACGCGCAACCGACTGAGCCACGCGGGCGCCCCATGGGGTCGATGTTCTTTTAAAAGAGACCTCCCAGTTCAGGGTGAGGGAAACAGGACGGCGGCGTCCAGGAACAGCTAGTAAATTGCTGTCATAGAATTCAGGCTTTCTAAAGGAAGGACCAGACCCCCCCCCCGCCCCCCTCCCCCCCCCCACAGCAGACGTCCCCTAAACAAACTAGTCAAGGGCACTGGACCTATTGGAGAGAGTCTGGGACTTAGTGACTGAGGAATTGAGGTTCTGACCCTACTCCGGTAAGTTGTACACAGGTGTCCCACTCTCAGAAGGTTGGTAAAGGTTAAACTATACATAACTGTATAATCCATATAACTATATAAAGGGTAAGCCATAGATTTCGCTATCTCTTGCGTATAAAAAAGAAGTGTGTTCCACAGTGCCAAGCAGGGTATGTGCGCAATAAACATTCCTTTTGGCCATTCATAAATAAATAAATAAGAAAGAGACCTGCCGGACTTTCCTCGACCCTCCTGCCATGGGAGGACACAAAGACCCGGAAGAAGACCCTCATTCAACCATGCTGGCACCCCGATCTTGGACGTCCCAGTCTCCAGAACTGTAAGAAATGAATTCCTGGTGTTTATAAACCAGTCAGTCTGTGGCATTTTGTGAAAGCAGTGTGATCAGAGTAAGACAGGGCCCCACATTTCCATTGTGCACCGCAAAGCACAGACCACACATTATGTGGCCAGTTCTAGGTGGGGACGCCGACCGGGGGGGGGGTGGGTAGAGGCACAGGAAACAAACCAAAAATCAAATGTTGTTTACAGCATAGTCGGCTTGGGGCTGGCTTTTTGCCTCTTTCTTCTCCTGTGCCAGGTAAGTCTGGCTGCACTTCACGGAGACATGGCCTAACCTTGCGTGACAAGCAAACCCGGCTTCTTAGCGGTGCTTGTGCGGAGCGAGTGTGGACGTGGCTGTCACCATCCTCCGCTCAGTGACTGGAGTAGGGCTGGGCACCTCTTACGTGATCAGTAAACCTTGACTGATTATGAAGCTAAGGAAAACGTGACCTAGATCCTCTTGGAATCAGCATTGTGAAATCTCTTCCCTCCCCCCGCCCCACCCCAACACCATCCCCTTCTGTGTGTGTGACCTGGTGGGACGCACACGAATGGGTCTGGACTGGGCGTTACGGTGAGCTCCCCCGCGCTGCTGGTTTATGAACCTCTCTGTGAGTGGAAAGACTTGTAGAGACACAGAACAACTGCTTATGGAGTCGAGACGTGTGATGGATAGTTTGTCTGTTGACGTGACCGGACCGTGAGTTGCCCAGATATTTGGTCAAATGGCGTTCTGTGCCTGTGAGGTTGCTTCTGGATGAGCTGAAGGTGTCAATCAACAGGCCAGACCGAGGAAAGCGGATATAGGTGGGTCCCATCCAATTCGTCGAGGGCCTGAACGAAACAGAAAGATTGACGCTCTGAGAATAAGGGGGAACTCCTCCTGCCTGACGACTGAGCTGGGACATCACTTTTTCCTGCTGGCCTCCGCCTGGAACTGCACCATTGGCTTTCCTGGGTCTCCAGTTCACTGACTGCAGATCTTGGGACTTGTCAGCCTTCATAATCATGTGAACCAATTCCTTATAATGAATCTCTTTATTTATATATTATCTGTCTATCTATCTATCTATCTATCTCCTATTGGTTCTGTTTCTCTGAACTTCCATCTCAGGGCTGATGCTTTTTAGCAGCGGCCAGATCACATTGGATCAGTTACTTACATTCTCTGAGCCTTGGTTTCCCCACGATAAAGCCTAGGCGGCGGTACAGATGTGATCATAAGTCACACATACACTATGGGGTTTCTCATGGGGGATGCATCGTTCTCTGGGAGGTGGGGCCACCCTGTGCACTGTGGGAGGGTGAGCAGCCTCCCTGGCTCCTACTCACTGGATGCCAGTAGGGGCCCTTCTTCCAAAAACGTCCCCAGACACTGCCACATGTCCCCTGGGGGCCACGGCCGGCCCTGGTCGAGAATCACTGATGTATGACAAGCGTCCTGTGGTTTTGCTCCAGGATCTAGCCAGATTAACTGTGTTCCAAAGCTGTTCCATTCGTGCGAGGAAAGAGACTAAGTTGTAACACCAGTATTGGCAAGTGGAAAAAAAAAATGGTTCATGACCCAGAGGCTGCTCCTCTCTGTGTTGCATAAACCCTCCTTCTTGTTTCTGTAAGCTGGAGACTTCCAAGCGGCTCTGCTTGGCTCATAAGGCAGAGGTCTGCAGTTTAAGAATCTGTTTTTCCAAAGACACAGGGGACCAGAGTCCTAATCTTGAACCAGAGAATCCAGCCAGGAGGAAGCATCTCGTAGTATGCTGGCTCATGGCAACTGTGTCTTCCTAAAATTATGGTTTGCCTGGGATACATTTTCAGTTGGCTCGTTAGCATTTTGTTGAACAGAACCCACGGGTTGGGAAGGAAAAGAAGTAAAAATGTAGCCCTGGGAGGGGAGACTTGGAGAGGAAGGAAGTGGGTGGTTCCGAGTGTTCTAAGTTTGGGAGAGAAATTGGTCTAACATTTTTTTTAATCTGAATTTTAATAACCCAGGTACAAATGGAGTCCTACAACATGACAGCCATGACCAATTCCAAGAACACCGCTTTGTGCTGAGACGCCGAATGATGCAGAGCAGAACGATGCACTAAAAACGACCAAATACGGACCTCCCGGCTTATCCACACAGCTGACTTTTCCAGAACACCCTGCATGGCTTTCGAGTGGAAGATCAGGAAATGAGACAAATCTTAATCTCAAAACTGGATGGGGGCGCTCGGTCGGTTAAGTGGGTGACTCTTGGTTTCCGCTCAGGTCATGATCTCGCAGTTTGGTGAGTTTCAGCCCCGCGTCAGGCTCCACGCCGGCCGAGGCCGACCGTGCGGAGCCTGCTTGGGATTCCCTTCCTCTCCCTGTCTTTCTGCCCCTCCCCCACTTGCACTGTCTCGGTCGCTCTTAAAATAAATAAACAAACTTAAAAAAAAAAAAAAAGAACTGGATGCATCTACACATTTGGGAACAGCGCTGCCAGTCTCTCCGTCCACGCTCAGAATCTAAACAGCAGCCTTTCTGATCACGAGTCAAATAAGCGTCTAAAGCTAAAGGCATCAAGCCACAAAATAAAATATCAGGGAATAACCCCACCCTGTCCCCATTCCAGTCCGTGAGCCTGCCTAGGGGTCCCGGGTTGGGGACCTTGGCATTTTTCTCTTCTTTTGCAGTCCCCAAACCAGCACGACGGGAATTAGCGAGAACTACATGTGATCTCCTCCACAGCCTGTTGGATTTGCATTATTTAAATGTATGGGAAGTGCCCATAATTGAGTAATTATTCTAGCATTTAAAGAATGCCAAACAATGAGCCATTTCTTCTTCAGACCCGATCCGGCCCACTTCCGGTTTCCTCCCCGCACAATGTGCAGAATTAGCCAATGTGTCATTTCCTAGAACACTTGATTGTTTATACAAGTAAGCAAGACTCCTTTGGCAGTATTTATTTCTCTCATTTTAGACATGATGATTGTGGCCTTCGTGGTACTCCCTTCCCTAGAAGCTTCTCAAGTGTTGAATGTGTACAGATGCGATTTGGTACCTTTTTTTTTTTTTTGTACCTTCTTTTTTTAAAATAAAGATTATCCTCTGGGAAGAGGCGCGGGGAGCGAAGGCGGAATCCAACTGAAAGAGCAAAACTCTTCCAACTCTGCGTTTGCTTCTCTGGCGTGCAAAGAGTCTGTCGGTTTGACTCCTTCCCAAGCATTTTAAAGAAAATATTCTGCGAGCTATACTTGAGTGCATTTTAGCAGTTTCAGAAAAGGGATTTCCCAGAAGGTCGGAAAGGAGGAGAACAAGTATTCGCCACCTCAATGACCCAGAGCCTAAGTGGATTTTTCCTGAGCTGTTTTTCCATCAGAAATCTCGGTGAGAGCCTAGGTCACTATGATGTTTGCACTTTTGTTGTGAGCAAGGCTGTGGTTTTAATATAGAGGCAATTAGGGGCGCCTGGGTGGCTCGGTCGGTTAAGTGCCCGACTTCGGCTCAGGTCACGATCTCACGGTTCGTGGGTTCGAGCCCTGCGTCGGGCTCTGTGCGGACAGCTCGGAGCCTGGAGCCTGCCTTCGATTCTGTGTCTCCCTCTTTCTGCCTCTCCCCTTACTCGTGCTCTCTCTCTCTCTCTCTCAAAATAAATGAACTTAAAAAAAATTCTTATAGAGGCAATAAAGAATGCATGACTGTGCCTTCAGCTCAGACCAAAGCCTTCTTTCACTACAGTGTTCGGTGTGTGCCTGTGTTTTTAGTGCAACATGGAAAACCCGGCCTATAAGGAAGACAGGCCTTATTCTCCCTAACGGTCCACACCCGCACACCACTCTTCCCAATTCGTGGCACTGCTGGGGAGTCAGGAGTCCCTTCCTCGGCCACCGACTTCTCTTCCACCCCAGCTCCCTGTACAGGTCTTCGGGGAGGGCCAGAGGCTGGCTAGGGCAAACATTACAAGTCAAAAAGGATGAACGGTGCCATAAACAGGCCCCGGGAACCCCGAGTTCTGGCCTCTCCCCTTAGCTCATTTAGGAAGAAGTGCAGCAGGTCCGCCGACCTTCTCTGAGTCGGAGAGGTGCAGGGGCCACGAGTGGGCATGTGGATAAGGCTTCTCCAGTGAGGGGCTCTGTCTTAACCGGCTGTGTCACCCTTTTTCTGAATTCCCCTCTTGTGACACGCACATGAAATTAGGGATACCCGTAGATGTCGTCATGACGGTCAAATGGTTTGTTTGCCAAGTGCTTGGAAGAGAGCAAGTGCCCCAGACTCTCTTAGGTCAGGCTCCGGGAAGGGTGCCTGAGGTGGGGGTTCTCATGTGAGTGATTGATGGGGGGGGGGCGCGCTGACTGCAGGGGGTTTGGGAGGTGGGCCGGGGCAGGGGGCAGCCCAGGGGGAGCTCTGGAGTGCGGTGCCCTGGTGTTTGCCCCAGCAGGGCAAGAGGCAGGGCTGTCACATAGCAGACTCAGTCCCCGGGGGGTGGGCACAAGCTGTCAGACTCAAGGGCAATCCTCCGAGAAGGGTGTGTGCCCGGGGCCACGGAGATCTGGGTGGGATGCGGCATCTGCTATGCAAATCGACAAGTACTTGGGGCCAGCGGCTCCACGTGCCAAGGGGACAGGGCCCAGAACTTGGGAACCTGAAGACCTGAGCCTCACTTTCCTCATCTGAGGCGTCTTCCTTTTAGTCTCGCGGGCCTCCCTGCATCCTCAATTTGAGGTTGGCACCTGGGCTTCATTTGTAGACAAGTCACAGTCGTTCACTGCCTGTTTCTTTGTTTCATCCCCAACTTGTGGCGTGGGGCGTGCACAGACTCTGTCTTGCTCTCTGCAGCATCCCAGCACCCAGCACGATGCCTGCACACAGTAGGTCTGCAGCACAGTCCGATTGGGTACTTGGGAGCTCCCATGCTCAGCGAAAGGCCCGTCCACTCTTGCCTCTTAGCTCCGAACTGGATGTAGCCTCCCCCACCCCTACTCTACGGATACATTCTCTTCTTGCCTTTCCTCGGATGAGTCCTTCGATGTGCGGGTGTTCTCTCTCTTTAGACGCTAGCTTCACTCTAACACACCCCAGCCCCATTCGGGGCAGTTTCTAGCGACAGTACCCAGATTCACGAAATTCTGGAAGGACTCCGTGCCCGGGAGGGCGGGGACGCAGCTTCAGCCCTGCCACGTTGGGAGGCAAAGTGACTGCGTGCGCGGTGGGCGGGATGAGAGAGAAAAGGCTGTGTGTGGCAGCCCCCTTGGCAATAACGCATGCCAACCAGAAGGGAAGGTGTCAGGGCAAAAGCGCTTGGGCATCCCCTGGAAAGCGCAAGATCAGAAAGTATTTGCTTTTTTTGTTACTCTCCCTACCCTTCCCTTGGACATTTAATAAGCATCCATGTTTACAAGGACTGGAGCGGTGGAATTTCCGGCACATACGTTTTGGGTGGGGGCGGATACTTGGGGAGCAAGGAAGTTTCCGTGTTGTGGTGGGAAGACTGGAGGAAAGACCTTCCTCAGCGATGTCCCAGTTAGCAGTCTCCACGCCTTCACCGTCGTTAAAAACAACTTTCTCCCTTATGAAAGTAGTATTACCATTTTACAAACAATGTGGAGGGTAAATAATTTTTAAGCAACCATCTCACCGAAGGAATGCAAACTACCTGTGAGCATGTTTCCTCTAGTCTCTTCTCCCATGTGCCCAGATTTGGATCACTGTTTTGACTTTTTACTAGATATTTTTATATCACTCTAAGAGCGTTTTAACCACCCCCCCCCCCCCTTTCCTGCATTTCCTGGCATTAAATCTTGTGGCCAGGGAACTGGAGTACTAAGTAGCCGGGGCATTTGGTGCAAGAGACAGCCCCAAAGTTGGACTTCAGTTTCCCCAGCTTGAGATGCGAGTGGAACATAAACTGCCATCGAGGTTTCCAGTTTTAGGAATTGACCTGGCTTCCTCCCCAGCAGTGGCCTACTTGGGTCTCTGCTCAAACTAGCAGATCCTTCAGGCTGGACGATGGAAGAGCTCAAAGCAGGTCAGGAGGCCAGGCCCAGAGTGGGGACTCCGGATCAGTCCTTCTGGGGCTCTCCTGGCAGGGATCCATAATGCGTAAGTGGCCACCTGCCCAGCTCTCTGCTCCCAGGTGTGTCCTCCCAGCTCGACCCAGGACGACTGGCCGCGGCTTCCTCCTCCAGCTCCCCAGCTCCCTCGGCCTCCCCTCCGGGGCATTTCCCGCCCTCGCGGGACCGTCTTGGGCACTCGGGAGACCCAAGGCGCTGTCCTCCCCCCACCCCAAGTCGGCAGAGGGGAGGCCCCCAGACTTCCAAGTCCCGGGAGTGGGTAAAGTGAGGTGACCGCCCTCTCCCCCGGGAATTGTGTGGGTCCCAGGAGTCAGCCCCGGGGCGGGCCGCGCCTGCAGCTCGGGTGGGGTGCCGTCCTCCCGGCCCTCTTTCCTCTCCGCGGTGGCCCGGGGGCGGGCGGACGCGGCGGCGCCCATCCTGGCCCCCGCGCGGTTTCCCGGCGGGGCCGGAGGAGGGAGGTGATGGAGTGGGAAGAGGGAGGAGCGCGCGGAGCCCGAGGGGAAGGAGAAGGAGGAGCAGCGGCGGAGGGGAGAAGGCGCCTCCGGCGGGGGAGCCGGAGGAGCGGCAGCGGACGGGGGCGGGGGCTCGGGGGTAGAGGAGCGGGTAGCCGAGGAGCCCCGGGGAGCTCGGAGGCGGAGCAGCGGAGGGAGACTGGGGGACTAGCAGCGGACGCGGGCGGGGCCGTCGAAGCGGCCGGGGCAGAGGGGGGCGGAGCAGTGGGAGGGGCGGGGCCTACGCAGCCCCGCCCCCTCCCGACCGGGCCGCGCCGAGGAACGAAGATGGCCGGGCGCGCCGCGGGAACCGAGGGGCCGCCGGCAGCAGCGGTGGCGGCGGTGGCGGCGCCGGGGCTGTGACTCTACGCGTGGCGGCGATCCGAGCGATCCGGGCGGGCGGGCGGACGGCGGCGCGCAGGGCCAAGAGGGCAGCGGGCGGGCGCCGGTGCGCGGGCGCCGGGCGGAGGATGCACCGGGTGCGGCGGGCGGCTCCCCGCGGCCGCCCCCGCGCCCCGGGCGCCGGGCCTTAGTGCTGGCTGAGGAGGCGGCGCGCGCGGGGCGGCCGGGCGGCGGCGGCGGCGGCGGGGCCCGTGCCGTCATGCCGTGGCTGAGCGGCGGCCGGCGGCGGCGGCGGGGAGAGCCGCGGGAGGCTCCGCGGGAGCCGCAGCCGCCCGCGCAGCCCGCTCGGGAGCCGCCGCCGCCCGCGCCCCCTGCCGCGGCCCCCGCGCCCTCCGCGCCCTCCGCGCCGCCGCCGCCGCGGGCCCGGGAGAGCGCCGAGCTGCCGCTGCCCGCCGGCTGGGAGGAGGCGCGCGACTACGACGGCCGCGTCTTCTACATCGACCACAACACGCGCCAGACGTCGTGGATCGACCCGCGCGACCGGTAAGGGCGGGGGTGCGGGCCGGGATCCGGGCGCTCCATCCCTTGGGTTCGGGGAGGGGATCGAGGACACCGGGAGGCCTCCGGATCCGGACGAAGATCGCGCGTCCTCGGGGGTCCGGGCGTTGATTCGGGCCCTCCACGCCCCCACCCCGGGGCCTTGGACGAGGATCGAGGCGCCCCCTCTCCCGGCCTCGAGCCCCCGGAGTGCGGAGCCCCGGCCGCCTCCCGGCCCCCGCCGCGGGGCCGACACAGTGACTTGGTTCCCTCACGTCACCCGCTGACCGGCGCCTGGAAGCTGGGCGCCTGGAATTTCCTCTCCCGGGGCTGACGGATGGCCCTCTTTTCCTTTTTCCGCCGCGGCCTCGCCCATCCCTGCCGGGCCTCAGCGGCCCACCGCCCCCGGCCCCGCGGTGGCCAGATGAGCTGTCATCTTGGAGCCGAAACGTGCGCTCCAGCTTCGTGGTGTGGGTTCCTTGTCTGGCGGGCTCAGCGTACTTTCCATCCAGAAACTGGTGCCAGACGGGCCACTTCAGGGATTCCCAGTTCTTTTGCAGTTGGGAGAGCCCGCTCCCAAACTATGATGGTTGCTCTGTAGCGCCTTAAAAATTGAGGTAAAATTCTGATGGAAAGAGCCTTGCCTACTGCAGGCAGAATGGAATATGATTAGACCCAGATGCTTTTGGGGTAAACGAAAAACAAGAGCTGAATTTCAGGTTTCCTTTTTGTGCAAGATGTGAACAGGGCACCAAGTTGTCTTATTCATGTAAATAAATCCCATGGAGGAGAAAAAAAGGATTCTTCTGAAAGCACTACCATATTGCATTTAATTAAGTTCATGTAATGACGCTTTTCCCTAACTTTCTGTTTGATTGCTGGTTTCAATGGCTCGGCGGCTTTTGGAGAGATGCAGTGTGTGTGTGTGTGTGTGTGTGTGTGTGTGTGTGTGTGTGTGGAATTGGGGATTCTGTTGAAACCGAGTATTTCTGGTGGTTACCTGATATCTTGCTGGGTGCCAGAAAGGCAATAGTGCTGGCTCCCCAGTGATTTCAAGACTTGAGAAGGTTCAGTTTGGTGACATTGGTCCTGCTTTCCCCTCACCTGCACAGGAAAGGCAGTGCTGCATGGCACTGGCATTTGAAAATAAACTTTGGAGGAGGGAAGCTGCTGCATTATTGTTTGAAGATCTCTGTGGGTTCAGATAGGGAAAAACAAAGCCAAAGGATCGTGCTTCCCTAACATTTTCCCTGAACACAGCAAACTTCTGGACTCAGAAACTTAGATCAGTCTTAGCACAGTTTTATGGGTTAAAAAGATGCTTGGTTATTTTGAAAATCAGGTGAGATCATATAATAATTTTAACCAAAGGCTAGAGCCACAGCTGTTTGATCAAGCCTTGGATGGTTCTGGAATTGGTAGAACTGCTTGGAGTGTAACGCCCTTTTATGCTGTATGTCTGTTAAAAACCCAAACAACTGGAAAATGAACCAATTAAAAACACCGTTTGGCTTAGAAAAGGCTAAGGCTCATTTTATGAGGGTAATATAAAACAGTTGTGGTTACGTCGGAGTGGGGATTCAAGATGAAAAATATAAATGTGAAACTTTCCATTTTAATGGTATGACCCAGGGCATAGGTGAGCAGACCCAATGGAAGTCAGCTTGTAGAATCTTCCTTTCTGTGTGCTTCATACACATTTCGTATGTTCTTTTTTCCAGAAATCTGTTTGCGCGAACTGAATGACATTTTCCCCCTTTTCAGACATTGCTTATGTTATAGATTTTTTAGAAGTCCCCGTTTCTAGTGCTTAAAAGTGTCGATTGAGTGAACAAAAGTGCATATTTTACATTTTTTGTAAAGTAAAAAACATGTGTATACTTTTATGAGACATTGTTTTTATAGTGAGTGAAATTCAGCAGGGGACAGCTTGCACTTCAGCTCCCATAATACCTTGCCCGAAATATGTATGGAATGTTCAGCAAGCCACAAACATTTAAGTGGAGTCTACCGAAGGGTGTAAATGGTGTATGGTGTAATAGCCATTCTTTTTCCTCTTTCAAAACAGAGCCCTGCTGATTTTTATGGGTGACTGATTATCCTTTAAGGTTGTAATTGATTTTTATCATATGGAAAAAACGGTTTGTCGGAGCACATTTTCTCCATGTGCGTCTGACAGTTGAAACCCTTTTTGAGTTGTGTTTGAGTCACACAACTGGAAGACGCTGTTCAAGGACTTTCTCCAAACAGCTTCCAAATAGAGAACTGACAGAGTGGCAGATACACAAATAGGTTTTTAAAGAAAACGAGATTTTGAAGGAATACGTGAATGTGGTAGGTTAGGCGAAAATTGTTGCTGACTTAAAACATGATTTCATATACGATTTAGTAAAAGCTATAATAGCGTAAAATATGCTGCTGTAAGCAAAATAACTGAGGACCGAGGGTTGTAAATAATCTCTTCTAGGGTTTTAGAGTAATTCCATTCACTGTTGTGTTTAACAACATTTGATATTGCCACGGCTCGGGGTGTGTTGGTGAATTACTGTAGGTATCGTTTCTTTTTGGAGTCACAACCAAGAGGTTGCAAGCCCAAGGGAACAGTCTTTACAGATGTGGCTACAGATGTATAAAAAATTTCAGTATTTCCAAAATGCAGTTTTTTTAGTTTGATTTTGAATCCCCACCCCCACCCCCCCGCCTCAGGTTTAAAAATCACCATCTCTGCAGATCAGTACTGTGCGTATAATGTTCATAGTTTCCTTTAACAAAGGATTTTATCCTTTAACAAAGGGTTTTACATTAAAAAATATAAAGTGAATTCATCATTTCTATGGCTCGTAGCTCCCGTGGATGAGCCTTGTGTGGTTTACATTAGTTGCACATATGCATCCTACGTATATTAACTCAGAGTTCAATGACTGCTCTACAAAAAGGTATTTGCTGTTGAGGCAGAAAATTTGGGAAGAACGTTTTTGCCTCCTTTGAAAACCTTGAGTGCTTTTGACAGCTGTGTATATGTGTGCTCCCTGTGGGGTTGTGTCGATATCATCCTATAGGCGGACTGAGTGATCGAAACTTCACATTCTGTTTCTTGTAGCTCAGTTGAGATTGTGCAACACTGGAATACCAACTTTGGGCAGCTTAAGAATGGTGGACCAGATCACACTTGAGGTTGAACAGAATGTAAATAACCCCGACGATGGTGGGAGACCCAGATGATATCATGACATAAGCTTTTAGGGACCCATTTGTTCACGAGATGGGATTTGACCTGCTCCAACTGGAGACATTCTGTGGTATATTAAAATTCCTTTGAACAGGCTCTTGCTTTATGGAGAAAACAATCCATGGTTTGGGAATTTGCCAGGTTTGGAGCCCCATATGACAGAGCCAGGTGACATCATGACCCCCTTCTTAGAACTTTTATTCAGTATTAATTAATGGGCGGTTTACCGTATTTACTCCACAGAATCTGTTTCTGGGTTATATAAACTTTCTGATAAATAAGCAATGATTTCTCCATTTTTCATTTTTTTTGAAGAATAGGTACTGTTTGTATGGACATGGGGGAGCATCTTGCTTTTAAGGCCATAAGGGGTGGGCTCCTGGAAGAATCAATAGTCATTTCTTGGTCTATTCTTGGCTTAGTATCTTTCTTTCTTTTTCTTTCTTTTTCTTTCTTTCTTTCTTTCCTTCCTTCCTTCCTTTTTTTTTTTTTTTTTTTAAGAAAAGTGAATGGAAAAGTCATTTCTGAAAATAGATCCCGGATGTTTGGAACTCTCTAAGTTTCCTCTTCTCCCTTTTCACTCTGATTCTGAAAGTGGAAATAATGTTTCACCTTCTGTAGTAGGTTCTGCTTCAGGAGCCGATGGGTCAAGTGATGTGTTAAAAGTCACCCTGCGAGCCTGGTGAGTTTCTTCTAGTCCAGGTCCCTTTGCTACTGCTGGTTGCCTTTCCGATACGTTCAGTAAAATTAAGCAGAGTTAAATGCTACTGAATTCAGTTATTCCCATTTAAATCCAGTAAAATGTAGAAGTATTTACAGAGATTCTTGGGAAGGTGGATGGGGAGACCCGGGTTTTCTGGGGGATGGGAGACAGACATATACAATGAAGACAGTGGTCACCAAGCACCATTGTCAGGTGGTGATGGCTTCTGAGAAAAGGACGGAGGGCTCATTTGAGCCTGCGGGGTCTTTACCTTCTTCCATTGATTTCCTAGGTTGAGGGTTTCTTGCGTGCTCTCTTGGAGCTGGGGAAGAAAAGGAGGCATGTGAGGACAGTGCCGGAGACAGGAAGTGCTGCGTGTTCAGGATAAATGAGGTCAATTTGACTGACCCAGAGTCTTTGTGTAAGGGGGGTGAGCCTTGGGTAACAGCACGCAGAGCTTGGAACCCTCAACTTTGGGCTTGGAAGAGCGAGGACTGTCTTGCGCAGGCTCTCATTTCGCACCGGAAGGCCACAGCTATGGGGACGTCCTGCCGGCAGATGGGCGAACGGGAAGTTGAGCTGGGTCTTCTGGCCCGGAACCAGTGCTCTTTCTGGTATGCCACTCAGCTGCCCAAACCCCACCCGCTCTTAAGCATCCTACCTCTGTGTTTGTTCGTTCGTTCATTTGATAACTGTTGCACAGCCTCTCCGTCTCGGGTGTTCTTCCAGGGTTTGAGACTCTAGTGGCGAGCACTAGCAGACGGGTCCCTGCCTCCGTGGGGCTTACACACCTCACCGTGCTGTTCCTGCCTCTTGGTTGCTCCCCACTGAGATCCCTCAGGTCTGTGATGATGGTCAACAGAAGTGGAGTGCTGACCGTGTGCCAAGCGCTCTAGGTGTTTGTCTGGATGCTGTCGCTGAAAGCCCACAGTGGCCGCACGGAGTGTGGGTGGGCAGGTGATGAAACAGGACAGGGAGGTTGACTTAGTAACCTCACTGCCCACAGCCAGAGAGGGGCAGCGTCTGTCTGACTCCGGAGTTGAGCCCACGTCTACTACCTGGACGTGACCCTCCCTTGGCCAGGTAACTGTGCCCCTTGCTCTGTGTTATACCCACCAGTTATTTTTATCTTGCATTCATTGTTGTTTGATATTTTGCCCCCTCTCCCCCACCCCGTGGTAGGTAGAATAATGGCTCCCCCAAAGATGTTACAATGACATCTGTAGGTAGGATTAAGTTAAGAATCTCGAGATGAGGTGATTGTTCCCGATTATCCGGGTGGGCCCCATGTAATCATGGACCTTATAAGAGGGAGGCAAGAGGGTTGTTTCCCATTGAGAATGGAAGCATCTGGTCAGCTTGGTGTCTTTGATAATAACGGCGATTGCTGGTGCTTGTAGAATGCTTAGGGGGTACTGTGCTAGTACGCTCGTTACATCCATTTTCTCCCTAGCTCCTCCCAGCAGTTAGGAGTCCTTGTTCCTTTTAGAATAGTGGGGAGTCTCACCTTAGTCATCTGATGCGCTGGCCAAATGTGGGGTGGTGGGTAGGGTGAATTTCCAAGAGAAGAGGCCAGTTGGAAACTCTTGGGAGGTCTTCATGGATGGTGGCCTGATTGAGAGAGATTGGGAGCAGCGGGGCTAGAAAAGGCAGGGATTCTACGAGAGAAACTGTGATGAAAACAAGGGCACAGTATTTAGCTAATACTTGAATCAAGGCAGGTGGAATCGGGAGCTCTTGACAGACATGGTGAGGGCATCTTGAAAGGCTGTTCGTGGAGCTGCAGAATCTCCAGTGTTTTCTATCTGGTGGGCCCTCTTTTTATTTCTTTAAAGGGGCTAAGGAAGTGAGAGAGAAGGAGAAAGGGAGTCGGCTAGGCTGGTCCTTAGGCAGAAAGCCCTGCACTTGGGTGGGTGAGTCATCGAGCCAGGCGGGAGATCTTCTGGTGGGTCTTAAGCGCCAGCCTCGGCACCACCAGGAGATCGAGCACTGCCAAGGTGGGCACGGCGTTGCCATGGCGTGGGAAGCTCAGCCAGGACACCGGATAGCCACCGTGGGAGACGGACCCCTTCTGCCCGTGGAGCTCTGTGCCACGGGAAGGTGCTCGTCTCCAGTGCGGGGCAGGCCTCTGAGGGTATGGATCCACTGGATTTGCCCTGAAAATTCTCCCCGCTTAACAAAAATTGAGATAAGATTTACTTACTCTAAAATGTACCATTTCAAAGTACACTGTGTAGGTAGTGGCTTCTAGTATATTCACAAGGTTGTGCCATCATCACCACTAACTCCAGAACGTTTCCTTCACCCCAAAAAGAAACCCTGTACCTGTTACCCAAAGTCACTCTCCACCGCCCCCAGCCCCTGGCAACTGCTAATCTGCTCTCTGTCCCTGTAGATTTGCCTGTTCTGGACATTTCATCTAAGTGGAGTCATATGCTCTGTGGCCTCCCGGGTCTGGCTTATTTTGCTCAGCATGATCTCTTCGAGGTTTATCCGTGTCGCAGCGTGGATCGGTGCTTCCTTCCTTTTCGTTGCCGAGTATGGCCCCACCGGGTGGCTAGGGCACAGCATTAGAGGCTGCCCTGAAGTGCCGTCCTTGTCCAGGTGTCCCTACAGACTATAGGAAGTGGCCGTGGCTTGAATTCCACCCTGTCAACTGCAGCTGTTCTACTCACAGAAAAATGACCCTTCCTATGTTTACAATGTCAGAATGTAAACATGACCTCGTGTATTCCCTGAAAAACACGAGGCTTGGGCTGGCTGTGATCAGCTGTTGTCTGTTCTCATTTGCTCGCTGCTTGCTGTGGCCCCTCCGTAGTGCTGTCCATGGTTGAACCGGCTGGGGGGGTGGGGGGGTCTTCTGAGTCCCGGCGCCCTCTGCACGTGGCGCCTAGGTAGCCCGTGTTTTAGGTTTGAGTTTCTATTCCCTGACACGAGCCTTGAGTAGATTGCTGTTTCCGAAGATGATGTCACAGCTCCACACGGTGTTACGATGTTAGGCTTAGGTAGGTATGTTCAGTTCTGTCACCGCGCTTGGAATTTCAGAATTTTGACAAATGGCTCTTTGTTGCGTGCTGTTTGGGAACTGCTCATTCCGGCTCTTGGGAAAATGTTTTCTGGCCCTTTTCCCCCAGGTCTCCGTTAATCCTGGGAAGTGTCTGTGATCTTGGGACGGACGGGAGAGCTCAGGTGAAGCCCGTGAGGATTTGGAACGGGGTGGGGGGGGGGATTTTGGCCCAGGACGGCTGGCGGACCTCGCCTGGCAGGTCAGGCCCGGGGCCAGGGTCACGCCCGCCTGGCCAGCCGGGTCCCGATGTGCAAGGTGGGGCCTGGCACTCAGAGCCCAGTGCAGGGGGGAAGGGGGGTCTGGCTGAGGCCGCACACCTTGGTTGCACCCTCGCTCCATTCTCTCTCCCTTGTCCGGAAATGCCCTTCCTGCACACCGGCCCACTTCTCAGAGAAGAGAAGCGGGTTTAAAGGGGAGGGTGATGCTGTCCCGATGGGCCCTTCTGCAGCCTGCGGGACTTGTTTGTGACGTCTGATGCACTTCACGTGACCGATCAGCTGACGGACGCGGCCGAGGCGCGGGAACCTCGGTAAAAATCCGTTGTTTGGCATCACGGCAACTGTGGCCCCTCACTTGGCGCCGTGCTCCCGTGCACAGCTGTGCGTGGAACCGACTGTGGCTGCCCTTTCACGTGTCGAGGCCCACGGGGACCTGGGGTGTTCCTTCTGTTCCACGGGGAAGCCACTGAAGTGTTTCTGCCACCCGAGAACGAAACCGTGCATGAACATGCAGAGTGCGTGCAAATCCCCGCCTGCCCCTTCCCAGAGGGAGCTCCCATAACAGCTTGCTGTGTGTCCTTTGGTCCCTTCTTGACACTCTGCCGAAACACATGTGCATGAACCTGGACCTCTGTCTGGGGATTTTACAGAAACGGGATCATGCTATCGACTTGCCCCCGTGGCTTGACACTGTTGCTTAATGATAAGTCCCGGTGCTCTTGCCACTGTTGGAATATTACGGATCTACCACCATTGTTTTCCATGTCGTTGTATTGAGGTACGTTTCATAACAGAATTACTCATTTTAAAGTGAGCCACTCCGTGGCATTCAGTTCGGTCACTGTGTCGTGCGGCCGCCCCCGCTGTCCAGTTCCAAAACCTTTCCTTCACCCTGGAAGGAAACCCTGTCCCCCCTAAGCAGCCACTGCCCGTTCCCTCCCCCACCCCCCGTGGGCCCTGGCAGCCCCAGGCTGCTTTCGGGCCCTCTGGCTTTGCCAGTTCTGGACATTGCCTCCAAATGGAATCATATGATCTACAGGTGTCCCATCCCCTGGGCAGGGGACTTGGGTTCCATTACCTCCCCAAGGGCTCTTACAGTTGGCCCCATCCCTGGGGGCCATTTCCCCATTAACCACCCGCCAGCCCGAGGAAGGGTGAGGGGGAAGGGCCATCAGTGATATTAAGGTGGTGGTGGTGGTGGTTGTTCTAAACAAAATGGAGAAGCATAAATAAGTGAAAGGGTTTATTTCAGTTCCATAAAATGGATGAATGAATGAATGAATGAATGAATGAATGGAATCGTATGCCATGTGGCCTTTTGTGTTGGGCTTCTTTCATCTAGCCTAATGTTTTTGAGGCTCATCCCCATTGTAGGGGTCTGGTTTTATGCTTCTGCTTCTGGTTTAATACGAGGATACGCCCTCACGTGATCCTAACTGAGGGCAGCTGCATGAACTTGCCCGCGGGAGCTGCCAGCACATTCTAAGAAAAGTCAATTGACAATCAAAGAAAAGAGATTTTTGCTTTTCGTTTGTTCCTTAATTTAGCCTTTAATTTGTTACTTTGAGAAAGAGAGAAATGTAAAATCTTTCACATTTCTCTTCAACGTGAGGGACAGGGAGCCAAAAAAACTAATATGTACAGTAAGACTTTTCAATAACCTAGATGCAAAAAGAAAAATCATAAAAACCCCAAACAAACAAACAAACAAAAACCCCGATCTAGATGCTACGTCTGTGCCGGGGGCCATGGAGAGTAACAAATGAACATCACCTAGCCGCTTTCCTCGGGGAGATGGAAACACCGCTGGGGAAAACAGAAGAACCCACGTGGAATAATAAGCCGGTGCCGGGGTGGTTCGCGGTGGGCTGTCAGGACCGCGGCAGCCCTGGAGCCGGACGACGCGGGCGCCCCAGGTCAGCTCCTGCCACCAGCGCCGTGCTGCCGTGCAAATCCCTGAACTTCCTTGTGCCCAGAGTTTCTTACTTGTACAAGGAGAAGGGCAATACTTGTCATTAGATGGACCAGCGTGTAAGTGTAGGTTCTTTCCCAGATGCAGTGGCCGGCCCCAGGAGGTCTTAGGAGAGGGGGCGGCCCAGCATCTGTTCCTGGGCAGCCTGTGGGATAAGAATGGGTTTTCCATTTGCAAATGGTTGAATAAAAAGAAGAGTAGTATTTTGTGAAATTTATGTGACATTCGGATTTCAGCGTCCACGAATAAAGTTTCATTGGAGCTTAGCCGCACACTCCGTGGCTGCTTTCGAGCTACAACTAACTACGAGGACAGAGTTGAGTGGCTGGGCAGAGACCGTGTGGGCCGCAAAGCCGAAAACGTTACTGTCTGGCTCTTTACAGAAAAAGTGTGCTGATCCCTGATCTTAGAAGACAGGATTGGGGCGCCTGGGTGGCTCAGTCAGTTAAGCAACTGACTTCTGGCTCAGGTCATGTTCTCACGGTTCGTGAGTTCGAGCCCCGCGTCGGGCTCCGTGCTGACAGCTCAGAGCCTGGAGCCTGTTTCAGATTCTGTGTCTCCCTCTCTCTCTCTGCCCCTCTCCCACTCGGTCTGTCTGTTTCTCTAAAAAATAAATAAAAACATTAAAAAGCAATTTTGAAAAAAGGAGTAATTAAGGTCAAGGGACCTGTGGTCAGGGGACCTGTGGAGGGTGGCACAGGATAAGACCTGAAAACCCCAGTGGGAAGTCTTACCAGAGGAAAGGGGCATGGAATCATAAAAGCCAGTGGGGACTTTAATTTAGTCAAGGAACCCCTCCATAGAAACTTCTTCGGAAAAGGATGTTGTAGGGGTGCCTGGGTGGCTCAGTCTGTTAAGCATCCGACTTTGGCTCTGGTCACGATCTCACCATTCATGAGTTCGAGCCCCGTGTCAGGCTCTGTGCTGACAGCTCGGAGCCTGGAGTCTGTTTCGGATCCTGTGTCTCCCTCTCTCTCTGCCCCTCCCCCACTCACACTCTGTTTCTCTCTCTCTCAAAAATAAATAAACATTAAAAAAACGAAAAGGACGTTGTATCTGTCATATGACAACCGGTAGAGTTAGATTAGATCATTTAAATAGGATGCGAATTAAGACTGTATAAGAAGGCAGGAAAATAACCACATTTAAAAAGATTTTCATTAAAAATACATTTTTAATTCTGGGGATCCGCTGCACAGCACTGTTATTATAGTGAACGGTACTGTGTCATATGCTCGAATCGCTAAGAGAGTAGATCTTAAATGGTGTCACCACAAAGAGGAAATGGTAATCAGGTAACGTGATGGAGGTGTTAGCGCACGCTATGGTGATAATCATATTGCCATATACAAGCCTATCGAATCATCATATTGTACACCTTAAACTTACACTATGTTAAATGTCAATTACATCTCAGTAGAGCTGGGAGAAACACAGTTGAAAAAAGCTAAGGTTTGAAGGTGCAAAAAAAACCTTAGTTCCTGGGAGAATTTTGAGTAAAGGACTCATTCTTTTGTGCTCCTGGGTAAGTGGACCCGCCCCCCTGTACTTTATGAACTGAAGTGGGTTTTAAAGGCCCGTTAAGAGAATTGTGTGTGTGCACATATGTTGCTTGCTAAGAACACGCAGATGGAAAGAAGAAACCCAGCTGTTCTCTGCCCCTCCACACCCCCCTTCACAGACCTGGAGGGGCAGAAAAGACCCCCTGGGACCAGTGTTACAGGGAGGGCCCTTCATTAGCCTGTTCCTCTTCAGAGCAAACCGAGACGCAGAAAGAAATTGGTAGGATTCCGTTTATATAGCATTCTTTTTTTTTTTTTTAATGTTTCTTTATTTTTGAGAGAGAGAGACAGAGTGCAAGCAGGGGAGGGGCAGAGAGAGAGGGAGACACAGAATCCGAAGCAGGTTCCAGGCTCCGAGCTGTCAGCGCAGAGCCCGACGCGGGGCTCGAGCTCCCAAACTGTGAGATCGTGACTTGGGCTGAAGTCGGATGCTTAGTCGACTGAGCCACCCAGGCGCCCCGATAGCATTCCTAAAATAATAACATGGAGTTGGAGAGCACATTAGTGGTTGCTGAGGGTTAGGGATGGGGGGCAGGGGTAGGTGTGGCTATAAAAGTGGCTCGAGGGAGGCATGTGGTGGCAGGATATTTCTACGTCTTCATTGTGGTTATAGAAACTACACATGTGGGAAAATGACACGGAACTACTACACAATGTGTACAGCCACTCACATGCACACGGATGTGCACATGAACTCTGAGTAAGCCATGTGGGCTGTGTGGGTGTCGGTCACCTGGTTTGGCCTTGTGCTGTAGTTGCGCAGGGCGTGACATGGGGGGAAACTGGGTGAAGGAGCCTCCCTTCCACAGAAGGAGCAACTTTCTGTGAATCTGTTATTTCAAAATAAAAAGCAAAAGGAAAGAAAAGTGAGAGAATGAAGGGACCAAGCAGTTATAGTTTTGTTTTGTTTTTGTTTTTTTTGATTTAAACCATCTCCTTTCCTTTAACTTATTTAGATTTTACTCTCCTTTTCTACACAATACCTACCACGCAGTGGGTGCTCAGTAAATGTTTTTTGAATGTAATTATGCATGTAGAAGCAGGTTTTTTTTTTAATGTTTATTCTGAGAGAGAGAGAGAGAGAGAGAGATTCAGAGAGAGCGGGGAGGGGCAGAGAGAGAGGGAGAGAGAATCCCAAGCAGGCTCTGCACTGTCAGAGTAGAGCCTGACGTGGGGCTCAATTTCACAAACTGCGAGATCGCGACCTGAGCCGAGATAAGGAATTGTACGCTCAACCGACTGAGCCACCCAGGTGCCCCCCTAGAAACAGGTTTGACTTACTTGTGTATTTCTGTGTTCCACTTAGTTTTTCTCAAATATTCTAGAATTCTCAAGAGCAGTCGTCTTTGCCTGCGGTCAGAGCCCCCGCTTTGTTGGAGTGCCCACCCTTGCCTTGGCTCAGGGGATGTGGCCCTCTCTGCAGCTCCTGCTGAAGTCCTGCTTGCTCAGAGCCGGTGGGTCTCCGCTGGGAGTGGGTTTGCCCCTGCGGGGCCATTTGGCCACGTCTGAAGACATTTTTGATCATCACAGCTGGGGAGTGGGGATGGGGTGCGATTGGCATTTAGGAGGTGGAGGCCAGGGAAGCTGCTGGATGTCCTCCAGTGCATAGGACAGCCCCCAGCACCACGAGGAGTTATTTGGCCCCAAGTGGCAGTAGCCGGGCCTGCCTGCGTTTGGCTGAGGCAGGAGCACGTGGCCCAGAGCTGTGCCGTGAGTGCAGGGGGAGGTGCGGGACAGCCAGAGTTGAGGACAAGGCTCCTCGTTCCTGCAGGACCTGCATGGAAGCGACTCCTCCTTCTGCTAATTGACGACCCGTCTCCACCTACATCCGGAGCTGGGTGGTTACGTCGCTGCCACAAAAGCCAGGAGGGAGCTGGCCAAGAAGCCGAGGGTGGCAGAGAGAAAAGGCTGCACCCTTGGTAAGGTGGATGGTAGCTGATTGAAGAAGGTTCTAGAGCTACCTGCCCGCAGCACCTTTTCTTACGTGAAATGTGAACTGACAGTGTCTACTTAACCCTCCAAAGCTGGTTGAACTGGGGACTCTGTCACTTGCAGCCAGCAGAGCCGTCCTCGTTCGTGTGTGTTTATCTCGTGGCGTCTGCAGTTTCTATCACGGACATTCTTACTGGGGGTGCAGGCTGCCACGGAGCGTCTGGGCCTCATCTATTAAGTAGTCCTCTGTTTTTGACCCTTTAGACTGTCCCTTGATATTTGTGATCATATAAGTACTATAATTATAGTGCTGCTTAGGTGCAATTATTTTCTCGGCAGCAGTGCTTTCCCCCGTGTTTGCTTTAGGAGACAGACACATAAGAAACAGACACATAAGATAGCTAAAGGCCTGGGCTGAATGCAGACCAGTGGTTGGTTGGTTGGTTTTAATACACATCTGTTTTGGAATGTTTTAGAATTACAGAAGAGTTGCAAAGATAAGACAGCTCCCCCCATTGTTAATATCTTATGTCACCATAGTGTATTTGTCAAAACTAAGAAGCCAGTTTGGATATGTTTCTGTTCATAAAACTCCAGACATTATTTGGATTTCACCAGGTTTTTCCTCTAATGTCTTTTTTCTGCTCCAAGAGTGTTTAGAACTATTAAGTTGTTGGCATTTGGATGCCTCAAGCCGACTATTGTATGTTTCTTTTATATCTCTCTTGTGGGTGTTCCTTTATCTTCTGTGCACTTGACAGACTTGTTAGAAGTGCTCCCAGGCTGCTTTTCATTTAGGCTCGTGACATCATATGGCATCCATTGAACAGTGGAGGTTCGTGAAGAACCTTCTTTGCTTTCTCCAGCTCTTCCTCGGCCTCGCACCCATCCTAGCATTAAACTGTGGTGTGCAGTCACTAGATACAGCCCCCAAGTACCGAGCGGGTTTCACATGAAAAGGGAAGGGATCAATGAACCTCGAAGACATGATGTTGAGTGAAAGAAACAGACACATAAGACGGCACAATGTCCCCCAAAGGCAAACCCATAGGGATAGAAAACTAGTTGTTGCCTGGGGCCGGAGGTGGGAAAGGGAGCTACCTCGGCGATGAGAACGTTCGAACGCTGGATTAAGTTTTGTACAACTCGGCACGTTTACTAAGAATCAGTGAATTGTATACGTAAAAAGGGAGGGTTTTATGGTATGTAGATTATACCTCAATAAAATTGTTTTGAAAAAATCTTACAAAGCGAACCTGTTCTTACATTCCGGTGCCTACCTTGCTTTGGTGGTGGGACAGACCAGGCTAATGTCAATGAGAGTTGGCAGCCGCTCGCCACGCAGAAGGCTTCCGGGCTCCTCAGAGTGTCCATACGATGTAGCATTTTGTATGTCAGCTCTGCTGCAATGGACAATAAAAAAAAGCTTTTGGAAATGTCCCTGAAGTCACCAGGTACCCTTAAGAAGCCATATGCTAACATTGTCCAGGAGTGTTGCCAACCGTAAGGGGAGACCACCGCCACGAACAACCTGGTGATCATCACTCGATCAAAAACATAGGTGGTTTTCATGAAGGCACCTACCTCCTTCATTCAGAGGAATTTTCCTTCTAGGAGGACTCACCGGCGCTGCTTTCTGTTTTAGAAGAGTTGATGTGACATCTGATTATGTGGCAGTGTTTGGATTGTAATGCAGTTTGTGGCTGAAGGGTCGATTGATACTTGGGCCTTTATTTATTTTTAAAATTTATTTTTATTATTATTTTTTTGGTGTTTACTTTTGAGTGAGCGTGTGAGCAGGAGAGGGGCAGAGAGAGAGCAGGGCAGAGGATCCAAAGCGGGCTCTGCACTGACAGCAGAGACCCCAACGCAGGGCTCAAACTCACGAATCGTGAGATCATGACCTGAGCCGACGTCGGACGCTTAACGGACTGAGCCACCCAGGCGCCCTGATACTTGGGCCTTTAAATGTCAGCATTCTTCTCTTTCACACATTTTTTTGGAAGAAGCTCTTAAAATTGTACTACATGCTTCTTGTTTCTTGGGTGTATTAAAATGTGACATTTTCTTGATAGTTAGGGTTTGTATGGGTGAACAGGGCCGTTGATATGTCCTGGAATGGACCACTAGCCATAGGGACCACCCAAGTGTGCTTAGCCCTCATTTTAGACGTAGACATCTTGAGTCTGACTCCTGGCTCTGCCGTTCGGTGTGTGCCCTAGGGCAGTATTTGGGCTCTCTGAGCCTTAGTTTCCTTTTCCATAAAATGGGGGCACTTAGGTCAATGTCTAGTGCATAGTAGACACATTTTAATTGTTCTTGTGATCATAGTAAATAGTCTTTCAGCATTGTGGGTCTTCAAAGTCTTTTTTCTTCTGCCTATCAAATTTTCCTCTCTCCATCATCTCTCTTCCGCTTCTGAGTTGCTTCCTTATTTTCCTTGTAGTTGTGTGGCCCTGGGGACCCACCAGTGTAAAGGCAGGCACTCAGAGTTCATGATAACTATTTTTCCTCTCTGCTTGAAGCTGTTCTTTGCATTCTCTTGGTTTTGTGGGCTGAGTGAATGAAGTTGCTGGAAGTGAAATGTTACTAAAGAGAGTGAACAGATTAGAGCAGGGCCATCAAACTTTCTTGGTAAAGGGCTAGAGAGAAAATATTTGAGGCTTTACAGGCCACGGGGTCTCTGTCGCAGGCACTCAACTCTGCTGTTGTAGCTCAAAAGCAGCCAGAGGCTATCCCTAAATGTGGATGGGCCTGGCTGTGCTTCAGTAAAGCTTTATTTATGAAGACAAGAAACAGGTTGAATTTGGCCCACAGGCCCTACTTTGCCAATCCGAGAAATGATGTCATGCTTGTTTGTGTACCGTGTCGACACAACCGAAGCTTCTGCGTGTTTAGCTTTCATTGTTACTGTATTAGCTTGGATATAAATCTGAAAATACCCCAAATATATACCGAATTATTGGTTTCCAGGTTTCAGCATCGTCTTGTTCTGGAACTTGGCATTTGTAGCACTGAGTGATGTTGGGGACTTTCAAAGAATTCACATCATATGATGAGATCTTGTTCCGTAATTAATGTTGGATACTTAATATTGGACAGCTATTAAGACCAGGAGAAGTTGATTCAAGGTCAAGATCTTCAGCTACATCTTCTCAGCAACCTTGTGCACTATCTGCACAGTTTTCGTGTGTGTATTAGTAGCTTTTGGCTGCACATTATTTATTTATTGAGAGAGAGAGAGCGCGCCAGCACGCACAAGTGAGGGAGGGAGGGACCGAGAGAGAGTCTTAAGCAGGCTCCACTGTGCCCCAGGCTGGATATTTGACGGACAGACTTACTTTGGGGATGAAATTAAGTTTACCCAAAACGCTGTGCTATTGGGGCCTTGGGAGGGGGGCTCTCAGAGCGCATGTCCGTAGCACCGCCTCTGGAAAGTGCTCACTCCTGCGCGGCTCACCTGCCGGCGGTGGGAGATGGGTAAGTGGGTGGACCGGGGCTGCAGGGAGGCTGCGAGAAACCGTTAACATTCACTTCAACAGTTAACTTAGATATTTTCCTAGCAGCACGTGGCCACAGCTGTAAAAGCTATCCCGGCCCTCAGGTTCACCGATTCCACCAAAACCAAGGCTGTCAGCTGGGGGCGGTTTCGCCCTCCAGGGGACGCGTGGCAATGTCTGGAGACGGTTCTGGTGGTCACAGTTTGTGGGGAGGGGTCGGTACTGGCGTGCAGCGGGCGGAGGCCGGGGATGCCGCTCGATGTCCCACAGGGCACAGGGCAGCCACAGCAGAGAGTGACCCGGCCCCTGTGCCAGCGGCGCTCAGGCTGCGATCCTGCTCGCGGGAGCACGCCGATGCCCATATGATGTCACAAATTGTTGTGTTTAGAAACTGAGGTTTTATTATTACTTAAGAGCAAGTGGCTGGTGGTTGCTTTCTAATGGTTGGATGGTTTGGGGTCTAAAGCAATAAGGCACAAGCCCGCGGTGGCCGGCGCGGCAGAGCTTCGTCACCGGGTGACTTTTCTTCAGAAGCGCCGTGGCGCCGTGTCGTTGGCCGTCCACGGACCGCTTCGAACGCGTCGCACCCGGATCATTCTGATTGATCTGGCCCCGGGTTAACCGAGATTGTCATCCCCTGAATCTCAGTGTTAAAAGCCAGAACATCAGAAACCGAAGCGTCCCTCCACCGGGATCCTACACCTCCCGAACGTCAGCGTGCAGATGGCACATTGACAAAAATGTCGAGGATTACCAAGAATAGCTTCTTGCACTCACACGCATGCGGCAGGGAGGACAGAGCGGCATTTGCTTCTCCAGGCCAGAACCAGCGACTCCTCTTGGAGCAGCTCCCCACGCTCGGCTCTTAGAACCGTAGACACACCCACTTTCAACTTTTAAATACAGATTCGTGTACTTATTATCCATTATGCCTTTAAAATGATTAATTAGCATTTTTCTTAGGCCGTATATCACCCAGCCCCTTTAAAAATATGGGTCACCCTGAAGTTCTCTATAAACACGTAACTGATGAAACGCACGTTTCCCTGAGTCATCGCCGGCATCTCGGTTTGAAATCTGGTGCCAGCTCAGTAAATACTTGGGATCAAAGTCTGCGCTTCCTTCAGATGGGCTGATTTTTATCTTGTGTAAAGTGGAGAGACCTATCACGTTCTTCCCATCTGTTTTGGGGTGGCTGGTAGCCACTTTTTCGTCGGTTGCAGTGGCTGCCATCGCTTTTTGCACCGGGGAAAATAACACCCTTGGCACGCTTTTGTTGTTTTCAGGGTTAGAAAACCATGTGGATTAATCCCAGCCGGGTGGTGGGGGAAGGAGTAAGAGCTAAGCTGGTTCTTCCACCTTCCAGAGCTGCGGGATTAGTTCCTGGAACACTCACCAAGCTCATGGCAGTTTAAACGACTTGGATTGCACAGGAGCTGGTCAGTGTCACTGCTGAGCTCTTCATCGATGGTGTGACAGAAAATAACAAGCATGCCGCTGAGTCGTTCCTCTTTTTCCCAGGATCCTTTTTTTTTTTTTTAATTTTTCTTTAAATTTTACTTTTGAGAGAGAGAGAGAGAGAGAGAGAGAGAGACAGAGTGCGAGTGGGGGAGGGGCAGAGAGAGACGGAGACAGAATCCGAGGGAGGCTCCAGGCTCCGAGCGGTCCGCGCAGAGCCCGACTCGGGGCTCGAACTCACGGACCGCGAGATCATGACCTGAGCCGAAGTCAGACGCTCAACCGACGGAGCCACCCAGGTGCCCCCTTCCCAGGATCCTTTTTTACATTTCACTGGTGGCTGGTTGCTTTACCTCTCCACCCAGAGTAGAAGAAGGTGCTTTGGCATATACAGAACTGGTAAAAGAAATGAAAATGGACAATTTTCCGTGAAGCCGACCAATGACATGGTGGTAACACAGGCATGTGAGTTACTGGAATTGGTTTTGTAAAGCAGTCAGCTGGTCACGTTTGCAAAGCTGGGAGGTGTAAGTGGTTGGGGTTTTTTTTGTCACCCAAACAGTAGCCCTACATTAAAGTTGAACATTCTTGTATTAATTAATGGGTTCCAAAGAAACTGAAGTTCTTTGTTCTTCCCGTGAAAGTAAAGGTGAAATGAAAGTGTGACCTTTAGGCCGTCGTTCTTTTCATAATTAGGTCTTACACGTGCTCGAAAGATAGGATCAAAGAACTCTCCAGAAGCAAGGAAAAGAAAGTGCTGGAGAAAGTGTCGATCGCAGTGCGGTTTGCTTATAAAGGAGTAAATGAATGCTATGTGCGGTGGTCCCTCTTGGTAACTACCTCCCCTCCGGTGGAATTGTGTAATAAAACGGTGTCTCACCATCTCTGGTCAGTATTCAGAAAACGAGATCTCTGAAATACCAGCAGGAACCGTCTACCGTGCCAGAGGCCGAGCAGCATGGGCTTGAAGCCACAGGCATATTTCTGTTCCGAGGTGGCCCTTGCCCCTCAGGTGTCCTCAGGAATCTCAGACTGTCTGTTGCCATCGACAGTCACGGGGCCAGGTCCTCTCGGCCCGATGCCGTCTCCAGCCCTGGACGGTTAGCCGGCTCACGGTCCGAGCGGTCGGCCTTTGGCTGGGCTAGCCTGGGCTGCCGTTTCCAGCTCCCCTGCCCCCTTTGGTCCTGGTTGGTTCCCCTAAGAGTCCATTAACGTTTGCTCTTATTTCATGTTCGTCATGAACACGTCATGCTCAGTGCTTACTGAGGACACCCGTCCAGTTTGCATTCATCTGTGTAAATTGCACTCTGGGTCCTTCCATCAGTGTGGGGGCATGATTTTAAATGGGCACGCTGTCCTGGTCATGTTGCTCTTGAGTGCCCTGTAGCTGGGATTTTGTCCCGGCTTTGTATTTCTGAATGTTATGTGTCTATTTATATTTTTGAAAAATGCGTTGATTTTTTTTTTTTTTCCAGAGAGAGGGAGGGACAGCATGCCATACTCTTTACCCAGGATGAGTGCAGCATCAGGTAAAACCCTGAGGTCTTAGCCACCGAAATGCTCTCATTTCTGTATTAATTTAAAGTTGCACATATGTTGGGGCACCTGGGTGGCTCCGTCGGTTGAGCGTCCGACTTCGGCTCAGGTCATGATCTTGCGGTCCGTGAGTTCGAGCCCCGCGTCGGGCTCTGTGCTGACAGCTCAGAGCCTGGAACCTGCTTGGGATTCTGTGTCTCCCTCTCTCTCTGCCCCTGCCCCGCTCATGCTTTGTCTCTCTCTCTCTCTGTCAAAAATGAATAAAACATTAAAAAAAATTAAAAAATAATTTAAAGTTGCACATATGTGCAACCTGGTGCTTTTCAAACCTAGATGCAAGATCAACCTGGGGTGCTGTATATTTGTGTTTATTTGCATTTACACACACACACACATACACACAGCACTACCCTAGGAGATTCTGATCAGCAGGGTCCAAGAGGAAGCCCGCTTTGACCCATTTCTCTCCTATTTTTACACTTGATCTTAGGCAAAAGGCCGAGAAGCGATTCTCCTATTTTTAAAGACTGAGGCAGAATTCACATAACATGAAATTAACCACTACCCTTTCCCCTCACCCCCCACTAACCATTGCAAATGGTTAATCCAGTGGCATTTAGTATGCTCACAGTGTTGTGCAACCGCTGTCTCTATCTAGCTCCAAGATATTTTCACCACCAAAAAGAAAACCTTGTACCCATTAAGCTGTCACCCCTCACTCCTCCCCCCTTTCAGCTCCAGGCTGCTTTCTGTCTCTATTGTTTGCCAGTTCTGGACGTTTCACATAAGTGGAATCATAGACGATACGGTCTTTTGGGTCTTGCATGATGTTTTCACATTCATCCATGTCATAGCAGAGATTGGGGTCTCATTTCTTCTTATGGCCACCTACCGTTGCATTACACAGAGTGCCCCACTGTGTTTGTCCCTTTGTTCGTTCACAGACACTTGGGTTGTTTCTGCCTTTTGGCTGTGGTGGACAGAGCTACGTGAACACGCACTGCCGGTGTCTGTTTGCAGACCTGCTTTCGGGATCGCTGGGTATGTCCCTGGGATTGGACTCGTTGAGTCGTATGATAATTCTACGTTTCACTTTTGGAAGAACGACCCAACCGTCTTCCACTGTGGCTGCGCCATTTTACAGCCCCACCAGCAGTGTATGAGGGTTCCAGTTTCTCCATACCCACGTCAGTTCTTGTTACGTCCTGTTTTCTTGTTTGCTTGCTTTCTTGCTCTTTGAAAAGAAGGCCATCCTAGTGGGTATGAAGTGGTATCTGTTGTGGTTTTCATGTGCATTTCCCCGATGACTAATGACGGTGAGCCTCTTTTCATGTGCCTGTTGGCCATTTGTATGCCTTGGAGAAATATCTATTCAAGGCTTTTGCCCGTTTTTACATTGGGTTGTTTGCCTTTTTGTCGTTAAATTTGACAATTTGCTTCTACTCCCTGGATATTAGACCCTTATTGGACGCTATGATTTGTAACTGGTGTCTGTTTTGGAAAAGTTCTGGTGGGTTCAATTAGCAGCCAGGCTCAGGAAGCGCAGATCTGGACCAGTGATTCTTGAGGCATCCTACGACACCTAGAAAGCTTTCTAGAAACAAACCGACCCCCTCCAAAGTGCAGCCTCCTACCCTCAAGCTACCCTGGGTTCTGATAAGCCCCCTCTCCCCCCACCCCAAACAAATAACCACATGGCAAAGCAGCAGTTAGAGGTGCCCGATGACCTAACTGAATGGACAGGTGTCATTGAAACAGAGAATCCAGCAGTTCATAGAGAATCCGCCAGCATCGGCTCCCCGCTCCCCCTTCTCCAGAATGTTCTGGGCATTCGGTAAATGTGCAGCAGGCCGCCCTTCCTCATGCTCACGCACATTACAGGATGGCCTGGGCCTCCCGAAGGACCGGCACCGAACCTGCCATGTTGTTTGGCCTCTCAGGTAACAATTCATCTGCCTGTTTCTCCTGTGCCCTGGGGGAAGGGCACCTCAGCATTGCCACGTAAACCCTTGAGCTGCGTGCTCATGTTTCTTTTCAGTTTCTTCTGATGGAGAGAGCACTATTGGTGCTTGCTTGAAACGTCATCTTAATCATGTTAATGTGGGATACTGTGGTTTTCCTCTCGAAAGAAACACATTGTCAGCCTGGGTTCCCTCTACCTTCTGCACCCTTAACTGCAAAGGATGGCTGAAAGCTTGGCTCAAAACCGAGAAGGTGGGATGGTTCTGGGTCCGTTGGTGGAACTTTCTAGTGAAAGAAGTTCTCATCTGATAGGAAGCTGGGCGTGGGGGTGGAGAGGGCGAGATCCCCAGGGTTCTCTGCTTCGTAGGAATCTCTTTATTTATTTATTTATTTATTTATTTATTTATATTTTTTAATGTTTTAATTTTGTTTTTGAGAGAGAGAGAGACAGAGCACGAGCAGGGGAGGGGCAGAGAGAGGAAGACACAGAATCCGAAGCAGGCTCCAGGCTCTGAGCCGTCAGCACAGAGCCCGATGTGGGGCTCGAACTTGGGAACCGCGAGATCGTGACCTGAGCCGAAGTCAGACGCTTAACCGACTGAGCCACCCAGGCGCCCCTGCTTCGTAGGAATCTCTTAAGAGAAAATATCTCCCGCCGATGCTTGAGCCATCCTTTACCACCTTGCGGGTCCCTCCTTGTTCCTGGGTTCATAGGGGCCGAGAGCCTGTCAATGTTCTGTGTACATGGTTCTTCCTTCCCGTACCCTCTGCTCCAGTCTGCCACCTGCACTGCTCCTCCCATGTCTCCAGCTGGTGTAAAATGACTTAACTTCCATACAAACTTTGGGAACCACATAGGGACTCCTAAGAATAGATTCTGATGGATGGGAAAAGAAAAGAAAAAGATCGCCTCAAAGGGATTCAGTGCCACAGCAGTGCATGTGTTTTATTAAATTCCACGTTACGGTGCAAGGTAGTTTTGCTGGGCGGTTTTTATGGGATCCTTATGTGTTGCATCACATTTAGCCTTAGAGGAAGAACGCAACGAAATGTGTTTTGAATAATCGCCTGGTCAGCCATACGTCTCCTGCTTATTAGCACGTGCCCTCTGTACCAGTTTTAAAAAATCAATTACTATTTTGGAACTGCCGTCTCCCTGCGAAAAAGGAGAAGCTGACCCTGGGGTACGTGTTGCATTTCATTGTTACTCCGTGCAGAAGCCTATCTTCGTGAAATGTAGGTAGCCCGTGTATTTGGTTGGCGCTTTTCTTTTCTTGCCTTTTTGTCAGACCATATGCCTTCTGGGGCTTGCCCTCGTCTGCTTCCTAGAGCGTTTCCTGCACTTGGCACTTGGCAATGCCATCCCCTGGGTAGGAGGAGAGATAATTGTTTGATTATAGCTCCAAAGGTATTTTAAGTATTCAAGGTGGAATTCTCAGTTTGAAAAGCAGATGCTGGGGGGCACCTGGGCGGCTTAGTCAGTTGAGCGTCCGACTTCGGCTCAGGTCACGAGCCTACGGTTTGTGAGTTCGAGCCCCGCATCGGGCTCTGCTGACAGCTCAGAGCCGGGAGCCTGCTTCGGATACTGTGTCTCTCTCTTTCTCTCTCTCCCTCCTCCACTCACACCGTCTCTCTCTAAAAACAAATAAATAAATAAATAAATAAACATAAAAAAAGAGAAGAAAAGCAGATGCTTGTGGAAAGTAACCGATGGTGCGCTCCCGAACTGTGCTTCCCGACCCTGCTCACTTACCATCTTCCCTCTCCGGGGCAGTGCCACACACACAGGAGGCAGGTGACTACACGCCTTTGAGCGTCACTTACCCGGGGGTCTCAACCCCGACTTCAAGTTACAGTGATCCAAGGAGCGCTTACAAGCTAGTGTTCCTCGTGTGCCACCACGAGTCAGTTAAGTCCAACGTCTTGGACAGATCCAGATGTCCCTGATGATTCGAGTTGCAGCCAGGGTGGAAATCCACTTTCTCACGGGCTCCCTCTTGTTCACGGGACTGAAGGAATATTTGTTGATGATTTCAAGCCCTTTGTGACACCTGGGCAGATGAGCCTTGATCTTGACGACCAGAAACATGGAGGTTTGTAAAGGAGAAAGAAAGGTTAGAACAGCTACAAATGCTGTTATATCATCGTTCTGGGGCCGTGAGGGGGGGGTAAGGATTTGATGTTCTGCTGACCGTAAAAATCATTTATGTTCCTGTTGAAACGTTTCCTCCTCTGAGCCTTCTGTAGCGTTCTGCACCCCTGCCACTGAGGGGATCTGTCGGGTGGTGACCATTTGTTATTTCTTTGCTCCCGGCTGAGATGAAGTCCTTGAGGAAACTCTTGGCACCTCGGATCTCGAACAGCCTTCCTGCACTGACTGTTTGAACAAGCGAATAGCCCTTTATAGTTTTCCCACAGCTTGTCCTAGGGCGTGGGGCCCCCAAGCTCTCTCATCCTGAGCCAAGATTATATGCCTGAGCCGCTGAGCATCATCTATACTAAGCTTGGTGCCCATCTCTGCTCGCACCCCTCGTGCGTACCGTTTGCTGGGCTGTTCCCGGGAAGGACTTTCCCACCTTTGTGCCTCACCTTGTTTGGTGCAGTGATTACGGACTCGAGCGCCCACCAGGGCTGGGATCCCAACCACGTGACCGCGTGTCAGGGGTAACCAGGAGTGGTGGGGGCCGTGGCCAGCTAGCAAGCCGCCCCTTCCGACGGGGATGGCCCTCCTCGGCTTTTGTCACGCGTTGTCTTTGGGGCTCATCACCCCCGTGTGCCGGTTCTTCTGATGTTCAAGAGAGGTAGAAATTCAGGTGTTTGAAATGAGATCTCCTGAGTTTAAGTATTGGCAACTCGATGGGGTTTCGGTAAATCACCGTGAGGGCCGGCGCCGCGGACCAGACAGAACACGTCTGCAGGCCGAGTTGGCCTCCGGGTGGCTTTGGAGCCCTGCGCTGCCAGCTCTCGCCGCCTGGCTTGCCTTTCTTCTGGGCGGAGGGGAGCAGGAGCCCGATGGGAGCGCGGTGGCGGCCGCACTTGTCTGTACGGATCATGGGAGGAGGAGAGGAGACGGAGCTCTGTTGGGTTCTGGGTAAGCTCTCCCTTTTAAAAAATGATTTGTTTGTGTAAACGCACCACGATCCAGTCCAACCTCTACCGACAAGTACTGCTGTGTTCACACGTCTTCTGTAGTCTTTTTTTCTTTTTGTAACCAAAGGAACCAAACCGCGGTCGTGTATCAGCTAATTTGATAGCCACTCTTTCTCCCTGATCAATAACCAAAGCCCTTCCAAATTATTCCAGTGTGTTATTAAACACACTTTAAAAATTATCCCAGGTAAGGGGCGCCTGGTTGGATCAGTCGGTTAAGCAGCTGACTCGATATCGGCTTAGGTCAGTATTTCATGGTTTGTGGGTTTGAGCCCCGCGTCAGGCTCCCTGCTGACAGCGCGGGGCCTGCTTGCGATTCTTTCTCCCTCTCTCTCTGCCCCTCCCCTGCCCTCCCCCTGTCTCCCTGTCTCTCAAAATGAATAAAATAAAACTTAAAAGAAGTCCACAGCGCCTAAGCGAAGTCTGACATGTGGTAGGTCCTCCGTGAGTAACTCTTGAGTGATTGTCAGCGTGCAGTAATTTATCGGATCCTATCCTGTCCTCGTTGTTGGTCGTTTTTCCTTTTTTTCCTGTTGCTGTACACAGTGCTGTGATGCACCTCTTTATACGTTAAGCTCCTTACATATTTTAGCTGATTTTCATAGGTGGTACTGATGACCTCACGGCCGGGCAGTTGTTTGTTGTGGGGCCGTCCTGCGCATTGTAGCATGTGAGCAGCATCGCTGGCCTTTGCCCGCTACGTGCCGGTAGTTCCTCCCTTCGACGCTCGTGACAGCCCCAAATGTCTCCAGACACTGCCAAGTGTCCCTGGGAGGCCAAATGGCTCCTGCGAGAGCCGCTGTGCCGGAGGGATCAGCCAACCAAAGAGTGGCAGTGTATTTTAAGATTTTCAACTTAAAATGTGTGCCGCTCCGAAGAAATATTTCAGCAGACTATGGTCAGCTGCCTTCCCGTACTCCCGTTTTACCCAGTCTCCTTCCCCCGAGAGATCAGAGCGTCCCCACTGCCCTTTGACCGGAGCAGTGCTGTCCAAGACGGCACTGTGCGATGATGGACATAGTCCATGTCTGCCCTGCCCGGTATGGCAGCCGCCAGCCGCGTATGTTCCTTGAGTACTTGAAATGTGGCTGGTGCAACTGAAGGGTGAAGTTTTGATTTTATTTCATTTTAATTAATTGAATGTTAAATAGCCACATGTGGCTAGTGGCTGCCACAGTGGACAGTGCAGGAATGCTTCTCTCTGGCTCCCCAAAATAACCCACCCTTTCTCAAAGCGGCCTTGCTGAAAATCAAATCAGTAGCAGGTTTTGGGGCAGCGTCTCTGTGGTTGGTGTGGGTTTGCTGTTGAGTTTGGCTCCTTCTTTCGTTACCTTCCAGCCTCCCAGTTAGGAAAGCAATCTAAAGAAATAAAGCCTGATTAAGATACGAAGGAACTGGGCTGCCCTCTGGCCCCCTAAGCCTGCCTGGAATGTGTTTACCTATAAATCTTGGTGGACCTGGTTTGGGAATTCCAGCTTTCAGTTCCCCTTAACTCCTACCATCCACCTTCTCCTTTTCAAGACCTTTCCTCCCTACTGGCCTATGTAGATGGATTCTTTATCTGTTCACCCCTCCCTTTCTTCTTCCATCCTTCTCTGTCCTTCTGTCCATCCTGCTCCATCCCTCCGTCCACCCATCCATCCATCCATCCTTCCACTGACCCCCATCCAGTTATTTATCCATCTGTCCGTCCCTCCATCCACCCCTTTGTCCATCCTTCGGTCCATCCCTCCACCCATCCTTCCCTCCGTGCCTCTGGCTTTCCCCCTCGCCCTTTCTCCCTTCATCTGTCTTAGCATAGTGCACTCCTGCTGTAAGGTCAGGGTCTGTGCGAAGTGCTGGGATGTCAACATCTCTGTGTTCCCTGATTCTGTGGTATGCACACACTAGTGGGGGGCATCCGAAGGCCCCTGCCCTTCAGTGACGATTCAGAGCAGAGTTGGGAACGGGATTGCCTGGGCTCGTGGTGAGGGGGCCTCTGCAGGGCAGGGGGCTATGGATGCCTAGGGTGAGAAGGTGAGTTAAGGTCATTTCAGGGTTAGAGCACTGGGCTGCTTTGGGGAGGATAACGAAGACCAGAGGCCTGTGTCCCTGCAGGCTCATTCTCTGCGATTGGGTTTTCAGGCCATCACGTCTGGAAGTCCTTTGGTCTTCCTTGGTTTCTGGTCCTGGGAATAACTCCTTACTTTGCTCGTGTCCCCTCTGCCATCGTGAAGTGGACCTCAGGCCCACAAAAGGAACTCGCGGTGGAGTCTGGTAAGCAGCGTTCCAGTGATCCGAGGGGCCTGGCGGTTCTACGTGGGTCACGAAGCAAGCCCGATTGACCTTGGCCCGATTGACCTTAGCTGTGCTCTTTGCTGCCCGTGCTGAACTCTGCTCAGATGGAACCAGGCTCCGAGTGCTGGCAGTCCGGGCTTAAGGGTGTGCATTGACAAGTTGGACAGAACAAATGTATTTCAGAAGAAGAGCTGATTACTTGTTCTAAGTGTGGCTTTCTGTTTTGGAGACAGCCAGGTGCCGTGCTTTTGCTCTAAGCGGCTGGCACATCCGGAGAGGAGCAGCCCAGTGCTCAAGGGATGATTCCGTGGGCTTCCTGGTGGTGGTTTTCAACATGGGAGGAGCCATCGGAGAGGGCCGGAGCGTGTCCTCCAGGGGAACTGACTCTAACCCAGAGTGCCTGGCCGGCCCGGAGGGGCCTGCACACGCGACCCCGTGCTGGTACTTGGCAGGCTCGGTGTGGACATGAAGGGTCTTCCAGAGGCTTTAGGGTCTAGAAGTTTAAGCCAGAGCGGCAGGGGCATGAGAGGAAGAAGCCTGGAGCCGACGAGCTTGCGGGACGTACCCTGGCTCAGGTCCAAGGAGTGTAGACTTTCAAGCGGTTGTTAGAACGCCGCATGTTTATTGTGCTCTCTCGGGTGGGAAACCTTAGCTTCTTTTTGGTTCTGAAGGAGAATTTGGGGCTCACTATTAAAAAAATTTTTTTTTAATGTTTATTTATTTTTGAGAGAGAGAAAGAGAGAGAGAGAACACGAGCAGGGGAGAGGCAGAGAACGAGAGAGAGAGGGAGACACAGAATCCAAAGCAGGCTCCGAGCTGTCAGCACAGAGCCCGACGCGGGGCTCGAACCCACGAGCTGCGAGATCATGGCCTGAGCTGAAGTTGGACGCTCAACCGATGGAGCCACCCAGGTGGGGCTCCCTAGTAAGCCACCTCACGGGGCGGCTCAAATATTGTTGGCTTGCAGTCCTGCTCTGAGGCTTAAAAAAATTTTTTTTTTTCAGTTCCTGCAACTCAATATTGAACAAAATGACAGATTCCTGACAGCAGTGCCTGCTGGTTTGGGGGTAGCTCTTTTCTTACAGGACATCCTGACTCCAGCCCAGTAACGCCTGGACTGCCTCACTCATTCATTGGGTCACGGCCCGTGCGTTGGGCCCCCTGCTGGTGATGCTGCGATAAGGGCAACGGTGGCCTGTTCCCGCCTCTTTGGAGAGTATCAGGGGAGCCTGGCATCGTCGAAACCTTTCCACCAATGACGACTTGCCCTTTGGGTAGGCGTGCCTTCGTGCAGATACACACCAAAGACCGCAGACTCAGCGCCTTCCTGGTGTTACTGAGAAGGGAAACCAGCAGGGTAACCAGCAGGGTGACGGGAATGAACGGGAGTGGTTACGGAGTGGCGCTGGGGTTCCTGATACTCTCCCCGTAGCGCCCACCCTCCGGGAGGCTGCCCCCCTCACCCCGGTCCGGGTCCCGGCCCTGGCCCTGCCACTGTTCCCCTGGCCCCGTGCTCCTCAAGCTTCGTTTCCTGCTCACGCCTCTGGCCCCTCCTGCTGCCGTCCACTTTCTCTGCAGCCCAAGGGATCTTCCTGCGCAGCTGATGTGATGATGGCGCGCCTAGCCTCCACTCCTCCTGACTTCGTGCCACCTGCAGACTAAGGCCCTGCTTCGTCAGGACGGCCCACGCCTTCTGGGGGACGCTTCCCTTTGCCGCACCCGCCCGTGAGCCGTCCGCTTGGGGCCAGGGCAGGGCCCGGTCCTCCTGGGACTGGCCTGCGTGGCGCTGGCAGCCTCCTGTGCCCTTCCCGGGCAGGTCGGAGGCGGTCTTGGTGCTCCTCTCTTGGGCTTTGAACCTGCCGCCGGTGAATCGGCCCTTCCCCCGGGAGCCGCACTGTCTCCCTGGTGCCTCTTCCCCTGGGCAGGGAGCCTTGGGCACGGGGATCCTGAAACCGGACTTCCCGGACTGGCAACGTTGCATATAGATGCGGGCGGCATTCTGGGTGTACGTGTAGGCACATTTTTCCAGGGAGGAGATCAGTGGCTTATCTCAGATTCCCAACGAGATCCGAGACCTGGAAGATCCGCTGTCCCAGAGAGCTTAACTGACTCCTCGTGTCCTCTCCGGGCGGGCGTTTCTTCCGAGGAGCTTGCTGGCTGGTGACTGAATGTCTTAGATGTTCGGGCATGTCCCCTTTGCTTTTGTTCGTGGATTCAGATGGTGATATGTGCAAAGATGCATTAATAAAGAATGGACTTCTCATGCCAAAAAGAAAACAGATTGCAGAAATGTGGCTGTTTTCTTCGTGGGGGGAGAGGTAATTCGTGCAAAAAGAGATGTGTGATGAAGTCCTTTTACTCTTAAAAGCCTGGTACAGGACTTCCTGCAACTGGGAGCAATCCGAAGGGGTGAGCCTGATCTGGACGCTGTTTGCAAAGCTGAAATTGAGATCACGGAGCCCCGAGGACTGTGACGTCACCACTGTGTGCCGCTCCTCTGAAAGGATGGCCAGGACCCTCCCTGGTTGCCTCCCCCTGTGATGCCATTTCTAAAGAATGTTATTGTTGGGCCTCTTGGCTCTCCTCAGCCAGTGAGGTTTTCCTCTCTCGTTTCAGTTGAGTTTACTTTTTCCGTCAATTGTTACTATTTATTTCTTTTTTTCCCAAATCCTTCCTTACAACCTCCCCTTTTAATTTTTAAATATCCCTTCCTGTCCGTTGTATTCAGTACTAAGCTAAGAACCAAACTTTTGTAACACTGTATTTTATTTTTAGAGTGAAGTCCCTCATCCAGCATTTTGTCCATGTTAAAAATAAGACGGTCATTAACTAACTTCCATGAAGTACTCCCGTCAGAGTAATCCCCACTAGAAGTTTCTCAGGAGGATGATGGAGATAGAAATTATTTAGAGGTGGAGTATGGTGCGTATATGCTTACAGGCACACCTGGGGTTTGGTTCCAGACCACTGCAGTAAAGCGAGTGTCGCAAAGCGAGCCCGATGAACTTTTTCTTTTCCCGGTGCATATAAAAGTTATACGTATACTATACTATAGTCTGTTAAGCGGACAATAACGGTATGATGTCTAAAAAACAGCGTACGTGCCTTATTATAACATACTTTATTGCTTAAAAATGCTAGCCATCAACTGAGCTCTCAGCGAGTTGTAATCACTGATCACAGATCGCCGGAACAGTTAGACTAATAAGGAAAAAGTTGGAGATGTTTAGAGAATTACCAAAATGTGAGACAGAGATGTGAAAGGAGCGAATGCTGTTAGAAAAAAGGTGCTGATAGACTTACTCTATGCAGGGCGGCCACAAGCCTTCGATTTGTGAAAAAACACAATTATTTGCCAAGTGCCATAAAAGGAGGTGTACCTGTATTTTACGGCATCTTTAGTTCTAGTGTTTTCCCCAGGGATGGTGGTTCCTGCCTGATAGGTTCTTGGAACTGTTTCAGTCTTGCTTGGAATCCTTGCTGTGAGCTCAGTGGGAGTGCAGGGAGCCAGCCAGCGACCCTGCAAGGGCTTCTTCCGAGTCCTCGTCTGGTCTGGGCATTTCTTAGGCACGCATCCCTGAGCTCAGGTTCCTGCTGGGTGAACTGGGGGTGATGATCGTGGACCCATCGCTTAAAATTGTGCTGACTGAAGGAGACTCTCCCTGTCTGGCCAGAGCACAATGCGGGTTTGCCCCCGGCTGCCGGGTGTGGCCGCACACTTTCAGTTGTGTCTGCAAGACTGCGGGGAGGTGGGCGGTAGCCCTACACCGAAGTGCCTAACGTATGACTGGGTGCACTTGCCTGTGGGTATAAACCAGAGCATCGCCCTTCCCAGTACTGCTGACTGCTACGGAAAGGAAGGAAGGACTGTTTTGTATCGCACGCACGACCAAAAGACAAGTTTCATAACGTCGTATGTACCATGCTACCCCTCAGAGGCGTGCTGGGCTCCAAGATTTTCTTTTTAAACGAAAGCACTGATTGCGACCTGCCGGGTGGCTTTCACCGCTCATGAATGGGTTGTGACTACACACGAGAGCCCGATACAGGGTAAGGTGATGAATGAGTGCAGAGGATCGGAAACGGTTACTTTAGAGAGTGTGTCAGCATGTGTCCAGCTATTTGGAGGACGTTCTGGGACACTGTTGAGCCATCACTTGGAATCTATGGATCAGAATCGCCAGAAGCACGTAACAGCTTAATGTGAGATGACAGTGAAGCTAGCTATTGTCCAGAGTGTTTCATATGATTTGGAATCTTGACATTGTTTCTTCCCACTGTAAATCATATGAAACACTCTGGACAACTTACAATTTTGAGAGAGAGAGTGCAGGGGAGTGGCAGAGAGAGAGAGAGAGAGAGAGAGAGAGTCCCAAGCAGGCTCTGTGTTGTCAACACAGAGACCGACGTAGGGCTCGATCTCACAAACTGTGAGATCATAACCCGAGCTGAAATCAAGACAAGAGTCGGATGCTTTACTGACTGAGCCATCCAGGCGCCCCTGTGTGTGTGTGTGTGTATTTTTAATACACCTTTAGTGAGGTGTAATTTACACAGCACAAAATTCACCCATTTCAGTGTAGTTTGAGGAGTTTTAGCAGATGCGTACAGCTTTATGACCATGACCATGAGTTGGTTTTCGTATATTCCCGTCTCCCCCACCCCCGGCATGTCCCCTTTCCTGTTCCAGTCCCTCAAAACCACAGATCTGCTTTCTGTCTTTTATGTGTATTTTGGAATGCCTGCTTTTCTGGTTCCTCTTTGGCAAAGACAGATTCCAGAAGTCAGACTTTCCTGGAAGTCGTCATTTCTCCACTTTCCCTGCTGAGAGAGAACTGCAGTGGCTGGGACTCTCCCTGGTGACCAGCTGCCTGGTCTGGAGCCCAGGGAGGAGGACAAACTCAGATTCGTCTGTACAGGTTGGGCGCTGAGGGCCGCTGGTCTGCACGGGCGTGGAATGGGCAGGTGGGCTTTTAAGGCAGCTGTGGACTATTGGGGGACCCACAGCTGACTTTGGGTCTCCTCGTGAGGGCCCCTCAGCCTGCACTGGCTCCCGTCGGTTAGTGCCGTGGGTCCAGGATGCCATTTCTAACTTGACAAGCCCGCGTTTCCTATCGCATAGTAAACAGCCCCTGAGCACCTGTTAGTCCCGTCCCCGAGAGGAAGAGAGGCGTCCGCCACGCTTCAGCCCGCTCCTTGGGATCCAGTCTCTCAGGCCTCAGATCTGCACACCTGCTCTTGAACGTATTCTGTCGAGACAGAGACATCTAAAAACAGCTCTAGAGCGACCACAGACTCCATTCGCCATCGATCAGGTCAAGCCAGTAACTTCCCCTGCGTGTGCGGTTGTGGCACCTACGGGACACTCTGGAGCTCCGTGGGGGCAGGGCAGAGTTGGGGGAGATGCGGTTCTTGCCCAGAAGGAACCGACAGTGGGGGAGATGCGACATGAACGAATCACCACGTTCCGCTTGTAGGTTTCATGGATGTCCGGGGAGGAGAGAGAGTGCTGAGGCTGGGAGAGAAAGGGCTGCCTACTTCCTGCTGGGACGTGCTGGGTACGGACAGGAGGCATTCCGTGCCACATCCTGGGACACGACTAGGATTTGAATTGGAGGGGGATGGGAGGGAGGCGTGGCAAAGGGAAAGGACAGTCCAAGTCGGGGAAAGCAGTTCCTGAAGGTTGCTGGGAATGCAGGTGAACAGCAAGGAGCCGGAGGGAAGCAGAGTTCCCTGCATGAGGTTTTGTGGTCTTAGAGACTTTAGAAAGCATCTAGGATCCCCACTACGGGCTTGTGGAAGAAGGCTTTTCAGTGTAGATATTTCCTAAGGGCCCAGCATCTCAGTGGGTGGATTTCGCGGTGACCTTTCGTGGAGTCAGATGACGGTAGAGCAGGGGAACCCCTAGGGCCATGCTGTCCCGCCCAGTAGCCGCTGCCACATGGGCGACTGTGCATGTCCCATCGTAGTGAGCCCGAGATGAGGTGGGCTGTGAGTAAAACGTACACTTTGTAGAAAAACAGGTAAAATATCTGTTTAAAATTTTTATCATCATCACGTTAAGTGATAGTTTTTTCAATATATTGGGTTTCTTAAAAAAATACACACACACACCCATACACGTATATATGTATATATATATATATAGGGTTTTTTTTGGGGGGGGGTAAGGAGGGGCTGAGAGAGGGAGAGAGAGAACATCTCAAGCAGGCTCCATGCTGATGCAAGGCTCGATCTCATGACTGTGAGATCATGACCTGAGCCGAATCAAGAGTCGGCTGTTTAACCAACTGAGCCACCCGGGCGCCCCTATAAAATATCTTAGTAAACTTAATTTCACCGGTTTCCTTTTAAGTGTGGCTGCTAGAAACGTTTGAATTCGGTATGTGGCTCTTGTATTTCTCTTGGATAGCACCGCCCTAGAGAATTCTTTCCACCCACTGGGCTGACGTTTATCTTCTGCGGGCTCTAGCTTGTACCGTCGGAGCTCATTCGTGGAGGTGGACAGTGTTTTCTGTTGTCTTGGGACTGGGCACTCGATGGGCTCCACGAGAAATTCTTTTTCTCTGTGATTTTCACGGCAGAGGACCCTGCTGGCTGGAGCTCTCAGGCAGATGGCTGTGCTAAGGCGCCCCTCTGGGTGTGGTTTTCTTTGGGTGGTACACTCCCATCCCATAGCGGCCTGGGGTCTGCTTGCTCCGCTCTGCATTCTAGCACCTGAATCCCAGGCTTTTAAACTGCATGCCATTTGTGCAGTATTCTGCTAAGTCAGAATACTAATTACATTTTTCCAGTTTCTAGACAAAAAAAAATATGGAGTATGTAAGAAGTTTCAGGAACCTCGATAATGGTCACAGCCTTTCAGCCTCACCACCCCGCTGTAAAGATGAGAAAACGGAGGCCACAGTGCGACAGGCATTTGCCGAGGCTCGTCGCCACTTAAGTGGTTATGGTTTCCTTGGTTGGAGGTTGTCTCCCACAAAGTTTACAAAAGTTAATTGCTGTCTGTGTCCACTGTCACTGCGATTCAACGAAATATATACCGAGGGACCCTGTGCTCACTCACGCGCCAGCTCGTGGTCTTTTTTGGGCGTCGTGACTTTCTTTCACCAGTGTGTGAACCATCTGAGAACCAGGAGGATCGCTGGGGAGGGGGAGCCTCCGGGAAGTTTGCTGGTCTCCCGAAATACCTCCTAGACTGGTTGCCTTCGGACAGTTTATTCTTTGCCGATCTTGCCTCTGTTTGCTCCCTTCCCGGTAGACAGGCCCACGCTCAGGAAACCAGGGCATAGGTGAGCCGTCGGCTTGGTCGGTAGAGAATCAGAATAGAAAGCTAGGGGAGGTCTTCAGGGACATTTCCTCAAGCTGTGTGGCCTGCCCAACTGCCTTTCTTCCTTCTCAGGATGTATCTAGAAGAGCTGTCGGAGGCAGGAATGAACCCACAGTGCCTTGGCCTCCTGAGCCCTGCTTTTCTTGTAACGTAGACCTTGTGAGCTCAGTCAAATTCTGAGTGCCCTTTTCTCTCTCGAGTCTGTCTCTTCCCGTTGTTTCTCGACTGCTCATTGGTTCCATTTTGGTTTTTATATGGTACCAGTCTCTGAAATTGTCCCGATCAACTTCTCACACGGTCTCGTGAAGGCCCGTTGTGTGCGAGGGCTCTGGCTTAAAAAGCAAGGATTAGAGAAACAGCATCCTTGCTTTCAAGGAGCTGACAGACCAGTAGGGGAGGCAGCCAGGTGAAATAGCGATTGCACTACAAAGTGACAGCACCGTTGAGAACAGAAATATGCGCAGCGGTCCTTTTCACCCGTTCCCCCCCAAGACTCCGTAGGGGAAGGACAGACTCTCCAGTCCTCTCCAAATAATGCCTGCGCTTGGCTAACACGGTTTGAATCACCAAGGACGCCCCTATAACCAAGTGAGGCGAAACACTCAGACTTTTCACTGATTCTGATTCTCTCTGCCCTTCGTCCAGATCTCCGAATGCGTTAGCCAACCAAGTGCTCTAACGAATGGCTCAAAATCTCAGTTGCTTAACAGAAGTTTCTCGCTCCTGTAAGTGCAGTGGGGGGTCACGGGGGTAGGGAAGGGGCTTCCCAGACCCTCGGATCCATACAGCCTGCTCAGTTCTGTGAAACCAAAGTGCGCTTCTGATCTCCAGGACTGTAAGATAAAAAACCTATGCTGTTTCAAGCCACCACGTTTGTCATCATGTGTTCCAGCAGCAAGAGGAGACGAATACGGTCCGAAACGAGTCTCCTGGAGACAGAACAGGGAGGCAGGAAGGGGAGCGGCCGCAGCCCGCGTCCATGCTGTAACTAAAGAGGCCACCCCCAGTTAGCACGAGCCCGGCGGGTTTGTTGGCTCATCCCCATTTTGAAGATTTGGAAACCGGGGCTCAGAGAGAAACAGAATGACTCATCCAGGGTTTCTCGGCAGTAAATGGCTCTCTTGGAACTGGCACCGACTGGGGCGGCCCGATGCCACCTTCTTAAAGAGCCCTGGGGGATGCAGCAGGCGGAAGGGAACGAAAGAAACCGGCATCTGTGCCGTCCATCACTCTCTCCTTTCTTGTGCACCGGCTCTGGTAAGATTGGCCAGCGACACATACTCCTCTCCTCTGCTGAGGCCGAGAAGAACCATTTGTTAAGGGGAGACTCCGCGAGGGGACTATGTCCGAGTGGTTGTTGAGGGCAAGGGGCACCTCTCCTGGCTGGCGTCGCTCAGACGGGGCGGCGAGGTGAGGGGCTGGTGAGGGCCGGCCGGTGTCAGGGCATGCGTTGAAGCGTGGGGACAGTGGGTGCCCTGCTTCTCGGTTCATCGCTTTCCATGTTTCCCCAGCTCCCCCGCATCGGGAAAATGCCATCAAACTCAGGCTGTGCTCGCTACCTACTTGTTGCCTGAAAGCAAAGCCCGCTTGTGCCTTACGGGTTTGTTCTGAGCCCTTGAGCAAGTGCATTGTAGATTTCCCCGGAGGGTGATGAGACAGACCGTCTCTTACCTCTCTGGCAGGGGTCACGCACTTGGGCAGTTCATGTCAAGTGCTTACTGGAAGCTCACATTCGTCATTGACAATAAAGAGCAGAGTGTCGGGACATACCTGAAGAGGTGACTCGAGGTGCCTGGTATATGGGTTATGCTTTTTACTGCAAGTGATGGAAGATTCCAGCATGACAGAAAGTGGTGCTAACGCGGAGTGAAAGGGCACGAGGAAATAGACCAACCAGTGTACGAAATTGTATGTGGTGTCGTATCAGCTGTGGAAAAGTGAGCTGGAGGACAGAGAAGAGAGGAAAAGAAATGAAAACGTGAATCCAGGGCTTCTGGGCTTTAGGTGATTTTATCTCCTATTTTTCGTACTTTACTGTGAATGTTTTACATTGGGTTGGAGATACGGGGAAAAGAGCGTCATGTTCTTCAACCTTGAAACTTTACTTCTTGGACTCTTGAGGAAGATAGTTGTAAATGCAGATTGTGAGCTTTCTAATACAGAGATGTTCCTTTCATCATAGTTTTACAAATTGGGATGTAATTCACATATAGCACAAAACTCACCATTTAAAGCGTGCAGTTCATGAGTTTGAGTGTATTCACATTGTGCAGCCGTCACTGTCTCATTCCAGAACATTTTTATCCCTCCCAACAGAAGCCCCACACCTATTAGTGTCACTCTCGTCCCCTCGCCCCCAGCCCCTGGCAACCACTGATCTACTTTGTGCCCCACTGGACTTGCCTGTTCTGGCCATTTCTTATAGGTAGAGCCACACAACACATGGCCTTCTGCGTCTGGCTTCTTTCACCCAGTGCAATGACTTCAAGGTCCATCCGTGTTGTAGCAAGTGTCCATACTGCGTTCTTTTCTTGTGTTTTTAATGGCTGTATAATATGCCATTGAATGGGTAGACCGTGTTTTATTTATCCATCCATCGGTTGATGGCCCTTCGTTGTTGCCACCTTTTGGCTATTGTGAGTAATGCCAGCATGGACCTTCATTTGTGTGGATGTACGTTTTCATTTCTCTTGGGTATACACCTAGATGTAGAATTACTGGGTCATATGGAAACTGAGTGTTTAGCTGTTTTGAGAAATTGCTGCGCTGTTTCCTCAAGCACTGCTTATGCATATTCGTATTAACAGAAGTCAGGAAATAATATAGCTTGTCAATAGTAGGAGAGTGCTTAGGTGAATTGTATTAATCCCCTTAGCAAACGCTTGGTAAGAACGCAAGCTCTTTTATTCCTAGATTACGTACTAGGGGTCAAAGGCAGTTGAAATGGGATAATTGTCCTCATTTAAGATTGAGCTTAGTCTATTCCACTCCTCTAGGTGATGTTTGCAGATAATTTAAGAAGGGAGACAGAATACTTGGGCTATAGTGTTAGGCCAGCTCCAGTAATTTGGGGGGAGGCTCCAGGTATGAATTAATAAGTAAAGATGTTACACATTACAAAGTTGAGTGGAATAGACAGGACAGAAAATTGTATATACTGTGTGAGCGTGACTATGTCAGAAAAAACAAATTAAAAGAGCACAGAGGGGCGCCTGGGTGGCTCAGTCAGTTAAGTGTCCAACTTCGGCTCAGGTCATGATCTTGCAGTTCACGAGTTCGAGCCCTGTGTTGGCCTCTGCTGACAGCTCAGAGCCTGGAGCTGCTTCAGAATCTGTGTCTCCCTCTCTGTCTGCCTCTCCCTCGCTTGTACTCTGTTTCTCTCCCTGTGTCTCTCTCTCAAAAATAAATAAAACATTAAAAAAAGAGTGAAAAGAACACAGAAAAAAGGTGGAGGAAAACACAGTAAAATAGGAATAATGGTTTTATTTGAGTGGCGGTATGAATGGACGGTTCTCTCCTATTCAGGTGTATTTCCTAAACTTTCTGTAATGGAAACTGTAATAGAAACAAAAATGCCCCTGAGCCTGTGTGTGGTGACTGTGGGAAGGTGTCGGCTGGAAAAATCTAGCGTCAGGTTTCTGGGGAGGTGAGAATTCAGGAACTTGGGCCGGCCTGCCTGTGAGTGAGTGAAGACAGAACTTTGGGTTTGCCTTAGGGAGGACTCGTAACCCCAGTCTGGGCCTATCCTGGCACTCAGTGCCGTGCACCTGCAGACAGCCACTGCGCTCGAGGAGGGGCCATTGGACATCAGTGTCTCCGCCCCCTCGGAGGGATGAGCGTCACCAAGAAGAAGGGTCACAAGATTGTCCCGGAAGAAGCCCAGCACCTTGCCGAGGGTGCTGGTCGTCTCTGGCTGAGTATGAGATCTCCCCCAGGTGGCTCCAGGCCTCCCCCTGACGTACAGGAATCCTGCTTTTTAGCCAACAACAGCCAGAAAGCACTCCTTGCTGAAAAACTAACACCAAAACAACTCCACTGTTCCAGACTCCCAGACGTTGGCCTTCTGACAGTGAAAAGGGAACCAGGATTTATTCAGCTCTCCTCATTACATCAACGTGATCAAATACATCCTAAGACCGAACCTCTCATCTGAAGTGATTTAGTCATTACTGAAGCAATGTTACCCACCAACACCCTTCTTGGGAGAAAGACATCATTTTGATATTGGTACAGTTTCAAATATTCAAGGATGGCCTGTGCTGTGCAACAGAAAACCGTGAAGTCTTTGTCCCATAAATATTTCGGAATGATGATTAGGACAATCAATTTAGACACGCTCGATGCTGTTGTTGAAAGTCATGCCAGAATGTGCCTGTGTGCCATGAAGTCACAACCGTCTGGAAGTCTGGAGGGTGTGTCGGCCTGGTAGATGGATGAATCAGAAGATCGGCATGGATGTTTATTGTAATGTTCTGCAATAGGATGAAGAGCCTTCTCTGCATTTCACTGCCTCCTAATAGAGGACAGCCTGGATCATCACCACAAATGTCCACTGCGGGATCTGACGATAGACTGGGAAGGGAAGTGAGAGCTTAGGTGTCTTATTGGTTTCCTATTGCCGCATCACAGATCACTCTGAGATTTAGTGGCTTCAAATGACATGACAGTGAGCATTATGTCACGTGACTCCTGTGGTGCAGGAATATGGGAGTTTCACCGGGTGGGCCTTGATCGGGTCTCACAAGGGGTCGTGTTCAAGATGCTGCCCGGGGCCGAAGTCATCCGAAGGCTTGGCTGGGGCTGGTGGACCCACTCTCAAGGTGGTTTACCCATATGGCCGGCCAGTTGGTGCTGGCTGTTGGCAGGAGGCCTCAGTTCTTCCCCATTTGGGTCTCTTCATCGGGCCGCTTTAGGGAGCTCACAACCTGGCTGCCGGTTTCCCCCAGAGCCAGCAATCTAAGAGAGCAGGATGGAAGCACAGTGTCTTTTATGACTGCATCTCGGAGGCCACGCACCGTCATTTCCTCAGTATCTTGTCGGTTGCACAGCTCAACCCTGTTCTGTGGCGGAGGGGACTGTGTGAGGCCATGAACACCAGGAGGCAGGAGGCATTGGGAGCCCTCTTAGAAGCTGGCTGTCACGGGTGTCCTGCTGTAGGCATGCGTGTTTCATTCACAGTATGATGGATGAAGCCAGGGAGCGGGTTTATGTGCTCCTGCTTGCTGTCAGCTGGCCCCTTTGCCACGTTCTGCCTGCCCGAGGGATCCCTATCTTTGCCTTCTAGCTTACCACTTCTGTCTTTTGGGAGCTGGGAAACGTCATCATTGAGCCTGTTCAGACTACCATCAAGTAAGTAAATGGGCTCAAGGTGTAGGCCCTGTGGATCGATAAGACCAATAGCAAGGACTTGATAAACTTCTATGTGGGTGCAGGGACCTTACTCTTGGCGTGAGCTGGACTCTGAGAGGCGTGCTTCCTCCTCAGCTAGCTTTGTAGTACTGATTCTGTGGATGACTGTGCAAACTCCATGCCTTGTTTATTTTTTTAATTTTTTTTTACATTTATTTATTTTTGAGACAGAGAGAGAGAGCATGAACAGGGGAGGGTCAGAGAAAGAGGGAGACACAGAATCTGAAACAGGCTCCAGGCTCTGAGCCGTCAGCACAGAGCCCGACGCGGGGCTCGAACCCACGGACCGTGAGATCATGACCTGAGCCGAAGTCGGACGCTCAACCGACTGAGCCACCCAGGCGCCCCTCCATGCCTCGTTTAGAAAGAAAGTGGAGTCAGAGACATCCGGCTTCTCTATCGGGCCAACATAAAATTCACTACTAGAACAGTAGAGGTGTCATTTGGTTTATTTTTAGAACAACAAGTATGGAAGTGTTATTATAATCCCCTGTACTGGTTATTGGACAGAAAATTGAAAAGATGAACTTCAGAGAGTTTTATAACAGTTCTGAATTATGAAGTGAATTGGCCTCAGTAGCTCTAGTTCAGGATTCCCACCTCTCTTTGCTGACGAAATGAGATCACAGATGTAAATGTGCTTGGAATGCACCTGTGCTTGAGCATTTCTCTCCCAGCTTATGTGCGAGTCAAGAATGGCAGAGATGTGCTCAGGGCCCCATTTATCCTGAAGTAGCGTCGTTTTTGGTGTGGTTTGATCCCATTCGGGACTTGAATCACGCACAACGCCCTACTGTTACCTGCCTGACTTGGAGCCACGCCGCCATCACGCCATCCCCGACCTGTAAAGGAATCGTGCTCCGGACGTTGGTGTTTCGGGACGGCGTGGCGTGCACTAGGCTCATCCTGTGATGTTGTGTGTTTTGAGTGCATTGTAGTTGGCAGGCTGTCTGTGGTGTATCTTGCCTCCTGTATATTTCTGTTTTGATGTTGACTCTAACGTCTACAAACTATGTATAAAATGGAGACAAATTACAATCTGTTCCATTCTGATGGCGCTTATCAGTTTCTAAATGCTACTGGGAGAGACAGAGCCTTGTTGTCGAACCAGTTTGGGGAAATAACATGTTCAGAAATCATCCTGGTCTTGTGAGGTTTGGCCGTGGTTGTGGTATCTCACTTTCCTGGGGCCAAGGACTTGAACAGAAGATGTGGGAAGATTGAGGTGGTGAAATTTAGGTTATCGGATTCCCATGCATACCAGTCAGTGTGCATTTATAGAGACGACCGAAGAGATAGCTGCCCAGACTCAGACAATTATAAGGTGTGGCCTGTTTCATCCAACAGCTGTCTTGTCAATCATTGTGATCATGGGATGTGGGGGAGGGGACGTTCTCCCTAAAGAAACCCATCTGGAAACCTTTTATGTATGTATGTCAAGCCAAGGTTTCCTTAATCAATTGTGCTTCAAGGAGAGAGGTCTGTAGACAATGCGCTTTTGTTGTTTTTCTCCAGAAAACAAAAAAGGACCCTTGGCAATTTCTGCCTCCTACTGTATAAGGAATACAGGCAGTATTTATTTAGTAGGTATCTCCTTGTATTGTCGCCACGCGTGCTGGGCTTTTTGCATTTGGTCAGTGGTTAATGTTTCACTCCTTAACTTCTGATGCCCGGTAGGTGAAACTTACCAATACATTTCAGATAGATTTAAGCTGTAATGCATGCAAACGGTTGTGTGTGTATGTGTGTGTGTGTGTGGGGGGCATCTGTAAAGGAATGAGAACAAAACATAGGTGTCCTCTTGTGGAAGGTTCCAGTGTCATCAGCTCATTAAACGTAGTGCTTGGAAGAAGATGCTCGTTTACCTGTTTTGTAACTGTCCATATCTCTTTTCGCTGCTATTTAAAGTTGCATTTTGACATAGGAATGCTTTTAACTGCAAGCGTACAGATATTGTTGCTGATTATTATTTGGGCAAAGCCAGTCAGTTAATTTTCCACCTAAATAGTTGGAGCAAAGGCAGTCAATTAGATGAGATAATATCTAATTTTGTATTAAAATCTAATTCTGGAGTCGATTCAAGCCAACGTACACGAAATTGACCTGACTTTCAAATTTGCTTTCATAATTTTATTTTGCAGGATAACAAAGCCATTGACCTTTGCCGATTGTGTTGGGGATGAACTTCCTTTAGGATGGGAAACTGTATATGATAAGCAAATTGGAATTTATTACATGGACCACATAAATAGTAAGTAGACTGCCACATTTGAGTTATTACATGTGAATGAGTTTTCATGTTGATCTCAGAGATGCTAAGAACTCTTTTTGTAGAGCTAAAACAATCATTACTATCCGATGCGGCATTGGACCGGATTTTATAAATGTAACCTGAAGTTTTTGTTTGTTGAGTTCTTCAGAAAGTGAAGTGGTTACGTAGCTACCTTGCTTGTGTGTTGCTCCGAACTGCACGGAAAATGTTGAATGGGGAGTTTTAATGGCTAATAGAAGGACTACGTTCCCAGGCGGTCTGGAAATAGAAAGATCTTTCATAATGAGAAGGTTGTTTATTGCAAAGTGGAGCTTACGGGTTCTTGGAACAATGAACACCCAAGTGCTTACCTTACCTTCATTTTGTCTTACACACTTAATTTTAACTTGAGTACACCAAACCTTTTTGATCTTTGGGGAGGGCGAAAACTGTGTAAAGACCACAGCTAAAATAAGGGTCCCTTGACCTCGCAAGCTTTCTTCAAAGAACCGTTTAGAGCAGTGGCTCTCCATCGGGGCTGGTTTTGTCTCCCGGGACGACTTGGCAGTGTCCAGAGGCCTTGTCCGTGGTCACGGCCGGGAGAGGTGCTGCGGCGTCCAGTGAGCAGAGGTTGGGCGGGGGGTGCCGTTGAACTCTGTCCGCTGGTCAGGACAGCTCCCCGAAACGGCAGTGGTGCCGAGGTCGACACACCCTGGTTCACAAGCTCCATTGTATCAGAGATCTGTTCTCCACCGCTCGCTCTCGGCTTGCTGCACTTTCGTCAGCCCTCCTCGATCTGGCCCGGCTGGGACCCACTTGTCACTCAGATTCCCGCTCTTTACTCCCTCCCGGCTTCATTCTAGCTACCCTCAGTGTTTCTGTCGTTCGACATTTTTCATTCCTCAGGACACCAAGCACGGCTTCCCCTCAGCGTGTTTTCTGTCCTTCAGTTTATTAAGTGTGGGGGTGCCCGGGGGGCCCGAAGACTCGCGATGCCTGCCACGTGAGTGATTCGAAGCTCTTTCTGGTCCCACGGCTTCTCCTGTCCCGTAGTGCAGTCAGCCCAGGTTGGTGTCTTCAGGGCCGATTTTTGCCTGTCTCTTCCAGCCCGGCCTCCCGAGTCAGCGTTTGGAAACCCGAGTGGCGAGGCTTCCTTTCTCAGTCCCCGGGCAGTGGAATTTCTGGTGCCTGGCGGTCAGCCTTGCCCTTGATTGTGGCTCTTGCCCCAAGACTGGACAGTGGGGATAAGTACTGCCCCAGACGGGGCCCCATCCCGTCTGCCCTGTCAGGTAGTTACCCAAGTGGCAGGAGGGCTTCTGGGTAAATCCACCACCCAGCGGACAGGGCGCTGTGCTTAGCGAGGCTCCAGCTGCGGATGGCCCTCCCTGTAGCCCCAGCCGACCTGGTGTCTCACAACAGTGTGTGTTCAAGGTGTCTTGCTGTCTGGGCTTGCCCTCCCAGCTGCTGGAGGGCAGCTCCTGCAGGTGAGGGCCTCTGCTACAGGTGAGGGGCCGCTCCCGCAGGTGAGGGATGCTTTCGCAGGTGAGGGATGCTTTCGCAGGTGAGGGATGCTCCCACAGGTGGGGGCCACTCCCGTAGGGGAGGGATGCTCCCGCAGGTGAGGGCCTTTCCCGCAGGTGAGAGATGCTCCTGCAGGTGGGGGCCGCTCCCGCAGGTGGAGGATGTTCCCGCAGGTGAGAGATGCTCCCGCAGGTGGGGGATGTTTCCGCAGGTGAGGGCTTCTCCCACAGGTGAGGGCCACTCCCGCAGATGAGGGATGTTCCTGCAGGTGAGAAATGCTCCCGCAGGTGGGGGCCGCTCCCGCAGGTGGGGGATGTTCCGCAGGTGAGAGATGCTCCTGCAGGTGAGGGCCACTCCTGCAGGTGAGGGATGTTCCCGCAGGTGAGAGATGCTCCCGCAGGCGGGAGATGCTTCCACAGGTGGGGGATGTTCCCGCAGGTGAGGGTTTCTCCCACAGGTGAGGGCCACTCCCGCAGATGAGGGATGTTCCTGCAGGTGAGAAATGCTCCCGCAGGTGGGGGCCGCTCCCGCAGGTGGGGGATGTTCCGCAGGTGAGGGATGTTCCCGCAGGTAAGAGATGCTCCCGCAGGTGGGGGCCGCTCCCGCAGGTGAGGGCCACTCCTGCAGGTGAGGGATGTTCCCGCAGGTGAGAGATGCTCCTGCAGGTGAGGGCCACTCCTGCAGGTGAGGGATGTTCCCGCAGGTGAGAGATGCTCCCGCAGGTGAGGGATGTTCCCGTAGGTGGGGGTCACTCCCGTAGGTGAGGGATGGTCCCACAGGTGAGGGCCGCTCCCACAGGTGAGGGATGTTCCCGCAGGTGAGAGATGCTCCCGCGGGTGGGGGCCGCTCCCGCAGATGGGGGATGTTCCCGCAGGTGGGGGTCGCTGCACCGTGGGCCTGGGCACATGCTCACTGCGGCTTCCTCATCAGTCTTTGGCCTCCCTGGGCCCAGGTGCTATTACTGAATGGCAGAGGCATCTGCCTTACACAATCTTTCCGGAAAGCCAGCCTGCCACTGAGGTCCTGGACCCGTTCTGGCTCGCCTCTCTCGTAAACCCAACTTGCTCATCCCTGTGTGCCCCCTTCTTTGCTGTGGGCATTCGTTGCTCACCTGCTCACTGTCACGGCGACTGTTTTAGAGCACCTTTCTGTGCTGGCCCTGGGGACACAGGGCCCAAAGTGAGACCCAGTGCGCACCTCAAGGATTCCACACGACGCTCTAGACGTGGCCTTGAACCCAAAAACTGAGTAGTCACCGTGGACTTTCTTCCAGTCACGGTGAGTATAAGTGGGGTGACTCAGCACCGTGGGTGATGCTGGTGAAGACATCAGCTCCGGGATCACACCGCCTCCTCTCTCAGAGAACCCAACTCTTTTGTTTTTTTCTTGCAGGAACAAGAAAGGTTATTATTGCAATAGTTTGTACATGGAGGGCCAAACAGCACATTCCAGAAAACTTGCTCCCCAGAACCCAACTCTTCATAGCACAACTTTAAAACTCTTTAAAGGCACAGCACCCAGAGAGTCAGATACTAAATTGGAACCGTGCAGGTGGGCAGTAGGGTGTGAGGGACCAGAGGGACCCTGGTTGACCACCTTCAAGGTTCCCAAGACCCTCCGGGGCACTGGACAGAGTGCAGGCAGTGCTGGTGGGCCGCAGCGGGTCTCACTGCCACACACAGGCGTCGCTGACACCCGGCAGTTACAGATGTGATTTGGCCCCGTCCTGGGCCCGCTGAACGTGAGCTCTGGGACTCGGTCAGGACCCTGATCGTTGTCATTATATTTGGTTTCTTATCGTCTAGCGTGGGCTTTTGAGGCCTGGAGAGGCTGTCCAGTAGGGGCCTAGAGTGGCAGTGTGAAAGGGGCGGTGGGTGTCGAAGGAAGGGGGTTTAAAGGGAGAACTTACTTGAAACATCCTAGCAAGCTCTTGTGTGTGCGTGTGTGTGTGTGGGGGGGTATGTGTGTGTGTGTCTGTGGTAAAGAGCACGTGACATAAAATTTACTTTTTAACTGTTTTGAGGTGAAATCCACAAAACCGAAAATTAGCCATTTTAAAGTGTGGAGTTCAGCGGCGTTTGGTGCGTTCACTGTTGGACAGCCACCGCCCCTCTCTAGTTGCAGAACATTCCACCCCACTCCCCCAGAGTCAAACCTGGAACCCATTAGCAGTCACTCCCCTTCTCCCCTCCAGCCTCCCAGCCCCTGGCCACCACTAAATCTCCTTTCTGTCTCTCTGGAGTTGCCTCTTCTGGACATTTCACGTAGATGGGATCCTACGCTGTGTGACCTTTCGCGTCTGACCTCTTCCACCCCGCGGGATGTGTTCGAGGTCCGTCCGCGCTGTAGCCGGAAGCAGCACTTCATTCCCCGTCGTGGCCGAATGACCTTCCATCGTGCGGATGGGTCCTGCTTTATTTATCCCCTCATCAGTTGCTGGACTTAGGCTTGTTTCTACCTTGTTGGCTGTTGCCGTAGAGCTGACCGAGCACACTTTATTCTGTTTTACTTATTTATGAAGATCTGATTGGCTTTATTACATGTTTCGTGAATCAGGCAGCACCCCTTCTCGCAAATAGAGGGGAGCTCCCCAAGCCGCTTTAAATGAATTATTTTGCATGTTTGTGTAAGGTTGGGGTACTCCTGTACCCTGCACTCCTGTGCCAGCAGCCTGCACGTATTTACCAATGTGTCATGGTTGTAACAGAGCCACCATAGCCTGGGGTCTCTAAATTTGGAACAGGGACACCGCTTTGCAGTTTTTATTTGATTTAGGGCAACGCTTCGGCTGACGTCTCCCTGTTAGGAGATTTGTGGCGGTGGAGGAGGGGAGCGTCTCCCGAGTCTGGGGGTCTTGCCCATTTGCTCAGTCTGCCGCCTCAGTCTCAGGCTCTGATTTCGGGACCGTTGTCCTCTGCCTGTGGAGCGGACTCCCCTTCCTACCGCTCGTTCGGTGCTCCTGCGGTCAGCAGTTAGTGATGGCCTTGCCTTGGGTTTCAGATGAAGGAAAAGGTCCTGAGAATATAATGATGACCGAGGCTCCATGCCTGCCTTTGAGGGGCTCGTAGTTTAGGGGGGGGAAACAGAAATGTGAAAACGGTCACGTGCCCAGTGCCAAGAACTGCAGTCCCAGCCGTCGTGGAGAGACATTACGTGCTTGCAGGGGCGGGGCAGGCTTCAGAAAGGAGGTGCTTTGGCAAAGGCACTCAGAAGACGGTAGGGTTTCCTGGTGGGGCGGAAGAGGACGCAAGCAGCACGAACAAATGCAGACGAGCATTTCCAATGATGGAGACTTCGGAAAAATTCAGCCTCTTTCGAGGACGTCTTGGTTGGGGGAGGACAGAAACTAGGAGTGAAGCTGGCAAGTTAGTTTCGGGACTCCGGCGTCATGAGGAGGATATTGCCTTGAAAGACGTTCGTGTGTTAAAGAATCGCAAGCCGAGTTAGGAAGGCGACTCTGGTGAGCGCACTGAGGAGGCAGGACACCTGCGTGGTTTCGGAGAGGGGTCGTGAGGATCTGATTGAACTTAGGGGAGATGGAGAGAAGGGCATGTCGTCAGCCACGATTGTTTCTAGGGGGCAGGAAGCACCAGTTCTTGGTGGCCCGCAGAGAATTCTGGGTGAGGGAGAAGAGCAGGTGTTCTCTGAGGATGGGCCCCAGGTTGGCCAAGTGGGTGGATCTGGATGATGCTGCTCACGTCGAGAGGGGGCAGAAGGAGAAGCAGGTGACTGCTGTGTCCCTGTTGGCATCGGTTGAGGGTTTGGTGGTGAACGGGCGCCATGTGAGAATGAGTTCTGCCTCAACGAATGACTCAGAATTCCTCTGGCTCCGTCCGGGTGGAGATCTACCTAGGAGGCAGCCGGAAGAAAAACGGGAACTCAGGAGAGAGGCTGGAGCCAGAGGGAGGCATGCGCCTCCCACGGAGAGTGAGAAAGCCGGAGTGGAAGATGGTGGGGGGGGTTGGGATCTATGGGTGGGAGGAGACAAGGAAGTTCGCGAAGAACGCAGAGGGGCTGCAGGTCTGGTGCAGAGGCCCGACGAAGGGGAGCAGCCAGGTCATAGGGCATTCTGGGTCAGAGAAGTCAGTGACCAGAAGGTTGGGAGGAGCCATTAGTTTGACAGTGGAGAGCTCATTTGGGTTCATCCCCGCCAGTGTTTGTTCGCAGTGTGAACAGTTGTCTGGTATCGTCTCCTCCGCGGGAAACTTCTTCATATCCCTAGAGTTTTCTTCTCGTTCCAACTGTGGATCTACAAACGGCAGGGGTTCCACGCTTCAGGAAGCTTCGTTGTGAGGTCGCTTCCATAACGCACATCCCGCCAATGAGTGAATTTTCATATCGGCCAGTCACGTGACTGCGTGACTGTTGGTCAACCTCAAGACCTTACTTGTAAGTCACTTACGTTCTCGCCCTTTTAATTTCAGAGCTTACCCAGATTGAGGATCCCAGAGAACAGTGGAGGCGAGAGCAGGAACGGATGCTGAAGGAGTATTTGATCGTGGCCCAGGAGGCTCTCAATGCCAAGAAAGAAATCTACCAGATTAAGCAGCAGCGGTTCGAGCTGGCCCAGGAGGAATACCAGCAGCTGCACAAAATGTGTGAGGACGACAGCCGCTCGTACGCTAGCTGTGAGTTGACTGTCCCCCGTGGGTAACGCGTGGCTTCGGAAGCCACCTCTCCGCCGGCTTACTGCACACACCGAACCTGACTCGGGCAAGACGGCTCCGTAAAGTTTCTAACCGCGTATCGTTAGGTCGTCGGTATTTTGCTCTGGAATCAGGTGTCTTCCGTTAGCCACTCCTTTAGTGGGTATTTGCCAAGTGCTCGCCCTGTGCCCAGGCGCCGTGATGCGGCGGAGCCTGAGGAAGCAGAGGTCCCTGCCCTCATCGCATCACATTCAGGTGGGGAAGGTAGAAGAGCAACAAGCAGATTTCAGGTAGCGGCACGAAACGACCTCGTGTCTCGTGTTCGTCAGTGCGGAAAAGGGCTTCACTCGGAGCCCTCCGCCACCGATAGGGCGTGTTAGGGGTGATCCCCGGGAGGGCCGCACAGTGGTTTCATCGATCCTGCGTGGAAAGGCTCGGGAGCCATCACGTGTGTCAAGCACCTGTCCCTCTGTAGAGTCCTTTCTGGGGCGGCACGCTGACGGCGGAGGAACTCAGTGTAACCCAGAAGATCGGGGGGCCTCCCCGCCTCAGATGGATGCACACTGGTGTTCTCAAAAGGAATCCCTCTTCGTTTTAGAGGTTACTGGACGTGGGCTCCCATCTCCTTAGTACTCGGCAGACGCTCAGGTATTGAAGGAGCCCGGTCCCGTCTCAGAAACCAAAGCATCTCGTTACCGACACAGTCAGTCACTGCTTGAGCCAGTCTCTTCCCCACAGCGCTGTCACACTTAACAGTCCACCACAGGTGCACACGGCCATGACCGTTCTGGGTGCCCGTGAGCTCGGGAAGAATGCGTGGAGGTGCTACGACTAGGTTTTGTGTGATAACAACCTGAGTCTCGCTGAGACACGGGAAGCCTTAACCTGTGACGTGGCCGCCATGTTGCCAGGTACTTGGCTCTGGCGAATAATAAAGACACAGTCAGAGCTTTGTTCTGTGTTGCGAGTCAGAATGGAGTTAAGGCAGAGGGGCCATAGGTCTTTTTTTTATTGCAGCCGCTGTCGAAGGTGAATACGCCTTACAAGCTGTGGGGAAGCGAGGGGTGGGGGTTCCCCTCTGTAACAGGAACTGAAGACAGTGCTATCACATGTCCCGAGAGAAGGTCAGGACCCAAGTATAATGCTGTGTTGTTTCCAGCTTGTCTTATCTCTTGTTCTTTGGATATTGATATCTACTAGGTTTTTTTTTTTTTGGTTTTTGTTTTAACTGTTCGTCAGAACGCAGTGCTCAGCTCAGTGCGAATTTTTAGAGGTTGGTTTCCTATCTCCATAGTTTCTTCTTTTATAATGTCTTTCTCTGATTTCGGTATCAGGCCTCACAGAACGAATTGGGAAGTGTTCCCTCCTCCTGTTTTTGGAAGGAGTTTGTGTGGGATTGGTATTTGATAGAATTTGATAGAATTCACCAGAAAAGCCATCTGGATCTTGAGTTCTTTGTGGGAGTGTTTGGAACTATAAATTCAATGTCTTTTATGTCTTTTATAGATATAAGGCTATTCAGATGTTTGTTTCTTATTTTTTTAAAATTTTTTTTAATGTTTATTTGTTTTTGAGAGAGACAGAGACAGAGCATGAGAGGCAGAGAGGCAGAGAGAGAAGGAGACACAGAGCCTGAAGCAGGCTCCAGGCTCTGAGCTGTCAACACAGAGCCTGATGCGGGGCTCGAACTCACACAGACCGTGAGATCATGACCTGAGCCGAAGTCGGTCGCCCAACCAACTGAGCCACCCAGGCGCCCCTGTTTGTTTCTTCTTGAATCAGTTTTAGTATTTGTGTATTTCAAGGAATTCGTCTATTTCATGGAATCCAAAATCAGCAAACTTTTCTACCAAGGGTTAGATAGTAAATATTTTAGGCTTTGTGGGCCACAAGATCTCAGCTGCAACTACTCAACCCTGTTGTTATAATGCAAAAGCAGCCAGAGATAATACACGAACGAACGTGTGTGGGTTGTTCTGATAAAGTGTAAACATAGGTAACAAGTTTGATTTGGCCTGCAGGGAGATTTGCCGACTGCCGAGCCAAGTTGTCAAGTTTATAAAGTTGGTCGTCAAGTTTATAAAGTTTGCAGAATTCCCTTACGGTTCGTTTAAGATCTAGACACTCCTAGGTGGTGTCCTGTCTATCATTCCCAATGTTCCTAATTTGTGTCTTCTTTTTTTCCTCAGTGTAGCTAAACTTTTGTTGATTGTGTTTGTCTTTATAATGAGCTGGCTTTTCCCCCCTCCTATTTCTTACCTGTTTTCTGTTTTATTGATTTCTCTTTATTACTTTTTCCTTCTTAGTTTGGCTTTACTCTGTTCTTCCTTTTCTAGCTTCCTAAAGTAGAAACGTAGACCATTGATTTTAGACCTTTCTTATTTTCTCACCTAACCTCTAAAAGGTAGAAATTCTTCTCCAAGTGCAATTTTAACTGCATGCCGCAGGTGTTGGTGTTTTCGTTTTCAGTCAACCCAGATTGGCTGTTTCTTTTTGGGTTCTCTAAAAGCAAGTTGTTGGGACTTTTGAAAGATGTTATGTTGCCGATTTCTAATGTAATTCCATTGTGGTCAGAAACTCCACTATGTAAGATTTCAATGTTTTGAAATCTATTGAGATGACTTTTATGACCCAGCCTATGGTCTCTCTTAGTGAGCTCATAGGATTAGAAGCCCATGGTGTTGGTACGGCGAGGTCACGCCTAGCTGCACCAGTGGCTTACAACTGTTCCTGAGAGCCTATGGTCAGCGATCTTAAGTCTTTTCGAAAGTTACTTAGTAGAAGCTACGCCGAACCATAGAGAATTGTTCTTTCTGTAGCTTAAAAAGGGCTGAATATAGGCAGTTTCATATGATTCAACCTAATGGAATGTTTCTTCCCAGTAGCCTTTAGGGACCTTATCTGTTCCATAGTTGGGTTTGATTAGATCTCCAAAGGCCCTCTGGTTGATTTTTCTTCTACGGATGGAATGGGGGAAGGACAGACCAGACAAATTTGGCAGGAACTTTCTTCCAGTGATTGAAGAGAAAAATCGCAGCAAGGGGAGATGTTTCTTACATGTTGCCTACGACCAGTGCAGCTGAGACTTCAGTCGTGGTGAACGTGGGGCCTCTGGACCTGAGCCTGTGAGGGTGCAAGTAGAGGAGGACCTTAGTGCATCCTGTTGGATTCCACACCCAGCCCTGGGGGAGGCGAGGGAGGAATCCCGGGCCAAAGCCGAGCCCCTGGATTAAGAGCATTCAGAACCTGTAGCCCTGTAACGATGGGATATCCCTCACCATCAGTTTTTGTATTTCCGTGGGCTTTGACATTTGGGCGTGTAGGAAATCGCACTCGGTAATGTTCCTTCCTGTGCTCCATAGAATTTTCCTAATGCCCAGTAAAAAAGAGCTACTCAAGATGCCATCCTGCGTGGTGCATGAAGAAACCTTCAGTAGAGGAAGCAGATGACTCTGTGGTGTCACTTGACACTCTGAACCATGCCCATCAGAATCCTGACCTGCTGGAAGTCTCTGTGTAGACACAATCTCTGCATCCACTTGTATAAGTGGCCTTGGGGGCCAGATAGGGCCAGCCTGTTTTCACGAAGGGCTAGAGGTGCCAGTGGATTTTGCTGGGGCCTGTTGGCTCATCTGGGATAAGACGCCACATGGAATCGTAACGGACTTAATCCAAGCGCTTCACCAGGTTGCTGCTGCTCCTGGGGTTTGGACCAGGCTCTTTCAACTTGCCATTTAACCTGAACTACTAATTACGATGACGAAAACTCTGTTAGTGACTCAAATGAATTCTCTCTGACCACACCGGTCTCACACAGCCCAGATTGCTAGTCATCTAAAGCAGGGAGGCGTCTCCTTGCTCCGGTACTGGGAACAGGATAACACTTGGACCCGTTTCTCGTTACTTCCTTCATTGGCAGTGACTTGAAGCGAAATGAACCAGTGTTCAGTGAGCTAGAGTTTTCTGTGCATCGTTCGGATTGCAACATTACGAAGCACACGATGCTGTCTTTGTTGTACACGTGAGAAGCAATACTGGGGAGGCGAGGTTACTTCTTCAAGGTCACATGCCTAGTAAATGGCAGACCTGGGATCTGAACCCAGATCTGTTTGTGCATGTAGCCTTCAGTGCTGCGTACTGTTTCCTAGGCATGGAAGAGGCAGCTCAAAGGAGCTAATTGTGTTTTTGAAACACTTTGCCCTCCTGTCCTGCCCTCCTGTCCTGTTCAACTTATCTAGAAGTAAAGACCGATTATAAATTGACAAGGCCTCTGGCAAGTTTGCAACACTCAGAGGGGCGAGTGGGAGGCAGAGCACTTTCTATGTCTTGGCTTTCTTGTGGCCCATGGCAGGATTGCTAAACTATTCGTCTAGTTTCCAACAGATACTTACTTAGCACCTGGTATTGGTATGTCCCAAATGCTGGGGACACGATTTCTGTCTCCCTAATGGCTGATTGTAGGGAACAGTTAGGCAGTGATGGGGAACAGAGGAAGTAACTAAAACAGCTACTTTTTAAAATGTTCATTTCTTGATTTTTGAGAGAGAGAAAGAGCACAAGCAGGGGAGGGCTGAAGAGAGAAGGACAGAATCCCTAGCAGGCTCTGCGCTGTCAGCACAGAGCCCGACGTGGGGCTCGATCTCACAAAGCATGAGATCATGACCAGAGCTGAAATCGAGAGTCGGACGCTCAACTGACTGAGCCCCCCAGTCGCCCCAAAAACAGCCATTTTTAATGTTGGAGCAGGAGGGCGGGAGGAAATGACGTGCATCTGTCCTACCCCCTTCACAGATCTCTCCCTGGGTTGTGGAAATCACCGGAATAAAACTCCATTCACTGGAGAGAAAAAGATTTTGTGTCAATATTGGGCCATCTGGTATCTAAGAATATCCAAACCTTGACCTTTTTCTGTCCCTGAGCAAAGCAAAAGCAGATGCTTGCTGGATTTGAGCGTACATGTCCCCGTGAGGCTAAAAACCCTATCCTACTCTATTTCTGGGAGCTGCCTGGTACCCGGGCCTATTTTGTTTGTAGAACACGGGGACGGAGCTGTTCTGCAGTGGGCTCGTTCTCTTTGAGCACACCGGTTTCTCTTCCACAGTTCCATCCTGTCGTGTTCTCCTGCTTTCTTCATGTCTTGTTTTGCTGGCAAGGGAGTTTTATTAAAATCTTTGTAGCAAAGGAACTTCTTGCCGCCTTCATTATAACTATAAAAAATGAAAACAGAAAATGCCAAGAACTGGAGGTCTTTGTATTTCTTGACCCGAGTGGTTATGTTTGTATTTGCGTTGCATTAATTCATTGTTTTGTATGCTTCTCTTTACGTGTGTTATCCCCCCACCACAAAGCAGAGAGAAAAGCCAGGGGGAGCTACATTCAATTATTAACATTGCTCACATCTAGAGGTAGAAACAGGGAGGTCTTTTTCTTTTTTCAAACCTATTTTAAGATTTGTCTCTTGATTCCACGCGTTTATTTCATGCAGTGAGCAGAATTCTCTCTGGGTGAAGAGTGAATCGATATCTCATTTAGAGGAAGAAGATGGTTCTGTCTTGATTTGCCCTACTTTCTTCATTCTAATGTGCTCATCTCTTTGCCTTTCCCACTGAATACATTTGTTATGTCAGACGCTTTTATGCTAGAGTTAATCTTTCAGTCTTCCTGAGAAACTTGAGCTCCTAGATGCATTCAGATGAAGTATTATGACCATTTGCAGGATCTTTTGGAAGGAATTCTTGCATGGGATGAATTACAGTCTAAACCACAGGTCAGCAAATTATGTATGGTTTCTGGGCTGAATCTTGTCCACTCTGGCTCTTTATAAATAAAGTATTATTGGAACGCAGCCACATCCACTCACTTACCTATTGTCTATAGAAGCTACAATGGCAGGGTTGAGGAGCTGAGACAGAGGCTGTACGGTCCACAAAGCCAAAAATATTTACTCTCTGGCCCTCTGCAGAAAAAATTTCCCAACCCCTGGTCTAAACCAGTAGTTCTGAACCCTGGCTACAGGGTATAATCTCCTGAGGGGCTTTTAAAAACTGCTGCCTGGGCCCCACTCCCAGAGATTTTGATCTCCTTGACCTCGGGTGGGGCCAGACATTTTTTTTTTTTTTTTTTTTTTTTTTTGGTAAAGCTTTCCAGGTGAATCCCAGAGTTGAGAATCCATTGGTCTGGATTGACTGTGATGGTCTCTTCCGGCAGCAGGAATATGACTTTGTGCCTCTGGCTCCTAGGAGCCACCAAAAGTCTGCACCAAAAGTATCTTCGGGTGGTTGGGAGAGTTGGCTTAATCTCCCGTGAGAAAGTGCTGACCCACCCTGAATTCCTGGGTTAGGTGGTGGTGAAGCTTGACCTTATCGGTTATCAGTTTTGCCAACATTCTTTCTGAGGCTTTAGGCCCATCCCACAAAGACGGCCTTCCATTGGTTACCCAGGAGAGGGGTTTCTCCTCTACTACCTAGGGGAGTGTAATGGCCACAGTCCATCCATTCAACCTTCTGTTTTCCTTCGTGGGTAAGCGTGTTGGAGCTGGCAGGGGAAAAATGGATCACACGCAGCATTTTTCACGGGTATTAGTTGGCAAGACTCAATCTTAAAGGCGATTGCAGAGCCTATGTCTGTTGAGAGCTAATCCCCTAGTCTGCCCTAGAGAGCATTTCTGAGAGAACTCTCAGTCTGAATTTGGTGGCATCTTGTGTTACTTCCGTAGGTCACCTCTGAGCGGGCTTGGTTGATATTTTCTGTTCCTTTGCTTATGGTGCCTTTAAAAACAAATGTCATGCCCTCCTCTGTTGGCCTGGGTTACTTACGTGCATGCCTTTGTCGCTGCTCTGGTAATTAGTACCTGTCAGCATGGGAACTGTCAGGGCTTGCCATCCTGTCTGCCAGGGTTCTTTTGGCTTCCTTGAGCAGCTCCCTGTGGTGCCGATGCCTGGAGGTGCACACCTGGTCCTAAGGGGCAGTCTGCCCAGAGGATGTCTTTGGAGAAAGACTACTGGTCTTTCAAAGCATGTTACCCCCCTGGGGTGATCTTAGGTTCCCACGGCACAGAGGAGGCCTGTGTGTATCAGAGAAACAGGGAGACAGAGACAGACACACCAGCAGACGTGTTTTCCCTTTTCGATACCCTGGAAAATCAAAATCCAAAATAAGTCCTGGGGTCTGCAGCGTCATGAGTGCTAAATGCACGGGCCACGCTCACCTCTTGGACAGTGGGCACTGGGGAGCCCGGGGTCCATTCCTTCTCTTGTTGGAGAAGCTAATCTGATGAAAGAATCTGGGGCATCTGGCCCACAGGAGCCCAAGGTTCAGACCGAGGTCCCTTTTTGACTGATGTAGATCAAGGCACTGGAAACTTAGTCTTCGTTCAAGTGGGGAGACGTGATCATCGTCTCTCACAAAGATTTTCCAAGAGTTGATGTCGCTGTGGTCCAGCTACACTGTAACCTGATTTTTGTGTTACCCAAAGCACTACGGTAAGCCTGAGTGGGCTCCTTAAGCTGTTTAATAGCTGTGGCCACTCAAGTCTTCAAGAGAGAAGAAAGCTTCAGAGGCGAAGGTCTGGTATTTATCGTAAACCTTGAGGTTGGAGACGTGTCTTAACAGAGGCATGATTCTTTTTTTAAATGTCATGGAGTGCACACCGTGAAAAATGGAGGCTGGTGCCCTGAGGTGTTCCTTGGACTCCAGGAACGGGTTCCATTAGACCTACCGGCAGATGTCAGGAACTAAGGATTTGGCCTTGCAAGTTAAATCACATTATTAAAAGTTATGCCAGTGTTCATGACGCTCCTTCGTATTTGAAGATAAAGGGACTCACTCTTTTAGGTACTTGAGTTGCCTCTTCCCTCGTCCCAGTCCTGGAAGTTTTAAATTTTAGAGACTGTAGCAAAGCTAACGTGAATGCTGTCTGCATAAGGAAACCCCGTTTTATCATTTGGGATGGTTTCAGCCGTAAGTCACAGAAAAGACCCGCTCCTTGTCACATAAGAGTCCTTCAGCGGTGGGGTGGGCCCCCCCATGGGTGCATTCGGTGGCTCAGGGGTACCATTTCTCTATCGGGCTCCCCCTCCAGGACTCGGTACACCTTGAGTCTCCCCCAGGGGAGGGGTGCACGCCCAGCGAGCTGAGGGTCCTGTTAGTTAGGAAGGAGAGCTGGGGGGCTGGTGGCTGTGTATTTGTCTAGCCGTATCCTGTTATTTCAAGTCTGTCGGCTAGTTTTCCCTGTGAAGTTGCGCAGAAGAGGACTTTTGTGGCAACGATTTCAGACCGTTACGTTACTGCTGTCGAACGCTGTTGTCAGTTTCCCCGGACTCTGGGAACCCAGAGTTACTTTCTACCCCACGTGGGAACGACCACAGGTGGCAGCCGTTGGCGTGGTCTCCCTCAAACGCAGGGTGACGGGTGGACCCACGTGGGGGTGAGCAGTCAGCGAGCCCTGGGCTCATTGGCTTCTTATCTGCGTCCAAGTGGAAGTCCCTTTACCTCAGGTCGGGGGGGAACATTTAAGTCCCGGGAGTTCAAGGTGGGGGTTTTGTAGAGATGATTTCTGACTCTTAAGGGCTTTGTTCGGGGCGTTGCTTTCAGTACCGGTCTTAAATGAAGCCAAGGAAGTCAGTCAAGATGGAAGTCGAAGGATTTGGAAATAGACACTCTTTGTCTCAGAAAGAATTCTGTTTTAAAAGTATTTTACTCCGTGTCCTCAAGAGATTACGATTCTAAGAACATTTGAGATAAAGTTGGCAAGTGCTTAGCTCCTCCGGATATTTATTTCTAGTAGATTCTAATGGTTTGAAATTCTGACCGTGATAGGGACTATCTTCTTCTTCTTATTATTTTAGAGAGACAGGGAGCACACGAGCAGGGGAGAGGGGCGGGGAGGGGGGGAGAGAGAGAGAATCTTAAGCAGGCCCTATGCTCAGCTTGGAGCCCGATGTGGGGCTCGATCCCACGACCCTGAGATCGTGACCGGAGCCGAAATCAAGAGTCGGACGCTCAGCCGACTGAGCCCCCCAGGCGCCCCTGGAACTGGTTTTTTAAAGAGATATCTGAACTGCTCACACTACCTTTGGATGTAGTTCTAATTGAGGGTATTAAACAATCTTGCTGTGTAAGCCCCTTGATGACTTTGAGCCGTCCTCTCTGATGCAAAGTCAGGAAGCGATTTTGAACTAGTCGCTAGCGGTTGGCACCCAGTCATCGAGTGACAGGCAGCCTTCAGCTCCCAGAGCAGAGGGGTGAGGAGAAAGATGCCGGCGCTGCCGATGGGTTTTCCGAGCAGGTGGAATCAGTGGGAATAACCCGGACGCAGATGAGAGCGGTGCGGGGTTGGCCACAGCCGGGGACAGGGGCGCGCGCCGCCAGCCAAGGTGGGGGCAGAGACGAGTCACTCCGGCACAGGGGCCGACGGCTTCCGAAGCTGAAGAGAGGAGACGGAAGCATCAGGAAACAGCAGTGCAGGGAGGTGAACGGGGTGATAGAAGGGCGAAGCGGCCACTAACTGCTCGGCTGCAGAATCCCCGGAAAAGGTTCTTCGCTGTCCGCACCGCCGGAAATTGGCTGACTGTGCTCGGCGCACAGCTAAACAGGCCTTCGCGTCCTGCTCACGCCAGGTCCCGGCTGTTCATGAGGGTGCCGCGTCTGGCCCGGAGCACGCGGCGTGGAAGAACAGCTTTTTCTCGGGCCTGCCAGCTGCTGACACATTGCTAGAAAGTCGTCGTTTTTATTTTATAGAGCTTTACTAGTTGTTTCTCATGCCAAAAGTCGTTCATGTGGAGAATACAGATGTGAAGAAAGGAGAAAGAAAACCTTCTGTGATGAAACCATTGAGGATAACCACAGGTAGCTTTGGGATTGTGTCCTTCGAGTGACATCCATGTGTATATGCGTTTGAAAAGGAAGCAGAAACGGATTCATCCTGTATGTACTATTTATGTATGTACTTAGAGCAGTTTTCCATATCATAATCACCACCCCCCCCCCCCGAGCGTATCTGTGGTTTTTAACCCGAGTAATTTTGCTTTCGAAGCAGTTTTGATTTACCGATAGCCATGTACTGCCTCGTGTGGAATCACGTAGAAGGGCCACATGGCAGAAATCAAACGTCAAGATTTGAGGCTGTGAAATGTTAATTCCTTACGAGCCGGTGCCAACTTGTAAATTGGAGACTTAGAATTAATTATTGATTCAGAAGTTCCTGTCTGTGTGTATTTATTTATTTTGAAGGATCCATTATAAAATAAAATGTTTTCCTTCCGTTTAGCCTTCTCTGGATATTCAACAAATACAAAGTACGACCCATACCAAATTAAAGCAGAAATAGCAAGTCGTCGGGATAGGGTGAGTAAAAGAGCGCTCCCACAACTAGAAGCCCTGTGTGTATTTTCACGTAGCGTTACTTCTCGTGGCTCATCTAATGGGGGTCGGTGTGCCTAACACTCATATTGTGGTAAAAATTTTTAATTTCGTGGATTATGATGACGTTTGGTTTTACCCTTCACTTTTTTTCTAACAGGAGGAGAAAAGTTTCTTTTTGAAAGCTCAGCGCATCTAACCAAAAGCCACCTGTACCCCTCTGTGTTTTCCCTAGAGCTAGGGTCCTCCTGCCCGATTTGGAAAGATTGGGTGACGTCGGGGCCCGGGCTCCACGGCCTGCTTCCCGATATCAGTGGGTTGCCGGCCTTGACCCTTGGCAGCTTTAGCTTCTCCTGTTCTCCCCTGGTTGCTATATTCCTAGGGAAATCTTTCCCTCAATGGCATTTGACCAGAAGGTTCTGATGCTCCTTCCCTGGGGACACTGGAATTCTTTACATGCCCCCCCCCCCCCGTCTCATCCCTTCAGTGCCCTGCCTTGGTCGCGTGGGAAGGGGGACGGTTTTGTTGCGTTTGCAGCAAGTCATGGGACACGTCTTGGAAACAAAGCCTGTTGGTGTCTCATGCCCCAAACGCCAGTGTCTCTCTCAGTGCAGCGGTTCCCAAACTCTAGCGTGTCCAAGAAGAGCACCTGGGGAGTTGATTACACATGCGAGCTGCCAGGCCCACCCCCTGAGGGTTTTTTTTTTAATGTTTATTTATTTTTGAGGGAGGGAGACAGAGCGTGAGCAGGGGAGGGGCAGAGAGAGAGGGAAACAGAATCCAAAGCAGGCTCCAGGCACAGAGCCCGACACGGGGCTCGAACCCACAAACCGTGAGATCGTGACCTGAGCTGAAGTCGGACGCTTAGCCGACTGAGCCACCCAGGTGCCCCCACCCCCTCCCGAGTTTTAACACGGGCCTCAGGTGGATGCCCGAGAAGCTCTCCATGTGACGCACTCTCAGGTAGTGGGACCGCAGACTTCCGGCAACAGTGTTCCCACATGTGGGGTCTCAGAGTAGTAAGTAGAGGGAAGGTGAAAAACGCATTAGGCAGTTTGCTGATTGTGATGTATAAATCACTACCTGAAAAAGGAAATAGTTGCCGGTTCCACATAGGTAGGAACCTGTCGGGGACCTGGGATTTTTGTATCCAAGCGAGGCGCTTCTTCCACGCTGGCTGTTCTGTTTGCCCGTGGATGGAAATTCAGGGAGAGCCTAGGTGACCCAGCACATCGGGAGCGAATCAGGAACTTAGAGGACGATGCTAACACGAATCAGGAACTTAGAGGGCAATGCTAACACGAACAACTATAGAAACGATTTTCAGAGCTTTTTTTTTTTGGAAAAAAAAATATAATTTGTCTTTAGCTTTCCAGATTAAAACGAGAGCTGACCCAGATGAAGCAAGAACTGCAGTACAAGGAAAAGGGGGTGGAGACCTTGCAAGAGTGAGTTGCCCGCGATGACAGAGGGGGGGGTTTCCTATGATTTGCTCTTGTGCTCGCCTGGTGGGTGCCTGGGTGTGCGTCCTGAAGCTTCACGGGCCTTCCGCTTCTATGCTTCTATTTCTGCTCATGTTTTCCCCAATCCTAAGCCTCGGAATCTTTCTTTTCCCTGAAGATACTTGGTTCCTTTAAGTGGAAATACCCGGGAAACAAGACCTTTATTTTACATTTATGCACATTCTCTGTAGCCGCACCGTCCAGGACCCCCGTGGATGTTTAAATTTGACTTCTAGTTCTGTTGCTTTTAGTCTCAAATTGTTTTTATTTAAATTAAAGTGAACTAAAATTCAAAATTTAGAAGCCCAGTCACCTAGCCATATCTGAAATGCTCAGCAGTCACATGTGGCCAGTGGAGATTTTCTCTACCTCGCTGCTGTTGGCACTTTGGACCAGATAACTCTGTGCATCACAGGATATTTAGCAGCGTCCCTGGCTTTGACCCCCTGGATGCCCGTAGTACCCTCCCACCCAGTTGCGACAGCCAAAACTCTCTGTAGACATTGCCAAGTGTTCCCTGGAGGGCACACGTGCCCCCGATTGAGAGCCAGAGGGCTAGCGGTGACTGCATCGGATAGAACAGATAATCGAACATTTCCATCGTCACAGAACATCCTGTGGGGCGGTCTGGTCTACAGACCTTCCTGTTGGCGTCTTTACAATTAGAACTTGGTCCCGACTAAGAGTTTGGGGGTGGATTTCTTTTTTGTGAGCTATATTAAGCCAGCAGATTCAAAGAACACAAGTTATTTCATAAATGGTGATGTTGTCCTTCTGAAAGAATTGATTTTCTCAAGAAAGTGTATTGTATGCTTACTGGTCGGTCGAGATTCAGAGCCTGGCTTCTCTTGCTGCACGTGAACACGTGCCTCACGAGACCTTCTGTGCCTGCTCTTCCCATCAGTCACTGGGGATTGTGGTAGTAGCTCAGGCTGCTATAACAAAACATCCTTGGCCGGGGAGCTTAAACAGCAGCCATTTCTTTCTCACAGTTCTGGAGGCCAGAAGTCCAAGATCAGGTCCTGGCAAATTTGGTATGTGGTGAGGGCCTGCTTCCTGCCTCCTTGCCGTGTCTTTCCGTGGTGGTGGTGGTGGTGTGGTGAGTTCTGGTCTCTAGGGTCTCTCCTCCCCTCGTGGGGGCCCCACTCACATGACCTCATCTAACTCTCGTTGCCCCCCCACCCAGAAGGCCCCATCCCCATATACCATCACATTGGGAGTTAGAGCTCACCTTGTGAATTTTGGGGAGACGCGCACCTTCAGATCATTGGGCCGAATTGTCCAGAGGGCGGTGCCAGTGCCTGCTCTGGCCAGCCTTCCGTGAGTGGCAGGGATCGTGTGGTTACTGGGCCTCGTAAGGGTGGGCAGCACGTCACTCTCTTGAATCCTGTGTGCGGACGCGGTGACAGCGTGTCAGACGGGACTGATGTGTTGCTCTTGATAGGGAAGTGATACAAATGTAAGTGTCAGACAAGCATAATTATCTCAGCCTCAGATAAAGGGTAATTGCTGGGCGTGCCCAACCCTGTTGTTTAATACTGTTCAATGTTGCGATTCATCTTCTTAATCATCCAGGATCGGTTTGGTTGATGATTTATGGGCCCATTTCTTTATGAAGGACCTATTATAGGCACCAAGGCAGGCACAATAGAAAACTGAGCTGGGTCCTCCCTGGAGCCGGGTCCTGCTTGGCTTTCTCTGGCCCTGAGATGTGGCCATGCCCTCTGCAGGCCCTGCCGCGCGGTGGATTTTGATAATCCCATCCACACGCTTAGTGCGGCCGGGAGTCTTTAACCTTACTGTCAGCTTTTTGCTGCTCTGCCGTTTTCCAGCTGTGCACAGTCTCGTGTGATTTCAGTCTACAGTGGGAGTTCCTTTAACGAGCCCTAGTCCATATGGCTTTTTAAAAAAGTTCTGCTTAAGCAAATCAGTCCTTCTCGGTATCGGCTACTGTCGCGTTCCTCATCTTGTCCGTTTGCTACGGCGTTTCCCGGTGCGCGAATTCGTGCTCCGTAATTTTACGCATACGGCCCAGCCAGCCTCCGGATACTCCGATGCCTGCTAGGGCGCGTCCGTGTGTGCTGTGGCCACGTTTTCCTGTGTCACTTCCGCCGAAGGGCCGGATGAGAAACGAGCAGGAGCAAATAATTTCATTTGGGAGGTCTTCTACAGTTACGAGGGCCGTCTGGCTGAATCAGAGATTGATTTCATTCTTTCCTTTGGCCACCCAGGAGCTTTCTGTCATTACCAGGGAGAATCGGGACTTCACAGTGTCTCCAGATGATACCTAACTTAATGCTAGGCATCGTGCCGGCTGGAGAGCACAGCCAGTTCAGTTCTCGCTTGTAGAGCTCTGGGGAAGGTGATAGAGGTTCGGGGTGGTTCGGGAACACTGTGAGGACACACAGGACCCCCGAGCCTCAGAGGGGAGCCTTGCCCGGCACCTTTCCCTGCCGGCCCTGGCTTCTGTAGCGGGATCGCCGGCCCGGTGCCCGTCCCTCTGGCCTCCGTCCCTCCGGCCGTCTCCGTTTCTTTATGTGAACGCGCGGGTTCCATTGCAACAGCAGCCGATGACTGAGCACTAGAAAACAAAGGTGTCGGGGCCCAGGGGACCGAGCATCTCTAGGAAGTGAATCCATCGCTTGTGGTCGAACTAATTTCAACAATAGGAAGAGGTGGCCTCGCTGTCTCCAGGTTTATTGGGTGGCGAGCAGCCAGGGCAGGCAGAGCTGTGACTTCACACCTGCGGCCGGAGCGGAGTATGGGTCGTGCTCCTAAGAAGAGAAGGGCCAGCGCTCTTTGTCTTTGCTTTCTGCTTTCCTTAGCAAGGTCTCCGTTGAGGAGTGGTGATGGTAAACGTGTCCCTGCGAAGGAGACAGTCTTCACCCCCTTCCAGAGCCCGTGAGGATGCCCGTGCTCCCCAGTGGAGGCTGGGAGAAGGTTCTGGACCTGGCCTCGGCCCTGGGGGACTCACTGCGGCTTTCCAGGTCGAGCCGCCTGGAGAGGTGGCTGCATTGTCACTACAGGCTCAGTCTGTCCTCACGGGAAGGACAGAAAACACAGGCACTCGTGCCATGCTTTACCTTTCTTCGCAAGCGAAAACTAAGCCGATAGCCTTCCTCTGAGTATACACGCTACGCGGGAGACGGAAACAGCCTCGTTCTCTTTCTGGTATTGAGGATTGACTCTTAAGTTTCCATCGAATCCTGCAGATTGGCATTATTATTAAGGACATTTGGGGAACCTTCTGGAAGCATTGATAATGGGATCGCCTCACCCCTAATACACGAGCTGTTGTACGTGAAAGGGCTTCTCGGATGTTATTACCAGCATCGATTTAAGCCAGAGACCCTAGCTTTTCCTCCAGAAAATTTTCTGCTGTTCTTGCTTCCCAGAATATCCAGTGTATTCTTTTCCAGAGCACCTCGCCAGGAGTTTAGCCGCTTATAACATTTTAAACTCTTACTTGTTTATCTTGGTGAACTTTCCTGGCTAACAAGGAAATCCATCATTATGCTTGGGTCCAAGTGAGGAAAAAAGAACCTTTTGTATTTTTTTTTTTCAGGTCTGTGTATGTTGTTAATTTTTGTAAATGGGAGCTGGCCACGAACACCGTCCTGGGTTAATGATAGAATAGGTACGTGCCTGTGTGGGAGCGTGTGCGTGTAATGCATATAAACTTTTAACGATGGAAAACGTCAGGCGTACACAGGAGCGGAGAGAATAGTATCATGGAACCGTCCTGTGGCCTTGACCACACTTCGGCAAAAGTCACCGCACAGGGGCCGGTCCTGTTTTGTCCGTCACCCTGCCGCACCCCTGAGACCCTCGCTGCCTTACGGAAGCAAATCCCAGAACTCTTTTGAGTCCATAAATGGCTCTTCTGAAGTTACGGATCCCTTTTGAAAACGTAGCTACAACACCTGTTCCCCACTTAACAGTCCTCTCGTAACATCGTCCCCTCTCCAGAACGTTTCCCGTTTCTCTGTTTTGTTTGGTCCAGGTTCGGAGAAGCCCCACACGGTGTGTTTGGTTGGTGTGTCAGTGAATCTCTACACCCCTGCACTTTTTTTTCTTTCCTTCTGACGACTTATTCATCGAAGGAACTAATTCGCTTGTCCTGTAGAATGGCCCTGATACTGGATTTTGCTGCTTTGGCCCTCGCAGGCTCGCTTGACACGCTCCTCTGTCCCTTGCTACTTATGCAAACTAGTGTCATTAGTCTGTGAGGCTTGATCTGATTTGAGTTCAGGTTCTCTTTCTTTTTTTCCCCAGGGGGAGGGGGAGGGGCTGGGCTGGGCAAAGTCCCATTTCCTGGGATGCGGAGATTGTTGGTGGGTCCTGGCATCGTCAGCCTCATTCGCCCGTTTATAACGTTCCCCATCAGCTTTACACCTGCTGCTGTGCCCGTGTGGGTAGGAAGGCGTTCAGGATAAGTTCCCGAAAGTGGGTTTGCTGGGTCAAAGGGTAAATGCCCTGGTCGCGTTAGGAGATGTGGCCAGATCCCTCTCTTTACCACGTTGCCTCCCCGCCACTGACAGGTGAGTTTCTGTTGCCACGGCTGTGCCGACAGAATGTGTTGTCGCGCTTTCGCGTTGTTGCCAGGCGCAGAGGCGGGAGAGAGTATCTCGGCGTGGTTGTCATTTGAATTTCTCTGGAGGGTCTTGCTAAAAGTCAGACGATCAGAGCAGCGTTTACGGGTAACGGAAGTCTTTTTCTAGAAAACTTGAGCTTTTCCAGTGAAAAGGCGGCTGCGCTCCCTGCCCTAAAGTTTCCGAAGGGTGTTTGGGAAAATTATCTTAATGTAACTTGTTACTCCCCTCCAGGGGCAAAGGCGGAGGGCTCAGGAGTGGCATGTGCACAGCTCCCCGAACGGGTGATGTACAAGAATGCGCTGAGTGTGCCAGTGGGTGTGGGAGAGTTCCTTCTCTAGTTATTCTAGATCTCCTGGAGATCTGGAACGTACCTCGTGTTAGATTCCCAGTTGTCCTGCAGCCAGAAAGCTCATTTAACGTTGCTTCACCCTGAGTTTCCCACGCTTACGTGCCGTTGAAGCCTTTTTTTCTACCGAGACACCCGTGAGGTCCCCGAGAGCTGGTGTGACAGCCCTAGACGCTTTGGCAGGGGGCACTGTCCTGCCCACCTTTTTACCACCCGTTGTTCTTGGTGTGCCGTTATCACACCTGACCCCCGTTCCCTTCTCCCAGCTTCTAGCACGGTGGCTGTTAGGGCTCACCGTTCTCACGCTGTGGCCGTGGGGACTTTTCAAATGCTGTCTGTGCTTGTGGTTCTCCGGGGCTTTCTCTCTCACTTAGAATACAGTCTCCTGGATGATCTGGCCCCTGTCCTGACCTCGTTTCCCCCAGTGTCACCCCCACTCCTCTGTGTCTACCCCCTGACCACCCTGCTGGCTCTCCCCACTGGAACTTGCAGCCCCCTGTCCCCGGAACACTCTTTCCCCCAAATTCTACTTGCCTGCCTGTTCCCTCCTTTCTGTAGTTTTCTGGACAAATGGTGTCTTGCCAAGACCCTTGGCTGACCACTGGACCTAAAAAGGAGCCCTTTCCGTCACACTCTGTCCCGGAACCTGGCTTTGTTTTCCTTAAAACGCCGATCGCTGCCTGCCCTAATGATTTATTTTTTGTGGTCTCTCTTCTTGACTCGCATCGTGCCACATGGGAACAAGGACTCTGCCTTGTTCCCTGCTGGGTCCTCAGGACCCAGACGCTTCAGGCACAGGGCAGGGCTGAGTGGCACGAGTGGACCCGGCCCTGGGTGCCGTGCGGAGTGGCTGATGTCGCCGCTCCTGCCCGCTGGGAGCTGTGACGCGGTTCGCGTCACTGCTGGACACTGGCACCCTCTGGGCTGCCTGGACCACCGGAGGACTGTGTACATCGGCCCGGTCACCTTCTTATTAACCGCCCTCCGGCACTACCTTGTCGTCTACGCGCCGTGCTCTGTTGTGTTTTAAGAAATCCTGTTCCTCATTCCTGCTGTTGACATCACAGAGAGGGGCTCACGAAATATTCCAACGACCAGTTTCCAGGGGGCACATTCTTCGCCACGGGGTACCGTTTTCTCTTCGAGCCTCGTAATTGCTTGATGAACGTCTTCCCGTTTGGGCGGTGTGCGCAAAGTGAAAGCCACGTGTCTCAGACAAGAGTGACTGCACGCTCCCGAGCAGTCTGTACTAGAAGGACGCGGTATTAGATATGGGAATGAGCGTTCTCTCTCCAAGGGGATTTAGCGTTTTCACAAGAGAATGGGATCGTTCACAGTTGGAACAGGCTGAGGCCGACAGTTTCCCAGTAACATAGCCCGTCAGGTACAGCCCGTGCGGAAGCCCGGCACCGCTCAGGTAACTGGAAAGCGTGCAGCAGCGGGGCGGAAACAAAAAGAACATTGTTCCTGGTCGCGGGACAGGTCTGCTGCTGCACACAGGCCCTGCTGTTGATAGAAAGCTGCCGGAAGCTGTCTGAGGTCCCTTCAGGGCCCCTTGCCAGAGCCGGTGATGTAAAAGGTGGAGTCGTAACAAAACTCCTCATTCTTTTGGGTTGTAATGTGTGGTATTAACATGGAATATCTTCAGCGGCCTGGCAGCCCTTTTCTTCCAGGCTGTGGGTTGAAGGAGCCATTTGGTTTTGCGTTTGCCGGTGCGGTTCTCTTGACGTCTTAAATCCAACAACAGACACGGAAACCAGGGTAGTAGGAGGTGGAGGTTCATAGATGCTCTGAAATGCCTTCTCACCCGTACTGCTGTCATCGCCTGAAGCTGCACCTTCTCCTTTTCCCTCTAACCCTTTCTTTCAAAAGGAGACCCTGGAGGGCACCGGTTTACTTTGGGACCACATCTGACTGGCTGTGGGGGTGGCCTTCGGCTGTGACACAGTGTGAATTTGGAGGCCTTGACTCTGAGTGTATTGCTAGCCCAGTGATGAAGAGGCTGAGAGCCGGTGTGAGCGGCCCTGGTGTGAACTTCACCGTGCCTCTTACTGGCTGCGTGACCCTGAGCAAGTCACTTAACCTCCCCAGAGGCTGCTTCAAGACGTTGGAACGTGGAGACTGTGGTCTGGGTACTGGATTTTTTTTTTTTTTACACTGTGCCTCAGTCCATTTGGGCTGCTAAAGCAAAATACCACAGACTGGGTGGCTTATAAACAATAGAAATTTATTTCTTAAAGTTCCAGAGCCCGGAAGTCCCAGATCAAGGTGCCAGCCTGGTCGGCCTCTGTGTAGCCACCGTCTTGCTGTGGCGTCACAGGACGGAAGGGGCAGGGAGCTCTGTGGGGGTCTCCTTTATTAGAGCACTGATCCCACCGATCCCAGTCATGGGGGCTTCTCCCTCATGACCTCATCGCCTCCCAAAGGCCCCACCTCTTAACACCATCCCCCTGGGGGTCAGGATCCCAGCATGTGAAGGGGGGTGCGTAAACATTCAGATCATAGCACCGGGCGTCCTAACTTAAGTTTTTACCTTTTGTTGACAGTTACCACTTTTCTGTCATTTTATTTGAGATGTATCCGCACTCTCTTGGGCTCTTGATTAAAATTAAAAAAAGAAAAAGACAGTTCCTTGGCAGTCACGGATGTTACGATCTTCTTTATGAAATGGAGTATATTGGTATTTTAGAAAATACCAAATCACTGACCACATCCTCTGAATTTGACCAAAGTTCTAGAGGGAATTGGAGCAAAGGGAGAAAACTCCCAAAGAAATGAATTTTGCAGATGGGAAGGAAGGGGTTTCCTACCCTTTGAAGTTTTTATTAGATGAAATTTATCATCGTTGAAAAATGGAAGCGGTTGGGATTCTGTGAAGCCTTGCCTGCCCTTAGAAAAGCATATGGGACCGACCTTGGCCGCTCTGAGCAGGAGTATGCCTGTGGGATCAAGGGGGCAGCACTGTACTTGGCGATCCGACACAGGCTTGAGAATTGGGAGACGTGGGTTCGAAACACTGCGGCTCTGCCGGATCTTAGCTTGTCATCTGGGGCCGCGGAGGTCATCTCTCTGAGCCTCAGGTTTTTCATTATAAAATCTGAGAGGGTTATGCTTCCCTCATAAAGCTGCTGAGGGGACTCAACGAGGTGACAGACGCCAAACGTGCAGGAAGACCCTGGTGCCTAGTAGGTGCTTGGCACGTTCAACTATTGTAATGTACTAGTTCTATAATTATATAGTGTAATCAAATAATATGTACCGGATAGAGTGTTTACCTAAGGTTATATTTGCATAATACATAATGACCCTTTTAGATGATTGTATGTTCTGTTCTATAACATTAATATTGACATACAGTTGTGAAATATGATGCACAATACAATAATGGTATATAACTGTTTTTAAATAACAGTATTCTCTCTGAAATACCAGGACTTCAAGATCATGTTCCCTAATAGCTTTCGCACTTTTTTAACAGCGGAATCTTTTTCCTTTCCCTTTCCTGCACATGACATCTTCTATGGAACCAACCAGAATGTCTGAGACGGAGCAAAGGGGAGGTGCTCGCTGAAGCAGGGGTGAGGGTCCTCGAGCCCTAGACGGGCCCTCCCTGTAGCCGCTCCTGCTCCCCGCGCCGGACACCCTTGGCACAGAGCGGAGACAGCTGTTCTAGGCCAATCTGCATTCTTTTCGAGGTCCCAGAGCCACTTGGGTATAGCCAAGGCCAGAGCGCAGGTCCGTGGCCTTGAAGTTGAACTTCCGTTCTCCCAGGTGCTGTGCAGCGTCCGCCGGCGGCATGAATTACGGGGCTGCCGATCCCTCTTCCTGAGGGAATTGCGGCCTGTTTTCCTGTGTGTGGCAGCCGTTCCCATCATGGGGCCTGCCTTGACGGGCTGCTGGCTCAGCCCCTGGGTTTACTGATGTGATGGCCACGCGCAGGCGTTCTTGCTACTGAAAGCCGTAAGGAAGTCACAACACTTACGTATAAAGCTGGAGCTGACATGCGTAGGGTCTCACATCACAGCCTTAGCGCCGGGAGCGTGTGTCTGTACTTCTGTGGCTGTTTGATTAGCTTTGATTTTCAAGCACTTGAAAACATTGTGCTCGGTGCAGTGGAGTTCATTTCTCCACGGGGGTGTCGGCGTCAGGCGAGGATCTATTTGCTGCGTTTTTCGTTCTGGAGCAGTCGACCTGGTTAGCAGAGGCGCTGGGCATTGACTGTTACAGGGAAGTCAGACTTGCCCGGCCTTGGTGTTTTGTCTGAGAACGATGGAACCCTTCTACCGACTTCATGAGCCTCTGCGGGTTGTTGGCTGTGACATTAAATGAGATGTATTGGAAAGCCTTTTATCAGAGGATCGGTGCCAGGAGACCCTGTTACGTAAACGAGTCTGGCTTTTCCCTGCAAGAAAAACCGGGCCACTGCTTCGGCGGATGTGGCGCTGTGAGATGGACGGCCTCTTATTTCCGCCCTCTATTGGAGACCCTTGGTTCTCTGGAGAACAGCTGAAATGGGAAAACGCGTGGCCAGGCCCTGCTGGGATGGAAGCGTGTCACCACTGGATGGGTGGCGTTGACTCCGTGAAAGAGAACTCAGGGACAGGTTTTGTAAATACGTGATTTGTAGCTGATGCAGTGCCGGCAGTGGCCGTGGAGCCCTGAAGCCCGGTTCCAAAGGGAGGGAATGGCTTCCTGCCTTGGTGTATTTGTCCTTCTCTTATTCCAAGGGTCGTGAGAGCTCAGATCAACTCCGGGCCTAAAGAACCAGAGTTGGTGAATTATTTACTTTTTCTCCCATGAATACACAGATTCAGTGTTATCCTGACGATAATAATAATCACCGCTAATATTACACGCCTGGCCTTTCCTCATTAAGTGGGGGAGACGTGAACCTGAGGTTTACAGAGGCCAAGCCGCTTGCCCAGGGTCCCGCTGTAGTGCTGCAGCGTCACTGGTCCTCACCAGTGTGCCAGGATGCTTTCGTGAGCGGAAAACCGGCGAGTTTGGGCTGGTTGTTAAGGATCCAGATTTTCCGGTAACGTGGGGAAGAACAGTGTCGAACCGGAACCTGCGTAATGGTGGGTCTGGAATCTGAAAGGCATGCTAACTACTTTCAAGCGGCGGAGTTCGTGCCCCTTTCTGGATCAGAGTATTCCAACTGCTTTAGCCCTGCGGGTTTCCAAGCCTCAAGACTTAGGTAAGGGAGGCGAGACAAAGGATGTGCTGTATGCGGGAGGCGGCCTGCTTTGTGGAGGCCAGAGCCAGGCCTAGTCTCTCGGTCAGCGCTCTGTTTCCACCACCTGGAAGCAGGCCTTGTGTGCCTGGGGGCGGCCTGGCTGGAAGGAAGGAAGGGAAGGATAGAAGGAGGGAGGGAGGGAGGGAGGGAGGGAGTTTGGATGGATGGATGGAAGGAAGGATGGATGAATGGATGTTTGGATTGAAAGAAAGAACTGAGGAGGTGAGTAGTAAGGAGAAAGAGAGAGGGAGATCAGAACGAGAATGAGATGGAAGAAGGTAGCGGAGACAGAGTTTCCAATTTTATAGAAGGCATCGCTATTAAAAGTTCACAACATTTTGCTGTTTCCCATATGCTCTCCTTGCACACAGATGTCATTCGTATGTTTATTTAATAGACAGTTTTGACCGCTAACCCAGATGCCGGGGATAAACAAGTAAGACATAATCCCCCTCTCAGAGAGGAGTTTACCATCTCAGGATATTACTTAAGCCAGTGTTGTTGCCTGATCATTAGTAGAGGTCATGGGAATCCTGATTCGAAGGTCCTCACCTGCACTGGATGTTCCTGGAGCAAAGGAAACCGTCCACCGGCCAAGGCTCATCTCTGCGTGTTTACCACAAGCAAGAAAGGTTTTATGGGATCTTTATTTCTCTTTGCCACAACGCTTTTAACCGTTTCCCACCTTTCTGTAAAGCTTTTGAGTTATGTTGTTGTTGTTGTTATTGTGTAATGGAATGTTATAATCTCTTATTTTTATTTTTTAACCAGGATTGATCGTAAGATGTCAAGCACTCACACCAACTACAAGCTGGATGAGGCACAGGCCATAATGAGTGAGCTCCGGACCATCAAGAAAGCCATTTGCACAGGCGAGAAGGAGAGGCGGGACCTGATGCAGGTAGGGGCCTGGCACTCTTCAGATCCCATGTCCGTTCGTCTGCCTGCCTACGCGTCTGTCTTTTATTTAAAATTTTAGGAAAATATGTACTTACCATATATATTATGTTATGTATGTATTATACATGCAATCCATACATTTTTAAATACACGCATATATAATACATATATGTGTATATATGTTCTTTATGTGTGTATATTTATGTATACTGTATATTAAAATGTTTTCAAATACGGGTATTAGTTATTCCTAGGGCCGCCATGACAAAGGAGCACACACTGGCATAGAACAACAGAAATTTATTCTCCCAGGGTCTGGTGGCCAGGACGCCAGAGTCAAGGTGCCGACGGGGCCCTGCCGTCTCTGAGGCGGTAGGGGAGGATCCTTCCTCACCTCTTCCAGCTTCTGGCATTCCTTGGTATCCCTCAGCTTGTAGCTGCATTGGTCCAGCCTCTGCCTTCCTCGTCACCTGGTGCTCTCCCTGTGTCCCCGCATCTAAATGGTCTCCTCTTACAAGAGTGCCAATCACTGGATTAGAACCCACTCTAATTCCGTAGCACCTCACCTTAACTTGATTCCGTCCGCAAGGACTCGATTTCCAAAGCAGCCCGCATTCCCAGATTCTTAGGACTTGAACGTAACTTTCTGGAGGACACGATTTAAGCCACAAAAATGGGTGATGCCTATTGTTCAATAATCAAAATAATTTTAAAAGTCTATGATGACAGGTCTTGCTGTTGCCTCATTCGCTTGTCTCCTGTAACTACTTTTATTAGCTTCCCGTATACCCGGCTAGTGTTTATGCAGCCGCGGGAGAGTGTGAACGCGTGTTCAGCCATCCTCACGGGGAGCTAGGACTATGCCTGCTGCTCCCCTGCCCCGGCTTCCTCACCTAACGATAACACCCCGTCTCTTTTTCCGCATCTGTCCACCACGCGCCGCTTCATTCCCTGACGTGGCCGCGAAGTACCCTACTGCGTGCGTACATTCAGTTCCGTGGCTGCCATCAGTGGAGCATTATAGCGTGTTCTTTTTTGTTCCTCGCGCTTCTGTAGATGTTGTTATTTTTAGAAAAAGCTTGAGTGTTTGCAAACGGGTGCGCGCTGGCCTTTTTGCTTGATGCTCGGGTGCTTTCAGATGTTTCTGTTACGGCTTTCATTTCGTGTTCCACACACTGAGTACCTAGTAGGCACCGGTCTAGATTCCGCAGAACGTAGGGCATAGAAGGGCACGTGAAGCAGAGCTCAGACTCGTAGGCCAAATGAGACAGGTGCACAGATAGCTGCCTTCCATGGCAGTGCTTCCTGAGGTCAAGGATCCAAGAGACTTGTCCCCACAGTGGTCACTGAGTTGCCCATTCCCGGGCCCTGCCCCGGGCCTACTAGATAAGGCTCTGGAGGTGTGGCCCACACATCTGCATTTTCACACGCCCTCTCCAGGTCACGAAAGTAAATGATCGACGGTTAGATTGTCTCCGAGCACTGGTAGCAAGAACAGCTACTGCCATTTACTGAGGCCTCTGAGTGCGGTGTCGGACAAGGTGCCGTATGGATGTCACCCATCGTAACGTGAGCCTAAACCCCAGGGGCGAACCAAGCGGCGTTTCGCCACGGGGGCTTGGAGGCTCTGCCCCTGGAGGTTGCGCTAACTGCTCCGCACTGGCCGATCCAGGCGTGCAGGGCGGGGGCGACCGCCCAGTTGCCTCGAGTGGGTTCCCCACTTTGGAGGCTGGAGATAGAATTTCTAGAAGAAGCTTCAGACCCCAGCATCTTCTCTGAGATGCTCCTGGGAGAGGCATGGGGAACGTCCTCTCTAGTAAAATCAAAGAAGTTGTTCTGTCTTTCTTTTATGAGCTTAATGGTACCCGGCCCATTCCAAGATGCCTTTGTCTAGAGCCAGAACCAGCTACGTGTGTTATACCGCTCCTGCGGGTCCTGGTGTCCACAGCAATGTCTGCTGAAGATAAAAACGTTCAAAAGTCTTCTAAAAACTTGTAGAAGATCTCATTGCTCTTTGACTTGCACCCAAAGGGGTTACGTGTGCCAGAAGACATACTCTAGTTTTTGGCCAACTGACCTCACGTGAGATGACTCTTGGTCATGTACAGTCACCTGAAAAACCAGGTTGTGAAAATACGTAAACATCATCTGGGAGTGGTTTTGCTTCTGTGTGGTTTATCAAAATCTCGAGGTGGCATTCATCTCAGACTCATTTATTGATAGAACGTTTTGGATGGCAGTGCTCCCCCCTTTTATTGAGGTACAGATGACAAAATTATGTAAACTTAAGGTATACAACCTAATGATTTGATGTACATATATAACCTGGAATGATTACCACGATAAAGTTAGTTAACACATCCACCGTCTCACATAGGTACCGTGCGTGTGTGTGTGTGTGCGTGTGTGTGTGTGTTGAAACACGCTGTGTTTCCTAAAGAAGAAAAACAGTAACAGTGGTACCCCCGGCAGTTGTCTACGTCATCCACATGCTGGCAGGGGGACTCGGTCACAGGGGGACGTAAATGACGAAGAATTGTATTAAAGGTGCACGTGGCGGTAGACTTGGCTTCTCCACCTGGTGGGGGAGGGGTGGGGTGGGCCGGCGCCAGGGGCGGCCCTCAGCGGGAAGGGAAGCGTCACCACCTCTGTTCAGGCGGCTCGTTTCCTTCCCTTCCAGAGCCTGGCCAAGCTGACCGACGGCTTCAGGAATAGCTTTTCTCTCACCGACCCTCTGCCGGAGTTCCCTCACAATCCAGGTGTGCTTGGCGATTCTTTACCTCAGCAGTTCTGCGACGCTGGGTCTCAGACCGACATCGTCGGAGAGGTATGCCAGGAACCGGGGGCTGGGGTGGAGGGGAGGGCCGAATGTGCCAGGAGAGGAAAGAGCCGCCTTCGCGGTGCCGTCACTCGTCACTCGTCTGTTTTCCTCTGCCACTTTCTCTTCAGAGATGTTTTGGCTTTTGTGCCATTGCGTTGGAGGAAAAAAATCCAGCTGTGAAGGTCCCGGGGCCTGGAAGGCAATCGAATTGCTTATTACCTCTCTCCTTGTGATTCTTTAAAATGGCAGAATCCTTTTGAGAATTGAATTTAGGTGTGTTTTTAACAGACATATGATATCTTACAGCAGGGATCAGCTAACTTTTTCTGTAAAGGCCCAGATAGTAAATATTAAATTTTTTTTTAATGTTTATTTACTTTTGAGAGAGAGAGAGAGAGACAGAGCGTGAGCAGGGGAGCAGCAGAGAGAGAGAGGGAGACACAGAACCTGAAGCAGGCTCTAGGCTCCAGGCTGTCAGCACAGAGCCCGATGCGGGGCTCGAACTCGGGAACAAGATCGTGACCTGAGCCGAAGTCGGACACTTAACCGACTGAGCCACCCAGGCACCCCTAGATAGTAAATATTTTAGACCTTTGCCATAACTATCCAACTGTGTTGTTAGAATGCGAAAGCAGCCATAGGCAGTGTGCGAACAAATGGGCAGGGCTGTGTTCCAATAAAGCTTTATTTTTAAAAACAGGATTGGATCTGGCCTGCGGGGGCCATAGTTTACCGATCGTTGGCTTCGCCCAGTGATTTTCCGAGGCTTTGTGGCTGTAGCACCCTTGGGTTATACTTTGATGCTATTTCTTATTCTTCTAAAAGAATGTCAGGAAATTGAATTGAATCAAAATTAATTTTGGTTGGGACTTGGAAGAATTTCATAAGGCCCCTTTTGGCAATTAGTGAAGCCTTGAGTTAGCCACAAAAACAAAGTTGGCAGTCATCATCTGAAGCAGGGTGGTGAATGCTTAAAGACACTCCTGTTGTAATGTTATTGAGTGAAGTTTATTACAAATGGAAAACAAATTGAAAAAGAAAAAGATGGCTTCTTTTTCTTAGAGCTTATTAAGTAAAGATGAGACATCAATGGAATGTGGAATGCCCTCCCCAAAATTACATAAAGAAAAGGAAACAAGGGGGAAAGACCATTGACAAAAACTCTGGGTTATAAATAATTAACTAATATTTTGAAATTTAGGCAAATAGTATCTCTTTGAGAGTGCTATGGTAAATAATGACTCTTTGTCCTGGACGTCCCAGAACAGCCCTATTTTCAATTTTCCCCTCCTTGCTTTTAAAAGTCTGCGTAGACGTTTTTGACCAGGCAATTTTGGTTTTAAAGGATAGGGTCACCATCTATATAAAGACACACAGAAAAGAATCTGTAAGTCAGAAATGCCTGCTATTTTTGCCTAAAGGGTTTGGTGTGCAGGAAAGAAAGAAGTACAAGACTCATTGAATTCCATGAATAATTGCCGTTATCATAGGGTAGGATTAGAATTTAGAGATTCGACTAGTTTGGAAGAAACAAAGGTTCTCTAATGATTAGGTAAGACTTTCTGAAAATATCAGGTGGGGAGTGGCTGGTCATGCCGTTGCAGTAACTCAAGGAGTAAATTGTTATCGTTTGTGAGTTTACTGGGGCTGGCCCTGGACTGACCGCTTCATGGCTGTTACCTTATTAGTTGTTTCCATATACTTTTGATAGACGAGGGGATCAGGTGCCGAGTCAGCTAAGGTCATGTAGCCAGGGCTGGCTGGGTTTGAATCAACATTTCTGATGTCTAAACCCCTGTTTATATCATGTCGTTATAAAAAAGGATATTGAAAGGCCGTAATTGGATTGGTGGGCTATTACTGCCTAACAGATTACTCCAAAATGTAGCATCTTAAAACATCACACTTCGATTATCTCAGACTTCTACTGTGGGTCAGGAGTCTGGGTGGGCCCTCTGCTTCAGCGGCTCTCACGAAACTGCAATCAAGGCATCGGCCAGGGCTGCAGTCTCATCCAAGGACTTGACTGGGGAAGAGGCCACTTTGAAGCTCACGTGATTGTTGACAGGATTCACTTCCCCACGGGTCGTGGGACAGAGGGTTTTGCTTCTTTGCCGTATGGACCTCTCTGGCACCATAGCTTGCTTCATCAAAGTGTGCAAGCTGAGAGAGTCTGCCAGCAAGATGGAAGTCACTGTCTTCTGTAACCTGGTCACAGAAATGGCTTCTCATCATCTCTGTTGTATTCTATTGGTAATCATGGCTCTAGAGCACTCTCAAGGGGCTCACACGTGGGGCAAATCCCAAGAGGTGGAGACTACTGGGCACCATCTTAGACGTCTGCGTACTTGGCTTAGTTATCAATTTGGGTCATCAGTTTTGTGGGATGGGTGTGGACATAATTGGCTATGCTTTTTGACCCCAGGACTTTGCAAACACAGATGTATACACGCTGCAGGCCTAATGCCGGGATTCGACGGTTGGGGTACATGCTACGTAGGAACTGTGAAGCAGGAACCTGCCGAATCCATTGGGTCGTAGGTTTTTCCTTTTTTGACCAAGATGTCCGTTTTGTTCTCAAAGAAGAGTGCAAAAACAGAGCTTAGAGATCTACAGGAGCATCAAGAACAGGTTGAAGAAATATCTGTTGGTCTTGATGATGGGTCAGCTGCAGGAGTCTCCGACAAACAAGGTGGTGAGGTGACATGTAGCTCGTTTCCAGCGTAGATGGCTTCTGGAGATGTGACGTCAAAGCATAGGAGTGTGTGTGTGTGTGTGTGTGTATTGAAGAAACCGTGGGGAGGCTGTAAAATGTGTAAAATTATGACACATCTCATCGGAGAATGCTCAGCCCCTCAAAGGCATTTCTTCCATCTCGCCATTCGAGACGATGAAGATAAAGACATTCCTATTGATGTGTATCAACACTGGTATCGATAAATTCATCACTAATCATTCAGATAGAATATTTTCAAATATTTGCTGACATGACGTTATTTAAAAAAATGACTTGGAAGCTATGGTCTAGTTAAGGTCAGATCTACAGAGAGGATCAATTTAATGAATTGGTGTCATAGATTTCCAGGAATGAAAGAAGTGACCAAGGTGAGCTACGATTACCTCCCATACAGGTCTTTTTTTGTTTTGTTTTAGGAATTTGTTTTGTTTGGTGTAATTGGTAAGAAAATAAGAACAACTAATGATCATGTCAGGGCACCACATTTCAATTCTAACTCCTAAGGTGATGTGCCCCGATCCAGGCTTTTCCAGACCTTGCTTTATTTCCTTTTGACCTTGAGCTCTTTAACATGCCATGTGACACTAGAAGGAGTCCTGTAGCCCATGCCTAACACAGCTAAGTCCGTCGTCTTCCGATCGTGTGACTTCTCAGAACATCGTTATTCTGCATTTATTGAAGAATGACAAAATGTACTGTACAAAGTGGGACGGACGTTTATGCCTTTGTATCAACTTTTACTAAGGAATTCCCTATTTTGTTTTTTAAACTTAATTTGTTTTTAAGAATTATACAATAGATGAACACACTTCCACTGTTAAAAAATACAAACAGACCCACCAGTGTTTGAAAAGCAGAGCTTCCCAGCCCCACGCCCAGCTTCTAGCAACCAGAGGTGACAGCTAAGTATTATTTGGTGTGTTTCCTTCCAGACCCTTGAAAAGGGGACATTTGTTTTCTTTTTTGAGAGAGAGAGAGAGAGAGAGCGAGAGAGAGAGAGAGAGCGATCAAGCACGAGTGGGGGAGGGGCAGAGAGAGAGAGAGAGAGGGAGGGAGAATCCCAAGCAGGCTCTGCACTGTCAGCACAGAGCCCGACGTGGGGCTCAAACTCACAAACTGTGAGATCATGACCTGAGCTGAAGTCTGATGCTTAACCGACAGAGTCCCCCCAGGCGTCCCGAAAAGTGGAAATTTAAAGACAAAATAAGATCTTCTTCACTGTTGCTAAAAGTTGAAATGAATTTTCTATTTTGAAAATATGTTTTAATATGTTTCCCCCCCCCCTTTTTTTTTTCCTTCTGTTCCGGAAAGTTTGTCTTTGATGATAAGACAAGACTTGTAGACCGAGTCAGGCTTAATTGGCAGTATGAGGAAGCCAGAAAGAGGTAAGAAGCTCCTTTTTCCAATCTTGCCTTCTGCTTCCTTCCTTTCTCCCATGGAAAGAGGTTTTGTGGAACTCCAGTGTGGGATCGTCCACTTTTTCTCAGAAAGCAGTGTCTGATAGAATATAAAATCAAAGATCTTCCTTTCTGTGGAAGCTTCCTAATACCCACAACAGAATTTCATATGCATTTAAAATGTGAAACGGTCACTCTTGTGAAGTTATAAAGCCATGATTTAATAAAGACAGAGACACCCGGCTCCCGCCCTCCCTGCCTTCCCACCAAGGCTTCAACACAATCGCCTTGTCTTTTATATGTGCCCTTTCCGACTCCGTAGGTTAATGGAGAAAGCCACGCATCTTGGTTTAAAAGACGGGTTAATAAGGACTAGGTCAGCACGCACTGGCGGCCCCCGGTCTGTTTGGATTTCGATAGAACCGAAGCGTAGCCACTTTCGTTGACCTTTGCTGTAAATCATCTGCCCTCTGAAAATTGAGACTCGACCCTGTCTGTACATTTTCAAAATTCATCTTTCTGTCCCCCTGTCCCAGTCCTAACCGTAGCCAGGGGCAGGATTGAGAGGCAGCGTGCAGTCCTCACAGGCAGGCAGGGTTTTTAGCACATCATACCCTTCCCCATGTCCCCAGGACCCCGTTTTCTATATTCTGACCCTGCCGTGGCTTTTGTGTCCTCTTTTTAGACACTTTCTCTCTTTTGTGTCTTTTGAAAAGAGCCTTAAAACCAAATCATTTCCAAATCTGTGCTTCGGAAAGCTACAAAGCATATCGTTTTGAAAAAAGTTTCTTGAGTCACATGCGAACTGTTTTCTTGGAGGGCGGGGGAGAAGGAGCGGAATGCCCGGTGGGATGAGGGAGTCCTTTTTGGAAGGGAAATAGTTGGGTCTGCTCGATCGACTGTATCATTCCTGATGTCTGGTAATCCACTTGGTCGCCTTTGTAGAAAATGTAAAAATAGCAACCAAAGCAGATCAGATGACTCCCCTGCTAGACGGCCTGACACGGGCCCTCTGTTTGCTCGGAGCTCTGACACCCGGCTCTCCCTGGCTTCCCCCCTCGCATGTGCAGTGGGCTTTATGTTTCCACACGGACTGCCGCCAGATCCGTTCAGCCGTGCTGCTGGGCTCCGTGGCCGTATTGTCCATCTACCGCGCGTTCCTGCTCTTGAGCTCGCTGCCGTCTGTCAGGGGCTGTTGTCCCCGTGGAATGTTCCTCTGCTCATTCCTGCATGTTTCTACTGGACTGCGCAGTGTGGGTGCTTGGCATTTGCTGCGCTGTTTTAAAATGCAGAAAATAGAAGGTTGCTACACTTAGGAACTTAATTGTTACGTGCTTTGCTGTGACATTTTCTCAACATAGCAAGTGATTTTTTTTGTTTTCTAGAGATAGCATCGGTACACAGGGAGTCACCTTTTAAATGTTGAGATAATACATTTGGGCGAAAAGGCAAGTATTTAAGGCAGATATGCAGGGGAGGACACTGCATTTCATCAATATCTTTTAAATGAAAGTAATATTTCAAGGTTGCCAGAACCTTGTTAGGAAACGCACTGCAGCTATGGGGGTGGGGGGTGGAGTCCTGCCCTGGGTGCTTCAGCCTTTGTGGGACAGCGAGGGCTTCTTGGGAACGCCTTTCTGGGCTGCACTGGCACCGTTTACGCGAGGACCTCCTGGGCTGGCTTGCACGAGCGCTGCCTGTCTTCTCTCTAGCACAGGGGTTCCCAGCTCGGGGGCGGGGGACCCTTTACCCCCAGGGGACTTCTGGCCCTGTCTTGAGGCATTTGTGGTTGTCACGACTGTGGGGGACCTGCTATCGGCATCCAGTCGGCGGGGCCCAGGCCTGTCACTCCATCATCCTACGGCGCACGGGCCGGACCCACACAAAGCATGATCCCTGCCGTGTGTCCCCAGTGCCGAGGCCAAGAAACCCTTCTCTGTGCTGGAGGACTGCGATGTCTTAGCGGGGCCACGCCTGTGGTCTGCGTGGGTGACCCCGGGAGCTCCAGTGGGTAGAGAAGCCGCTGGGAGAATGGGAGATCGTACTTCTTTCTACCCGGCACCTGCCCTGTTCGGGGCATTTCCAAACAATTGTGTGGTGTATGTGATGCGATTGCATATGGTCTTTAACCTATTTGGGAGATAAACTCCTCCCCAGCTAACAGAAATCTGTGAGTTTATCAGCGGCTCTGCCTGGGGGTGAGGACCTCCCCCCAACCCACCGGGCAGTACCTGCTGGGGCTGCGTGTGTGTGTGTGCGTGAACATATGTGTACACGCGCCAGAGCCGGAAACACATGCCCGTGTATGCTTGTACGTGATGTCCGCATATACCACAGGCATGCTTACATACGTGCACGCACACTTGTATTTTTCTCTTTGTTTTTATTACAAAAACAATACATGAATACGTCGTTTTTGTCAGAGGCGCAATCAATAAATAGAGACCAGCTGTTTTTCCCTTCTCTAATCCCACTTCCTACCATTAATGGTTTGACGTGAAACCTTCCAGGCTTTCATCTAAACATTGAAATCAATTAAGCCCAGCATAGTTAAATATGGTACGTGATGCATAGCTTAGGAGGCATAGCCATCACTCTGCGGCTAGACGTCTTCGATGGCTGCAGTTTTCCCTTTCCACAAACTGCACGTCTTTTTGTGGGCCCCAGCCTTGCAGGAATGACGGTTCCCGTGGACCGAGACTCAGCAATGAGATGCGTGGGTCTAAAGGCACGTACGCTGAAAGTTTTGCACTGCTGCGAATGGCGATTGAGAGCCCTGATTCTCACATGCGTCATGAAACGTCTTCATTCCTTGTCGGTTTTCCTAGAGTGATGGGCGGAGACGTCCTCCCAGCTGCCATGCGCTTCTCCCTGGTGTGGACGGTGCGTTTCCTGGTGCGGTTCAGCATACTCTTGTGTAGCCTTTGGTCATTTCAGTTGCTCTGTCGGAATTTTTTTTCCAGACAAGTGATCCTTTCAAACGTGTTAGATGCTGTCATTCCTCTGCCTCGCATGGGTCTCAAGCATTGAAGGAGGCAATGTTTGCTCCCCAGGGAGCGTTTTTGGTCCCCGTGACTAGAGACCGGGCACTGCCGGCAACCAGCGGGCGGAGCCCAGAGATGCCGCATGGCCCCATGGCACAGACTCAGGTGGCCCAGACTGTCGGTGGTGTCTTGGCTGAGAAGCCTTACTCTCGGGCTGCTTGTTTTGCTCCTGAATCCCTACTGTGTTTGGATCGCGAGGGCCCACAGGAGCAGGTTTTCGCTAACTCGGGGCATTAGCCCGTTCCCCGCGCCCTCCCCGCCCTGCTCCAGCCGAGCCGACCCCTCGGTGTTCCCCAGACATACCGGGGCTCCAGCCTGCCAGGCAGACTCCTGACTTAGTGCCTGGAGTTAGCAGAACCACCCCCCTCCCCAAGATGTCCGTGTCCTGTGGACAGAACCTGTGACTGTGTTGCCTTCCATGGCAGAAGAAACTGTGGATGGGATTAAGTTAAGGACCTGGAGATGGGGGGATGGTCCTGGATGATCCAAGTGGGCTCAGTGTCATCACTAGGGTCCCTGGAAGAGGGACGGTCAGGGAAGGAGACGTGGAGGGAAGCAGAGATCAGAGTGGCGTGGGCCACGAGCTGAGGCCTGTGGGCGGCCCCTAGAAATGGCAGTGGGATGGGTTCTTCCCTAGAGCCTCCAGAAAGATCACAGCCTTGCCCACCCAGTTTTGACTTGTGACTTCTGGAACTGGAAGATAACAACGTGTGCTATTTTGAGCCACCGAATCTGTGGTCTTCTGTTACAGCAACAAGAGGAATCTCACAGGGTGCCCTGAGGGCTCGATCCCAGGAACAGAACTGTGAGATCACGACCTGAACTGAAATCAGTCAGCCACTTAACCGCTTAACTGACTGAACTACCCAGGTGCCCTGAGAGTGGTTATTTTATTTATTTATTAAAAAAAATTTTTTAATGTTTATTTATTTTTGAGAGAGACAGAGCGTGAGCAGGGGAGGGGCAGAGAGAGAGAGGGAGACACAGAATCCGAAGCAGGCTCCAGGCTCTGAGCTGTCAGCACAGATCCTGATGCGGGGCTCAAACTCACAAACCGTGAGATCATGACCTGAGCTGAAATTGGACGCTCAACCGACTGAGCCACCCAGGCGCTCCAGGATGTATTCAGATTAAAAGGAAGTTAGTGGAAGTGGAACTCTTAATTCCAAGTGGTAGTGTGATTTCTAGAGAATTCTGTCGACCAAATCACCATCATGGTGACTAGTGTTGTGTTTTCAACTCTGGGTCGTGGAAAATGTACCCAAACATCTGCTTCTGGGTTTCCCTTCAGGAACATCACTTAGGATTCTCCAGGCAGCCCTTATGATAGGAATACTTCCACATTATTGGTTGAAAATTTTAGAACTTTTCAAAGCCGATTTGGAGGAACGAGTCTCGAAGCAGTCCCAGTGACGCAGATAGTTCCTTATTTTTAACCTAAGAGCACTCGTTCCAGAACTGTGCACAAACTGCAGCTGTTTCCATAGAAACACTCGCAGTCCAGATAGGAACAAAACATCGGACCCATCCAGTTTTTTGTGTCTTAGCGTTTGTTGCCAGGATGGGTCCTGCTGTTCATCTGTCGTCAGAAACCAAAGTCGTGTTAGGATTCCAGTCGAATTTGATCAGACGCTTGGAGTTTTCCTTCGTTTCTGCAGTGACTGTGTATCGGCGCTCGGGTGTGAGTGAATCACAGCCAGGAGCGACGTGGGAAAGCATCCTTGCCACGGCTGGCTCCTTCTTCCCCATTCAGGCCAAGAGAAAGAAGCCTACACATGCTCTGCTTCTCATTTGAAGGAGTTGCGCTCTGAAGATCTGTACCCTCAAAGGGGAAAAGACACGAGGGCAGGGAAGGGTTTGGGGGTGTTAGCGGACCCTTCCTACACCACATATTGGAGATTCAGCTCGAATGTCCAACACAGGATAGAGAGCTGAGCCAAATGGACAGCGGTTTATTGATGCTTAGCTCAGTCAGCTGAAGCGATTTTATCGTCCATCTGACCTAGATCTCAACTGAGATTTTCTTGAACTTTTGCTTTTCGCGTACATGGATATTTACAAAAAGAAAACTAAGGAGAGAAAACATAAGCAGTGTCAAATCTGTAGCTGCGATTGAAATCTGAAGGCACAAGGCTCTAAGCCAACACGACGTCCCGGAGTGTGGCACTGGGGGGTCTGTCATGTCTCAAGCGTCAAATGGGACCTTGGCTTGCCTGGGGTTCCATTTCTCTTCCGGAAAGCAACCATATTTTAGGAACATGCAAAATTATATAGTAGACTGCAGAATTTGTATATAAATTGAAAAAACCAAGGATTGTTCTGGGTATGTAAAATATACCTCAGAACTGTGCTGTATTAGAAGTGCGTTATTTTTTTCAGAAAAATGCAGACACTATTTAGGGCTTCTGTGAACTGTGGGGGCCTAAGTAGTTTCTGCAGCATAAACGCACCTTTCTATTCATGGTTTAATGGCGCCTGGGCTGTAACAGAACAGGTGGTCAGGCAAAAACAGCGAGGGGGACAAAAGATTCATATATTACTTGTGTCTACCTTAGACCTGTTCAGGGAATGGAATTTGGAGGTTACATAATAAATATGAAGGCTCAGTGTTTGGTTGAGGCTTTGCCTTCATTTCTTCTCCATCATGAGCACAGGGACATACGTTTTAAAGCTTTTTTTTTTTTAATTTGTTTAACGATTATTATTGAGAGATAGAGACAGAGCATGAGCATGGGAGGGGCAGAAAGAGGAGACACAGAATCCGAAGCAGGCTCCAAGCTCCGAGCTGTCAGCACAGAGCCCAACGCAGGGCTCGAACTCACAAACCACGAGATCATGACCTGAGCCGAAGTCGGATGCTTAACCAACTGGGCCACCGAAGCTTTTAAAGGCATTTGTGAGAGATTATATGTAAGCCATAAAATGTATTACCTATCAAAAATTAGAATCAGTACAGAATACAGTTGACTTACAGGAAATAAACCGTCCCCAGTTTTAAGCGGCTCTCGGACTCCCTTCAAAATGACCTGGGGAACGTTTCTTTTTTGCAAACCGTCCTCAGGGCCTTGGTTTGCTTTCATGTGTTTAATTTCACCGAAATGGTATTTCAGGAAAGAAAGCCTTTCTGGAGATTGTTTTCCTCAGAGTGCTCAGAACTGGGATGATGGTACTCGTAGGAGTGGGGTTCCAGCCTTCAGATCAGTTGTGTGGCGTGGATGTGGAAGAAGGGGCACCGGAAGTGATGCTGCGTCTTAGGCGCGAAGTCAGTCTCCTCCAGTAAACCTACCACACTACGGGTCCTCCTGGCAGATGGCTGCTTTCGAGGCTGGCAGCACGGGACGGCACAGTAGACGAGGCGTACCGTGTCAAAGGCAAAGCCGTCTTGTCTGTCCCTCGGTGAATGCACCAGAAATGAGTGAAGGAATCCTTCTAGAGCTTTGGGCTTTAGTGCGGACACACACACGAGACACGTGTGCCACGCTCTCGACCCGGCCCAGAGCAGGTCCCGTGTGCCTGCATCTGGAGTAGGGAGACAGGGCAAGAAATGGCGCTTTGCGATACGTGTCAATAGTCTTCTAGATTCATAGCTAGCTCTCAGATGACCAGGCGATCGCTTGCATCATTGTGAGATGTATTTTAAAGAGCGCTATCCTCAAGCGTAGAAATGCTTGCCTAGTGTTCGGCACAGCCCAGGCAGCTTTTCCCGACGGGTGGCGTGAAGTCCACTTCGTCGGTTTTTGGTTTCTTCCACAGACGTTGTCCCTTGCCGCGTGGCTTTGCTTATTTTTCTTGCGAGCTGTGCCGAGTCACAGAAACGTGCTTCACCTCGGCCGCCGTGCTGTTTCTTTTATGCCTTCGGCGGACAGCCCTTTCGAAGCTGGCGCTTTGCTTCTCTTCCCGCCTGTAATTCTTTTCTTCCCCTCATTCTTTTTTCTGATAGTGGATATTACTTGAGATCTGCCTGGAAAGAGTAGGATTAGCTAGGACTGGCTCTTCCACCGCCCTGCGGCCCTCGGCAACTTGAATCCACGTAGAATGGCAGCTAACCTGTGCCTGGCCGGCTTGGACAGAATCACGATCGCCTCTCATGTACACCTCAGAGACTCAGAGGCAGTGCTTTTTAAACTGTGTCCGCTTGTAGTGGATGTAGGAGAATTAGTACACGTTACAAAGTAATACCGCTAACTTTAGCAGGGTTCAGAGAGGCTTTCCTGTGGATTGGTCAGGTAAATTACATGAGAACTTACGAGGACGCGATGAATTTGCTCATTGTTGTTCGGCCCCTTCATATTTATTCCTTACTTTGGACTTGTCTGGATCTACGGTAGAACGTTCCAGAAATTTCATTGGGTATAATGTCTGATTTGGCACTAACTTATTTATGGGCCTACTTGCAGCGTATTTTCCTTGGGCTTCAGTTATATGACTGCCATAAATTTTAATTACACTAATTAGACATAGATGGATGCTTAAGGCCCAGTTGGATTCCTAACCCTGTTCAGCTGCCTCTGTCATTAGTATTTTTCAGTGACATGATTTGGCACCATTTTCCAACACATTTTCAGGAAATTAGTTTTAAGTTGGAAAAGAACTTGCCTAATAAAGCTACTGACATTCAACTATTTTCTTTACCTTCTTGGGGAATTGGACTTGAGTAAAATGCACACGTTGAAACTGTAATTTGTACACTCCTTTTTTAAACCGTTGGCTTTCGGATTGGCTTGGTACTCGAAGAAGGCGTCTTACCCAGTCCTCTGGCCGGGCTGGCTAGCCCGCACGCTCACATCCAGCTCAGAGGAGCCTCACTTAGTGCAGGGCCGGCTGACAGGCTTTGACACGTGGACCGACACCAGTCGATGGGTGGGCAGCGTCTGCAGGGAGCTTGGTGTCGAGAAGGATTCTGAGGGCTGGACCTAGCGGGCGGGATGCCAGCTTTGATGAGTGTGTGTGCCCTGGGCATGGGACAGGGTGGCCTCAGGGGCACTCCTGCCATTCCCATTTTAGTGAGGATCGCCACATCGGAGCCTGATGTGAGCCCCTGAGAGCTCCAAGGCCAGTTAGGATCCTCTGGACAAGGCCGGGCTGCCTGGGGTCAGAGGCTTTTCGAACTCCGGTGAGCATCAGAAGTACCAGTGGGACTTGTTAAAGTCCAGATCGCCCCGACCCCGTCCCCAGAGTGTCTCCTTTTACGGGTCTGGGGTGGCGCCCGAGGTTGCCGTTTGTCACAAAACTCCTGGTAATGCTGAGGCTGCCGGTCCGGGACCCCCCTTTGAGAATCACTGCCTTAGAGGCTACAGGGCCACGTGCCCCTGCCGCTGCCCCTTCTTCACCGCTCTCTGCGACCTCAGGGACGTCTCTGGATTTGGGTTTTGGGGCACGTGTGCCAATGTCTGTCTGTCCTTCGCGGCGCCGGGTTCGGGGCAAGTCTGGCGTCCCTCGCTTCTGCCTGAAAACAGATAGGCCTCATATTTAGCCACACCTAAACTTGAAGGGCCTACAGCAGTCTACTCTGGCCATGAAACGATTGCTCTGAAGATACAGGCCGCATCTCTGCCGTTTAGTCTGCATTCAGCAGCGACTCGGGACACACGGTGATGCGGTCTGCCAAGCGAACGCATGGAAGTTTGGGCCCGTGGAAGGTGACAACAGAGCCCGCGTTCTTACACCCGGAGGGTGGTCATGCCGATGCATTTAGCGAGGCTGACCGGTCTCTACCCCCCTGATTACCTCACGCCAACACCTGCCAGGGCAGACCCTCCCGCTCTCGGATATTTGTGGTCATGTTTGCTCCCAGTTCCGTGCGCTTAGCCCTTGCCGAGTGTCTGCTCTCTGCAAAGCATTTTGAATGTCACCTACGGTCAAGGTCTCTGGTGCTGGAGAGAGCAAACAGAACCAGGAGAGGTAGATCACTGGCCTTCGGGGGTTTTCTGTCCAGAAGCAGTGTGAGGGGTGCGTGGCTGTCCTGTCACTTTGTCTACGTGGCGTTGGCGGTCAGGCACGGCAGACGAGGCGGGAAGCCAGAAGCATGTCTCACGTACCCGGCGCAGTGTTTAGCTACTGGTGACGGGGGATGGGGAGAAAGGAGCCGGTTCCATCCTGCTCTGCGACAGTGCCATGTGGGAAACCGTGCACCTGAGACAGCACAGTGCACGGGTACGTGGAGGACGCCAGCCTTTCCGTCATTTCTCTACAACAAGCACGATTTGCTCACTGCCGTCCCCAGTCTAGACCCAGAGACGTTGTGCAAAAGACCTACGCGTCATTCTTATCACTCCTCGTTTCCAAACGCTTTATTTCTGTCACTGAAGGTTCACTTGGTGCGCTAACTTCAGTATGTACTGAGCAGGGTGAGTTTCTAGGATCTGCGTGATGGTGCCGAGAACGTGGGAAGGTGACGTTTTGACTTCATGGATTTTTCTGGGCCCGTCTCTTGCAGGGTGTCGACCATCCAGCAGCAGCTGGCCCAGCTTGACAACGAGTCCTGGCCGGGTTTGGCCGAGGCCGACAGGGACCGGCTGCAGCTAATCAAGGAGAAAGAGGCCCTGCTTCAGGAGCTGCAGCTCATCGTTCAGCAGCGGAGGCCGGCGGAAGACGTGGCCCGGCTGGAGGAGGAGCGGAGGCGCCTGGAGGAGGAGATCCAGCGCGCGCGGGCCACGTCCGTGCAGGGCGCCACGGAAAGGTGCGCCGGCCCCCCCGGGGTCGGGGGCAGGGGGGACCCGGCTGCTAGTGCAGAACCAGCCGGAAGAGCTGACTCGGAGAGCTGGCACGTGACTCGAGATCGGTGCCGGTTGCCGTTGGCGCTCGAGGCATCTACCGCCTGGCGTGTCTCCTCGCCAAGTAGAGCGAAGGGAGAAGGCACGGGGAGCGCGCGCCTTCCCTTCTGTAGGAGGTCCCGGCTCTGCCCAGGGCTCCCGAGCTTCCTGGCTCCTGGACAGAAGCAGGAGGGGATGGAGAAGGGGATGGAGCAAGGGAAGCCGCGCGCTTAGACCGCACCCCTTCCCGGTATGGGGGTGCTTTCCTCCGGTCGGTCCGCAAGACGGCAGCCTGGACGTGGGCTTGCCGGCCGGAGGGCGGGAGGGCGGGAGGCGGGCGCCGGCACGGAGAGGAAGCCCGCGTTCCTCCATTGTGGGCGTTGGGGCCAGCCACCTCTTCCTTTCATCTGCGACCTTGATTCGCCCCCAGGAAAGCCCGCTCTCTCTGCTGCGGCAGGAAGCCGGCAGCCTGGCGTGTGTCCGTGCCCAAACGTGCCTCTCCTCGGTCTGTCCTGGGCTCTTGGCTGGTGAAGCCAGCACAGCGTCCCGTGTCCTCGGTGCTCGGCGCTTTGGGGTGTGCGGGGTCTCCTGGTTTCCATCTGGCGCGTGTGACCACGGGCCGCGCCAAACGCTGGGTCTGACCTCCACGTTTCGGGGCTGTCGGATGGGTATCTGAGGGCATCAGCTGAGCTTTGGTGAGCTCACCCTGTCTGATGACCTAGTGGACCTTCAACTTCAGTGTGTTAAGAGGACCGTACGCGGCATCTGCGTGAGCATTGCCGACATGGATTCAGCAGTCAGCTGAATGATTTCATCTGTACGGAGGCCCTCAGAACTGTCAGTTCATCCCGTTAGCCCGTTCTCTGTGTTGGGGGTTATCGATGCTCGGATAGTGATCGTTTTTTGCTGAGGTCTGTGGTGACATTAGTGGCCGATGTCAGTGTTGGCAGGCAGTGCTGGTGTTCGGAGAGCCCAGCTCCTAGCAATAGGCGGGATGTGTTCTGGTTAGCTTAAGATGCTAGCGTGGCCTGTCACTTCACTCAGAGTAAACACGGAGTTGATTTTGAGTCTGAGAAGGGACTGTGGAACTGAAGTGTTCATCCGTGCCCTTGTGCTTCCAGACTCTTCTGCTTCAACATTACCTTCCGCTCTACCCTTGGTATTCTGTTGTGTGTGTTCTGGCTGGGGGGCCTGAGCGCTCATTGGGTTGGTTCTCTCTTAGGGGGGTGGATCCGGTCCCACAAATGCCACCTGCTTCTCCAGACTCCACATCCATGCACCCCTGACTATATTTGCCCTCGCCGTGTGGAAACCGTGGCACACGTGAGTGCTGTGGTCCCAGGGTACAAATCCACGGAGCCCCATGGAGCCGCCGTTCCCCTCGATGCCTAGGTCCGGGACTGGCTCAGCCAAGCTCATCCGGCTGAGGGAGGCTCTTGTGGGACCAGCCCAAGAGAGAGCCGTCCACGGGTGCCACTACACGGCCCTGGGCGAGGACGGCACACCCTTGTGCCGGCAGCGCTTTCGCACCGAACACTTCGGGAACATTCTCTGCAGCCGTGTGCCCCTCGAGGGCGCCTGCAGCAGTGAAGCGTGGGCCTGGTGGAGGCAGGCCTGTTTCTCTGCGTGCCTCCCTCCACTTGATGCGTGCTGGAACCGGAAGTGTGGGCCCCCGAGGTAGGAGGCTCTCCCTGCGAATAGGCTGAGGGGTGTGAGAGAGAGCCGGTGTGGAGCTGGGCCAGAGTGACCGACGTTGGCGTCTTAGGGCTGAGATGTGCCCGCTGCTTGGCCAGTCTTTGCCCGTCTCGGCCTCCGTGTCCTCATTGTCAGGTAGGAACTTGGCGCCGGGGTCGTGAGTGTCACTGGGGATCGGGACGGCATAAATCCTTTCCCCTGTCGGAGGACAGAGCAGCTGTTTTAAGGGTGCCTACTTGGTCCCATGCTACAATGCCATCGTTTGATTTGTAAACAAGGACTGTTTTGTTCTGAGGCAAACATATTCATACATTCATTCGGTGACTGTTGAGTGCCTGTACGTGTCAGGCTCTATTCTAGGCAGTGGGCTTAGTGTAGTGGAAAAAGTTCATCTCAGAAATAATAAAGTAGAAAAAGCGGAAAGAGGAGAAAAATTGTCTCCAACCCTGTGACTGTTGCTGTTTTGTTTTGTTTGTGTCTAATCTTTTAATTCTGTAGATTTTAGAATTGTATGCATTTTTGCCTGGAGAGGCCTTAAATGAGGGACCCGGGTTTGTTCTAAGAAATTCCAGTAGATTACTGCGTGTTCTGCATTGGAGTCCATTTTCTAGTCTAGCCCCTCATCCTTTCTGTCTGTTCTGTGCCTGCCCACCCCCATCCCCCACTCACCCCCCACCCCTTCCCCCCATCCATATGCCCCCCCCCCCCACTCACCCATCCGTCCACCCGTCCGTCTGTCCACCCGGCCACGCACCTGCTGAGCTCCTACAGTGTATCAGGCACTGCTCAGGGTGCTGGGGGTACGTTTTCAAGCAAGACAAAACCAGTCTGTGTTATCCTGGTGTTTGTGACCTGAATGTGGTTTTTTAGAATTTAGTCTTTCAAACCTAAATCTTTGGGGGCGGGGGGAATTCACAGTTGCATTTCTTGTTGGGAAAATACACTCACTCTGTCTCTGAAAAATCCACCAACGGACCGTTTTCTTACCTACAGGATTCTCCTTCAGGAAAAAAGAAACTGTCTGCTTATGCAGCTAGAAGAGGCTACCCGCCTAGCGTCCTATCTCCAGTCCCAGTTAAAAAGGTGGGTAACTTACCGTCACGTTAGAACGATGCGTCCGTGAACGTCCTCATTCCCTCTGGCTTGTTTTTCTCGTACCAGAACTTGGAGCCGGAAGTGGTTGTAAACACAGGGTAGAAAAGCAGCTTCGTTGTATTTTTCAGAGAGGCTGCTAATGTGTGATTCAGGGAATATGAGGAGAACCGGAGTTGGCTGCAGAATGACGAGTCTGAAGTCAAATTCGTCCGTCGGTTTTGTAATTTAATCCACCGCTTCCGAAGCGTGTATATTCATCTCCATATGCCCATGGATATTCTTCTGTTGTTTTTTTTTTAATGATATGACTATTTGTAAAGTAAGCTTTGGATGCTTAGTAATAGCTTCTGCTTTCGAGTACTTACCGTATCGTGAAACATAATGTAAGGGCTATCTATGTAGTATTTCCTCAGTTACTCCTAAAAATGTCACGAGGGAGCAGGAATTATTTCCCAGCTCCCAGTGAAAAAGTAGGGGGTTCCGAGAGGGCAGACAGCTTGACCCAGCGGACCCAGCTACTCTGCGTCTGAGCTGGACCGGGGACTCGGGCGTGAGTCTCTGATGCTAACTGCTGCTCTCTGCTGATACTCGTAAGAAACAAAGGGAATATTAACGAAGTCGCCTTCTAAATGCTCGCAAGTGGCTAAAGACCCGCTCTGGTTCACGGGAGCCTTGGGCAGGGTTTCGTTCCCTCTAGAACAGACCGGACGCTCAGCTTCGCAGCGGAGAACGGTGGGGCTCCAGCCGGGGTGTGCAGGCTGCTTGTCTCACAGCACGGGGTGTCTGTCCTTTCAGCCTGTCTGCCAGCACCCTGACCGTGTCTTCGGGGAGCAGCCGCGGGTCCCTGGCCTCCAGCCGGGGCTCGCTCGCCTCCAGCCGCGGTTCCCTGAGCTCCGTCAGCTTCACGGACATCTACGGCCTCCCGCAGTACGAGAGGCCGGACGCCGAGTGCGGCCAGCTTCTGCGCTTCGACCTCATCCCCTTCGACTCCCTGGGACGAGACGCCCCCTTCTTCGAGCCCCCGGGCCCCTCGGGCTTCCACAGGCAGAGGCGCTCCCTGGACACACCGCAGTCCTTGGCGTCGCTGTCCTCCCGCTCCTCCCTGTCCTCTCTGTCGCCCCCGAGCTCGCCCTTGGACACGCCCTTCCTCCCGGCCTCGCGCGACTCGCCCCTGGCCCAGCTGGGGGACAGTCTCGAGGTGCCCGGCCTGGGCGCGCTCGACAGACTGCGGGCTCAGGCCTCGGCTTTGGGGGACGAAGACTCGCAGGGCACGGCGTCCCTCCAGCCGCACGGCTTCCCCGGGGACGGGGAAGGACCTCGCGAGCGAGGACCCCAAGCGGCTGCCGCTCCCGCGGGCGCAAGTAAGTATTGATGAGCCCTGTGGGGGGGGAGAAGGGTTTCCGAATCGGGGAAGGGATCGCGTGCGGTGGCACTGAAGCCAGCCCGCCGGCTCTCCGATTCCATAGCGAGCTCTCAATTCCAGACCGTTGGTAGGGCCAGGAGGCGCGCACCTGCCGTCCGTGTGCTCTCCTAGCCGGGCCTCGTGCCTGTGTCCCGGAGACATCGTTCAAATGGCAAAGGCGCCTTTCCCGGGCATCTGGCTCGTTCTCAGAATGCGCTTGCCTGTTGGAAAGGACGGGAAGAACCACAGCCTTCCACACTCAGAGGCTGCTACAGAGGTACCGGGGCCTCCGTGAGTTCTCCGGGGCGTGTGCGGCCTAGGAGCAGCAGTGGGGTTGTAGCCCAGCACAGATCCCTCTTCCTTTGTCCCTCTGACTTCGTCTCTTCTTCTTTGGCCTTACGGTTTTCAAAGATGTAATTTATCAAACGTGGGATTGAAAAGAATTGGTGTCATTTCAAAAGACGGGCCAGTCAGCATCAGTCATTTCCACCGAATCGATTTTTCTGGTAGTCTTCAAATCGAGGCGCACAAACTGGGTCCGTCTAGTCCGAGTTCATTCGGCTTCTGCTTGGCGCCAGAGCCCGTCCGCTCGTAGCCCGTGTGGGGAACTGGACTGCCGTTCTACAGAATATTCCAGCTGATGGCTTGTGCCCGAAGCAGGGCCTGGGCTCCAGCCTTCCTCTTCTTGACCCCGTGCGCCTCTTTGAGCCAACCCTCCCGCAAGATTAACTTCTTTGGGTTTCACAGAGGATCGAGAACCAGGTCTCATTCCTGAAGTTCCCGAACTTTTCTTTACATGGCAGAAAGGTTTTAGACATTCCATTTAAGCAAACGCTAGGTGTTTGTATAGCTTACTGGATCTCAACCAGGGGAGTTTTTGAACCCTGGAAGGTACCTGTCAGTGGCTGGAGACATGTTTTTGGTTGTCACAGCCGAGGTGGTGTTAGGGAGGTGCTGCTGGTATCTGGTGGCCAGAAGCCAGGGATGCGGTTCAGCATCCTCCAGTGCACAGCACAGTCCACCGCCCCCACCCCCCCACCTCCGAGAATGATCCGCCAAGATGTCGGTAGTGCCGACGCTGAGAAACCCTGGGTGTGTACCGTTGAGTAGTTCAGCAGCAGGGGGCAGAAATAGAACGCGAACACAGAACCAGGTGGTTTTGGTGGGAACGGCTTCAGACTCGCAGCTTAGAGGCCCAGATTCTGTTCCCTGCCCTGTTGACTGGTTCGCTGTGTGACCTTGAGTGCATCCCTGGACTTGGCTGAATCTTGGCTTCCCTGCCCTTGAACGAGGCGGTCTTGATGGGCTCTTGCATTCTCCACCATTCTGTTACCCTGAGTTTTATCGATACAACCACACTGGTTATTATGTACGTGATAGAGTAATCTTCCCGGTTAGCACCTACGTGCGTAACCAGGGAGCTGTGAGGTCCTCAGGCAGCCCGGTGGCTTTCCGGCATCTGTTACTTTGGTGCCTTCTCTGTGTTTGCAGACACACCTTTCATACCCCCGGGTATATTGTTACGGTAATTCACATATGCAGGTGACCTTCATTCACTTTGCTCTTTATAGTCACAGGTTCAGTGCTCCGTGTTTACTCCTTTGATTCAAAAAAGAAAACACAAAACAAGGACCGGATTGCACATCTGTCGTTAAGCTCACCGCTCTCAGTGCCTTGCCTCCCATACCAGCCCGTCTTTATAAAGGTTGAGATGCAAAAGTAGTCTTGTTAGGCAGAAAATCCACACGAGGCCCGAGGGAAAGACGGGATGAGATGGAGAAGAGCTGACTGACTTTCTGATCCTGATTTCTTTATTTTTCTTCCCACTCTGGCTGACATTATAATGGTTCAGGCTCCTTAGCCGGGGAGGTATTTGCTTGCGCCACGTTCAGATACCGCCACCTCGTGGTAGATTCTTACATGACACTGTCAGTTGACTCCGGTCTTTAGAAATACTTAGCTCAGTGAATGAATTGGTCCTGGTGGTCCCAGCTCCCAGAAGGCTGGGTTGGGTAACGAGCTTCAGGCATGGACACAGGGTGACTTCTGGCCTTTCTTGATGCGTGTGGGAACGCTTGAGCCCAAAGTCATCGTAGCTTTGTACAGTTGGCAAGGACCTCTGTACCTTCCTTATTTTAGCCCAGCCCTCGTTTATGATGCCTCCCTGCCATCATGCGGTTCCCTCTGACTTTCTAGTTTCCCTAGGAACAAAACAGTCTGAGTTTGACCTCCAGCAAGTTTTAGAAAGATAAAATCTTAGTAAGATAAAATTCTAAATTGCCCAAACTTACAAAGCAAGCCCTGGGAATAATTTCTTCCATTGTGTTTTAAATGGAAGAAATGTGTTTAAATGTGTTTTGCCTGAGGAGGCAAAACATGGGACCGGGGAGTGGGAAGATAGACTGTAATCTGTAACATTTTAAATATTTTTACTATACTTTTATCTTCTTTGGGTAAAAAAAAATTTTTTTTTTTTTTTTTTTTTTTTTTTTAGAGAGATCACAAGTGGGGGAGAGGGAGAGAGAGGAGAGAATCCCAAACAGGCTCCATGCTCTGCACGGAGCCCAGTGCAGGGCTCGACCCCATGACTCTGGGATCACAACCTGATCTGAAATCAAGAGTTGGACACTCAACCGACTGAGCCACCCTGGTGCCCCTGTCTTCCTTGGATTTTAAACAGCAAATGTGCCGGGGTGCCCGGCTGGCTCAGTCAGTGGAACATGCGACTCTTGATCTTGGGGTCATGAGTTCGAACCCCACGTTGGGTGTAGAGATGACTTAAAAACAAAAATCTTTAAAAAAGCCAAATATGTCAGGTTTTGAAATCTTTTCCTATTTTCATTTCCCATTAGTATTTGCTAATCTAAATCTGGGAAAACCTTGATTTTGTCCACCCATTTACTGGCGTTTTATTACGAATACTTATACTCTGTTGAAAATTGTTGGCTTAAATTCTGCAGTTTTTTCACTTTATGCTTTTTTTTTTTTTTATCTCTTTTCTCATGCGGCTCGACAGACACACTCGCTGTAAGTGACCTTGGAATTCTTCACCTTGTTGGTCAGGCAGTAAGCACATCTTTGTGCAATGAATCAATGTCTGTAGGCTGGTAGGAGCTTGGCCACAAAGGGCGTATCTTACTATTATATTATTAATTATTATTTCAACATTAGTATTTATCGTGGCTATTAAAGTCGTCTAAGAACTTTTCTAAATGCTTTAAGTATTCATTCCTCTGCATTTTTTCCCGGACGTTAGTGGCTTACATTGTTTTAGAATGCCAGCTTTGCCCCGAATGTGATTTTCATTATGTTTTCTTTTCGTCAAGCAGTGTTGATGTCCTCGGGTCTCAGTGTCTGTCTGTCTGTCTTTAATGATGGAAAGGTCAGAGATTCCTAAGGTGAACGTGTGGAAGGTTGTTTCCTCCTTGCCTCATTGCCATTGCCCCCTGTGGTCCAGCCGGTTGCCTTGAAGGCTGAGAGCAGGCGGCCGGGCACGTAACGTGGGGTCTGCTGTGTGCTTTTTCTCACCCGGGGCAACGGCTCACCATACTTCGTTCTGGCAACTGCTTCCCATTGCCAGTTGCTCCGTGAATGTGGTGACGAAGCCTGGGATCACTGAGGATCCATTCCTTCATTTCCTTTTTCTCCTCATCGACTGCCATTGCAATGAGGGAGAAATTTTGTTAGAGCTGTACCGTCGGGTTACCTGAAGTGCTCGGGGTCACTGCCTGGTGTTAGTTATGTCCTGGACGGAACGCAAAGCCACGTCTAGGAGCCGTGCTGGGTGTCCGGGCTGGGGACGGAGATAGGGAGCAGTTCCGTCTGCTGGGGGTCAGGGCACCAAACCGGGGTTCCGTCCGCAATTCCGAGCTGGGGACTTCGGGGCCTCCCCTGTGGCGGGGGCGACCGGAAGAGCTGGACTTTGAGAGTCGGTGCCTCCGGCCACCCCAGAATGGAGCCGGCCTCGGTCCCCGACCGGGGAGGAGCCTGCAGTCGCTCTTTAACGCGTTTGGATTTAATTGGTACGTGAATAATTTGGTTGAGGCGAGAGCTGGTCGTCGGTGGACTGGACGTATCCCCCTGTCCGGGGTGCACGGGTGCCTAGATGTTCACGTTCGGAGCTCAGGTGGCCGAAGAGGAGCCGCACGGGCCGGAGGGACGTGCAGTGTGTGCAGAGGCGTCACGAGGCGCGGTGCTCCGTTGGGGGCTCCGCGTTTGCACCCGGGCTCTAACCACGTCTGCCTCCCCGGGGAGCGCTGACGCTCGCGTGTGCACACTCACACGTGGCGCGGGAAGACCGAATGCCCGCTTTGCTTGGCTTGGTGGAAAGGGCCTTGTCGCTGCGAGGGACGGGGCAGAGGCAGTCGATGAAATGCCGGAAGGAAGAATGTCCGAGGCCGTGTTGGGCTCTTGATTACAATAGATACGAGGCAAAAAGAAGCTGCCTCGTCAGGGTGGCTTGCTCGCCCCAGAAAAGCCATTTGGGACGCCGATCTGGCCCCGGGGCTGCCGAGGACACCGCAGTGAGAGGGGTTGTTGCCAAGGCCATGTCTGGGGTCAGCCGTGTCCTGAAAGTCACCGCGTTCAGTTAGGGTTTGTTTGGATAATTAAAAAAATTTTTTTCTGATGATAAAATATAGAGCGTGTGTTTAGTGTATAAAATGTGGGAAGGAACCATGCCAGATAAGGAAGGAAATGAAAAATGCCCCTGTCCCCTGCTCAGATACATTTAGGAGGACAGCTGCTGTCCACATTCGGGGTAACGTCTCTTGCCCGGTCTTTCAGGTATGACGGTCTTTTCTCCAAGTGTGATACGAAGGGGCGTCCCCCTGTCATCTTCTGTTCTGTGTGCTGGTTAAGCAGGTGAAAAGACATCTGTGACTGTTTAAAGAGCTTTTCAAGAAGTAACCAGAAGCCTGTTCCCGCAAATTTTCAGTATCAAAAGAAAAATGAAGTGCAGCATATTTAAACATATGCATGTATATGATGTGCATGTCTGTATCATGGCGTGTCTCTGGAACGCTCAGCAATCTCATATGTGCGCTGACTCAGAGTGTTCCTTTCTTGGCATCACGGTCCCGGGCCTCCCATGCTGTCCCCTCCTGACCCCCCGCGTGTCTCTTGTTTGTAGCGGTGACTCTTCGAGAGGACAGTGCCACGAGGTTGGAGAGGAGAGCACGCCATGTGTCTGCCTGCCTGTCCGATTATTCACTGGCGAGCGATAGTGGAGTATTTGAGCCTCCAACCAAAAGGTTAGAAGCCGATCTTCTCCCTCAGCAGCCCTTCCGCAGTGTTACTGTTTTTGTCGTTAATTTTTTTGAATGTTTATTTATTTTTGAGAGAGAGAGAGAGCGCGCGTGAGCAGGGGAGGGGCAGAGAGAGAAAGAGGGAGACACAGAATCCGAAGCAGGCTCCAGGCTCCGAGCTGTCGGCACAGAGCCCGACACGGGGCTTGAACCCACGAGCCGTGAGATCACGACCTGAGCCGAAGTCGGGCGCTTAACCGACTGAGCCGCCCAGGCGTCCCGTCCACAGTGTCACTGTTAAGCACGACGCGTGTACACACTGAGACTTCCACATATTGAAACTTTGCGTGTATCTCCAGGGCTAGAATCTTTGCCTGGCTTCTCTCAACTTGGATAGGTTGGGCCTTAGCGAGCCACAAAGAAAACTCCTCTGACTTCTGTGTGGCGTCTGGAGGTTGGCCCTCCTTCCGTGGTTCGAGGACGACTTCTTCCTGTTTGGCCCTGGCCAGTTTCAGGCTTAAGCCCATGAGAGCTGGAACAGGAGAACCCGTGTACAAGAGACACCCGCTTTTCTAGAAAGGCATTCGTTAGAAGTGAATGTTCTCCCTCCTTCCCTTCCTTCCTAAGCTGAAGGAAAGTGACAGGACACCTTTGGGGATTCTGGACTTTATTTTGATTTGATATGTTTGATGTCATTGTTTCCTTTCAGGTGTCTGTCAGACATTTCACTTATCACAAGTTTTTTAAAAGTTACTTTTCAGCTTTGCCCTGAATACCACACGTGGTTTTGAAAGACATCCCAAGTTATTTTCTCAAAAACAACAACCCTTTGTAGGCAGGCCCCCACTGAGATAGGGCATGGCAGGTCCCCAGGGCCCATGACAGTGCAGTCACTTAAAGAATTTGTTTATGTCGCGACTTAAGAAAGCTCTCCTCGGTGAGAAGCGCCCCTGACACGAGAGGGCTTCCGCCAAAGCGGCGCTGATCGGTTCCCTGCGGAATAACCCTGTGACTTCCGGTTTGTTCAGGAGTGAAGATAGCGAGGAGTCTGCACATGGAGACGCTTGTGGTAACGAAGGGCCCCAGATCCACGTTGGATTCTTGTGAGTACAGGAGCCTCCTAGAGATGATCTGTAGCGCGGGGCCCATCCGGCGACTCACGCTTCCAGGCCGGGCGGGCCGGCGGGAGCCCCCCGCCGTGGTCCGGGTGCCGCCCCCCGCCTGGACACCCCCAGCCTGCTTCGGCGTCTCGGCTGAGGGGACGGAGGTGGCGGGACGGAGGGTTGGGGTTGAGCCGCTCAGTCGCTGGCCTCCAGCGCCGAGAGTCACAGCCGGGATGACCCCTCGTGCCCGCAGCCAGAAGCCGGGTGGGCCGCAACGCGGAGCCTTTGGGTCCCAGTCCCCGTTTCAGGGAGAGCGGTAACCAGCGGTGTCGCGTCTAGCAAGGCGGGAGGCGTGCATGCCCACGACTTCCTTGGCTCGCCCCCGTCATTGGGCCGGGTGTTTCTCAGTGCCAGCGCAGTGGCCGTCCGGGACTGGGTCGTTCTTTGCCGTGGGGGCCGACCTGGGTGCTGGAGGGTGTGGCACGGGAACCTGGTCCCCGCTCCCCAGGTGCCGCTCACACATAACATCCCCCCCCCCCGCCCCCGCACCCGGTCACGACAGTAAGACGTCTCCTGACTTCGCACACGTCTGGGGGCGGGGGGCGGGGGGTGCAAAACCGCCCTCAGTCGAGGGCCGCCACTGTCGGTCCGAAGGAAGTTTCCACCGTGGGGGATGTGCGCTCAACGAACTCGCGTTTTGTTTTCTAGGCTCGACACTGCCAGCGAATGTCTTCTCGTGAATGTGTTCCAACTAAAGAATTTTGCGGGGCTGGTCATGAAGGAGGACTGCAAAGTGTAAGTAGGCTACCTGGCCGGCAGCGTTTCCTTTCGGAGGGCGCGCTCCTGGCCGCCTCGCCAGGCCTGCTCGCCGACCGGTTCTGCTCGGCGGCTTCGAGAGGGAAGAGGCAGCTTTGGAACCTGAGTTCCAAAGCGTATTCCTAAGAAAATACCGGGAAAGGTCTGAAACCCAAAGGATCGTAAGTTTTAGAGACAGTCGTCGTGACCTGAGGCAGACGAAGTTGAGGGAGCCGGGCCGGGCTGGTCACGTGCCGCGGCGATGCTGAGAAAGTGGCCAGCGGCAGTGTTTTGGTTTAAAATGTGCACCCTGGTCTGGGAGCTGGGTGATGTGGCGCTCGGCTCTCTGATCGCACAAGGGGAACAGAAAGCCTTCTCCCTGGGCCCCGGGGGCCCTTGTCTGCGCGAAGGAGAAGGAAAGACGCGTCGTTGCCGCTGGAAGGCGCTACCTCTGTGAGCTCCGCAGCCGGAGATGGGTCCCACTTACCAGGCACTGACTTTTAAGCCTTTCTCTTTACGCGTGTCTTCCCCCCTAGTCTCCAGGGGTACGTAAATTCTCTGGGCTTACTCTTAGTTGAGAAAAGGACCTTTTCCGAAAGACTTCAAAACTCGGCCCGTGGGCATCCGAACAGGGAGACCTACGTGTGCATCCATGCGTGTGGTTCGTGGATTCAATCGCACAGATCTGTCAGTAAGTGTCACCTCTCTGTTTTTTCCTCCCGCTTCCTGGTTCCAGACACATCCGAGTCTATTTGCCACCGATCGACTCCGGCACACCAAACACTTACTGCTCTAAGGCTCTGGGATTCCAGGCCCCCCTGGTATTTAATGAAATTTTCAGAATCCCTGTGCATTCAAGCATGTTGACGTTGAAGTCACTTCAATTATATGTGTGTTCAGTGAATCAGCAGCTGCAGGAAGAACTGCTGGTATGTCCCTCCCCTCCCCCCCACACTCCCCCCATTTCCTTTCGGCTCGCCTCCCCGCCTCCCTCCTTCCTTCCCCCGTGTTCCCATCGGTCTCGGTCTCGCTCCTGCCCCTTCTCCTCTTGTCTTTCTGCCTGCCTCTCTCTCTTCTTTGTCTCTGTCTCTCCATCCCCTCCTTCCTTCCAGCTCGCTCCTTCCCTCTCCTCCCTCCTTCGTTTCACCCGTGGTGGGCTGCTCAGAAATTGTCGTCCCCTCGCGTGACGCCTGTACCTGGGAGTGCACGCGAGGACAGAAAGCCATTGGTCTCGCCAGGTGTGCCCTACTTCAACTATGTCATCTCAACTAATACTTGCAAAACTGCTCTATTGCCCCCATTTTCAGTTGAGGGAACGAAGTACGGTTGAGAAACTGAGCAAATAAAAATAGAGCATGGGGACGCCTGGGCGGCTTAGTCGGTTAAGCTCCAGCTCTTGATTTCGGCTCAGGTCATGATTTCACGGTTCGCGAGACTGAGCTCTGTGTCGGGCTCTGTGCTGCCAGCTTGGGGTCTGCTTGGGCTTCTCTCTCTCCCCACCCCCCCCCGCCCCTCCCCCGCTCGTGTACGCATATGCCAGCGCGTGCGCACGCCCACTCTCTCGCTCTCAAAAGAAATAAACTTAAATAAAGCACCTTAAAAATTTTTTTTAGTTATTTATTTTTGAGAGACAGAGAGACACAGAGCACAAGTGGGGGAGGGGCAGAGAGAGAGGGAGACACAGAATCCGAAGCAGGCTCCGGGCTCTGAGCTGTCAGCACAGAGCCCGATGCGGGGCTTGAACCCACAGACTGTGAGTTCATGACCTGAGCCGAAGTCAGATGCTTAAGCGACTGAGCCACCCAGGCTCCCCTAAAGCACTTTTTAAAAAACTAAAATACAGGATGGTTCATGAAATGTGAATTTCACATAAACTATGGGTTCTTTTTTGAGTATAGTGTCCCGTGCAACATTTGGGATATACTTATGCTTTAAAAGAATGCATTGTTTACTTGAAGTTCACATTTCCTGGCTATCCTATCTTTTATCTGGTATCCCAGGAACTAAGCGCCAGCAGCTTGCGTTCAGTACCCCCAGCCACGTGCTGCCCGGGCCACGACTCGGCAGCCCGGGTGGCTTCTTTCCCAGACTGGAATTGTTCTCCTTGGTGTCCCCCCTCAGCAGTAGAACTAGATTGTGGCGGTCAGCCAGCCCTCTCTTGTTTCACAAATCCCTGAGCGAATCAGCGGCTCATCAGTTGGCAGACCCTGAGCCCCACCCACCACTCCACGTTGCCCATTCTCTGCCCCCGGCCCCCTTCTGGCACTCTCTCCGCGGGCTGAACCAGCCGTCGAGGAGCCTCCCTCAATCAGATCCTGTGCGACCACTTCCGTTTTCCTGCAGTCCTTCGAATAGCAATGAAAACATTCCGTCTTTCCGGTTAAGATTGGAGGGCGACCTCGATGTCTTACAAGATCCCCCTTGGCTGTCAAGGCGAAATCACTCACTGCCCGTTCTGCTTGTTAACACTGGTGCAGGGCATCGCTCAGATCAACTTGGCCGACTACGACGGGTCCGGCGAGATGCAGCTGCGCTGGTACGCGGTGCAGGTGTTCGGCAGCTGCGGGCCGCCCGGGCCGGGGGCCGCCGCCAGGGACCCCGCGCTGGCCGTCGCCGGGAAGACGGTACGTGTGCCCGCCCGTGGCGCCACCGCTTTCCTGCCGCCCGCACCCGCCGTCACGCGAGTCCACCCCTCACGAGCGTCTGTGCGCGCTTGGCATCAGAACGTAGTGGCGCCGAGAGGCAGTGTCAGGGGACGGCACGGAAGTAGGTTTCCGTAGCTGTGGCCATGCGTGACGGCGGGTTTAACGCGGACGAGCTGGTGACTGTGCGCCACACCTTGGTGGCTTTAAAATCGAGCCCTCGGAGCCGCTCGGGCCGGCCAGGCTAGGTCCCGGCGACACGCGGCCAGCCGCGGCTCAGGTGCGCCCTGTCCCCCCCCCCCCCCCCACAGGACGCGGGTGACGGCGCTGCTGGCCAGGACCACTGCCCAGCTGCAGGCCGTGGAGCGTGAGCTGGCTGAGGAGCGCGTGAAGCTGGAGTACACAGAGGACGAGATCCTTGAGATGGAGCGGAAGGAGGAGCTGGCCGAGGCCGTGTCCGAGAGGTAGGGCCCTTCCGCGCGCCGGGCGCATGGAGCCCGGCGCCAGGCCGCCGCCCTGGCAGAGGGCCCCGGGGCAAGAGGCTCTTCTCACCCACGCCTCCGTGGAACGTGCCGGACACACACTCTGTGCCGCCCGACGGCCGGGATGCTCACGGGGACTTTCGTGCAGCGCCATAGGAGGCGGTACCTTGACCCCTGTCCCCAGCTCCCCGCGCAGGCTTTTCACCCTCTCCTCGTGTTGTGGAGTGTCCCCGAAAGAGAGCGGCTGTGAATGGCTACAAGTATTCTGCTCTGCCGGGACTGGTATAATAAGGTCCCTTTCAGTTGTATTTAAGCAGCTTTTTTGGCCTATGATCTCCCTCCCACGCGGTTCACCGTTTCAGGTGAACGAGTCCGCGGCGACTGGGAGAGTCACAGAGTTGTGCCACCTTCGCCACAGTTGATTTCCGGGCACTTTATTCATCACATGAGAAAGAAACCCCTCTCTCGTTAGAGCAGTCGCGCTGTCCTCTTACCCTGGCCCCTGACCACCGCTCATCTCCTTGCTGTCCCCGTGGATTGGCCTGTTCTGGACATTTCACCCCCGGGGAGTCATGCACTGTCCCTTCGCATCGTACCTCAAACAGCCTCTTGGTGAACCCTTGACTCGGTAGAGACCGCTCTGCGGTTAGAGGCATAATTCAGATGGACAGGCTCTTCGAGTGAATGGATTTCTGTCTGGTCCTTTCTGGAGGCGCTTTTGTATTGCTTTATTTGCCTGTTTCTCCGTGAAGAGCATCCTCTATTTCCAAAGCTTCCTGCTTCTTCCCGATAGCTTTCCCTGAATTGATTTTAGGAATTGATTTTAGGGAGGGAAAGTGCAAGGCAGTGGGGGGAGCATTGTATTCAGGGACCCTCGGGAAGCTGGGAAGGCCTGGGAGGGAGGGTTCAGGATTCTGGCATCTTCGGCAGCTGCCATTGGGTGATAAAGACAGACAGACCTTCTCACTGAAAGTCCTTGTCACGTCGTCTTCCCTCTAAACCAGAAAAGCCCATTTACTTCTTGAGGAAGCACCTCTCCGACCACCGGAAGGCGCGTGGGTCTTGCTGCCGTGCTCTGAGCGCGGCGGGGGACTCAGCCCCTTCATGCGCGTTTTGTCTTTCCAGTTTTGTCAGAAACGATATATTTTATTTTTCTGACGCCACACCTCTGCCAAGGGGTTTTACCAAATTGAATGGAGGTTACACAGAACGTTCTGTGCGTGAGCTGGGGAGGCAAGGGAAGGATCCACAAAATGAAAAACAAAAACGAGATCCTGGGGAGCTGTGAGCATCCGTTCCGTTCCATGCGAGTCAAGTTCAGCTGGGAATTCCTGAGAAAGAACAGAAGAGGGTGGGGGGGACAGGGAAGGCCATGCTGGGGAAGAAAAGGCGGAGGGAAGGAAGACGGCGTTGACGCACCTGTCTGGGCTTTCGCGATGTCTGCCTTCAGGAGCTGGCAGGCCGACTCGGTGGACAGCGGCTGTAGCAGCTGCGCCCAGACCAGCCCCCCGCACCCCGAGCCCTGTTGCGTCGGCGCCGACCCCATCCGTGGACACACGTTTGCCGGCCAGGCAGACCCTTACAGCCCCGAGAAGTTTCAGCCTCCACCTCTTAAGGTCAGTGGAAGAGGGTGAGGGATCTATGCGGCCCCCCGAGGTCCTGCCGCACCGTCCCAGGCACCGCCCTGGACGACGAGCGGGAGGGCCCACATCCTCCATGGGAAACCGAGGGAGTCGGTGCGGGGGTGGGCGAGAAGACACTGGGGCCGACAGACTCATACGCGAGAGTAGGGTGGTGTGGCTTGCCCGCGACCGGGGCTGTGGGGAGGGTGTGGTGTAACGTGGGCCGTGCTGCTGGATGGGGGGGGGGGGCCACGGCCAAGGTGGTATTTCACTGGGAGCCGAGGGAGAGAAATGAGGGCCTAGATCTGGAAACAGAGTCACATGGGCCCAGCGGGTACCATCAGCTCTCAAGTAAAATGAAAGGACGGCTACGGCGAAACCTGGTAGGTTTGTACCCCTCCGTGCTGTGGGGCGATGACCCGTTCCCATCTTCGGGGCTCAGGATGTTTTGTGAGTCCCCGGGGTTTTGGACACTCGTGGTCTTTTTTCTCCGTCGGTGACGTGACGAACTGTGAAGTGTCCCTTTGCCCCTTCTGTTCACCCGATCTTAGCTGTGCTCGCGGCCGTATCTTCAGTGCAGAAATCTTGGTCGCTTGCGGTGATGTGTGTCTGAGGAAGCCGGAGAGGTGGGGAGACACCGCATCAGCGCTCTGTCGAGACTTTGTTCCCAAACGGTTCAACTCCCCGAAGCTTTTTATCAGCGCGGCCCCCGCTCTCCCCCCACAGCACAAGTACTGAGAGAAGTGGAACCCGCCTGCCTCAGTTTCCCCAGGCGCGGCCCACGCGGCCCCAACCGGGTGGCTTCGGGCTAGGCTGCCGGTAATGGCCATCGGGCAGCTTCTCAAGACCTTTGAAAGCTTCGGCTCAAACGGGGAGGGGGCCGTGGCCGGCTGGTTTGGTGGGTTGTCGTCATCCCCAGGCCCCGATTTGCATTTTGAAATACTTCACATCTACAGACGACTTGCCGGGATAGTAGAACGAACGCCCACCCGCCTCGCACCCGGGTTCCCCAGCTGCCAGTCCCTCACCGCGTTTGCACTGTCTCTCCACGTGCACGCGGGGAGGCGCGAGGCGTTGCACACGCGGCCGTGGAGGAAATAGTGCCTCGAGGGGGAGGCGGGCAGCAGGGTAATTCCGGACAGTACGAGGGTGCTTGCCGCTTGCGAGAGTCACGGGGGCTGCGAGTGTATCTCAGGGATCTGCGTTTATATCTCAGAAAGGTCGGGATTGTGAAACGGTGCAGCCTCTACGGGTAACAATACAGAACTTCCTCAGAAGCTTAACCGAGCTGCCGTATGATCCAGCAGTGCCGTTTCCGGATGTGTATCCCGACACTAGGGTCTGCACACACTGACGCTAGGGTCTGCAGGAGATACTGGCACGGCCAGGTTCCTGACAGCGTTATTCGTGGTAGCCTACAGGTAGAAGTCACCCCGGTGTCCACCGGCAGGTGGGTGGATAAGGCAAACGCCACACAGCCACCCAGCGGGATGTCATTCAGCCTCAGAAAGGAAGGAGATCCTCCTTCCACGCTGCAACAGAGGCGAACCCTAAAGACGTCGTCGTGCTAAGCGAAATAAGGCAGCCACAGGAGGGCGAACACCGAATGATTGCACGTACACGAGGTCCCTAGAGCGGTCAGATTCCTACGGACAGGAAGCACGGAGGTGGTGGCCAGGGGCTAGGGGGCGGGAGGACGGGGAGTTGTCGTTTAATGGAGACAGTGGCAGTCTGGGAAGATGAAAAAGTTCTAGGGCTCTGTGTTGCAACAGTGGGACTATATTTAACACTGTTGATCTGTACACTGAAAAATGGTTAAGGTGGCAGATTTTATGTGGTTTTTACAATAAAAAAGAATGAAAGGTCACGGAAGCCTCACCGAGAAGGGAGTTTTTGAGCGGAGGCCTTGAGAAAGGAGTCTCCGGAGCCGTGTGCGGGCCCCGGGGAACAGCATTCAGGTACAGGGAGCTGCACGTGCAGGCCCACGGGCGGGGGTGGGGGCTGAGAAAACAGCAGTGAGGCCGGTGTGGGGCAGGGGGTCGTCAGAGCCGAGGACGGAGAAAAGTAGAAGGACCGGATCACACAGGGTCCACTCGGGACCCTCCCTTTTCTCTGAGATGATTGGGAAAGTGGTGGGTGGTTTGGGGCCCAGGATTGACCTGATCTGACGTAAGGTTTCTCGTTGATTTTCCTTTGTCTAAAATAATTTGGGGGGGGCACCCGGGTGGCTCAGTCGGTTAAGTTTCCGACTCCCGATTTTGGCTCAGGTCACGATCTCACGGTTTGTGAGTTCGAGCCCCATGATTCTCTCTCTCTCCGTCTCTCTGCCCCTCCCCAACTCATGCACGTGCTCTCTCTCTCTCTCTCTCTCAAAATAAATAAATTAATAAATGGAATAAAATAATTTTTTGACATGTAATTGACAAAAATGAACTATTTCAAAGCAAACGATTCAGGGGCATTTAGTATGTCGCCAGTGCAAGCAACTACCACTCTGCCTAGTTCCAGAACGTTTCCATCACCCCAAAGTAAAACCGCGTGCCTATGAGACTCACTTGCCAGCCCCCCCTCCCCAGCCCCTGGCCGCCAGCAGTCTGCTTCCTGCCCGGGAACTTGCCCATTCTGGGAACTGCCCTCCGTGCATGGACAGGTGGGCTGTTTTCACCTTTGGCTGTTTGGATAACGCGGCTTTGAATGTTCGTGTACAAGTAGTTGTTTGAACACCTGTTTTCAGTTCACTTGAGCGTGTGGCTAGGAGGGGAACTGCCAGATCTAACTTCGGCCTCACCGGAGTCTCCCTGGTGACTGTGTTGAGAAGAGATGGGGGAGGGGAGGGAGATCTGGAAGAGGGGGACACCGGTGAGAAACCCACTGTGCTGATCGGGCGCGAGATGCTGGTGACCCAAATGGAAGGTTGGTGACAAGCGGTCAAAACATGCTTCCTCATAAACCTGGAGCCAGTAGGATTTGATCTTGGACCAGATATGGTGTGTACAAAAGAGAGCAGAGTCCAGGATGACAGGAAGTTGGGGTTTTTTTGTTTTGGTTTTTGTTTTGTTTTTTGCACGAACCATCAGAAGGTAGGGGTTCTCGGAGGAGGTGGAGAGGTGTGTATTAGGGGGAGAAATTAGCAGAAGTTGTTTTGGACGTAAGTATCAAATGCCAGTTAGAACTCCAAAGGCAGAAGGCCGGGACGGTTCATGTGAAGCTTATTGCTCGTGTTCTAGAAAAAGTCATGGTAACGATGAGCTACTGTCTAGGTTGATAAAGAAACCAACACAGAAGATGTCTTCCCAGAAGAAGTCGCGAGTCTTCCGAAGGAGAGGCCCGGCCGCAGGGCCCGTGGGTCGCCTTTTGTCCGGAGTAGCACGATTGTCCGTTCGCAGACCTTCTCCCCCGGAGCACGAAGCCAGTATGTCTGCAGAGTAAGTTGAAATTCCGTTGCCACCTGTCTGGACTGTTTTCTTCCCCCCACCCCCTTTGTCGTGTGTTATTTTCACCGTTTATGCTAAAAGACACACGTGTTCCCATGCATACCAGTGATGAGCACCACGCGTGTATGGATGGAAAATCAGTATTGTGGCTTCGTCTCCCCTCACCCACGCGTATGTGACTCTGCATCTGTTCGAGATTCTAATACATTCCTCCCCAGATTTTCAGTCTGTATGCACACCAGCTCGTGGTACCCGGGAAGCAGGGCCAATCAGTTCTACATCGGCCTAAGGAATGACAGTTTGGAACAGGGAGTATCCTGAATTGGATTGAGATTGGGAAGTCGGGCCACTGAGTGGCTGGAGGTCTTAAAGTGTAGCTGTAGCGGGGTCCCAGGGAGGATGGCAACCTTGAAGACTCCGGACACTGAGGCAGGGTTCTGACCCCCCCAGCATGTAAATTCTCCCCCCGAGGGTGATGGCCGGAGATGCTGGGTGCTTCTCAACCTTGGCTGGCCGTGCGGTCAAGTCATGTTGGCAATGGTGGGGGGTGGGGGTGTTGGGCAGGTGGGAGGGCGTCACAAAATGCTAGTGCCCGGGTTCCCAAGATTCATCATTGGCCATGGTGGGGCCTGGGCATCAGGCTTGGGGAAGCCCCCATATGACTGTGATATGGAGAGCCCCGAGGTAGGTAGAGGGGGAGAGCCAATCCGCTGTGGTCCTTGAAGATAGGACAGCGTGTTGGGGGTTGGCGAACAGTGGCGGTGTGACAGTAACAGCACGGAATAGGAAAGAGAAGGGAATTTGAAGGGTAAATAGTCATGACACAGTGGCCTGATGCAGCTGTTTGGGTTGAGGAGAACTTGGACCCTTCCCACCTCTGAATCGGGCTCGTGGAGGTAAAGCTCCTTCGGTTGCAGGGGACCGCCAAGGAGCTGGCTCCATTTGGGCAAAAGCAAAGTTCAGTCGTACGAGAGAATCAGGCTCAGGCCTGGGAGCGTGGTCCAGGGGTCCCCGAGCCCATGCTCAGGTTCAGGAACTTGCTAGGACTCCGAACTCGGCAAAGCCGTTACACGCATGATTGTGGTTTATTACAATGAAAGCATAGAGACCGAGGTCGGCAGGGGGAAGAGGCGCATAGGGCACCGTTCAGGAGAGACCTGGTGCAAGCTCCCAGTTCTCTTCCAGTTGCCTGGATGGCTCTTGGCACTGGTCACTGCCGGGAGAGGCCGCAGGCATGGAGTACTGCCAACCAGGGGTTTGCGGGGGGCTGGTCACGTAGGCACAGCTGATGGCCTGCATGGCTGACCTTAGTTTCCAGCCCCTCCGGAGGTCAAGCTGATGGCCTGAGGCCCCCACCATAAATCACATTGTCAGCAGAGCCTGTGTGGTTTGGCCCGAGGTCCCCAGGTAAACAGGGATGCTTAGGCAAGACATTCCAGGGCTTCACGGGTCACTTCCCGGGAGCTAGGCAAGGACCAAACCTTTCTTGGGGAAAAGTTAATCCTTTATCCTGTGGGGGGGGACAGTGAACAGGAGGGGGTTGGGGCCACGTGGCCCAAGCTGCTCCTGTGCCATTTGCCAGACCTGCTGTGCGTCTCCCCACAGAAGCGAGGCGTCCGATCGCGGCTGCCCTGGGTCGCGCAGGGTCAGGCCCGGACACTCCCGCCCCATCAGGCCGCAGCCCTGTGGGGGCTGATGCTTAACCAGACACCTGGAGGCACGAAACAGAAGGCTACCCTCACGTCCCTTCCTCACCTTAGGCCGAACCACTGCAGAGTGGGTTCGGGTCTGCTCAGTGAGCAGGGCAGGGAGGTAAAGGAGGAAGTCTTTGCTTCCCCAGAGAGAGGTTTCCACCTCTGGTGCCGTGTTCTGCGCCCTGCATAAAAGCGTGCATTTACAAGTGATGCTTTTAGAGGTCTCTTTGTTTTTGTATGTTTGTGATGATGGGGCGGGGAGGCACGTACACTGGTGTGCCACAGCATTTCCTGAGTCTTCTGGGTCAATTGGCATGCAAGATACGGCCACGAAGGCAAGGACTTTGGCTTTCGCACAGATACACACGGATCCTGAAGCGCGAACCCGCCATCGGATGTCTTGGCTCCCATAAAGAAGGCGTTCTTTCTTTTGCTTCTTAAAAGCAGACCTTTTCCCTGGCAGAGCGGGTGTTAGGGCTGCTGGCTCGTCCTACTACCAGGAATGAGTCTCTCGGAAAGCCTTTTTTTCCCAGCTCTTGCCAAAGCCGGAAACAGAGCAAATGAGAACGCCTGATAAAAAGTCAAAGGCGCTGAAGTCCGTGCTGGCTTCCTGAGCGTCACACAGGACGTCCCGTCACAGTTGGTATCAAGGAGACAGAAATCTTGTGGACTCTACCACCCTGGAAACTTCGCGTGGTTTCGTTGATGTGGCACATGAAGGAGGACAGGGGGTTGGTTTGCGTATTCAGTTTGTTTTCGCTTGTCTTCAGTTTGACTCGAAACTCCTGTGTAGTTTGTCTTCACCGAACCCGCAAGTCTTGCTAAAAAGCCCCCGTAGCCGTGAGCGCGTTCGGGTACCCGTGAGGAGAAATGAGATCAGTTCAGGGTACACCGAGAGAATGAATATCGAATTTCTGCGAAAGTGTTTCTGAACCTCATTTCTTTTTGGCACAGCTTTATCGTAGTGACAGCGACAGTTCGACCCTGCCCCGGAAGTCCCCCTTTGTCCGAAACACCTTGGAAAGACGAACCCTTCGCTATAAGCAGGTATGTGCCACAGAAACTGATACGGAGTCTAGACTTACCCTGGGAGTTATTGTTACAAAAGTTAAAAGGTGGGGGCTCTTAGGTGGCTCCGTCTGTTGAGCGTCCGACTTCGGCTCGGGTCACGATCTCGTGGCTCGTGAGTTCGAGCCCCGCGTCGGGCTCTGTGCTGACAGCTCGGAGCCTGGAGCCTGCTTCGGATTCCGTGTCCCCCTCCCTCTCCGCCCCTCCCCCACTTGTGCACGTGCACGCACTCTCTCTCTCTCTCAAAAATAAACAATAAAAAATTTAAAAAAGGTAATATTTTAGGTCACGTTAATTAAAAGGTAATATATTTATTTCCTCATTGACTGCGTTATAATTTTCAGAAGCCTATGTAATGTCAAAATATTGCCAATATTTCTTAATGTCCTAAGATAACATCATGATCTAGGATAATTCATGATCTTTCCGTTTTTAAATATAATACATTCATGAGCAACCATCCTAGATGAGAAAAAACCATCCTTTTCTCTTTTTTGACAAGGGAACACACAGAGTTGAGAAAATGGGAATCTCAGCCCAGAGCCTTCCACATAGGCCTGTTTTACCGGCTTCGTTCCCTTTACCCACCGAGTTCTTTCTCTACATCACGCAGGTTGACAGCGTTGTGCCGCCTTCAGTTTGTGAGCCAGTAGTTCCTTATATTTTTCAGGCTGAGATTCTTTTAAAGAAACAGTAAGTCCCACGTTCCCACGTTGCTCTACTCAGAGCAGCTGCTGACTGGGAACGAGAAGACAGGACAGAGTTCAGCTCCGTCGGTGTTTTTCAGCCGGCACGCTGGTGGCAGTTTGACTGGGTCATCGCTGTGGGGGCCGCCCTGGGCGCTGGCGGCCGTTGAGCTGCCTCCCTGGCCTCGATCCGCTAGTAGCCAGTGGCACCCGCCCTCCCCTCAAGCCGTGATGACCCAGAATGCCTCCGGACGCTGCGGAGAACCAACCGAGCTCTACCGCGAATTCAGCAGTGCTTTTAAATGAACCTGCGTTTGTTAAGTCACGTCGTGTATTTGCATTAAATGTACGTATGCGTGCATGCTGTACGTGTGCACAATAGTGTACGTGGGTGTAGAAAGCATACAGTTCCTCAGTCCACTGATCGATGCCCACTGAGGTGTGCTACAGTGAGTGCCATTCCTAAGGTTGCCTCCCATTGAGCGGGAAGTACCGTTCTCCACTCCATACACAAAGTTCGCTTTTCATCTCAGGACTTTTCTTAAACGTGGCGGGTTTGCTTACTTGAGGCTTCTACGGGGAGGGAAGGTTTTGACAGCTTGCGTGTGTGCCTGTGCAATCTTTTAGCATGGATCATTTAAGATTGTCCAGTATATTTGTTCGACTTTTCACAGTGGCTGTATTTTCTGCTGCCTTTGTAATTTACTTAATCCGTTTTCTCTTGTATTTAGGTTTGGTCAGTCATAAACTTTATTTTTTAACGTTTATTTATTTTGAGAGAGAGAGAGCAAGAGAGTGTGAGCGGGGGCGGGAGTGGCAGAGCGAGAAGGAGAGAGAAAGAATCTTAAGCAGGTTCTGCACTGGGACTCAAACTCCCGAACCGTGAGATCGTGACCTGAGCTGAAATCAAGAGTCGGACTAAACGTTTAACTGACTGAGCCACCCAGCCGCCCCCTGTCATAAACTTATTTTTTAAGACTTTATTTTTGAGCTATCTCTCTACCGAACATGGGGCTCGAGTTCAAAATCCCTCGATCGAGAGTCCCACGCCCTACCAACTGAGCCAGCCAGGTGTCCCTCGGTCATAAACTTTAATTGGATTACTTTTGATTACTTTTACATGTCATGAGTTGTGCCTTTTATTTGTTTTTTGAAATATTTATTAGAGAGCAAGAGAGCATGAGCAGGGGAGGGAAAGAGAGAGAGAGAGAGAGAGAGAGAAAGCGAGCTCATGTGCGAGTTGGGGAGAGACGGAGACAGAGAATCCCTAGCAGGCTCTGCACGGTCAGCAGAGCCCGATGCGGGGCTCAAACTCAGGAACCGTGAGATCATGCCCTGAGCCGAAACCAAGCGTCGGACGCTTAACCGACCGAGCCACCCAGGCGCCCTGAGTTGGGCCTTTTAAGTGCAAGTCGAAATGAAATTTCGTAACCAAAGAAAATGCACGTTTTGGGGCTTGATGTATGTTGTCAGGCAGAACCTCAGAAAGATCATACCCGCCCCCGATCCCGGCAGCTCCGTCTGAGCGGCTCTGTTTCTTCACGCTTTCGCAAATGCGTGGGGCCTCGGGAGACGGGCCACCTGCGTCACTGACTTGATACTGGAGACTTAGCCTCGCCCACGCCTGTGGTTCATTTGACATCGTCCACGCGTGGGCAAACGCCCCCCCACCCCGACCTGTGCGGCAGCTGCGCCTCCCCTGCCCGCGTGCCGCGTGGCAGAACCTGGCGGGGGGCGAGGGGGTCCGGGCTCGCTGCGGCCCCTGCCCTCCCCGCCGTCAGCGCACGCGCTCAAAGCTGCCGCCTCCCGCAGCCCTGCAGGGCCTCCCTGGCCGAGCTCATGGCCCGCACGTCCCTGGACCTGGAGCTGGATCTCCAGGCCTCGAGAACGCGGCAGCGGCAGCTGAACGAGGAGATCTGCGCCCTGCGCGAGCTGAGGCAGCGGTTGGAGGACGCGCAGCTCCGAGGCCAGACCGACCTCCCGCACTGGGTGCTGCGCGACGAGCGGTTCCGGAGCCTGCTGAAGGAAGCCGAGAGGCAGGTAGGAAGCCGGCGCCCGCCTCGCCGGCCCCTTGGCGTCCTGGGCCCGCCCGGTCGCGCTGACGAAGCTGTACTTGAAACCATCCGGGTGCTCGTGTGAAGGAGCTGGGTCCCTTCCCCCCGTGGGCCAGGCAGCCGGTGTCCCCGGTGGCGCCGACGCACGTCTTTTGCAGCCGCCTCGGGTCGGGGTGGCGGGGGGAGCGCTGGAGGGAGGGACCCCAGGACCCTCCGGCTGGCGTCGCCATTCCCCGCTCTGCGGTGGAACGTTCCGTGTCGGGTGTCTGCAAGGCATGACCCCGCGGGGACCCCAGTAGCCTCTGTGAAGATTCCCTGTCGGGGGTGGGGGTTGTGTGGATGGGGCAGGCCTTTCTCCCCTCCGCGACCCGGCGGCTGGGAGCGGCTTAGCAACAACGCCTTGTTCGTCCCACGCTGCTCTTCCAGACGAGACAGACCAAACTTGACTTCCATCAAGAACAGGCAGCTGAGAAGATGCTGAGGAAGGCCTCCAAGGGGGTCTGCCAGCTGCGAGGGCAGAACCACAAAGAGCCCGTCCAGGTGCAGACCTTCAGGTAGAGGCGCCACGGCCCCGCTTCCTTGCGTTCCTTGCACTGTCACACCTTCGTCGTCACCACAAGCATAAGCGTGACAAAACCCCACGGGCGGTTCCGAACAAACCCGGAATCCCCACTGCCGTCAGCATCTTGGTGTTTTCTGCTCCTTTGTGTCTAGGAACTGGGTTCCTGCTGCTTGCAGTCATAATGCGGGTTCCCGTTTGCGTTTCGTTTTTTGTCTTTTAATGAAAATATCCTGGGTTGCCACATAACCTGTTAGCCTTTCTGGCTGTCACGTTTCATGTAACATAGAATTTGCCCAACTACTCTATTTTACAACCTTTCCAAATATCTGCTATTGTGAACAACACGGTGGTTTACATACATATACACACGTATCACCTGTGCCTCTTCACTTAACTTTTTATTGAAGCATAGTATACATACAGGGACGGGTGCCTTTTGTACGTGTAAACTAGTCCGGTGGGTTGTCGCAACGCCACACGGCAAGAATCAAACATTATCAGCACCCCCCGATATGACCGTATGAATCGCATACGTCAGTTTTCTGTTTTTGCTTTTCGTAGGAGAATTAGTTATGTCCATATTCTTTTGTGTCTGACTTTTTTTTTTTAATATATGAAATTTATTGTCAAATTAGTTTCCATACAACACCCAGTGCTCATCCCAAAAGGTGCCCTCCTCAATACCCATCACCCACCCTCCCCTCCCTCCCACCCCCCATCAACCCTCAGTTTGTTCTCAGTTTTTAAGAGTCTCTTATGCTTTGGCTCTCTCCCACTCTAACCTCTTTTTTTTTTTTCTCCTTCCCCTCCCCCATGGGTTTCTGCTAAGTTTCTCAGGATCCACATAAGAGTGAAACCATATGGTATCTGTCTTTCTCTGTATGGCTTATTTCACTTAGCATCACACTCTCCAGTTCCATCCACGTTGCTACAAAAGGCCATATTTCATTTTTTCTCATTGCCACGTAGTATTCCATTGTGTCTGACTTTTTAAAAGATTGAGGTGAAATTCACAACGCATAAAAGTCACCATTTTATTTTTTAAAAAATTTTTTTTTCAACGTTTTTAATTTATTTTTGGGACAGAGAGAGACAGAGCATGAACGGGGGAGGGGCAGAGAGAGAGGGAGACACAGAATCGGAAACAGGCTCCAGGCTCTGAGCCATCAGCCCAGAGCCTGACGCGGGGCTCGAACTCACGGACCGCGAGATCGTGACCTGGCTGAAGTCGGTCGCTTAACCGACTACGCCACCCAGGCGCCCCAAAAGTCACCGTTTTAAAACGGGCAACTCCGTGACATTCAGTACGGTCACCGTGTTGTGTGGCCGTCCCCGCTGTCCAGTTCCAGAACCTTTCCTTCACCCCAGAAGGAAACCCCATCCCCGTTAAGCGGCCACTGCCCGTTCCCCTGCTGCCCCCTGCGGCCCCTGGCACCCCCAGGCGGCTTTTGGGCCCTTACATGGAAGTGGCCTCATACGTTATGTGACCTTTGTGCGTGGCCGCTTTCACTTAGGACAATGTCTTTGAAGTTCACGCGTGTGTATGTAGCTCGTGTCAGTACGTCATTCCTTTTTATGGCTGAATAATCTGTGCCTTTTAGCCTTAATGTTTCTATACACTGAATTTTCATGTCGCCATCATAAAAGAACATAAAACACTATCACCGCCCTCCCTCAATCATGATTTAGAACTCCTTCATTTGTAGAGAGATTCATTTGTTAATAAAGGAGATATTTACAGAGCACCTGCCATAGGCCAGGCACCGTTCTAGGCACCGGGAACAAACCCTTGTCCTCATGGGGCTTCATAACTTCCATCAGCATTTAGAGAATCTGTATACAGACAGATGTGTTGTTAGGAATTTAAATTCATTTTTTTTGTATGCTTAAGAAAGGCCATCATTGACACGAGAGCCTCCCATCAGCTTTCGTCGCACGTATATCTGCTTCTAACCTGTCATTCTTTCCAATCCCAGGGAGAAGATAGCATTTTTCACAAGACCAAGGATTAACATACCTCCTCTGCCTGCCGACGATGTTTGATACAGTGCTTTGTACACATGAAGTATTTATCTGCCTGTTTTATTTTCATGAAGTTCTTAGACTAGCTACATTTGTCTTTAAAATATTTGTGCAAAGCTATTAATATACACCTTTTGTAAAAAAAAAAACCCACATCTATATCTATACATATATATTTTATAATAGTGACGGCAACAGGGCTTGGCTTTCCCTCGTTGTGAAATTGACATCTCTGAAGACAGGTTATTTTATAAAAGATCAACTATCATGTTAAGAGTGTACAGTTTTTACGCTGTTTTATTTGACTTAAAGGCTGGAAGACAGAAACAAAGTGAGTTCAGGCAAATTCACTGTATTGTAATTTATTTATAGTACTTTTTTTTTTCCTTGAAGGAAAATACTGACGTTCAGATGTATTTTAAGACTAAAATTGTGTGCTTCAGTATTTGTCATGCAGTAGAACGGAACTTTGGGGCCGGTTTTGTTTCTGACACCCAAAACGCAAACACTCTGTGCTCAATCCATCGCTTGTAGCCGTCTCTCGCGTGTCTTCACCGTGCCCGGTGTGCACGCTGCGGTGGCCCAGGGCCGGGTCACACGCCGTGCGGGCACCGCAGAGCTGTCTCCCGTGCGCAGTGCGCGCCACGAGCCTCCCGTCCTGCCGTCTCTCCGCGCATCCCCGCGCTTCCCCCCGTGAGTCTGACGCGGGCCCCGAGCCCCGGCATCCTGGCCTCTAGCCTGCCTGGCCGTGGTGGCTGTCCGTGGGGGCTGTCCGCAGGCAGCCCCGCCTTCTGAGTCCGCTCCCCCTGACCTTGGCCTCCGAGGCGGTTGTGGAGCTCCTGCGCTACCACCGTGCCGCGAAGGGAAGTGACGGGAACCGGGAACGCGCGTGTTCGCAGACTCCGTGAATCCACGGATGGACGTGGCGGTTATGACGTAGAAGTGATGGCCTTGGAAGGCGCTTTTTTGTGGAAGGAAGTGTGTGTGGGTAATGACGATTACCCAGTGGGTCTCTTACAGGAGAGTATTTGATTTAAATCAAAACCCGCCCCCCTCCCAGTACTGGACTCTACCCAATATTTCTTAAGAAATCTTAGAAGTAGTTCACGAGGCAAAAAAAAAAAAAATTTATGTAATAAAAATATACCAATATTCTTTTAAAATGCCAAATGATATAAATATTTCGCCTAATACATATTTATTATCTATGAAATGCACTCTCCTTTACGAGGCCTCAGAGAAGTAAACGAGGTGGGTCACATGGAACGTAAAAAGAAAACCGAACTCTCTTCCTAGATCTTTCTGCCTCTCCCTGGGAAATGCCCCGCCCCCTCTAATCAGTGTCTCGCCCTTCTCCTTAGTCTGTAACCGCCCCCTCGTGTAACCTGCCTGCCTTTTTACATTTGTTAAAAATGAATTTTGTAAAAGCATTTCGTTGACACAGACCCGTCACAGACAGTGGCGTTTGTCAGTGGTGCTGGGACTGAAGATCGTGCGTTCGCAGCGCCCAGCTCTTGCTCTGTATTTCCGCCTCTAGTCTCGCTTTTTTTTTTTTTTTTTTTTTTTTTTTGCTAATTTCTCTGTGTACATAACCCACAACAGAGGCAGAGACGCGCAGACCATCAGTCCTTGCCAGAACCGCCCGACCGCAGACGGCGCGGCCGAGCAGGTGACACCGGGGGCGGGCCCCCAGCTGTCGAGACTCTCAGCTCCAGCGGAGAACCGCCTGCCTCCGGACTTGGGTGTGTGGAGGGCACGTCACGCCCGTCTCGGGCACACCGCTCCCTGGCCGTGCAAATGTGTCCTGGAGGCACTGCCTGGCCGCTGCTCCTCAGCGGCCGCCACGCGCAGCTCTCTCCGCAGGAGGGGGGCCTCGGGGGGCTTTTCCGGCACCCTCCATCAAGTAGCAACGTGGGGAAAACCCCCTGTGCCAATGCAGAAGGCCCTCACCCCAGGGCTTTCACACAACTCTCACTGCCCGGCATATGCAGGGTTCTGTTGGGTGTGCGCCCGCACCCCAGGGTTGGTCATTTGTTTTTTCAATCCCTATTCCGGTGCCAGTCCAAGGGGTGCTTGTGTCTGTCACCTCTCCAGTTACTTCTCCCGCGTCCCTGCGAGAGTCCGCCTTTGCACCTGAACGGTACCAGAGTGCGCCAGGAAGGAAAAGCCAGCCAGATGGAGGAGGTGGAGGGCGAGGGCCCGGAAAGGGCACAGGGACGGCGACAGAGACCAGCCCAGCTGGCAGGTGGACAGGAAGCACCATCACTGGCTTGTCTCTCGTGACCTGGGTTTCCAGCTTCTTTCTAGTTAAGACAGCCACCCCCTAGAAAACCCCCACGCGCCAGAAAACTGAAGGCCTGTTGTCGTAAGGGGTGTTCTCATCTTCTGTTTGAACTTGACCATAACCGTGCCGTGGGATGAGAAAGCTGCCGTGTTTTATCAGCAGGTCTGGTCCAGAGACGATCCGAAGTCTGCCACCAGGGCTCTTTAGAAACAGCGCGACGAGTAAAAGGGAATTTGGTCTTCATGTCACCCGATCACAGAATTGTCACTGCTGAAATAACCTTCTGTCGTGGGAATAAGTTATAATCAGTACTCATCTCTGTTTTTGTCACTGTTCCCTACTTGCATTGTTTGTATTGTTGGAAAGTATTCCTCCTATAAAATTAAACTAACCTGCCTTAAGAACAGAATGGAGATGTGTGATTTTTTTTTAAAGAAAAACGTAATCACGTGGGCTTAAGTATATAAAAATGTACATTTTTTAAACATAAAAACAGGTATAAGAGTAGAACGGTAACACGAACACACGTGCGGCCATCCTCCATACACCTTCTCTGTTTAAAGAAAAATGTAATCACATGGGCTTAAGTATGTGCACCTTCTCTGTTCAGCTACGTATTGCTGACTTCTAATGCCATTCAATAGCCGGGGTTCACCTTTCCAGTGGTCTCGTGGGTCATTCGCTTTTTATGTTGTTTTTTAAATAGGCTTCCCGCCCAGCACGGAGCCCAGCTTGAGGCTTGAACTCACGATCCTGAGATCAAGACTTGAGCTGAGAGGGATAGTCAGACACTTAACCGACTGAGCCACCCAGGCCCCCGTCATTCTTTTTTTTTTTTTTTTTTAACTGAACACAATCCAAATATACATTTAATGGGATTTCTTCACGCCGATGGGTTTTTTTGGTAACCGTTTTCTTGAGATAGAATTCACGTACCATATAGTTCACTGTTTAAAGCATGCAACTCGGGGCGCCTGGGTGGCTCAGTCGGTTGAGCGTCCGACTTCAGCTCAGGTCACGATCTCGCGGTCCGTGAGTTCGAGCCCCGTGTCGGGCTCTGGGCTGATGGCTCGGAGCCTGGAGCCTGCTTCCGATTCTGTGTCTCCTTCTCTCTCTGCCCCTCCCCCGTTCATGCTCTGTCTCTCTCTGTCTCAAAAATAAATAAACGTTAAAAAAAAAAATGTTTAAAAAAAAAAAAAAATAAATAAATAAAGCATGCAACTCCTCGGTATGTAGGATATTCACAATTGTGCAGGTATCACTACAATCAATTGTAGAACTTTTTCATCACCCATTAACACTCCCCCTCCCCCCCCCCCCCCAATTCTCCCAACCCTTGGCAACCACTGACCTGTTTTCTGGCTCTATGGATTTGTCCACTCTGGACATTTCCTATAAACAGAATCATACGGTGCGTGGCTTTTGCGTCTGGCTTCCTTCACTCAGCATTGGGTTTTCCAGGTTCATCCACGTTGTAGCAGGCGTCAGGACTTCATTCCTTTTTATTGCTGAAGAATAATCCACTGTGCGGATAGACCACGTGTTGTTTATGCGCTCACCAGTCGACGGACATTCGGGTTGCTTCCACTCTTTGGCCAGTATGAATAATTCCGCTTCCATCATTCATGTTCAAGTCTTTGTGCGGACGTATGTTCTCCTTTCTCTTCGGCCTGTACTAAAGGTGGAGCTGTTGGGTCGGACGGTAACCCTGTGGTTAACCTTTTGGAGAGCTGCCAGACCGTTTTCCCAAGCAGCCGCGCCATTTTACATTCCCACCAGCAGTGTGCATGGCTCCCGATTTCTCCACATCCTGGCCGACGCTTGTTACGTCATTTCGACCATGGCCGTCCTAGTAGGTGTGAAGTCGTATCTCCTTGTAGTTGCGTCTGTCTTTACAGGATCTATCCCTCCACCCCGCGCCACCCCCCCACATACACACCCTGATAATTTGTTGAAGAAATAAGATTGCATGTTCTCCGAGCCTCCCGTGTTCTGGCCTTTGCAGCGTCCCTCTGGAGGTGCCTGGGTGGCTCTGTCGGTTGAGCGTCCGACTCTCGGTTTTGGCTCAGGTCACGATCTCACGGTTCATGAGTTTGAGCCCCACATCGGGCTCTGCGCTGACGGCACAGAGCCTGCTTGGATTCTGTCTTCCTCTCTCTCTGCCCTTCCCTCGCTCACACTCGCACTCTCAAAATAAACTTAAAAAAATTTTTTGAAGTGTTCCTCTGAACTTCATTTTCCATTAATAAATACTATGGGGGGAAAAGCTGTTGTTGAATCTACAAGTTTGGTCGGATTCCCTTTTGATCAGATGCTTTCCCTTTTTTGGGGGGCGGGCGGGGGCGGAGAACGAGTGGCAGGAATTTCTATTTTCATCCATCTGGTGGCTTGCAGTGTCTTTTTTGTAACGTTGGAAACCGTTGCCAATCGACACCTAGATCCATAACTCACTAAGGTTGCAAAGTGAGGATATTCGAACGCTATCAATTGTTTTTAACTTACTTTGAAATACCTTTATAAAGAGAGAACCTAGTGGTACAGTTTGTATGGGTAAAGCAAGATAGGTGCTTAGTTTTTTTTCTCGACCAGCTCTGAAAATAGTGGATTGCTTTCCTAGCATTATGCAGTGGTCACCGATTTGTTCTTGGTTTTTGAAAAAAAAAAGCTCACACGGTTTTCTTAGTATCGTTGTTATCAACACACAGTTTAAACATGGTTGGTGTGCTTTAATCCATTCGAGTTGTTACCCTTATCGATGCTTAAATTCCCCTGTCTTTGGCGGGGGGACCTTGCCTGGTTGGCTCCTGGGTCCTTTTTGGTTTTGGGGAACAGCCTTAGCTGGCTCCCTTGCTATCCCGCGTGACCCGGAAATGGTCATTTCTCCATTGAGGGTTGGGTCTCTTGGTGCTAGAGGCACTTACCGATACTGGGCTGGTCATTGTTTTTAGGCCTTTTATTTATTTTTTTTTTAATTTTTTTTTAACGTTTATTTAGTTTTGAGACAGAGAGAGACAGAGCATGAATGGCGGAGGGTCAGAGAGAGGGAGACACAGAATCTGAAACAGGCTCCAGGCTCTGAGCTGTCAGCACAGAGCCCGACGCGGGGCTCGAACTCACGGACCACGAGATCATGACCTGAGCCGAAGTCGGCCGCTTAACCGACTGAGCCACCCAGGCGCCCCTGTTTTTAGGCCTTTTAAATAGGTAGGCAATATTTTCTTTCTTTCTTTTTTTTTTTCAGGATAAAGGGATGAGAAAATACCATGTAATTACTCCTTCTCTTTATCCTGTATCGTACACACACCACAGTTTCAGAATAACGGAACCAACACGACCACCAATAATATAAGTAACTAGAAACTGGCATTTTTCCCCCAGTTATTTTAAGGTGTACCTCACTAGGAATATGTATTCAAATTGACCGTGTTTTAAAGTAACTTGGAATCTTTCCATCCTACGTGACTATCAGCTGGGCACATGTGTTTCGCTTTATTTTGGACTTTGCATTTTTATTTTATTTTATTATTTTTATTTCTTAAAAAAAATTTCTTTTTGCGTTTATTTATTTTTGAGAGAGAGAGAGAGAGAGACAGAGCACGAGCAGGGGGAGGGGCAGAGAGAGAAGGAGACAAGGAATCCGAAGCAGGCTCCCGGCTGTGAGCTGTCAGCACAGAGCCCGACGCGGGGCTCGAACCCACAAGCCATGAGATCATGACCTGAGCCGAAGTCGGACGCTCAACCGACGGAGCCACCCAGGCGCTCCTCAATTTTATTTTCTAGTTATGTAAAATATTGACATGGTTCCAAAGACAAACAAGGTGTATTCAAAGGAGTTGTTTTTACTCTTGCCTCTACCCTATTTTTTTCCCTCTCCTTATGGGTCACCATTTAGGAAATACTGCCTTTTCCTGCATTGTTCAGTTTTTAATATAAGCAGATACATAGGCATATGTAAATGCATACACAGGCATATACGCAGGCTGCACACATATATACGTGTGAATATATGCATATACACAAATACGTCCACATCTGTGTTTGTGTTCACTCCTCTCTCCGATAAACGGTAGCACACCAAACACACTTTTCTCCGCCTGGCATTTTGCACTTACAAATGTACCTCAGAGGTCACCAACGTCTGTATTGGCTGCTGTAACAATTTACAACAAACTTCGTGGCTTAAAACAACAGAAATCGGGGCGCCTGGGTGGCTCAGTCGGTTAAGCCTCCAACTTTGACTCAGGTCATGATCTCAGTGTTCATGAGTTCGAGCCCCGCGTCAGGCTCTGTGCTGACAGCTCAGAGCCTGGAGCCTGCTTCGCATTCTGTGTCTCTCCCTCTCTGCCCCTCCCCCCCTCTCAAAATAAAGTAAAACATAAAAAAAAAAACAACCCAGAAATCTATTCTCTCATAGTTCTAGAGTCCAGAAGTCTGTGATCAAGGAGTCAGCAGGGCTGGGCACCCTCTGAAGGCTCTGGGGGAGGATCCTCCCTGCCTCTTCCAGCATCTGGGAGGGGTCTGGGAGCATCTGGGGTCTGCCTGCAACCCTGGCGTTCCTGGGTTCCTGGTGGTAGAGCCACGCCCCCAGTCCCCCCCCCCCCCCCGATCTTCATCACCCTCTCTGTTCCTCTTCTGTCTCTTCTCAGAACACATGTTCTTGCATTTAGGACCCACCGGCTAATCCTAGATGATCTCAACTCAAGATCTTTAATTACCTTAGCAAAGACTCATTTTTCCAAACAGGGTCGTGTTCACAGGTTAAAGAGGGCCACCATTGGACGCACTACCATCTGCCCTCCCCCCCCCCACCGGCTCCCCCAAATTCACGTCCATCCCGCATGCGAGTTACGTTCACCAGATGCCCAGCCCCCCTGCATGTGCCCCGGTTTATGCAACGCCCCCCCCCCCCCGGGGTTTCTAGTCTGCTGCTGTTAAAAATAACCCCGCAACGAAAAAGCCTTCTGCAGACATCTTTTCATATTTTTGCCAGGGTTTCGGTGGGATCGGTCCGAAGCGGGAGCTGCAGCTCACAGGGTCAATGCGTCTGGGATTTTGCGGGGTGCCACCTCATTTCTCTGCTGGGGGCTGTGCCATTTCGTGTTCTCACCGGCCCTGTATGCGACAGTTTCCCCACACCGTCACCAATAGCATGGTGTCACCTTGCGAGCGGTTGCCACTTGCAGAGATGAGAAGTAATACCTCAGCAGAGTCTAAGTGTGTTGGAGACTGCCTTCATTATAGAAGCTTTTTGATCTGTTTTATTGTGTTAGGGCTGACTCTTTCTTTTTCTTTCTTTCCTTCCTCTTTTCCTCCCTCCCTCTCTCCCTCTCTCTCTCTTTCTCAGCATTTTCTCAGCGATCCTTGCTTAGTTGTGCTTCCAAATGGATTTTATAATCAACTTGTCTAGCCCCCGGAGTGGAGGGAAATGATGGAATCATTATCCAGGATTGTATTAAACTTACAGATGAGGGAAAGCTGACATCTTTATGGTGTTGAATCGTCTTATCCAACAATGTGTTATGTATTTCCATTTGTTCAAAACTAATATTATGTCTTTCAGGAAGGCTTTACAGTTTTACTCGTTTATATTTTAGATGTTTTTTTGATAGGTTTTGGCCTATTTTTATAGTCTGTCTTAACATGGATAAAGACAGAAAATAGGGATAAGATAAATACTCTACATACAAGGCTATAGACCTTTTTCTCAGACCTCACTGGAAAAGCTAGCGTTTCCCCATTAAATAAAATGTTGGCTTCAGGAGATGAATTTCACACACGCACGCTTTGATGTTAAGGATGAGCCCATCGATTTCTATTTTCTTGAGTATTTTCGACATGAATAGGTATTGGGTTTTTCTAATTCCTTTTCTCCATCTATTGAAATGATCGTATCATTTTCCTAAGCTCTAAGAATGATTGATTATATTCCTGGGTTTCCTATTAGAGACGTTTTGTAAAATAAATTCCATTTGGCCATGATATATAAGCATTAATGTGCTTTGGAGTTGGTTTGTTAGTATTATATTTATGATTTTTGCATTGCTACACTAATTTTTTTTTTTAGTGCAGTCTTGGCCGCGTTGAGGGTCAATACTATAGTTTCTAAAGAAAATGTGGAAATTTTTCTTCTTTTTCTTGGCTCCGAGATAGTAAATTTGAAAGAATTCTGCTGGGGAACCATTTGGGTGCATTCTGTTTCTTTTTCTTTTTCTTTTTCTTTTTTTTTTTTTTTGAAATCACAGGGGAGCTCTTTAAATCACTTCTCTACTTCCTCTATGGCAATTGAGCTCTTTAGACCTGTCTCTTGAGGTCAGTTTTGGTTAAGTTGTATTTTTCTTAAAAATGATCCATTTCACATGTTTTCCCTTTTATTTGTCAAGAGCACACGGCACAATGTTTAGCGGTTCCTTCCTTTCAACTGTTCTTTCCCCCTGGCATTTCCGACTCTCTGTACGTGTGTTTTCTCCCTTGTTTTTCCCCTTGATCTGGTCAGTTACTGAATTATTTGGGGGCTTCTTTTTTTTTTTTTTTTTTAAAGAGAACCAGCTTGAGGCGCCTGGCTGGCTCAGTTGGTGGAGCTTGTGACTTGATCTCAGGGTCGTGAGCCTGAGCCCCACGTTGGGGGTAGAGCTGACTTAAAAAAAAAAATAGAACCAACTTTTTTTTTTTTTTAATTTTTTTTTTTTAACGTTTGTTTTTATTTTTGAGACAAAGAGAGACAAAGCATGAATGGGGGAGGGTCAGAGAGAGGGAGACACAGAATCCGAAACAGGCTCCAGGCTCTGAGCTGTCAGTACAGAGCCTGACGCGGGGCTTGAACTCATGGACCGCGAGATCATGACCTGAGCCGAAGTTGGCCGCTTAACCGACTGAGCCACCCAGGCGCCCCAGAACTAACTTTTGATTTTACTTATTCTATTGTTTTTCTGTCTTACAACTCATGAAATATTGCTTTCGTTTTTATGGATCCTTTGTATTCTTGTATCTTCCTTAGTTGCCTCGTTTGGGTAGTTGTTTGAGTTGGGTGTGTTTATTTGAAATTGTATAGGGCTAAACCAATTTAGTGCTCTATGTTTTCTCTTGTCAACTCATCTGTTGAGTTTTCATTATCATTATAACTAAGAAATTCTAGAATTTCACTTTGTATGTCCGCTTTGACCCCAAAGCATTATTAACATGTCTTTAAAACGTCTCTCTGGAGGGGCGCCTGGGTGGCTCTGTCAGTTAAGCATCTGACTCTTGATTTCAGCTCAGGTCATGGTCTCATGGTTCATGAGTTCGAGCCCCGCATCGAGCTGTGTGCTGACAGCATGGAGCCTACTTGGGATTCTCTCTCACCCTCTCTCTCTGCCCCTTCCTCACTTGCTCTCTTTCTCTCTCTCAAAATAAATAAATAAAACCTAAAAGCAATTAAAAAAAAAAAACAAAAGCCACCTCTGGCCTGTTCTATTAAAAAAAAATCCAGATACAAGGGTCTTAACGGATTTTTATTGATTTCTACTTTCGTGGCAAAGTAGAGAAATCTTGTTTGTGTTATTTTTATTTTTCGGAACGTATTCAGGTTTTCTTTGTGGCCTGTGATAGTCGTTTTTTATGAATGTTCCATGACAAGCAGCACATTCTGTATAGTTAGGGTTTAGAAATTGGCTGATTGATTTATACTTGCATACATTTGATATTCATTTCCTAGGACTCCCGTAATACATTACCACAAGCCAGGTGGCTTCAAACAACAGAAATCTTGTTCCCTCACAGATCTAGAGGCCAGAAGTCTGAGATCCAAGTGCGGGCAGGGCCCCGCTCCTTCTGGAGGCTCTCGGGGAGGAGCCCTCCTCCCTCTTTCGGCTTTTGGTAGCTCTAGGTGGCCCTGGGCTTGTGGCTGCGTCCCTCCAAGCTCTGCGCCGTCTTCACGTGTCAACAGATTCCCTCTCCTTTCTCTTAAAAGGACACCAGTCATTGGATTTATGGCCCACTGTACATTTCATCTTGAAGATCGTTAAATATTCCACGTGCAAAGACGTTATTTCCAACTGAGGTCCGCTTCTGCAGTTCTGGTGGACATGAACTTGGCGGGGGGGAACACAATTCAACCCACTGCACGTACATACACACCTAAGCCCCATTTCATAGATCACGTCTGGGTTTTCTGGGTCTTTACTCACGTCTCGTCTACTTGAGCCGTCTCGGACCCGTGGAGGATGGCTGTTAGGGTTTCACTTTTCCTTCTGTCACCGGTAGTTTCCCCTTCTGAAAGCTGTTGCTTGTTATCGGGCACACAAACGTTAGTGACTCTCAAAGTCTTCGTCGTGCGTTGTAACCTCGCCCTCCGTGAAATGGCCTTCGTCTCTCCGAACGCTTTGTGCCAGAAAGTCCACCTTCCCCGATATTGTGAATGTGATCCTTTCATTGTGTTTGGGCTTTCCTTGTACATCATTTATTTCAGTCGTTTTGTTTCAGCTGCATCTGTCTCCGCGGAGATTGTTACGTTCTGCTTTGTTAGATACTCTAAAAATGTGTTAACCTTCTTACGTGAATTATGATGGGCTGTTTACATTTATTAATATTATTTATTGCTCTCTGATCTCATTTCCATCATTTTTTAAAAATGATCTTCTACTAGCTGGAGGGCTTTTTATTTTTTTAATTATTTTTTTAATGTTTATTCATTTTTGAGAGAGAGAGCGAGCATGAGCGGGGGAGGGGCAGAGAAAGAGAGGGAGGCACAGAATCCCAAGCAGGCTCCAGGCTCCGAGCTGTCAGCACAGAGCCCGACGCGGGGCTCGAACCCACAAGCTGTGAGATCATGACCTGAGCCGAAGTCGGACGCTCAACCGACTGAACCACCCAGGTGTCCCTACGTTTTATTCTAATGGTTTCCTTATATTAATGTCTTGATATCGTCCTTGTAGTTGCCTCTCTTTTTGTGGTTGGTATCTGTTGGTTTCTTACTATGGACAGTGTTGAAATTAGCAAGTAACCCCCCTTTTTCCTTTTTCCCGAGGTCCGATTTAAGGTAGTATCACTAGAAGTCCACCAACAAGCCTACTGGCCTTCCTCTAACCCTTCCCCGTCCGCCCCATTTTCTCATAGCCACCAGTGTTCCCGTTGTCGGGGCGGCCCTGACCCCTACATCCTGTCTTCTGTCTCGTATAAGCATTTTGTCATCGCTCTACAAGTAAATGCATATATAGGTCACCATCAGTCTTCCTGTTGCCTGCTCTCCTTCTGGTTGTCTGCAGCTTGTTCTGGGCAGATTCTTCTAGAAGGACTTGTGGGAACAATATTCTCTGAGCTCCTGCAGGCTGGTGGATATAAAATCCCTGCCTCACCTTTTCCTCCCTTGAGTACCCTAAACGTGGCACTCCATTGTCCTCTGGCATGAAGGGATGCTTTCGAACTTGCATGAGAAACTGATTTTCATTTTCCTACAAGTGACTTGGTCTCCCCCCCCCCACACCCTGATACTCAGAGGATTTTTCTTATTTAAATCCAAAGTCTTTCCCACCTTCTTTCTTGGTGCTGGCTCTTTTTTTTTTACGAGTTTCTCGATTTCTGTGTGCCCTGTCGATACAGAGTTTCACGTCTTTATATGATGACAGTTTTCTTTTTTTTTAATGTTTATTTATTTATTTTTTCCTTTTTTTTAAATTTTTTTTTTAACATTTATTCATTTTTGAGAGACAGAGAGAGACAGAGCATGAGTGGGGAAGGGGCAGAGAGAGGAGGAGACACAGAATCCGAAGCAGGCTCTAGTCTCTGAGCTGTCAGCACAGAGCTCGACGTGGGGCTTGAACTCACGAACTGCGAGATCATGACCTGAGCCAAAGTCAGACACTCAACTGACTGAGCCACCCAGGCGCCCCTAAATGTTTATTTATTTTTGAGAGAGACAAAGCACAAGCAGAGGAGGGGCAGAGAGAGAGAGAGAGAAGGAGAAGGAGACACAGAATCCGAAGCAGGCTCCAGGCTCCGAGCTGTCAGAGCAGAGCCGGATGTGGGGCTCGGACTCACGAACTGTGAGATCGTGACCTGAGCGGAAGTCAGACGCTTAACCGCTTAACCGACTGCACCACTCAGGTCCCCTGACGGTTTTCTTTAATGTCACTTTCCAGTATCTGTCCAGGTCTCCTGCTTTCATTTGGCTGTTGGCTCTTCCTGGCCTATTTTTTATGTTTGTCACTTTCTCTCAAAACCCTTTCAGCTCCTCATTTCTTTGTGATTTTTAGTATTTCCCTTTCCCTTTTAATATTTAAAATACCGTGTTTTGCATTTATCATTGTTGTGTTCCTCCTGTTCTCTCCCTCGTGTTCCTGATTCTTTGCTGAGTCCTCCCCTTTCATTTCTGAGTTTTTCTACTTCGAGTGCATGCTGTTCTCTCAGATAGCGTTTCTCTTACTTTTTTCTCTCACACTGAAATCTTCAGATGACGCTTTGCATCTGTTTCGTGAGCACGTCTTCCTGGCGCGTTTTCATTATCTGTAGGGATATCCGTGTGTTTTTTTATTCTCTTTTTAAAAATAATTTTTTAAAAAAGCGTTTAGGGACGCCTGGGTGGCTCAGTCAGTTGAGTGTCCAACTCTTGATTTGGGCTCAGGTCATGATCCCGGGGTCGTGGGATCGAGCCCTGTGTCGGGCTCCGCGCTAAGCGTGGAGCCTGCTTATGATTTTCTCTCTCTCTTTCCCTCTGCCCCTCCCCCCACACTCATACTCTCTCTCTCTCTAAAATAAGTAATAATAATAATAATGATAAATTTGTTAACACTACTGTGGCCAAATCAAATTTGCTCCAGTTCCTGTGGCATAAAGCGCCCCCTCCTGATGCCTTGGGACACACCCCATCCTCCCTCTGGCCCATCGTCCTCCTGTGTCCCCCCAGCTGCTGTGTGACCCCGCTCATCCTTTGCTAGGCTAACCAGCTGCTTTCTCAAGGAGGCGGGAAGTGGTGTCCATCCATGAATAAATTTGGTCCCTCTACTTTATGTATTAGACCGGGGGCTTAAATAACACAAATTAATTTTCTCACCGTTCTGGACACTGGAAGTCCAAGATCAAGGTGCCAGCAGGGTTGGGTTCTTCTCCCTCCTCGGCTCACAGACGACCGTCCTCTTGGCACATCTTCCCGTGGCCGTCGGTATGAACCGGGTGAATCAACGAGTCCAGGCTCTGTTAGGTACCTCTCGCTGCCGTAACAGATGACCTTAAACTCAGTGGCTAAAACAGCGCGGGTTTATTCTCGCACAGTTCTGGATGGAAGTTGGGAGTCTAAAGGCTGCCTTCCTTCTGAAGGCTCTAGGAAAGAATCTATGTCCTTGCTTTTTCTGCTTCTAGAGGCCACGTGTATCTGTTGGCTCCCGGCCCCTCCCTCGCTCTTCCAGGCCAGCAACTGTGTGGCTCTGACTTCCGCTTCTGTGGGCACATGGCCTTCTCTGACTCCGACCCTTCCGTCTCCCTCTTATAAGGACCTTTGTGATGACGTCGGACCCCTCCCGCCCCACCCCAAGCCTGGGTCATCTCCCACCTCAGGAGCATTAACCTAATCACAGCCGCCAAGCTCCTCTTGCCATGTGAGGTGACACGTGGAATTAGAGTGTTAATATATTTGGGGGGGGGGTCATTATTCAGCCGAGCCCAGAAGCGCTCATCTTTAAAGGGTCCGTTCCCCTGCTCTGGAACAAGATTTGTGGGCCTCTAGGGAAGTGCGGAGGCAGACGGTGCACATCCTGCGGCATTTGGAAACATCTTGCCTGGGACGTGTGGCTAGAGGCACGGAGCCTTCTGGAATCCGTGTTTTCCGCGCTGCCCGCGAACAGGCACTCTGGCCAGATTGCTTCTCCTACGCTGCAATTACAGGCAGAATCCCCTGGGTAATAAACACAAATTGTTTCATTGCAATGGAATTAGTTGAAAAGAAATGCTTTGTAGCACACGATAGAACTGATGATGAAATTGTTCTGTACCTGCCCTGTGTGGCTCTCGAGCCCTCGACACGTGGCTAGTGTGACGGAGGAACTGACTTCTAGATTTGACTGATTTCAGTTAATTTCACTATAAACAGCCCCCGGTGGCCAGTGGCTACCGTACTGGAGCAGTACGGTTTGATAAAAATCCCGTATCTGATCTAAAGCGCTCGGACGAGTCCCAGCTTTCCTCCAGGAACGCGTGCAGGGTGAGAAGAGCTGTCCCTTCCCCAGGTGCAATAAAACGGTTCACTTGTATTGCCTGCGTACGTACGGCGCAGATACTCGGTCATCTTCCAAGTGCGACGGCTAGTGAGCTGGCAACCAGCCATGGCGGGAGAGCTCGCACGCGGGCATCTGCAAAGGCCACCAACCAAGGCTCCCCACCCCCACCCCATCTCTGCCCCCAGAGAGCTGCGCTGTTCGACCTCGGCCAGCACACCGCTGTGCACACGCAACTGTGAGGGCCCAGTCCCACTGAACTGTCTTAGCACAGTCTGAGCTTCCTGGCACCCAAAGAGAGAAAGGACGCGCCGCAGGCTGCACGGTGTTCGTTGTCAGAGAGGAAAACAGGATCGTGGCTTCTGGGGTGGGGAGGGTTCTCTTAGCCCTCAGCGCCGCCCAGGATGGGCTTCCTCGAATGACAACTTCCTGGGCTTTCAAAGCTGCTGCTTGTCACATCATTCAAGGCTGTCCCTTTCGATAGATGTGGGGGTGAGATGGCCCCACTTTCGCAGCTTTCGTATGTCCATCGTGATCTCGGAGCACAGCTCAGAATGCCTGGGCGAGGCTGGATTGTATATACTTAGTCTCCACCAGTCGCTTCTCCCTCTCGTCTCTATGACATTGGCCACCTGCATCGCACCACGCTCGGTGTGGGGGACACATTCATTGATTCGTCCATCTGGAGAATGCGTTCAGATGCACAGGAGCTCAGGACATAAAGGCAGATGAAACGAGGTCCTGAGCTCCAGGTTTTATCAGACCCACCATTTACAGAGGAGTTTACCAGGGACTCAGGGCCGGAATTTGGAGGAGGTGAGGCAGGGACTTGCCTCGGGTGCAAAATTTAAGTGGGCACCAAAAAGTCGGTGATCAAGATAATATTTATAAAAATCAAAATTAATGCAAAAATTCACAATGGGCGAAATCGCACACTTAAAAATAAAAACAGGCTGCCGTGTGTTTGACGACCCGGCATTATCGTGCAAGGGGAATAGTCACTTCTGAGCAGCCAGGGCTAACGCACCCCGCTCGCCCCTGCAGCCTGGGTTTATGGGGATCCACCATGGTGTGTGAAGAAATTGGGCCGCGTGGGGCTTTGTGGGTGTGCGTGTTTGGTTATACAGTCTCTATGAACTTTTTCCACTTGGCCGAAAGTGTTGGAGGATATTTTGATGAGCATATATACGGGTGGACGCTTCTCCTTGTGTCTCAGGCTCCAGCTTGCTCTTTCCGGACCCCTCACGTAAGTCTCACCGTGCCTTCAGGCGGTGGCTATTTGTTACCGCCTACCACTGCGGCCCGCTTTACAGAAGGGAAAATCAAGGCCTGTGGAGGCTTGGCAAAAGAGCGCAGACGGCGATACCGTGAGATGGCCACGTAGTACCTCAAGATGGTGTATGATAAGAGGTGCTGGTCTTTGCTTGAGAATATCGGGAGACGGTTTTGCTTCTGGTCTACCCCTGCACCCCAGGGAGTGTGCTCTCAAAGACAGGTCAATCCAGCTCCCTTCTCTTCCTGCAGGAGCTCGAGGCGAATGTGAGCAAATGATTTTGCTCCGTGGAGAGTCTCAGGGAGCTAGCGCGGTGCCCCGGGTGAGAAGCCGGGAGGACCGGGCCCGACCACAGGGCACGCCAGCCCGGGGAGCGGGAGACTGACGTCAGGGCTTTGACGCAAGGGGGCTTGCAAACGGCTTTCTAGCAGGCCGTGAATGCACTTCCTCGTCTCTGAAAGCTTCCTGCCACCTCTGTGTCCCAGCCGCCAGGTTCTCTCCTGTACGTGCCACCTGCCGGAAGTCCTACGTTGGAGGCATTCTAAATGAAGCAGTTTCCAGCACGCTATATATACCGTGGTGAACTCTGAAAAGGGGCTGGAAAACGGAACATTTTTGGCATTAAATTATACTTCGCAAGTAATTTTATTTTATTTTTTAATTTTTTTTAACATCTATTTATTTTTGAGACAGAGAGACAGAGCATGAACAGGGGAGGGTCAGAGAGAGGGAGATAGAGAATCTGAGACAGGCTCCAGGCTCTGAGCTGTCAACACAGAGCCCGACGCGGGGCTCGAACTCACGGACCGCGAGATCATGACCTGAGCCGAAGTCGGCCGCTTAACCGACTGAGCCACCCAGGCGCCCCATTCGCGAGTAATTTTAAACGAGGGTTCCTCCAGCTCTGTCCTCCCGGTGCTCTGCTGGGGGCGCCCCGCGCGCCGTGGGAGGCCAGGCAGCATCCCTCGCCTGCAGCCACTGGCTAGATGCCAGCAGCATCCTCCCCCAGAGCTGTCGCGGCCAAGCATGGCCCAGCCGCGGAAAAATGTCACGGCTTCAAAGGGAACAGAGCAGGAATCTGCGAAGAATACGGAAGGCACCTGTAAGGAGCGATTAAAGCTCAAAGTCTGAAGGATCGTTGCACGAAAGACGGTCACAGCTCACTTTCTGTCTCCACACAGGGCACAACAGGAAGGGAATTGGTGTGGCGGAGAAAGTGAGACTGACCGACAGACGGTTAAACATTAACACCGGTTTGGGGCTGGCGGCCGCTTTTCCTAAAGATGTTTATGAGCAGAATAATCTAGGACGACCAGGAACTGTTCTCCCGGGGTTTTGCAGTTAAGATTTGAGAATCTTCAAGTAATAAGATCGGCATTGAAAAACAGCCAAAAAAAAAAAAAAAAAAAAAAAGAAAAGCAACCGCAAATGTTCATTCCATGATCCTGTCTGCCACGGTGCTTTTAAGAAAACAAGCAATAACCGTTTCTTGTTTCAAGAATAATACACATTAATTGTAAAAAAAAAAAAAATCTAGATAATGTAACTAAGCTAAAAAGAAGAAAAATGTAAAACACCCCCAATCCCACTAACCAGTGAAATACGATTGATACTTCAGCGAATTTGCTACCTAATTGTTTTCTGTGTTCAGATACAAAGGTATCCGTGTAGATACAAATATATTGTATTGTAGGGGCAGAAAACTTTCCCCTCTTCCCTTCTGGGTTCTTTGGCTAGTCCAATAATTAAATGGACATAAGACAGATTAATGGGAGAAAAACAAATTTAATTTTGTACATACGGGAGCCCAGAGAAATAGGAGATGCCAAGAAGTGACCACAGCAAGCAGCTTTTATACCCTGTAGACAAAGAAGCCACAGATCTGTGAAGAATTGACGAAAGTCCAGGCTTGGGGTAGCAAATTAGTGAGAAGTAACAGGTTTGTTTCCACAGCCCTCTGGCCTTGGACCCCCATCTCCGGCAGGAAGGACGTCTCCCTTCCTCCGGGTTCGGGACGGGCGCCTTCACGGGGGATTTATGTCCTGCTCCCAGGGCACACGGCAGGCCAGAGTGTCCTTGCACGGGCTGCTTCTTATGCGACTTGAATTCGAAACAATCAATGTGCTAAAGTGGCGTATTTGAGGGGCAGCCTGCCCTGAACCCCAGCATGAGCCACGGTGAAGTTCAGCCGTGCCTGCTTGACACGAAGCGGAAACACGCGCGGAGCAGGTGCACTGCCCCGCGCCCAGCCCAGAGGGCACGCTCGCTCCGGTCTTTCCTGTCCATCCACCATCCCTCCATGTGTGCCGACCGGTCCTTAAACACAAAGGAACGACCCGCCGTCCCTCCTCTCCTGTGTGGGCCCCGCCACTTCTCGCCCCGCACGACATGTGCCCCGGCTCGTCCTGGCCGTTTCCCGCGGACTGGGCCGACCCGGCACCATTTAGAGGCGGTGAGCTTTGTAGATACGGTTTTCACGGTTTCGCGTGGACCTTGAAACCCAAGAGAAGTGGGAGAAAGACTCTTCCGGCAGATGGAACGTCATCAGCTGCTAGAATCTTCGAGTGCTAGAAATGGAAGGGATCCCAGAGATTCCGGGTCTGAAAGTCTCATCTCACAAAATAGGAGACTGGGTGGGGAGAGGAGGAGAAGCTTCTCAAAGACAAATTCATTTCAAACACAGTTCTGAAAGGATCCTTACAGCATGCAAATAAAAATCTTTAGAAAAACTTTGGCCACCTGAGCATGTAACTTTAACTTAGTGTATCTGCCGGGAAACACATTTTGGATCTAACCATTTTTATTTTTGAGTTTTGTACCTGGAACATGGCTAAAAATTTTAAATTTTTTTTTTCAACATTTTTTATTTATTTTTGGGACAGAGAGAGACAGAGCATGAACGGGGGAGGGGCAGAGAGAGAGGGAGACACAGAATCGGAAACAGGCTCCAGGCTCCGAGCCATCAGCCCAGAGCCCGACGCGGGGCTCGAACTCACGGACCGCGAGATCGTGACCTGGCTGAAGTCGGACGCTTAACCGACTGCGCCACCCAGGCGCCCCTAAAAATTTTAAAACGAAGGCTGTAAGAGCTCTGTGTCTGTATTTTGTATGTCTGTGTGTATGTCTGTGTATATATGTCATAATGTGTGACATTTTTCTATGAGTATTGCCAAAACTAATTTGCAAAGAGCTCTATTTAATTGGCTTAAAGAAAACTGAGTGTTTACAGAAATCAAGTATACTCTTAGAAATTGTAGAAAGTAGGCCAAATGTTTGTTTCAAGTTCACATGATCTGGGATAATCTTTGATAAATAAAAATTCATTTAAATTTGCTGGTTTAATAAAAGCAAGCATGTCTTCGAAATTTGTCAACAACAAAACAATAAATAAGATAATGGTTAACCATTTGATGTCTAATCCGAGCATCATCGTTAAAAAGAAGTAATTTAAGTATGTGTAAATACGGTCAAAGTTTATGCTAAGTTAAACCAAATAATGGCTCTTCAGTGAATATCTAACTCATTTCCAAATCAGATGAACATTAAATGCTAAGCAGAAGTTTATCTACTTTTTAATTTTTACAGAGAGGAGCAAATATTTGGGTCTATCGATAAACATGTTTGACGCCACATGGAAAAAAATTATTAGAAGACCCTTCCAATAATCTTGCAATGTATTTATCAGTTCGTTAATCTACCACAGGATGCTAATATACGATAGCGCGCAGTCACCTGCTTCCTGGTTTGCCCTGGAAGGCAAAGATTACAAATAGTTTAAAAAATGGGAGGAAGGGCTGCGAATGAACCAGAAGAAGAAGCGGCAGGTAACTCGGTACAAAGCCTGCACGGGCTCCAGGCAAACAACGCAGGTGCAGCAGGCGGCCCCCTGGGGAGGTGAGAGGCCGGGCAGCTTCTTCCTACTGTGCCCGGATTTACCGAAACTTCCAGTTTCCCAAACTGCGCTCACAGACCCTCGGTGAGTGAACGTTAGCCTTCCTGTGCATAGAAAATATGCGTATGATCTACTTATATCTAGATAAATGGAAAATATGGATCTTCAATTTTATCCACCCTTTATAGATGGACTTATTATAGGTGGATTTATTATCTGTGTATAAAGGAAAGGATAATTTCGTAAAGCACAAAACAGAGTGCGTGCGTGGCATATACTAAAAATGGGAAACGTGTGTCAGTTTATTAAACTTTTCTTTCAGTCACTTCTATGGTTTTATATGTGTGAGTATGTGCAGGGCCATACTATTCACTCTGTTTCTTGCTGTGGAATTCTCCAACATGTTGGAAAGCCACTGGGTTGTTTTTTTTTTTTTTTCCACAGCAGATTGAGCATCGGAAGGGTCTGTGTGGCCAGCTGGAAAGGCCCTTAGGAGAACAACCACCCATGAAAAAAAGAAAAAAAAGAAAGGAGAAAGAAGAACAAAAGGGAAAAGAAAGAAGAAAAAAATTATTTAAAAGCATTTGCCCCATTTCTTTTAACTACTTGCAAGGCTGGGAAATCTGGTGGCGGCTTCCCAGCTCTTTACAGCCACTTTCGACCTTGCTGTCCGGTCTTTTGAATTTTTATTCTGCCTGGTCAGCTTAGGGCGAACGTCTTCAGCAACGATGTGGGGACCCTGGTGGCCCTGCCCGTTGTATCATCCCCGGTCTCCTAGGGCAATGTCAGGCTGAGCCTGGAGATGCGAGTGAATGTCATACTGTAAATTTCAAAAAGCGTGTGGTGTATTTCCACTGTATTATATGCTATTGTCTACGAGCGAATCTGTAATTATTCTGTGGCGACAGCTTTGTGCCGATTCGTTTCTAGATAAGCTTTGTAATTTTTTGAAATTGAGAAAACATTTGAACGAATAAAGGTGAAGTTGTCAGGAAAAAGAGGCTTTTGTTTGCTTGTTTTTTGTTTTACGAAACTACTAGAAATAAGAAGGGTGAAAGAAAATGGCTGGATATGAAAAGCAGGATGTGTGTTTTGGCTAAAAGATGATATGAGGGATGGAGATGCATTTTTCGTAAGGAAGAAAAAGAAAGTAATTTTATCCTAAAGTAAAATCACTGTTCCAGAATAAGAAAGAAAAAAGATAGGACTAAATGCGAATGGATCTACAAAGTTGAAGGCTTGCGGAAAAGGGATCTTGAGAAAGGAATCTTATGTGTGGCCAAGCAGACCAAGATTAAAATGGATTTATTTAAGTTAAAAAGAAAAAAAAAAGGACTAATTTTATTTTTTATTTTTTAAATGTTTATTTTGGAGAGAGAGAAAGAGAGAGCACGCGCACGCGCGCGCACATGGGTGCACGAGCAGGGGAGGGGCAGAGGGGGTGGGGCAGAGGATACAAAGCAGGCTCCCCACTCACAGCTGTGAGCCCCATGTGGGGCTTGAACTCATGAACCATGGGATCCCTGGTGCCCCAAAGGAAGAATTTTAACATCCAAAGTATAATGGTGCAAAATTAGAATTTGGTTTCCTCTCTGTTAGAAGGACAAAGTTTTCTTCGATTATGGGTCTGCTCTTGGTAAGAAACTGCAAACAAAGGTTTTTCTTTACCTTTAATGTAATCCGCCTAGAAAACAAAGATTTGATGTTTTGACTTCATCAGGTTACGTAAGCAAACGGGGTCTTCTTTATTTAAAAAGCTAAGTTATTTTTTCAACTAACACTTTAATGTTATGTTACATTTCATGGGAAGCATTATCAAATAACAAGTGATGCTAAACTTTTTTAGGAAATATTTACATGGATGTTATTGATATAAATGTTCTAGAAATTATATGAAGTTCTTGGGAATCTGGTGTACTGACATAGTGTTATCAGTGATAATTCCAGCGATTGTCTTAAAATATTGTATATCAGAAATGACCAAATTTTCTTGTCCATTGCATTATAATAAATTCTCATCTGATGTTTAACTACTGCCGATTTTTAAGTCTTTTGTTTCATCCTGATGCTTTTGCAACAATGTTCCTGCAAAGATGCTTTATCTTTGAGGAGATTCATGAAAAAGACCTTGATAAGTACTCTGTAGAATAGAGGTTTCTGATGACTTTAAGATCGTAATACTGAAGTGGGTAAGAATTTCTCCAACTTCCACGGAAAAGTGATGAGTTCAGAAAACCGACAAAAGATTGAGCTCAACAAGAATTAATTACAAGAGACCAAATGGATCCATGAAGATGACTATAATTTTTATGACTTCATTTAAAATATTGCTGGTTCTTTCATGTTTGGTTTTGCAGATTTAAAAGGATCCGGAGGAACATGATCAGTCACTATTCTTGCTGCACTTACATAAATAATCAGGCCGAGTTTATTAAAACGCCACTTAATTTGCAAAACAAATCCGTCTTGCCTCCGTTGTCTTGGATGGAAATGGAAATGATCACGGAGAGAAAATTATGTTTCGGTAACCCACCCTGGTGGATGTTAGATTCGAGTGCTGGTGATCGTCTTTGAGGCTTATTTTCTACCTGTAAGCTGGACTGGATCCTGAGTTCCAGCTTCCTCCAGTATTTGGCTGCCACTCTCTAGACCAGCATTTCCAATTTTCTCCCACTATTTTGACTTGGAATCACTGTGAACTTAAACCTGCCCCTTCTCCGAAGCCAGGCAGGCTGAAGCTGGACAACTTGATACGGGCTTCAGATGGTGTGGACCATCTTTGGGCCTGTGGCCAGGTGGCCACTCAGAACCACCCCCAGGGACATTCACACCACAAACAGTCTGATTGCCTGTCACTGCTTGCACTCTATCTGAAGATCCTTAGAATCCGACAGTTGGAAATCTTCTCAACCGACTGCTCTCCCAATTTAGAAAACGGAACTTCTAATTTGCTTCAACTGTCGGCCTTTGTTTTTCTTTTGTTAACATAGAAATGCCTCTCATTAAATCACCTGATTGCCCACATCACATAGCCGCCTAATTCAGGTGGAAGCCCAGGTGCGACACCGCCTCCTGAAATACAACATCAAGTTCATCCTGTCCTAGGAAATCACGAGGATATGTGTTTGCTAATACATCATGTTGTGCCTATGTAAATAAACTTTTTTTTGTAGATTGACTTAGTGAGGTAAAACCTGAATCTGATTATAACCCGGTTGATTTATTTGGTTGGTTAAACCTTGGCTCCTGGGTATCTCGGCTCTGGGGAATTTTTCAATCCTTGGCTATTGTTCTCCCTACAATCATCATATTGTATGCACTTGAGGCTTTTAAGTGCCTGTGGGCAGTCAGTCCCCTGCCAAATGGTATCCAACAAGATCAGGCAACTGGAGGAAATCAGCAGTAACCACGTGAATGAATGACGAAGATGGGGACTCCAGGGCCCTCTGGCCTGATGACTCAATGGAAACAGAAATGTGTGATCCTCTGGACTGGCTACCAAGACCGTGATCCTACGGCCGGTCATACTCTCAGCCTGCTTCACGGATGACCAAAAGCGGGGGAACTGTTAAAATCAGAAACAAATGAAGACCAACCTTGAAGGGTCCCCGAGCAGACAGAGCCGGTCCAGTCAGGCGGGCAAAGCTAACTGGACCTGGTCATTTCTTGCTTGTGTCTCTGGAAAGGATAAGCAAAACGTGCACCGCTTCCCAAAGTTGCTATGACCGGTAACCACTGAAAATTATACCATTATAACTCACCACTGTGAAGCGTGTTCTGGTTTTAGTGCTCCAGGGATTCGCTGGTTTTATTTCGGCTATTTTGAACCTTTGACAGAAGTCATCTCATTCTGTTGGAAACTGACACGGCCATTTTAGGCCTTTTCTGACTCGCCCTGTTGGCTGTAATGTGTCTTACACTTGAGCAATCCCCTCCGAAAGAGAAGGTGAAACTGACCTATTGGCAAAAAAAATCGCCCCACAATGAGGAAGGTGCCTTTGCTGTAATTGTTTCTGCCGAGCCGGAACACAGAGCATGTCATTTCAGACCGCATGAGGGCATTTTATAGACCCTCCCCACGTCCCCTCGACTCCTGGAACTCTGTCACAGCAGCCTGTGCAGGCCGGCTTCTCAGGGCAGAGCGTCCTGTGTCCCGGACGCGAGGTTCTCGCCGGCCGGGGACACACACCGAGGGTAGGAGGCGACAGAGCTTGGCATGGCGGGCCTCCAGACCCGAGAGGTGACCCAGCTGGCTGGGCCGGGCTGAGTGGCTGGGCCCAGCACGTGACCTCCGAGCCTGGCTCCGTGGGGGGTGGGGGTGGGGCCGCCCTGGGCGCCTGGGGATGAAATCGACATTTGCCTCTGGCAGGAAAGTGAGCCTGTCAGACTCTGTCTCCGTTAGACCCTCCACCCACGGGAACGGGGGATTTCGGTAGCCTTTTAACTTTCTATCTCAGGAACCAGAAAGCCCAAGGTAAGAGTTACTTATCACCTAGAAAAACAAGCTTGCGAGGAGTGACCTAGAAAACCACACGGCCACATTTGTTGAGTTTTAAAATCCGGTGCTGAAAATAATAGATCGTTGTGAGGGGCAAGGGCCCCTGGTTGTTCCCAAATTACAGACTGACCTTCTGAACAGATATTTGGTTACTGTGGAGGGAATGGCGGTAAAAGGGCCCAGGTTAAATATAGAAGGACGTGAAACCTGCGGAATAAATAGCAAGTAGGTAAATCTTATCTGCTTGTAAAACAATGTTTCACATCTCTTTGGGGGGGGGGGCTGGGCAAGGGAATGTTAAAATTGGGATTTAAACTCTATTGAAAATAAACTAGTCTATATGAAGCTGGGATACAAGTAAAACCGGTTCCTGCTTTTGTCCTTTCACATTTCAAAACCGTTTATATGGTTTGGCAGAAGAAAACTTGGTATGTTCCCTGCTCAAGTTTGAAATATGCCCTTTCAAATTTACATGATCACTGTTGGGAATTTTCTAAGGCTTTCTAGGCAAGGCTGTTTTGAGTTGTGAATGAGAACTGTTGACATCGTGCATATTTTCTGTAATAGTAAGATGACTCACTTTCTGCAGAATGTGATAAAAATTAAAAAGCGTGAAATAGTGAGTTCTTGTGAATTCACTCCTTCATGTCTGAGAGATCAAATTCCTTGCCAGAAGATTTAAGAAAACACGGGTAGGTGGCATGAATATACGGTATCCTTATTTTTTTTTATTTGGCAAATCCACGTTAATATGGATTAGAATGTTACGCTAGTGACAGTAGACAAAAGCCTTACTCACCAGTGCAATTAGCGTAATATTCCATGATGAATATGCTTCAAATTAAAGTATTTGAGGTATGACTTCAAACATCGAACCTCAGCGCAAAGTATTTCCGTGCGCTTCGTATTTCAACTGCCCTTTTGATTTACACAAAATCGGTTTCTCCGTTGCATTTGATAAAGACTCTTAAAACTCACACACTAAGTTGTTCCCTGTCGTTACTAATCCCTGTACTGCTAACTCTTCTGAAATCCTATTACACGCTTGGAGCCTGTAATCATTCGGGTTTCTCCTCCTGTGTGCTGTTTGTTTCCCGTAGCCGGTGAAAGGCCAGGCAAGCTGCGCGCGTCCAGCAAACTGCCCAGAGGGGAGGCCCCGGAGCGGGGCTTCCCGGTCCCCCGCTCCTCACCTCCGGGGACTTCCAGGTCTTCCACGCCCCCCACCCTCTCCCCGCCTCGCCCCGAGGGCGTCACGTGGCGGCGTGGGACCCGCCTCCGGTGACGTCACCGCGCTCGCAGCCGTCGCGCTGAAGAAAGGATGCTCTAGGATGCTGTGCAGGTGGGCGGCCGGACGCGCCATGCGGCACTGCAGGTAAGGGACGCGCGGCGCCCACTCTGCAGGCGGAGCCCCGGCCTGCAGGCGTGCGGCCCGTCGGCGCCCCGGAAAGCGAAAGTGGGGTCTTGGGCCGCTGCGGCTGCTGCCTGCGCCAGGCGGGGGTGCGGCGGAGCGGGGGGGGGGGGGGGGGTTGTCGCAGGCCCACGCGTGACTCGGGTCTTGGCGTGCCCATCCGGGGAAGTGGGCAGGGGCCAGACGGGAAGACCGGGGCCTCTCGCTCAGGAGAGCGAAGAATCTGGAACCGTCAGCCTACGTGCATTATAGGGAGAGGAAGGGGCTTGTCCAAGATAACTGTCAACTGTTTTCCAGCTGCCATTGTGCTTCATAAATCATGACACATTGACTAATTCTCCTTACAGGGGTCTGTCCTCAGGATTTAGCCTGATTTCTTTTAAAGCAAGAGCCCCTTGGCTTCGAATGGAGTGGAAACTTCTTGGTTAGCAATTCAAAGAGCTAGATGTGCAATATAAATCGTTTTTGCAGAATTTTGCAAGGTTCCAGCGTTGAAAGGGGATATGTCACAAATGCATCCCCCCTCCCCCCGCCCCCGCCAGGTGTTTTCGGTAGATTAAAAAATAACGGTATCCAAGAAAACACAATAGAATAAATAAAATGAGCTGCAGCCTCCGAAGATAACTGCGGGCGTTAAGAGCGGATTAGCTGCATCTCTGAAGAACAAAGTGGATTTTGGAAGGGGGGGGTGGAGACAAATACCAAACCCCAAGAATTCCCAGTGTTCTTTTTAATTCCCCCCCCCCCCCCCCCCCCGTGCTGAATAATTAGCCTGCTGGAAGAAGGGGCTTGATGACTCAGCGGCAGATGGGGGGGGGTGGTGTCAGGTGACTTTTCAATTCTAGCCAGACGGGGTGAGGGGGTGGGGGTGGGATTTTAATGGGCTCTCTTAAGCGTTCTGACCTGTTTACATTCCTTTCTCTGGTTACAGCCTGAGGCCAGGACATGGGTGGGCACCCTTAGGAGGAGAATGTGGCATTCCTTCCTGTAAAACATCACTCCTCTGGAGGTCGGGGTGTCCGTAAGCTGTGTTGGAACTCACACCATGAATAATTTGATTCCCCAGCAACTGTCGGAGGACAATGTTAAAACGCAGTGCTATTTTAGTTGATAATTAAAGAGGGTTCTCTATTCTTTTCCCCTTGCTGTGGGCTTACTGTGATGTCAGGCAGCCCCAATAGCTTTGGCTCTAAGAAGGGGATTATATACTTCCTCTCTCTGCCTATTTTCTGACTAATTTTCAATTGATTTGCCCTGACTATTTATTTCAGAATAAGGCAAAGCTATAAAAACAACGGATAATTTTCTTCCAACCTAGAACTTCATAAGTTTGCCACCCAGAAGACATCGGCGGGGGGGGGGGGAGGGGGGGGAGAAAAATGGAGATGTGTAAATGTTTAAATGTTTAAAGAAAATGCGGGGTGGGGTGAAGTCAGCAAGGCTTCTCATTTGCTAAAATCAGACTAATGTTTCAGAGAAATTAATGCTGTGTCAGAAAACGAGCTGGCAAGATATTGGAACGTAGTCTCGCGTGTACTTCAGCCTAGAGATCCAAATATCAAAATCGTATCTCTGTCCACATCCACGTCTATATCTATATAAATATGCATACATTCATGTCTCTGTCTCTATCTCTGTAGCTAGGTCTTTGCTACTGTAGTCTTTTTTTAAAATTTATGTTTAACTTTATAAGAAAACGCCAAACTATTTTCCGAGGTGGGTGTACCAGCAACGTAGGAGAATTTCCGTTAATCAGGATCCTTGCCAGCACCTTGAGTTGTTTTTATTTTTTGTTTTTTAATTTTAGCCATGCTTGTAGGTATGTAGTGGTATCTCTTTGTGTTTATTTATTTATTTGTGAATGAGTCTTATTGTATGTAAATGATTCCCTGCGGGCACCTTGGTATTACTAATTAAAAAAAAAAATCTAGCTCTTCTGGTAGGTAACAGTGATCTCTCCTTGTATTTTTTTCTTCTTTTTGATTTTTTCAAAGCATTTTTTTTTTAACGTTTATTTTTAAGAGAGAGAGAGAGAGAGAGCGCACTATCAAGCAGGGGAGGGGAGGGGCAGAGAGAGAGAGGGAGACACAGAATCCGAAGCAGGCTTCAGGCTCCGAGCTGTCAGCACAGAGCCCGATGCCGGGGCTGGAACTCACGAACGGCTTAACCGACTGAGCCACCCAGGTGCCCCCTTTTAAAATTTTTAAAGAATTGACCTGTCTATTGTGTTTCTCCCTGCTAGAATATGAAGTCCATGAAGGCAGGGATTTGTGTCTGTATTGTTCATTCCTTTATCTCTAGCTCTGGGCCTGATACAGGGCATATTTAGTTAGTGTTTAATAAATCAGTCAATGTTTAGTAATTGAACAAGCCCCGAAGGCCTGGTGGGAGCCCCCTTGCTCACCCCAGAGGGGGTTAAGCCATCGGTGGTGCCCCTGCAGTCCTCGCTGGTGCAGGAGTCCAGGATGAATTGGATTTGGCCGCGCATTGCAAGCTGAAATCATTATCAAGGAGACAGCTAGCAATTTTCATTACCTCGCTGGTAACTGATCTTTATTTGTCACTAATTATTTTCAAGTCCCTGGATCCAACCATGTCTGAAGCTTCAATTAAAAAAAAATTACTTCTCCCACCGCGTCCCCCTGCCTTTGGCAACCATCAATCTGTTCTCTAGCTTCCCCCCCCCCCACCCATTGGATTCCACATATAAGAGGGATCGGAAGGTATTTATCTTTCTCTGTTTGACTTACATCCTTTAGCATAATGCCCCCCGGGGTCCATCCATGTTGCAAATGACAAGCTTTCATTCTTACGGGTGAATAATATTCCACTGTAAATATATAGCACAGTTTCTTTATCCATTTATCCATCGACAGACACTTAGGTTGCTTTCATGCTTTGGCTATTGTAAATGATGCTGCGGTGAACCTAGGGGGGCAGATATTTTTTTGAGTTCGTGTTTTTGTTTCCTTCAGATAAATACCCAGAAGTAGGATTGCTGGATCATATGGTAGTTCTATTTTTAGTGTTTTGAGGACCCTCCGTACCGTTTTCCATAGCGGGGGCACCACTGACATTCCCACCGACCGTGCGTGAGGGTTCCCTTTTCTCCACCTCTTCGCCATCACTTGTTATTTCTCGTCCTTTTGTTAATAGCCATTTTAACAGGTGTGTGGTGTTACCTAGTTGTGCTTTTGATTTGCATTTCACTGATGATGAGTGATGTTGAGCATCTTTTCATGTGCCCGTTGGCCATCTGGATGCCTTCTTTGGCGAAATGTCTATTTCGATCTTCCGCCCATTTTTGGATCTGTTTTTTTTTTTTTATTGTTGTTGTTGACTTGTATTAGTTCTTCATATTTTTTGGATATTAGCCTCTTATCGGTTATATGATTTGCAAACGTTTTCTCCCATTCAGTAGGTTGCCTCTTCATTTTATAAACGAATCCTTTTGCTGTGCAGACCTTTTTAATATGCTGTAGTCCCACTTAGTTATTTTTGCTTTAATTGCTTTTGCTTGTGTCAGATTCCAAAAACCATCGCCAAGACCTATGTCCAGGAGCTTACCGCCTGTGTTTTCCTTTTTTTTTTTTAATTAAAAAATTTTTTTTAATGTTTATTTATATTTGAAAGAGAGAGACAGTGCATGAATGGGGGAGGGGCAGAGAGAGAGGGAGACGCAGAATCCGAAGCAGGCTCCAGGCTCTGAGCTGTCAGTACAGAGCCGACATGGGGCTCGAACTCACGAACTGTGGGATCATGACCTGAGCCAAAGTCGGACGCTTAACCGACTGCACCACCCAGGCGCCCCCCCCCCCCCACGTGTGTTTTCTAGTAGGAGTTTTATGGTGTCAGGTCTTATGTTCGAGTCTTTAATCTAGTTCGAGTTAATCTTTGTATCTGGTGTAATTTCCTATGTGTGGCCTTTCGTTCAGGGTTTGGACACCCTGATGTGTTGTTCCAGTAATTCAGCAACTTACTTATTGCAGCTTCCTTCGTTCGGTTCGAGTTGGCTACAGGAATTAAGATCCTTGGGCCCTCCGCCTTCCCTCTCCCCCCGCCCAACCCTAGATAGAGCTGAACGGGTGATAGAGACGGATGTAGTTGTGACCCGGACTCTTCTGGCTTCCGGACCGTGGCACCTTGGGCACGTTGCTTCGCGTCTGTGGGCCACAGTTTTCTCTTCTTCAAAGTAACCAAGAAACGTAGATCTCAGGGTTCTTCCGCCTCAGCAGTGGTGACATTGGGGGCTGGCTCAGGCTGTTGGGGGGGGGGCACCCGTGCCCTGTAGAATGCTCGGTCGCATCAAGGCCTCTACTCACTAGCTGTCAGTAGCGCCTCCCCAAGTCGTGACGACCAGAATGTCTCTAGACGCCGCCACGTGTCCCCTGGGGTGGGCAGCGGTGCCCCTGGTCGAGAAGCACCGATTTGGATGCTCTCTAAATGTTCTTCTGGCTCCGGTATTCTAGAATTCGTTTTCCTATGAGTCGTCTGGTGCTAAGCCCTCCGTCAGAGATCCAATTCCCTTTCGTCACGTCGTATGTGTTGGGAAATACAACGAGAAGGCTTTTTTTTACGTTGTGGGTTCCAGAAGGAGCTTCTGTCCGGAAGGGGAGGCCTGTTTGTGAGCGAGCTGTCGCCGGGAATCTAGCTGGGACGGGGAGGCTCCCTGCGCCCGCAGGCCCCACAGCCGCGACCCTTCCTCGTGGCGGCAGCGCGTGGCGCCGCGGGAGGGTGGCAGGACGGTGGCGGTGTCTCGCCCACCGCGGAGCCCCCTCGGGGCACGGTGCTCAGGCGCGCCAAGCCTGGGGATCAGAGCGGTGCTGGGTCCGTCTCGTGGGGCCCACGGCACTTGCTGGTCCTGCCGCCTTGACCCGGGGGGATCAGAGGGACGGCAGACGGTCAGCAGGCTGGGAAACGCCCAGGAGTCAGCATGCGGTGATGGCCTTGGCGGTGATGGCCTTGGTGGTGATGGCCGTGGCGTTGCATCATGCGCCCAGTGTGGTGGGGGTGGGGTGGGACACTTAGAACGGCCTGCACTGTGCGGTTCCCCGTCCCCTTGCCATCGGCCTTCTCTCCGGCTCTTCCCGGCCCCCCCCAAATTGGCATCAGGCACTTTGGCCCGCAGGGAGAGAGGCGCTGCGTGGGGGTGACATTTTCCCTGCGGGCCCCTCTCGCCCCTGCGCCTCTCCCGCCGGCATGGCACCCTCGCTGGGCCTTCAGGCCCACCTCTGTGACAAGTCACAGCCCACAAGTCACAGCCGTGAAAGAAGTAGGAAATAGGAGGGTATTCACCATCAAACGAAACTTAAGAGACCGAGTGACTGTCCCGGCGCCCTCTGCTGCCAGAGTGCCAGACTAGGTGGCTTAGCAACAATAGCCGTTTATGTCCTGCAGCCCTGGAGGCTGGCGGTCCCAGACCAGAGTGCCCGCAGGGTCGGTTCCGGTGAGGGCCCTCTTCGGGGCTGCGGGGGCCACCTTCCTGCCCCCGCCCGTGGCAGGAGCCTGCGTAGCTCGCTGGGGTCTCTCCGTAGGGCACTGATCCCATCACGAGGCTCCTCCTTCAGGACCTGGTACCCTCCCTACGGCCCCGTCTCCTGATTGCCATCACATTGGGGGTTAGCTTTCAACATGTGAATTCTGGGGGGACGCATTCAGCCCATGACAATAACCAAATATAACTCGTGGCCCCTGTTTGGGCCCCGGCCCGAGCAAACACCTATAATCGGCGCCCGGGGACACCCGGGTTATGTTTATGTGAGTGGTCATTAGACGATATAAGGAAACTACCGTCAGTGTCACTAGATGTGATAATCTTGTGGTGTGGTAGGCACCTAGCGAAGCCACCCTGGGGTTCCTGACGCGAACAGTGAGGTGACGCGGGTTTGTTTCCCGCCGCCACGTTTTGGGGTCTTTGTTACACAGCTGTAGATAGCCAACACACGTGTACGTAGAAGAGTCTTATTTTTTGGTGACGCGTGCTGAAGTATTTAGGGACGGAGTGTCACGATAGCAACAAGTTACTTAGCAATTTCTTTGAACCATTTTTGGAGATCTCTTTAACGTACGGCTAGATACAAGACAGGTGAATTCTCATACCTGCTTCTACATTCAGTCTGTCGCAATATCACACGTCATGTAGCCTCTGGAAAATTCTACTGTCTACTCACAAGAGAATGAGAATGGGAAAAGGCAGATAGCAATGTAAGATTATTATAAAAATATTTTTGATAGCATGGATCCCTTAAAGGGTTTTGGGGATCCCATGGTGTCCCCAGATCACCCTTTGAGAACCGCTGTTCTAGAAAATAATTGGTGTGTAAATGATTCAGTTAAATGGGAAGAGAAAAAGGTGAGGCAATTTCGGCCAAATGGAAACACTGAATTTGCTGCTATTCATTGGACTCTTCTGGATAATGTTCTGTGTATTTGAAAATGTTCACAATAGGGGCACCTGGGTGGCTCAGTCGGTTGAGCGTCCGACTCTTGATTTCGGCCCAGGTCATGATCCCAGGGTGGTGGGATCGAGCCCCGCATTAGGCTCTGTGCTCAGGGCAGAGCCTGCTTAAGGTTCTCTCTCTTTCTCCCTCTGCCCTTCTCCCCCTCTCTAAAATAAATAAAAAGATAAAAAAAAGGAAAATGTTCATAATAAAACATTTTTAACAAGATAGAGAAGAAACGTAGACTCTTGGGCATGTGGGGGGCTCTGACTGAGTGGGTCACGGGGTGAGGCCCGGCAGGAGCATTTTGGAGCTGGGCTCCGGGTGCCCCCGGTGGCCCTGAGGCCTGCTGGCCAGAGGTTCCCAGCCACCTCCCTCCCGCCTCCACCCTCCCGCCCGATGGAGCTGAGCGCTGTTAGTTAGCGAGTGGTGAGGCTTATCTGTTTTCCCACTACCGATGGGCGCCCTTGGGGACAGTCTGTTCCGCACACGCTGTCCCTCCTCCGCAAACCCTGCGTGCCGGCTGTGGGAAAGACCGTGTTATCAAACCGTTGCTTAACCGCCTTTTCAGTGGACGGCAGAGATAAAGTTTCCTTTCTAAGGGCAGGGGTGGTTTTCCTTCACAGACCGTCGGAAGTATTTTTGAATGGCTCGTCCACGTTACGGACGCACGGTGACTTTCCAGCAGGATCAAGGTTAGGCAGAGAACACCAAGTCTCCTTTGTATCCCCGTTCCCCTGGTCCCCCCCCTTCCCCAGGCAGCCACCGATAACTTGCTGAAATGTGGTTTCTGAAAATGGCTGTGCAAATGCACCCATCTACAGAGTGTATATCGTGCCTTTTTTTTTTTTTTTTTGGTTTTTGCTTTTGTGGGATGTAATTTACATGGAAGCAAAATGCATGGATTTTTATTCCGGTTGGTTTTGACAGAGACTGTTCCCCACACCTCCTGAGGGCCCCGTCTTGCCTTCCTTGAGCCAAACCCCGTGCGAGCGACAACCACTATTCTGATTTCCATCAGCACCGTTTACTTTCGCGTGTTCTTGAACCGCATATACACGGACCCCTGTAGCATGTACACTTTCATATCTGGCTACAGAGAGGTTTCCATGAGACGCGAGCCTCGGTGTTCATTCATGCCTTCCCTCCCGCATTTACTTCCTTGCTCAGCCAATATTTGTTGGGTCCCTGCGATGTGTCCAGACCCGGATTCTTCAACGTTGACACTGCGGCCATTTGGACTGGACGACTCTCTGTGGGGGGCCGTCCTGTGCATCGTACGACGTTTAGCAGCCTCCCTGGCTTCTACCCACCAGATGCCAGTAGGAAGCACTACTGGCATTGTGACAGTTGTGACAGCCAAACTCCAGGCATTGCCAAACGTCCCCGGGTGGGCAGGAGTGCCCCTGGTTGAGACCTACCAGCCTGGGCAGCGAGACGCACTGTGGTGCCAAACAGACAAGGCTCATGCCCTGGTGGGACGTTCGAGTTGAGGAAAGGGAAAGGAACCGTTTTATCGGTCGTGCGTTTAGTGAGGTACGGCAGGGGGCAAAGGATAGACGGTGATGGATTCAGAGTGCCAGTCGGGGGGTCACGAAGGCCTCTCTGAGGGCTAGCACGTGAACAGGGACCCACGCGAAATGAGGGAGAGCTATGTGAACCTGGAGGGCCTGAGTGTTCGGGGCTGAGGGAACAGCCAGTGCAAAGGGCCTGAGGCAAGGCACGGCCAGGTGCATTTGAAGAACCGCGAGGAGGTCGGTGGGTCTGGAGAAGAGGGAACCAGAGAACACGCGGTGGCGAAGGTGCGCCGACAGGTGGCGGGGGGCGGACCGTGCAGGGACTCGGCAGGGGCGGCGCCGGCCCCGAATTATTCTGAGCGTAAAGCTGCCGGCTGCTTTCAGGCGTGGGAGCGACGCGTGGGGGCTTGTGTTTGAAAGGGTGACCCTGGCTGCTGTGAGAAGAGTCCGAGGTGGCTGAGAGAGGAAGCGGGCTGGCCGGTGAGGAATGCGATGGCGGCCAGGACCTCAGGGACCTGGGTGGCCAGGTGAGCCGGAGCGCGCCTCTGGCTGACTTGGCGGCAGCGTGCTGGGCGCCACGCGGACTGCGCCGTCAAGTGTGAACGTGTAACGGCAGCTTGTGGAGACGGGCCCAGGAGGCCGCCCCGGGTCAGGGGCACGATTACCCTCGATGGGCAGCGGTGCACAGGGACAGCACGTGAGATGGCGCTTGCGGTCCACATATGATCTCTTCCCGGCTGTCCCGTGGTGGATGAAGTCCCCTGTGCCCTTGGGTCACGGTTTGGTGGCCATGATTCTTAGGGTCACGGTGACACCTGGACCTTGAGCCCGCCACACTCATCCTTGTCACTGGGTTTGTGAATTGGCTGCTCTCTGTGCCTGGAGGGCTAAGCCCCCGTGTCACATGCTGGCCGGCCCAGGTCACTCACGGCCCGCTGAGCCCTCCTCCGAGCGGCCACCCACTGTCACCCTATCCGAGCTCTCCCTGCCCCAGCCGGGTGTTGTCCACCATCGCCGTGCTGTATTTCCTTCCCTGCAGCCAGGTTTCACACTGCGGTTCTGCTCGCTGAGGCACCTGCTGTTGGCCAGACCTCCGTGTCATTCAGAGCAGGGAGCCCGGTTTGAACCCAGAGCTTCCCTGTCGGAGGTGACGGTAAGCCCTCCTGATGTCACAGAAGGGGAGTCATGGAGGCCTGGGGACAGGCCCTCGAGCCTCCCAGGGTGGAGTCGGGCTCCCCCCCCCCACCGGGCAGCAGCTCAGGTGCCTGGCAGGTGCGGGGCGTGTCTGGAGGGAGCACTTTTTACCGTGTCTCTGGGGGGCAGCCTGTGCTTACCTGCCCCTTGCTGCTTCGTTTCCCTTCTGGCTAAATGTGGAACTTCGTCTGTGGCTGTGGCCAAACATGAAGTTTTTCTCCCTCCACTGTAACCCTTGGGGGCGCTGCTTGCTTTGGTGGGCTTTGTGGTGAGTAGATAGGAGGGCTGACCGCCAAGATTACAGACGAGCTATTTTTCCTCTCAGCTTAGTCATGCCTTCCACAAGCGCCCCTCTTGCCCAAAGCTTACTAACTGACCACACATCAGCCCTCATCTTTTTTTTTAATTAAAAAAAAAGTTTTTAATGTTTATTTTTGACAGAGTGCGGGCGGGGGAGGGGAGAGAGAGAGGGAGACACAGAATCCGAAGCAGGCTCCAGGCTCTGAGCCATCAGCCCAGAGCCCGATGCGGGGCTCGAACTCACAAACCACGAACGAGATCATGACCTGAGCCGAAGTCGGATGCTTAACCGACTGAGCCCCCCAGGCGCCCCTAAGGGAAACATATTTTTATTTATTTTTAATTTTTTAAACATTTATTTATTATCAAGAGACAGAGAGAGAGAGAGTATGAGCAAGGGAGGGGCAGAGAGAGAGGGAGGCACAGAATCCGAAGCAGGCTCCAGGCTCCGAGCTGTCAGCACAGAGCCCGACGTGGGGTTCAAACCCGTGAACTGCAAGATCATGAATTGAGCCGAAGTCAGATGCTCAACCAACTGAGCCACCCAGGCGTCCCTCAGCCCTCATCTTGGTGACCCAGTTAGAGTACGCTTAAGCCACCCGGTGGCCTCGTCCTGAGAGCTCCAGGAGGGACACCTCAAAGCCGTGTTGGATGACTGCCTACATTTAACCTTTACAGAGTGGCCAGTCGTGAGTGTCTCTTTAAATTTTATTTACCTGTGTGTGTGTGTGGGGGGGGGGTGTGTACTGCACCTTAAGCGGTAAATGGATTGTCACGGAGGAAATGGCCAAGGGAAGGTCAGTCTGAAGAGGTCCCGGGAGCGGGGCGGGGGGAAGGGCAGGGAGAGACAGAGAGCTATTTCCCACCAGCGTTGTTGAATTGTGTCCCTCAAAATTCATATGTTGAGGTACCACCGGGACTTCAGAATGCAACCTTATTTGGAGATAGGGTCTTTATAGAGGCAATCGAGTCAAAATGAGGCCATCAGGGTTGTTATAATCCGGTGTGACTGATGTCCTTCTAAGAGGAGGAAGGCACAGAGAGAAGGCAGTGTGAAGGGACGTGGGGAGAATGGCTGTCTACGGGCCAGAAAGAGGCTGGAACAGATTCTCCGTCAGCGCCCTCAGAAGGAACCAACCCTGCTGTCATTTGGATCCCAGACTCGTGGTCCCCAGAACTGTGAGGCAATAGACGGCCGTCACTTGAGGCGGCCGGTCTGCGGTACTTGGTTGGGGCGGCCCTGGGGAGCTGGCATGGCACCGCTCTCAGAGGCCGGAGGGTCGCCCAGCCTGCCGTTATCGAAGCTCCACGCAAGCTTTCCGCACAGTTTAGGAGGGAAGAGGCGGGCAGCGCCCTGTCAGCCGAAGCGGCGGCCCTCGGGTCCCGAGAGGACCCAGGCCTGCGAGGCTGTCGCGGGAGAAGGGCCCTCGGGGCCTGGGCTCGAATCTGGCTCCTCGCTTACCTTCTGGGAGACTCGAACCTGTGACCTGACCTCTCCTCTGCCTCCGTTGGCTTATCTGTAGCGTGGGCCCGAGGGTGACGGTATTTAATTCGGAGACTGTCAAGGGCTCTAGCGACCGAATACGTGTGACGTGCTTAAAATAGCGCCTGGCACACGGAGTCCTGGAAAAAGTTGGCACCAGGGGCGCAGAGACTCCTGCCTCTCCTCCCTCCCCCTAGCGGTGGGGATTGAGAACACTGAGTCTGTTGTGTCACTCGAGGCCACGTGCAGTCGGCCTCGTCCCCTCTCTGACACGCAGGCTGTGTCTCCCACCGTGACGGAGAGCTGTGTGGCCCCGGGACCGTAGGAGGCGTACCACGGAGGGAGGGTCACAGTCCCGCGCCGGCTGCCCGGTCCTGCGGAAGCAAGGCTGTAAGCGAAGGAGCACGGAGCGCTGGGAGCTGGGAGGCCGGCCAAGAAGGAAGGAGGAAGGAGAAGGAGGCCGCCGGGGCCCTCCCCTGTCTCTGTTGGCTCCGGGCAAAGTTTAATGTTCGAGGTCTTTCCGCCTGCCCTTTGGCTCCGGGCTTCCCTCTTCTGGGGACGCTCATTGGCCCCGTGGCCCTCGGCTGGCCCCTTGCGCCACGACCACCGGGGGCTCCTCTCACTGTCAGCGCCTCTGGGGAACCCGCCTCGGGATCTGGAGGACTGGCTGGAAGGAGGGAATGCGTCCCGGCCCCTCACCATCCTGAAGGTGTCTACGTTTTAAAAAGGGAGAGTCCGGGGGCGCCTGGGTGGCTCAGTCGGTTGGGCGGTTGGCTTCGGCTCGGGTCATGATCTCGCGGTCTGTGAGTTCGAGCCCCACGTCGGGCTCTGTGCTGACGGCTCAGAGCCTGGAGCCTGCTTTAGATTCTGTGTCTCCCTCTCTCTCTGACCCTCCCTCGTTCATGCTCTGTCTCTCTCTGTCTCAAAAATAAATAAACATTAAAAAAATAAAACAACAAGAAGGGAGAGTCCGTCGTCTCAAACGGATTTGACATCGGTGGGGTTTCGGGCCGTGGCTGGCGCGGGAGCTGGCCTCCACGGTGGCCCCGGCGGTCCTGCCTCCCGGTGCCCGGATCCGCGTGCGGTGTCCTCCCACGCTGGCCACCCAGGGCCCACCTGTGCCACCAGTAGGGCGCCGTGCCAGTGACGCCGTGGCTCTTCCGAGGCTAGGTCCCAAGACACTCTACTGCCTCCGCCTGTTCCCTCGGATCGCCTGCTTTGGAGGGAGGCAGCCGCCAGGTCCCGTGGAGCCGCAGGACGGCGACCTGAGGCCTGCCGCCCGCAGCCCGCCCCAACTGCTACCCGTGTCCGGGAGCCAACTCGGAGGCGGGTCCTCCTGCCCCCATCGAGCCTTCAGATGACCGCAGCCGTAGCGGACCGCTTGACCACAACCTCCCGAGAGACCTCGAGCCGGAAACACCCAGACGAGCTGCTCGCGAGTTCCTGACCCACAGAAGCTGTAAAATCATACGTGTTTAGCATTTTTAGCTGCTGAGTCCCGGGGTAATTTGTTGTGTGGCATTGGACAGCGAGTACAGTGGTGAGGACCCAAACTTTCGTGGTGGGGGAGGCCTGGCGCCGGCTACCCCTTGGGTCCGCTCCCCACGTGGGGACTGCCTCCCTCTTGACCCTTCTGAAGCTCCACTTTTCTCCAGCTGCTCTATGTTTGCTCACGGTGTGGCCCCCCTCCTTCTCTAGCCCCCACCCCTCTCTCTCTCTCTCTCTCTCTCTCTCTCTCTCTCTGGCCGAGGGGAGAGGCGCTTCGTGCAAGGTTTATAGGTGCATTCACAGTAAGTTAGGGCATACTGATGACGACTTCGAGTGTGTCGATTTTTAGTACATGGACAGCTGCCTGTATTTTTTCACAACGTATTTCCCTATATTCATCTTCAGAGTCTGGACACTTTGGTACAATAACCCCCAATGCCAGTCGGGTTGGATGTCTGGCTGTCGTGTTGACAACCCAGCATTTGCCAGTGTAGGTTGTAATCTGCTTTTTTTTTTTAAGGTTTTGTTTGTTTATTTTGAGACAGAGAGAGAGAGGGAGAGAAAACGAGCAGGGGAGGGGCAGGGAGAGGAAGAGAGAGAATCCCAAGCAGGCTCTGCACTGTCAGCACAGAGCTGGGTGCGGGGCCCGAACTCATGAACCGTGAGATCGTGACCTGAGCCAGAATCGAGAGTCAGACGCTCAACCGACTGAGCCCCCCAGGCGCCCCGTAGGATATAACTTTCTGTGCCAGCATCTCCCCTCTTCCTCTTGCGACGGTGGAACATATGCTGACCTGTAACGCCGCGTGGAGCCTGTGTCCTGTGCCCACCGCGCGGCGGGTCTGCCAGCCCCGGTGCCTTGGTTTTGTCCGAGGGTTCAGACTTTCCACCTGAATTCCTTCGGTGGGAGGTCATTTTTGCAAGAGGTGATGTGACAGGTATTTCGAAGATGCAGTATATCACAGGCTCTTTAGGGAGGTGTTGTAGCCTACAGAAGTCTAACTTTTGTAAAGTTAGAGGCCGTGAGATTTAATTCTAGCCGATGGCTGTTTTGGATTGCCCTTCAGTAAGGCTTTTACCGAAATACATGTGCGGAAAAATGTGTAAAGCAGAAGTGTGCAGCTTGCTGATTTTTCACCAAGGGACCACACCCGGATAACCAGGGCTTAGATTAACCGCAACATGACCAGTCCCCAGAAGCCACCTGCGGGTCCCCTTCTAGGGACTCCCCAGCCCCAGGGTATCTGCTCCGACAGATTCATTTTGCTGGTTTGGAACTTTCTATCAGCGGACTCGCGTATTCCTTCGTGTCCGGCTTGACGTTGGGTTTGCGAGCTTCAGCCTGGTCAGTGTGAGTAGTGGCACGTCATTCGTGGTCACGGCTGTGTGTGGTTGAAGGGTTCGCTGTGTACACGTGTGTCTGCTTTCTTTTACTGCTTTCAGGGTATCCCCCTTTCCGCTGGTGTTAACAACTTGATTTTGCTACGCCTTGGTGTGGTCCGGTTTGTTTACTGATTTATTTACTCTTGTGCCAGGGTTTGCGGGCCTGGGATCCCGTATCTGGGATCGAGTCTAATAGCTCGAATCCCTACAGTAAGTGTGCGGGGCAACTAATCAAACTTTATTTCAGGAAACTTCTCGAGAGAGTTTGAAGCGAGTTTTAAACCAGTTTCCCTCTCACCTCCTCCACTTGGGTAAGAATGGCGAAGAAGGTTCGCCTAAAGGAACTGTCAGCTTGTGGTGCTTTTAGCCACCGCGATGGGTTCAGAGTCCACTCCCGTGGTCCCCGGTGGCACGGGCCCGCGGTTGAGTATCAGCCAGGATGCTTGGCAGCCGCACTGTCGTCTGTGTATTTCTCAGCTCAGCTGTTTTCATGGGTGAAATGTAATAAAGGAAAATCAACATGAATCGAGCAGTTAAAAGGAAACCCCGCCAACCTAGCAGGGAAGGTGGTGTCACACAAGTGTGGGACGGTGCGCGAACCAGATGATATGTAGTCAAAGAAAGGTGTTAAAACCACTCACGTTTTACGTGGGTAGCGACTTCAGTCTGGTTTATATTACTCTTTTTGTCCTGAGTGTGTGCACGGATAAGGTATCTTTCTTGTATTATTATTCAGTATGTCTACGCAGTGATGTCCAAAGCATCGAGCCGAGTGCTGGATACAGGTCTTTTTTTTTTTTTTTAAATCTATAGATGGATTACAATATTAGTAATGCGCTTGTAGAATGGAGATAGTGTATGTGGTCGGCTAAGCTTTTTAGGTTTAGTGGGTAATATTACTGTATGGCAGGGCCCAGCAAACGCTTCCTCAAAAGTCCAGATAGTAAATCAAGGTGAGCAACCGACCTCAAGGAACTCCCAATCTGATACGGAAGGAAGCAAGCTTGCAAGTAATTATTCTAACAAAACGCAGTTTGTAAATAAGGTCGATGTTAAAAATACTGGTGATGAAAATACAGTGGGAAGGATACAGGGCACGGGAGAGAGTGGGAAATAGGAGGGGACAAAAAATGATGGGGGCCAGTGGTTCCCCAAGTACAGCCCACGAGCCAGTATCATCAGTCGGCCTCCCTGGGAGCTTGTTAGAAATGCAGATCGCTGGGCCGCAGCCCGGAGCTGCTAAAGCTGAAAGTCCGGGCGTGGGACCTGGATCCAGCGTGCTGGGAGTGCTGACGCACACTGGGATTTGTGTGTATCCCATCTAGGCAGTGATCGGCCACCAGTGTCCTGTCGAGGGGCGTAGGACAGGCCATTTGGGTGCTCAGGCTGTCCCAGAATTGCTAGAGGCCTCGGGACGGCTTGGACCCTTGTGTTGACGGACTGTTAATCTGTTTTACGTTGCCCGTTAGCATAATGTGTCCAGTTTTTCTTTTATGGATCATGCTTTTGTGTCCCTTCTGATAAGTCTTCGCTTAGCCCCACGTCATGAAGACATTGCCCTTTGGTGCGGGGCCATAAGAACACCCCTTGTGGGTTTTACACAGGCAAAGGCATCAGTGGCCGACGAAGCAGAAAACGCCATGCTGCCTTCATCTGTGTTCTCCCAGAGGTGGACCCTGAGACCAGGAGCCCGGTGCGGGGTCTTTTGGGAGGCGCGTGGGCAAGTGTGGCTGTGAAAGAAGGCAGCCATCAGAGGCTGGGCTGGAGGTGCGGGTCACCCAGTGGGCGACTGGAGGCTACCTCTATGCTCTGGGCGCTGTAGGAACAGGGGCTTTGTGTGTCACCGGTCCCCGAGATCATCTCTGGGTTCAACCAGGGGTATTCACAGGACAGTCTATGGTTGTTTTCATGGCTGTGCTTGATTATAGCCGGGGAGGGGGGGCTGTAGGGCAAAATCAGCAAAGGGGAAAGGCCCGGTCGTTAGAGCCTCAGTGCTGGGGGTTTCACTGGAGGCTGCTTCCGCCGGCATCCTCTGTCTAGCTCGCTGTCAAAATTCTAGACCTTTAGAGGGAAAGCGGGAGTGTGGCACAAATGACATTATTTGGACAGCCAGTGTACACACAGTGAGCCATTCTTACCACTTCGGGGATGGTGGGAACCCTCTTGAAGTCCAAGTTCCCAGATGCAGGCCTTCCCAAGGAGAGCAGTGTCCGGCCTGCAGTGGTAAATCTTTTCTGGACAGGTGCAAAACACATGCCTTGAAGTGATTCCGTTCGAGGGGTGAGGGAGTGGGGGTGTTTCTACACCAGCTCCTGAGAGCCCTCGGGTCCTACCTGCTCCCAGTAGTGTACTTCGGGCGTGCCGTGGCTCCAGGGCCACTTTCGGGGGGCCTGAAACAGGGGTCTCGGGCACGGAGATACTGTCGGAAATCAGCTGCAGCTTATCGGAAGGGTTTGAGGGGTACGGGTAGCATCGGATGCAGTCGTTCTTCTAGAAACTGGGTGAGGACAACAAAGCCTATACAGGGCAGTTCACGTGCCTGTGGTCATGCAGTGGTTTTACAACTGTGGGGGAAGCGACCAAAGGCCGGTCTTCCCTAGAACTTCCTTGGGGTGTGACAGGAGCCCGACGCGGGGCTCGAAACCATGAGCCGTGAGTTCGTGACCTGAGCTGAAGTCCGGCGCTTAACCGACTGAGCCCAAGGCGTCTGGAATCTTGAAGCATCAGAGTAGCTAATTACTTGCAGAAACTCTTCTGATTGTAGGATATTATAGAAACCTCAGTGTGTGTGTGTGTGTGTGTGTGTGTGTGTGTGTGTGTTAGAAACTACCTTTTCAATTTTCCCAAAGCTTCCAGGTCGAAATGTTGCTAGTGAGGTCCTTTAGTTGCATTTTTAGGGTCTAGTCCATTCATCAATTGACGGACCTTTGGGTGGTTTTCACTTTTTGGCTGGTGGGAATAATGCTGTTGTGAGCATTTGTGTGTTTGTGGACGTGTTTGCAGTTCCCTTCCATATAAGCCTGGGAGTGGAATTGCTGGGTCATGTGGTGAGTCTGTGTTTAACCTTCTGAGGTGCTGCGAGACTGAAACCACTTTTCTTAACTGAACTTTTTATGGAAGTAAACATCTATCTATAAGAATGCAAAAAGTGTAAGTGTGCACCTCCACGAATTTTTGCAAAGGGAGCTCAACTACGTAACCAGCAGCCAACTCGAGGAACAGAATGTGACTGGTCCCCAGAAACCTTCTGTGACTTCTTCCAGGCCCTACCCCTACCCCTAGAGGTATCTGCTATCCATATTCTCACCACAGATTAATGTTGCTGGTTTTGAACTTTAATACATTTTTTAATGTTTTATTTATTTTTGAGAGAGAGAGAGAAAGAGAGAGAGAGAATCCGAAGCAGGCTCTAGGCTCCAAGCTGTCAGCACAGAGCCCAATGCGGGGCTTGAACCCACAAACCGGGAGATTGTGGCCTGAGCTGAAGTTGGATGCTTAACCGACTGAGCCACCCAGGTGCCCCTTGAACTTTGTATAAATGGAATCTTTTACTTCCAGCTTTTGTTCTACATTATGTTGTAAAATCTCTGTCGTTGGGTGTAATTACTGATTGTTCTCTTTGCTCTGTAGCAGCAAACATTTTCTTTTTCTTTAAAAAAATTTTTTTTTAACGTTTATTCATTTTTGAGAGACAGAGACAGAGCATGAGTGGGGAAGGGGCAGAGAGAGAAGGAGACACAGGATCTGAAGCAGGCTCCAGGCTCCGAGCTGTCAGCACAGAGCCCGATGCGGGGCTCAGACTCACGAACTGCGAGATCATGACCTGAGCCGAAGTCGGACGCTCAACCAACTGAGCCACCCAGGCACCCCAGCAAACTTTTTCTATTAAGGGCCAGATAGTGAATATTTGAAGCTTCGGGGGCCGTGTGGCCTCTGTCAGAACTACTCAGCTCTGCCCTTGCCACATAAAAACAGCACGAGACAATACACAAATTAACAACTGGGGCTGTGTTTCAATAACGCTTACTTTGTGGACACCGAAACTGAATTTCTTACAATCTTCGTTTGTCACATAATATCATTCTTTTGTGTTTTGATGATTAAAAAAATGTAAAAGCCATGCTTGGCTGGTGAGCCGTGCAAAAGCAGGCGGTGAGCTGGACTTGGGCCACGGGATGATGCATTTTGCCAGCGCCTGTTCTGTAGTGTTCGATTGTGGGACTAAGCCCTGATACATTTTTCTCCTCTACTTGGACGGGCTTCTGGGTGCTTTCCCACTTGGAGCCATTACGCGTGGTGCTGCTGTCATGTTTTACATCCACACGTAAGACGTGGTTGAAGACCTTCCACCTGTCCCCTCCTCTCTCAGCCTGGCAGTGACCCGGCCGTAAGAGCCTGGCAGTTCTTTCCCAGATCAGACCACGTTGCCTTATTTGCCGACTTCCCCGTGAGCGAATTCCCAGATGACTTGGGCGGATGGAGCGGAGACTCGTAACTCAGATTAAGAGGTGAAAACCCTCCAATCAACGAGGAAGGCTGGTCCCCACGGGGGTGAGTACCCCAAGGTTCCTCCTGCAGTGTGGACGCGCCAGAAACTGCCACTGAAACCTCCCGGGCTCATGAGCCTTTCTTTCCATCAGGCTGTCCTTGCCACCTTTCTCCTTTCTGTCCCCTTGGAGCGACTGAGCTGACACTCAGGGCTTAGCAAATGTTTCCTATGAAGCGCCAGTGGGGAAGTGTTTTCAGCTCTGCGGGCCTTACCGTCTGTCGCAGCTGCTGCACTCGGCTGCGGTAGGGCGAAGCAGCCCCAGACGGGGGGTAAAAGGAAGGCGTGCGGCCATGTGCCCTTAACACTTTATTTACAGAAACAGGCGGTGGGCTGGATTTGGCCTGCGGGCTGTGGTTTGCCAGCCCTTGCTTTGTGCCCCGAGCGTTCCTGGGCCCGAGCTAGCTCCCAGACCCCTGTCCGAGGTACCGGAGCTACCAGCAGACCTTTACCTACCAACGGGAGTCAGCAAAGAAAGCATCGTGATCCACTGGGAGAAGGACAGAGATAAGTAGGCGACCGAAATGCCCATCAGCGGATGAATGGGCGAAGGCGACGTGATGTGTACCTACAGTGGCGTTTGAAAAGGAGCCCTCCCATGCGCAGCCACACGGATGAAATAAGCCAGTCACAGAAAGACAAATACTGCATCGTTTCATTTGCAGGGAGTCAGACTCACAGAAGCAGAAGGTAGCAGTGGTTGTCAGGGGCTGGGGGGAGCGGATATGGGGGGGGGGTTGTGTATAAAGTTTCAGTTACGGAAGACGAAAAATATCTAGAGATCTGCTATACAACATTCTGCACAATAATGTGCTGTGTGCTTAAGATTTGTTACGAGGGTGGCTCTTGTGTTGTTACTGTTTTAACCATCATTTGAAAAAAACAAGAGAAACCGAGCATGCTTTTGGGTTGCCAAGGAGGAAGCCCTCAAATCCCTCTGGGGAAATTAGTGCACGTTGCCCAGAGAGAGTGAAACAGAACAGGATTCTGGAGGGTGAATAGAAGCTTTCCAGTCAGAGGGCAGGAAAGCCGTTCAAGGTAGAGGAAACGGACGCTCAAATGTATGGGTTTCTGCGTGACGTTTTTGGTCAGACATGCTGATAATCCTTATTAGCCTAGGATAGGGTGTTCTATGTTCAGTCAGGCCTTGGTTATACCTGGGTCAGAACCCGTCATTCTTCATCTCGATCTGGGTGATTTCCTGCCTTCATTCACCTTTTGGAGAAACCGTTTTGTTATTGCCGACACCCAACTATGCAAAGTGCGGGTTTCCTTAACATTTTACAGATCCCTGTTTTGAGGGTGAGCCGACCCATCCAGAGCTGTGTTCGACATCGACGTCCTAAGTTATGTCACCGAGAGTGTCACAGTCAACACATGCTTGTGTTCGTTGGGCCCTGGGTGAAGTGAGTTTTACTGGACACGGTCCGTTGTTGTCATCTGCTGTCGAACACTTTGACCCTAGCCCCTTGGAGTCGTCCTACCAGAAGACCAAACCTAGATACCTTCTAGCCTTAAAGGACTGCATAAAAGATCTAGGTGCCCCATGTGTCTTCCAGAGCCCCTTTGTAGGTAAACAGGGTCGCGTGGGAGAGATGTTACTTTGTCAGGCCGCGGATGCCTCCGGCTGGAGGCGTTTTATCAGCCGGTCCTCATCCCGTCCCGTCCCTGGGGCTGGTCTGCGATGCCACAGCTCGCTTATCTGCCTCATTCCTCCTCTCCCTGGAGCCCAAGTAACAATGTTAAACACTGTTAGGACGCTGCCACGTGACAGGCTCTTCAAAAAACCCGGTGGCTTGGAACAATAACCGTTTATGCTTCTCACAGTCTGTGGGTGGGCTGGGTGATTTGATTGGGCTAAACTCAGCTGATCTTGGCTGGGCTCGCTCATCGATCTGTGCCTGGCTGGGCCTCGGTGACCTAGGACGGCCTCAGCCAAGATGACCCAGCTCTCCATTCCGTGCGGTCTATCAGCTTCCAGCATTCTAGCCTAGGCTCCTTCCCGTGACAGAGGTGGAGGTCAAAAAAAAAAAAAAAAAAAAAAAAAGCAGAAGCTTCATCACCTCTTGGGATCTAGACTGAGCACATGTGCATGCTGTCACTTCTGCCACATGTCACAAGGCCGGTGCAGAGTCACTGGGTGGAGAGATGGACTGCACGTCTTAACAAAGAGGACCTGTGAAGTCCCCTTGAAAATGTGGTAGATACCCGGAGGGGTAGAGAATATGACCTTTTTTGCAGTCAGCCCACTGCGTAGATCAGGGATCAGCAAACGCTTTCTGTACGCGGCCGAAATACTGAACATTCTAGGCTTTGTGGGCCATACTGTCTTCGCCATGACCGCTCAGCTCTTGTGATGTGAAAACAGCCATAGACCCTACCTAAACGACTGGGCATGGCTGTGTGTGCTGAGCCCTGACCTAGATGATCCAGACCAAGTAGGAATCTCAGAGCCAGGTTCCAGGATGTTGTCCTTCCTGAAACCATGGCCTTGAAGCCATAAGCATAGGTGTCATGTGCCAGCAGAAGCACTCTTCTTGGAGAGAAGAAATGAGAACAGGTGAGAGGAGCGGGGCTCCCCGCTGAGGTACAGATGACTGTTGGCATCCATTTGGGGCTGTTCCTTGAACCATGATGAACTTACGGAGGTTAAGTTCATTTCTCAGCAAGTCCTTGGAGTTCGCTTCTAGTTGCTCTCATGTTTGGCTGGACTCTCATTCCTTACCCACCCATGTCTCCCACCTGGATTCCAGATAGAATCCTTTCCATTTTTCTAACCTGGATGCCCTCTTCTCACCCTCCCCCGGACCCTCCTGTCTTTCCTAATAATCCCAGTGTCAGAAGTGACGTCACCACCTCCTTCTGGGCTCCCACAGAAGACCCCAACTAGATCCCGTTTATTTTCCTTTACCAGTTATGTGTCTAATTGTCACGACCATGACCTACTCCATCAGAATTTAAAGGTGGTGACTGTTCTCAAGAGTGACTTTTTGATTCAACCCTGATTGCCTGGAGTTGTTGCTTGACTACAGATTTGGTTAAGCTTCAGGGAACACGGAGTCCCTTTTTAATAGAATGTTCGAGTCTCTGCTCTCTTATTTTTCCCATCAGAGATTTTCTTTGCCACATATAATACAAAGCTGTTACCACCTTGTTTTTGTAGAAATGAGAATGAGATCTTTGCTTTCTAATTTCACTCCTTCCTTTTTATTATTGGTTGCTACTGACTTATGCAACATGATTCTTCCCTGGGTACCCATCAGCGGGTATAGTTTTCAGCTTGGCATAGCTCAGACCTCAAACTTTTAAAGTTTTAAAGCAGCCGAGTTGCACAGACGGTCAATAAATCACTCACTATTGCTACTTTATTGCTTGTAAGGTGATTACCCCACTTTGCCCATAGCGACTTTTCCATTTGATTAAAACGCAGTTAGTTTCATCAGGTCGTGGTTGAGTCCTCCAGATATAAAAAGACATAAAGCAATGAGAGACGCCTATGCTCAAATATTTTTATAACTACCCTTTGCCTCTTTAACCATCTACTCCAGCACTTTTGTGGTCCTCGCCCTATAATTCAAATTTCCATGCTCTTCGCCAAAGTAATTTTTATTTAGTGCTTATTCCAACCTCTTGTCTTTGTAAGAGCGCCTTATTTTTTCTGCTAACTGGTGGGGAGCATTGGTCCTGCTGCAAAGCATTTTCTACATCTCAAATGAGCTCCTACGTGATCTGTAAACGAGGCTCTGATGGTATAACGTGGAAGGTGTCTTGGGGGCCAGGGTAGTGGGGGTGGAATTGTTATCTTAGGCAGGAAGAAGAGAAACTCCGCCCGGCTACCGTCCTGGCAGCCCGAGCCCTTTTGACTGTATTTGAAGAAAAATTAAAAGTGAGTGCCTGTATCCAGAGCTTCTGTGCCCAGGGGGCGTGCGGCCAGCCTGGCCCGGCTCGTGGCCTTTCTTAGTCTGTTTGGGCTGCTGTGATCAAGTCTCACAGACTGGGGGGCTCACAGGCAATAGACACTTTGGTCTTGCAGTTCTGGAGGCTGGAAGTCTGACGCCGGGCGGCCAGCCCGGTCGGGTGAGTGAGGGCCCCTTTCCCAGTCAGGACTCCTCATTGTGTTCTCACACGGTGGAAGGGGTGAGGGAGCTCTCCGGGGTCTCTTGTATACATGTATGTATTTATTATCTATTATTTTTTTTAAAGTTTATGTATTTATTTTGAGAGAGACAGAGACAGCACGGGTGGGGAAGTGGCAGAGAGGGGGAGAGAATCCGAAGCAGGCTCTGCGTGGGCAGCACAGAGCCCGACGCGGGGCTCGAACTCGTGAAACCGCGAGATCATGACCTGAGCCGAAAGCAAGAGTCAGACGCTTAACCGCCTGAGCCACCTGGGTGCCCCTGGGGTCTCTTGTAAAAGGGCACTAATCCCATTCGTGATGGCTTTGCGCCCCTGACCTAATCACCTCCCCAAGGCCCCACCTCCTAACAGCATCACCTTGGGGGTTACGACGTCAACATGTGAATTTTGGGGGGGGGGGGGACACAAACATTCAGACCGTAGCATGGGTCATGTGGCAGGTCGTCGTCTTCCCTTGTCAGTCTCCGTGGGTCCCCCCCCGCCCAGGGCCACCGGCCTCTGCAGCTCACCCTGGCTTCCGCCAGGTAGCTACTGGCTCGCCAGCATGCCACATCTGTAGTGACGACCACAGAGGCTGCCTGCCTGCGTGGTCTCCTTCATCTCACGAGAGGACCAGTCACTGGTTTGGTTCCAGGGATTCGATTGTGAGCGGCGCGCCTCCGCCCCGCTTCCCCTCCAGTGCTCTCGTTTGGATGGCTCCCTCGCTTCCACAGTACTTGAGGTTTTCCAGAAATGCGGGTGGCCGATCCTCGTGATTTGCGGTTCTGCGTCTGCGCATCTGCCTACTCGCTAAAACGTACCTGTAAGCCTTGCCCCCCAGCCCCCGCGCGTGCCTCTGTCCCGGTTATTCACGGACGTGTGCGTGTGCAGAGTGGCGAAAAGTCCGAGTCCCCAGAGAGGCGCGTTCCCAGCCCCTCCGTCTGATTTCAGCTCCCAGACTAGAAACGAGTGTCCTTTGCCCGGACTGTTTCGTGCCAGGGTTTTCACATTTTTGTGCTCTTATTATGGGTAATTGTGCTGTTGGCAATGGCCCCGAGATGCAGTGCTCCTGGTGTTTCCATTTGGAAGAAGGCTGCAGCGTGCCTTGTGGAGAAAAGACATTTGTCAGACACGCTTCGTCCAGGCACGACTTGTCGCGCTGTCAGCCGCGACTTCAGTGTTAATGAATCAGCAACATCTATTCGGTAAGATATCCTTAAACAGGAACACAGAAAACAAGGTTGTAGATTGACCCGTTCACAAAAATGCGACCTCGTTTACAAAGATGATGCTTGCGGGAGCCTAACCCCACCTAACGCTTTGGGACGTTGCCTCCGTGCTCACCAGTTTGGAGTTCATGGTGCCTTTATAGAACATAATGACCACGCGTGACAAAGGAAAAAGTACATGTGGATGATTCTGCCGTGTCTGTGCAGATATCTTGCATGATGATTTTAATCACAGGTTCTCTCTCCCAGGTGTAACTAGCATGGTCCATGCAGGAGCGATGAGTGGTTCTGGAAACCTGATGGATTTCCTCGATGAGCCATTCCCTGATGTGGGGACATATGAGGACTTCCACACCATCGACTGGCTAAGGGAAAAGTCACGGGACACCGACAGACACAGAAAGGTAGGTGGCGTTCCTAAAAGACATATTGAAGGGGGACGCTTCCTGAGCTGAGGTTAGGGTCACATGTCACGTGCTGGGCCGCGTTCTAAAAAAGAGAAGGCCTAGTGGGAGAGGCAGAGATGTGGACAGATAATGACGGTATTAGGTGCTCGGGGTGGGGGGCTGTGTCATACAGAGGTATGGTGTGGGGGGCAGGGAGGGGACTCCGGAACCAGACAAGTCAGGCACATCGTGCCCTTGGCCCCTTTAGGCGGGGTGACTTTTGGGGTGCCATTTCGGGACCCTGGTTTCTCTTCTGCGAGGATGGAGGTCATTCGGCGTGAACACTGAATGAGGTGTGTGTGTACGAAAGCCCGTATTTCAGGGCCTGGCGTCTAGCGGGCAGTCAGCACATACGTCAGTGGCCACGGCGAGGTGGTATTGGGGCCGTGTGATCATTCGGGAGGGACGGTCAGGGAAGGGTGTTTTAGAGAGGGTGACATTTCACTGGGGTCTGGAAGGATGACTGGGAGTTTGCTAGGCGGAGAAAGAGGAAAGGGTTCCCAGGTCAGGAGCGGCCCTTTTTCGCGTGGCGGAGGCATGACAGAACCCGGTGCCGTGGGTGGTTCCGGCGGCTCGGAGGCCCGGCGGAGGGTTCCCAGAAGGGAAGACCTGAGTCTGGCGGCACGGGCCGTGGAGCCGCGCTGGGGGTGGTGGCCAAGGGGGCCGCGGAGAGGGGGTTGGGTTTCCTCTTCCCGGTCGCGGCCACGGAGTGCGAGAAAGATGCGTCGCAAAGGGAGACGCGGGAAGGAAGCTCGGAGATCAGCTGGGGGGAAAGAGGAAGCAGGTGCGACCGAGGGCAGTGAAGTGCGGGCGGCGAGAGGCTCCGGGTCAGGAGTTCGTCAGGGGAGCCGCCGACCGGGATTTGGGGCGGGTCTCGGGGGCGGGCGGGGAGCGGAGGCCGGGACGAGGCCCCGGCCGCGGGTTCGAAGCGGAGGCCTCTGTTGGCGGGAGGAAGAGGGGAGCGGCCGGCGGTTCCGTGGGAGCCGCTCCGAGTGCGCGCCGTTGACGCAGCCCCGCGGCTGGGGACGGTTGGCAGGTGGGGGGCGCCCTGCGGTTCCGGGGTGAGGTCGGGGCTGCGGGGGCGTCGGGGGGGCCGAAGCGGCCGAGGCGGCCTGCGTGCGGAGACGGAGAAGGTCCGGCGGGGCGCAGACGGGGCGCCCGTGACAGACGCTTCGAAGAGGCACGTAGATGTGGAGGAGGGGAACCGGCGAAGTGGCCGCGAGCGAAAGGAGGGAGAGAGTGGCGAGGTGGCGGACGGGCCCTCGGGGACGGCGCCTTCCCGGTAGGCGAGGAGTGTCCCGTTGCTGCACCGAGCGGCGGGAGAAGGGGAAGAGACGCGTGTGGGGGTGCGGCGGGGTCAGAGGACGGCCCGGCCCCTTGGCCCCCCGGCGTGGAGGAGCGCGGGAGACGGGGCGGCCCGCGGCCTGCAGCCGCGGCGGCCGGACTCCGGCCCTCGGGCCCTGTCGGGCACCAGAGTGTTCCCGGAACGCGGGCACGCACGCCGCTTCGCCCCTTCGCGTCTGCGTTCCTCGCGGCTCCTTTCGTGCCACTGTCGCACGGCCAGGTAGTTGTGCCAGAGGCCCGCCGGGCCGCGGAGCGCACGGTCTTTCCAGAAGATGCTGTGAAGGGTGCCGAGAGGAAGGCGTCCCAGGAAGGCGGGGCTCTGTGAAGGGGGAGCAAAGGTGACCCGTGCGGCTCATTCGGAGCTCTTACTCGTAACGTTCACCCTGGGAAAGAAGCAAAGGAAATGAACTCGTTGTTGAAGGGGTTCTTTGGCGAGCAGACCTTACAGTGTAAGTGAAAGCAGGAATTCTTGTTTTTATTTTATTTATTTTTAAATTTTTTTTAATGTTTATTTTTGAGAGAGAGAAAGAGAGCACGAATGGGGGGCGTGCAGAGAGAGAGGGAGACGCAGGATCCGAAGCAGGCTCCAGGCTCTGAGCTGCCAGCACAGAGCCCGATGTGGGGTTTGAACCCACGGACTGTGAGATCATGAGCTGAGCTGAAGTCGGATGCTTAACCGACTGAGCCACCGAGGCGCCCCTGTCATTCCTTTTTTTAAATAAGGTTTATTTCTTTATCTTTGAGAGAGGAGAGAGCACACGTGCGCACGAGCAGGGGGGAGGGGCAGGGAGAGAGGGGCCTCCAACTCCTGAGCCGTGAGATCACGCCTGAGCCCAAACCAAGAGTCGGATGCTTAACTGTCTGCGGCACCCGGGCCCCTACCCCCAGCCCCCAGCAGTAATTCTTATTGAAAGTGGTGACGATGAATTCATGCCTCCCTTCGAATGGCTTCTGAATAATCAAAGATCAAATCACACTTCGGAAGTTTTTTTAATTAAGTGATTTTCGGGGTGGGGGGGATTCTAATTCTTTGGAGACTGTTATGGCATCCTTGTCACCCTGTGATCCAGAAAGCCCATTCTGTCATCGTGCTGGGCAACCGAAAGGATATCGTCAGTGGGAATTTTGTTGCTTAATCACACTCATTTTCTTAGGCGCCCGTTTCCCAAGGAAACCGTTCCTCGGCAGGAAGCATGGGTTACAAAGCGTATCCAGATGAACCGCTGTGTCTTTTTGTTTCTAGATAACCAGCAAAAGCAAGGAGTCCATATGGGAGTTCATCAAGAGTCTGCTGGACGCCTGGTCAGGATGGGTGGTGATGCTGCTCATTGGCCTGCTGGCGGGTATGTGGAGGGCACGCGGCGGACACGTGGAGGGGCAGGAGGTCCTCCTGGGCGGAGCTGGAGGTACCAAAACCCAAATCGACAACTGTCTGGGACGGTATCCCGAAAAAGAAGCGATCCTCTCTTATCCGTCGAGGCTTTTCTTACTTGTAATACCAAGGAGCAAAATACACGACCACACGTTTCACGTGACGTGTGCCATCAGTAAGGCAAGACCCCAAGGCGTGGGCCCGAGTGCCGTCCCTGGAAAGCTGTAATTAGAGAGCTGGTAGCCACTTCTGCACCGCACGGTCGTTCGTTGCCGTAGTGGATTTTATCGAAGGCACATAGTTTGCATTGTATGCCAGAAAGTGTGGGAGCACTTTGATCTCTAAAAACCAAACCCCATAGGAGGGAGGTGTTTACGGATACTGGCAGGCCCTGGAACGAATTGTACACATCCTAAAGATACTCAGGATAATTCTAGCCCCCCGCGGGCTGTGGACTAGGCCCAGGGGAGATACCTGCAGGCCGACGTTGTTGTGACCCTCAGGGACTCCGGGCCCTTCATTTTATAATCCCGTCACCCTGCTGCCAGCGGGAGGTGTCCAGAGTGAAGGGATGAGTATCTGGAGGGGACACCTGCCCTTTGAATGTCACAGGTACCAGCTCTCCGTGGAAATTGTTTCCTGAAACTTAGTTCCTTTTAGGAGGCTGTGAAGGTTAACGTCTAAGAATAAAATATATGAGCACACTAAGAGATGCCCTTGATAAAAATCACCTGCCTGTAATATCATCATAGTTGTGGTTATAGGATCGATCAGAGGATCACTAGAATACAGGCTGAATGTAGTAAATGTTCTAAAAAGAATATTAAGGGGGCATAGATACACATTTTCCGATTACAGAGGATTTTGATTTCTGGACATTCTTTCATTTATTCCATATACAGTTGTGGGAGAGGCTTGGTTGCCAGGGAGGGGCTCCATTGGCCTTGGCCTGCCCTAAAGAGCCCAGACTAGTGTGGAAGGGGGGGCTCTTTCCCTCTGGTCACGGTGGCTGTCCATCCATTTCCCTAATTTTAGCCTCCCTTTCCCGGGGGCATCCCCTGTATAAAATGGCAGTGATGCCGGCGAGGAATTTGATTTCACGGATGTACGGCGTTTCGCCACCAATTTGTTTGACTGCTTCCACGAAGACCTTTGAAAGCAGGCAGGGTAGGAATTCGCTGTGAATTTTGACGTCTTTATGTAGAATAGGTGTAGGAAGCTGTATACTGTATCATTATTCTTGCCTTCTGGGAAGGACGAGTAAATAGAGGAAGTGAGGAAATCCGGAAGAGATACTCCAGCATCTTCCCTGGGCGCACAGCGCAGCATGGATTTATTGACGAACGTAAGAGCCCGATTGGGCTCTCTTTAACCAATCCGGATACTGCCCGGTTGGCTTCACTGCCAGCCCAATTTTTGTCAGTTGTTTCAGGAAGAATCACCTGGGGAATGAAAACAAAAATTCTGCCGCCTGGGCTTCAAGGAAATAGGATCCCTGGAGATGGTGCCCTAGCATCGGGTAAAGCCCCTCTCCTCTCTTTCTCCCAGCCCCCTCTACCTGCGATTCTAATGTGCAGCTGGGGCCGAAACCCCCCTGGCGAAGGGCGATCCCTTGGACACACCAGCAGACAGATCTAGGAGGAAGGCGAGAAGGGGATGATACTGGCAGTGAAGGTGGCCTTGAAGGGAAAGTCAGCAAATTGTGTCCCGTTCACTTTTCCGTTCCCCAGTTGTTCTGACCGTGGGGGAGGACTCAGGGGTCCCACTGCCTGGCCTGGCCTCTCCTCAGCGGCGCCCTGGGCATCCTGTTTTGACTCCCATTATGGGGAGGCCTGAGCAGCGTCGCCTCTACAGGGCGTTTATCAGGAATCACCACTGGGTGTCGCCGTTGTTCCACCGAAGGAAGCTGAGCTGCACAGTGCGGGCCAGCCCGCCGAGTCCGCCCGGAAGGTTGGAGGAGGGATAAGGTGATCACAAATGAAAGAATAGTGATGAAATTCGGGGGGGAATCCTTGGGTTTTGCCCTTGGGTATCTACTGGACCCCTCCCTCACCTTCATTAGGTCTTCGTTCAAGTGTCCCCTTCCCTTGAGGCATTCCCTGACCACCTTTCCTAAAAGTCCTCTCTCCCTGTCTCAGCCTCGCCCCAGTATGCGTGCGTGTGCGTGTAAAACCTTCATTAGGACATAATTCACATCTTGTACAATTCACCTTGTTAAAGTATACAATCGAGTGGTTTTTAGCGTATGCAGAGTTGTAAAACTGTCACCGCTATTTTAGAACATTTTCGTCAGCCCCCAGAAGACCTCCATACCTCTTAGCTCTCAAGCCCCAGTGCCCCCAGCCTCCTCCCAGCCCTAGGAAGCCCCGGATCTACTTCCCGTGGCTGTACGTTTGCCTCTCGTGGACATTTCACGCAGTGGGATCCTACCGTACGTGGTCCTGCGGTTGGTTTCCTTCACTGGGCATCACGTTTCGGGGTTCGCCCTGTCACGCGCGTCAGTGCTTCACCCTTTTTTGTTGCCAAATGCCGTTCCATCGTGTGGATAGACCGCATTTTATTTCTCCATGCAGCAGTATGGGCGCGTGGGTCGTGTCCACTCTTCGACTGCTGTGAGGAGTGCTGCCGTGAACATTCGTGTGCGAGTCCATGCACGGACTATGTTTTCCTTTCTGCCGGGTGGACACCTTGCAGATGGCTGTTTTCTAAAGTGGCTGCACCGTTGTAACGTGCTGGATTTTTCTCTCTAGCATGTCCCACCTGCTATCGGAGCCCCCGGTTTACTTACTTCTTTTGTCCAGTGTCTTTCCCCCCATGATGTGCAGTTCCACGAAGGCAGGGACCTGAGTCTGCCTCGTTCACTGCCATATCCCCAGGGCGTGGACTAGGGACTGGTGCGAAGGGAGGAGTGAATGGCCGGACCGGGGTTTTCTGGTTTTCGTTCGTTTATTTATCGCACTATGGATGTATAGTTTGCGCCGTGTCCCCAACACAGATACAACAATGGACAAGCCACTTGTGGACATAGAGTGGACACAGAGTCTGGACATCTGGCCATGGCATGCAAACCACACAACAGGATCTCCACCCTCCCAGCCCCATTTATGGACTAGACACTATACACACACGTACACTCATCACACACACACTCATGTTATCAGGATGTGACAGGTATGGTGATGGGGGAATGCCTGGGAGGTACACCTAGCCCAGACCTAGGAAATCAGGGAAGGCTTCCCGAAGGAGGATGTGAATACTGACTCTGGAAGGTCAATAGGAGATTGGCGGGTGTGGGAAGGACAGTGCTGGCTGAGGTGGCACAGAGAGGAGAGCCTGGTGTGCTCCATCCAGGAACATGGTGTGGGCAGTGTGGCGGTTAGCGATGGAGAGAGCTGAGGCTGGAAAGGTATGAGGGGCCAGCTGTTCGGGTCTGCTGCCTGCTAAGGATTCAGGCGTTCTCCTGAGAACAGGGGGCGGCTTTCGGTGTAACAGGAGAAGAGCAGGGAAGGGTGAGCCGTGTCGCAGGTGTGCGGACGCCTTCGGGGTTGATGCAGGTGGGGAGGTGGTATTGAGATAAAGATCTAGGAATAGTTTGCAAAGTGTAGCGGCCTGAAAGTCTTCCCTGCCTCTGTAAAAGACTCTAGAATGGGTTATTCTGGAAGGAGACCCAAAGGTAGGCTTCCGTGGCCCACCGCACACTCTGTTATCTCACTTCCATCGGACTTCAAAGCAGATCTACACGGTCCCTTATCCGTAATTTTAAAAATCCGGGAAAGTCCTAATAGGTGAGATTTTCCAAGTTTGGTTCCCATTTGGTGGCAAAACGGTACTTAAACGATGAGGCTGGTATAGTCATTATGCCTCCGTTTTCTCTGAATCGTCAGGTTGGCCTGAGACAGGTTAATAATGTGTGTGATCCCAGCCTCGTGCCCCAGAAGCCGCTGAGGGGGTTGCGTCATTTACAGGGCACAGGTACCGTGTTTCTAGACTTTGGAAGGGGTGAATTCTGAAAGCTGCTTGGCCCCGGTGGCTTGTGGTGACCTAAGACCTGCCTGACCGTCAGTCCTGCGGGATTTAAGGCACGCAGGCGGCACGGATCGTTGTCCTCTGCTCGTCACCGGCCTGGGCGCTGCTTGCCCACGCCGTAAGTGCTCAGGAGACCCGACAATCGATGAAAGAAACTTTCTCTACGTGTTCCTTCTGCTGCATGTTCATCTCCTGGTCCGGCCGCGCCTCTGCGTTGGCCCCGGGCCCCGTGTTCTCCTGCATCATCACAGGGCGACTCCTCTAAGTGGCTCTCGCTGCTTCTTCCAGGCACCTTGGCTGGGGTCATCGATCTCGCCGTCGACTGGATGACCGACTTGAAGGAGGGGGTCTGTCTGTCTGCCTTCTGGTACAGCCACGAGCAGTGCTGCTGGACGTCCAACGAGACCACTTTTGAGGACAGGGACAAGTGTCCCCTGTGGCAGAAATGGTCGGAGCTGCTGGTGAACCAGTCAGAGGTGCGTTTCTGGGGAGGGTCCTGGCTGGGAGCGGCCGCTGTTCCACGGGCGCTTGGGAACCTGGGCCTTCTGTGACTGTCTGTACTTTTACCTCCAAGTGTCTGTTCCGGCAGCCGTCGGTGCTCAATACCAGTGCGGCTTGGCTTTTCCCAGCTCTGATGTGCAAACCGAAGTTGGGAAAGCCCTCCGTACCGATTCGTGTGCATGGTATACGTAGGTGTTCGTAAAAGCCTTGTTATTTTTCTTAGCGAGAGTGGTCTGTTGATCGTGCTGCAGAATTAGGGTTGCTTTTTATACCTTCTAATAAAAGAAGTTATCTTTTTTTTTTTTTAATAATACCAGCTTCAGTGAGATATAATTCACCACCCATATGGCTGGCCCATTGAAAGCGTGCAGCCCACTGGGTTTTAGAATATCCGCAGCGTTGTGCTGCATTAACCACAAAATAATTTCACGACATCTTCATCATCCCCAAGGAAACCCTGCACCCCTTAGCAGTCCCCCCCATTCCTCCCAGCCCTCCAGTCAGAAGCAACCACTCCACTGACCTTTCTGTCTCTAAGTGGAATCATACAATACGTGGACCTTCGTGTCCGGCTTCCTTTGCTCGTATGAGGGCTTCAGGGCATCCGCCTCCTCGCCCGGTTTTGATTGCAGCCACCCTAGCAGGTGCGAAGTGCTATCTTGGTGGGGTTCAAGTTCTCGTCTTCCAGTGCGGTTCACGAGTGCATCGCAGAGGGTGCTTCTGGGCCTTCTCTGATGGGAGTGTCCCGGCACAGGGGACTTAGAGCTTCAGATCTGTATGCCTGTGTCACTGACAGATCGGAAACCCAGGTCAGGGGGCGCTGGGTTGGCAAGATTCACGTTAGGGGTAACTCGGGGACGTTCAAGCTAGAACTATTTTTGGAAGATGGATGTGATTTATCCCTTTTCTCCCCCCCAACCCCTTCCCCCCGCCCCATGTACTTGCCACAGCTGAAGCGATGTGGAATGCACTTGGCCATTTTGCTAAACCTCCTTCTCAGCAGAATTGAAAATTAATTCCTTCCAATCTGAGAGGTAGACAGGGATCTTGAAATCTCACACGTTCTCAGTGCTCTCCATGACGTCCAAAAATAAATTCTCTCCTTGGGTTGATGGGAGTGGGCAGGCAATATTGGCTGGACACCGTATTTTATTTCTTTTCTCCTCCTTGCAATATGTTTTTTTTTGGGAAATATGGCCATCTATCTTTTCATCCGTTTCTAAGATTTATGCTTTGATTCAAAGAATGACTGTTACCAAGAGTGAGAAGTTATTTTTGGTCTCAAAAAAGCACATTTTTAAGTGGGTGAAATGTATTCTTCGGTCCGATTTCTCTTGCCTCGGGTGTGAATATATGGGATTGTAAAGGCCAGAACGGTCTCCTGGAACGTGGTTTTGCATTTAATAGGCACACATGCGGCCGTATCTGTGGCCTGACTCCTAGGTGACCTCGCTTTCCTTCGCCCCTCACTTGAGTGATCCAGATGGTGGCAAGAAGCTGAGGCCGAGAGAAATGTCTCCACCCGGCCAACCAGGTCCTCAGCATCAAAGACCCCAGACCGTGTGTTTGGTTCAGAAAGCCAGCCTTCATTCATCAGATAATTTGGAATAAATGGTTCAAGGAGTTATTCTGAAGGAGATGAACATGCATTTTCCCCTCTAAAAGCGCCTGGAGAGCGTGTCGCGGCGCACTTTGCTGGGCCCCACCTCGGGTGTGTGTGACCCGGCGGCCCCGGGGCGCGGCCTGAGAACCTGCATCCCGCACGCGGGCTCAGGTGATGTGGATGCTGCGGGTCAGGGGACCACAGCCGGGTGGCTGCATCCTGCAACATCGGACGTGGCCTCCGTGAAAGCCCAGGGAGGCCGGTCCCCCGCCGCCGCCAGACAGAGCCTCCGGGGTCGCCAGGGCAGACTTCTGGGCGTCCCGCCTTCCCCTACCCGTGGCGGGCGAGGGGGAAGGCCCCGTGACCTTGGCGGTTCCCTGAGTGCTGAGGGTTTCGCCCCGCGGAAGGTGTGTGGGCACAGCTCCTGGACGAACGCCCGGTGCCGTGTTTGTGTGTACCTGCCGTAGCAATGGCAACAGCTGATAAAACCAACGCTGGCCTTTTTGTAGACACGGGACCGGATGGGAAGCTGGCCGATGCCTTCGAAGCTCCCACTGTGCCCTCTGCACGGAGGGGGCGGGCGGGCGCGGCGCTCAGGTTGGTGACGGCTCATCTTTCTTTCTTGTTTTGTGTCTGTCGTCTAGGGCGCCAGTGCTTACATTCTGAATTACCTAATGTACATCCTGTGGGCATTGCTGTTTGCGTTTTTGGCCGTCTCCCTGGTGCGCGTGTTTGCACCATACGCCTGTGGCTCGGGTATACCAGAGGTGAGTGCTGGCGGGATTTCTTCTGTGCCGATAATAAGCCTAGCAAACACTTACGTAGCACCTAGGTGCCAAGCATGTGATCTCTGTTAACTCATTTAGTCCTCACGGTGAGACGAGGAGGTAAGGTCTGCTGTTTTGCCCTTGAGAGTTAAAGAAACTGAAGCGCAGAGAGGTTAAGTAACTTGCCTGAGGTCACGAAGCTGGTTAGCAGCAAGTTGAACCCAGCTGTCTGGCTTGGGGATTTATGCTCTATATTCAGGATTTATGCTCCATTGCTTCTCAGATGATTAAATTCTTGTCTTTGCAAGCCAGGCATAACTCTCACAGCCTGTGGAATCAGAGTTAATTAACCACATACATAAGTGTGGCACTTCAGAAACTTGTAAGTGCACCTGTGACGTAATGTGAGCAAAGACGGCGATGGACGTTTGTTACTCAGAAAGTTCACTGATGAGTCAACTCTCTTGTGGGTCAACTCCCTTGCCCTGTTTTGCTCTTCTGGTGACACGGTAATAGCGATCCTTAAAAAGCTTAATTCCACATTCAGCGCATGCGCCGTGAACGCACCCTTGTGGGCTCAGAGTTCTTACGTCTTTTTGCATTTTCGTGTAACCAAAGTGTAAGGGAAGTGACCTCATCGATCAGGAGGGATGCTTGAGATTAAACTTCCCACCTAGGAGGATCTGCTGGCTAGAATAATGAGAGTCGGGCTAATTCCTCAAAAGCCCAGATGCTGAAAATTTTGGCCAGAAATAAGTTCACCAGTTCTTATGTTATCACTACCATCGATGCAGTTCCGTTTTCCTTCAGGCTGGTGCTTCGGCAACGCCCCTAGGTGGTGGGGATGGTGAGTTTAAAGATGTGACCGATGATGGCAACAGCCCCACATTGGTCCCTGCTCCCCTGCGCCCACGTTCTTTGCTGGTATTTGCCAGCACTGCCGCTGTTCCGGGCGGCTCACGGAAAGGGCTGGAGTAATTGAGAGACTGCCGAAAGAAAAGCGCGACATCGTCCCGTTCCGGGAAAGAGAGAGAGAAGAAAAAGACCTGATGCGTCATGTTGACTTTTTGACGGTTTGTATTAACACGTTACCGCAGGAACCTGAAAGGCAATCCAGTCGTGCTGCAGCGCGACACGGGCGTCCCTACGGCTCACGGGGCCGTGCGGAATCGCACAAGAGCAACCACAGCGCTCGTGGGGAAGATGGCTCCAGGAGCACAACACGCAGAAACTCCGTCAGCGACACATACAGAAAAGACAGAAACCCAGTCGGAACAGTAGCCCGGCTTACACGTGTTAAATGGTTAAGAAATCTGTACTCGCCACTGAGCGTGTGACCTGGTAGACGTTGGAGGCACGTGCTGCGTGTGTTTTGTGCGCTCCCGCCGCGTTTCTCCCAGCTGAAATTGTGCATAAACAGACGCGCAGTTTGCATTGTGCTCAAGTTCTTCCCTAATGCATGAGTCACGTTGGAACAAATTTGTGTTTTCAAAACAAGCGCTGTGACCGAACCGACTGTGTTGTATTTGGTGTCTAAGAGCTGACGCACCCCAGATGACAGAAAGAGCAGACTGGTGTCGGCCTCTCAGTTTTATGATCCCACTGCCCGATGGTAGGCTGTTTGTTTTTTTTTGTTTTTTGGTTTTTTTTTTTTTTTGACCCAAGTCGCCTTTCCAAAATGAGCAGGTGGCCAACGGGGAATTGGAAAATTTCAGGCGGCAACAACCGGGGACACACGGCTCAGCTTGCGAACTTGTAGACAGACAGGGGGCTTGGAGGTGAGCTCTGTCTGGGAGGGGCCGCCTGCACTTGGTCTTGTCCAAAGCGGGCATCTATTTGTGACAGCTGAACCGGAAAGGAGTTAAGTCCTGAGTCGGGCATCACGTTTCCTATGTGGCAAACGTGCAAGGCACACACTGGTGTGGATGCAACGCACAAAGGCAGTGTCGAGTGAAGAAAGGGGCAGTAGTATATCTGAAGTGTGATTCTATTTCTGCAAAGTCCGCAAACGGCCACAATGGAGCCGCACCCTGTTTAGTGACACACACGTACGCGGATGGTATAAAGGAAGGCAAGGAAACGATCGATTGGGCTCGGGAAGGAGGAAGGTTCCACCGAGGAAACAAACACGGGGCTTTCGTGGGTACCCATTCTTCTATCTGAAATGCGGGTACGTGGGTGCTTGTTTTATTAATATGCTTTTGAGTCATATGTAACATGTAACAGATTGGTTTCTCAATTTATGAAAGAGCTCACAATGATCTTTGAAAGTACCACGAAGCCAAGGGCGGCTGTCTAATGAAGTTTCGGTCACCATGACTCAGTAGTAGCAAAATTTTCACTGTTCTCACACTAGAGCTTGAAATTCCTAACCTCGGGGTGCAGTACCTACTCCAGCTCTTGGAGGAAAGGGGCAGAGGAGAAAGGAAATGTAAATGGTTCATGCTGGAAAAGAACCTCCTAGTCAAGACCCAAGTGACTACATAAACTGACTTCACTCACAGTGAGATACGAGGCCGCGCGCCCTCATTTTAGCAAAGAGACTAACTGCTCAGAATGGACATTCCTTTGGAAACCTTTTTTGCAATGCAAATGTACAGAACGTTTATTTTGTCTAGCACGTGCTCTTGTATAAGGCACATTGAAAAGTGCACACTAGTTCTTGGGGTTCCGGTGTCCCTCCTCTGCCTGCTTTGTCCGTAGAACCACCGTTGACTCCGGAAGAAATCACGTCCTTTTAAAAGCTGCTTTGAATTGATGTTTCAGCCCATTGCAAAGCGCGAACGCGCACACCAACGTTCATTTACCAGAAAGGTTTTACAGTCAACACCGGCAAGTCCCAGAACCACTGCAATACATCTCGTTAAAGCCCCACTGGATTCGGTCTCTATTAATTCATATTAAGCAAGTGATTACCTTTTGGCATTTACTGGGAATGAATTTGCTTTCTTTAGTTCCTAATTTGATCGTGACAATTTTATAAAATCATTTTAGAGAATTACAAAATACCTATTACATTGTTCAATTCACCGCATGTCACGGCTGGCGGAGGCTCAGGTAATTTAGATGCTTGTAATTTTCTAAATGGTGTTACACTCTTAAACTGTACCCTAGGGTCCAAATCGACATTAACTAACTGACAAAAAATTATAGATAATTTTATTCGAGGCAACACAAAAGGGCAGGACTGCGGCAGGCATAATAAAACATCCCTTAAATAAAGGGATCTGAGATCCCCTGGGCGCGGGCTCACACAGGCCGACCACCACTAGTTAAAGACCACCTTAACCACCGCTAGTCTGTCTGCCATTAGTGAAAGGCTAGTTCAAGAAACACTGTCTGATGGTATCGCCAGAACACCCCACTTGTGCTTTTTCGGGTGCGTGCTTGCACGCTCGCTCGCTTGGTCTGTCTGCGTGAATTAAGTGTTCCATTCGTCCACCTTTAAAATTTTGAGGATTAGCTCACTTCGCACCCCCCCCCCCCATCGCCAAAGGTGACGTGGTGCCAGAGAATGGGGACCATCCCTTGAATACGGAGAAATGGGCTGCATTTTTGAATCACCCGGGGAGGCTGTAAAAATCCCCAGGCCCAGAATACACCGCATCAAACTGCATCAAACTTGACCAACTGCATCAAATCTCCAGGGGGAGAGCCGGTCCTCACTGGTTTCGAGCGCCAAGCTCAAGAAGGACTGTAATAGCTATTTGAGAAATTAATTTCTTGGCATAGCAATGTCCACCGGGAGGCACTTGGAAGATATGCCAATATCCTGACACTGACAAGAGATAACATTGTCCCGTTATGTATTTATGCGATGGGAAAAACAGAAATTGACCATGGATGTCATTGGCTGACTCACTTATTGCAGACTTGTGAATTGCCAACTCAGACAGTAAACATTCACTCCATTTCAGCCAGTTGTAGGAGAAGTTGAAGGTAAAAGATTACTTACCCATTGGTGATGCTTCTGGATCCAAAGAATAGGGATTTGGGATAAGGAGGACTCCAATATATGAAATTAATCACTGAGATTGGCACCCAGTTGAATTCTAAAAGCGTAAGGCAAACCGCACCTTTAGCAGGAAAGCCATTATTTGGCTTTTATTTGGCCTTTTAAAATGCGGTAGATCTGAAAAAGGAGCAAGATGACTCTACCTGTAGTCCCAGAGTCCTTTTCAGTATGAGGGGGCAGGATTCTATGCAAGGCAAGGAGTCACTCTGAATGTAGTCACCATTACGTCCCCTGGAGACGCGTTATTAGAATGTTGAGCATCATCTTTTTCTGACATCGTATTAAGAATATTTTCAAACATTCAGAAAAGTTGAAATAATTGGGCAGTAAACCCCCATGCCCCTGGCCTGCTGCAGGGGTTAGCAGACTTTTCCAGTAAAAGGGCAGGGAATCCATATTTTAGGCTTTGTGAACCGAGAGGGAAAATCTAGCAACTGTTGTCAGTAAAAGGTTAGTAGTCTGGTTTACACATTCCATTCAAAAATGTTAAAGCACTCTGAGTTCGTGGGTCATACAGAAATAGGCAGTGCGCTGGATGTAGCCAATGGGCCGCAGTTTGCAGACCCCGACCTATGGTTCAGTTGCCATTTTGTTCTATTTGCTTTGTCACACAGTTAGCCAGCTTTCCGTCTCTTTATCTTGGATGTCCCTCAATAATAAAAGATTAAGAGTTAAAATCAATAGCTACACGTCTCTCTTCAACACAACGGAGGATAACGTGAACAGGGTTAAAATGCCGTAAAGAAAATGAGACCCTGATAATCGCTCCTTCAGTTCTCATTATGGTCTCTTATTACTTTAGAAAGTCTCCAGATTTGTTATGCGTTGAATGGTTTCAAGTTATCATTAGTAAAAAAAAATTATATACTATTACAAATTCTGTTAATATGAAATCCTAGCCAAATCCAGAACGAAAGTAGCGTGTCCTTGGTATGATCATGTGAATCTAGTGGGGGGCAGGGGGGACTTGTCACTTTCCTCGCTGTGGCATTGAAGCGGCTCATTCCACCTCGTTCTCTGTGCTCTGTTTCAGATAAAGACCATTTTGAGCGGCTTCATCATCAGGGGCTACTTGGGGAAGTGGACCCTGCTGATCAAGACTGTCACCCTGGTCCTAGTGGTGTCCTCGGGCCTGAGCCTCGGGAAAGAAGGACCACTGGTGCACGTGGCCTGTTGCTGTGGCAACTTCTTCAGCAGCCTTTTCTCCAAGTACAGCAAGAACGAGGGCAAGAGGCGCGAGGTGAGCAGGCTCCCCCCGACCCCCGTCCACGGTGACAGCCTCTTCTGGAGGTCCTGGCCCCGTGTCCCCTGCGCACGCGTGTTTGCATGACAGGTCTCGGGACCTACGTGGCGCTCTTTGCCTTACAGGTGCTCTCGGCTGCCGCCGCTGCTGGAGTTTCCGTTGCCTTTGGGGCTCCAATAGGAGGTGTGCTTTTCAGCCTCGAGGAGGTGAGACGGGGCGGGATCTGTGGCCTGAGAGGTCAGGGGTGCGGAGGGCCGGCACGGCAGTCGGCTCTCAGGGCTGTGTTCCAAGGGGTATTGACCGCAGCTCATCAAGAAGTCCCAGTTCTTGCCGTTAAATACCTGTTTTCAAGTATTAATTTCAGAAATTGCCGGTGTAATTTTTTTTTTTGTTTGAAGTTGGCAGTCTTTCTCATAACCAACCTAGTGGGGCATTTCTGGTTGTGGCAAGCTGAATGGATCAATTCCAGGGGTCAGCAAATGTTCTGTGCAAAGGGCCAGAGAGCGACTATTCTAGGCTTTGGGGGGTCTTACAGTCCCGGTTGGAACCTGTCAGCTTTGTCATTGTAGCGGGGAAGCGGCCACAGACAGCACTCACGTGAATGGGCATGGCCGCCTTCCAGTAAAACTTGCCTTATGGATGCCGGAGTGTGGATTTTATATGATTTTCACGTGTCACAAAATATTGTTTTTCCTTTTGAATATTTCAAATATCACAAGATGGTTCTCCCCCCTCCCCACCCCCCCCACCCCCGCAAGCATTTAAAAATGTAAAAACCATTCTTAACTCCTGTGCTACAAGTACATTTGCTGGGCCAGGGTTTTCCAACCGTCGACCTGTTCTGTTGTCTGTAGAGTCAAATCCGGGGCTTTATGTGCCTTTAGGAGGGTCTTGGTGACATAAACAGAAGTATAATGAAATATTTCCATTTCTCGTAAAAAATAGCTCAAACACATCGTGACCAGCATCGATTCCACTTTAGACACACAGTCCTTTAAATACCTCCGTTCGTGCATCTCGGTCCTAATTGAACCTAGCTTGAGGAAGCGAGTACTGCCCATCTTCGGTCTGGGTGTGACCGTGACACTAAGCGCCAGCGGGTGGCTGCGGGTCGGAGGCTGGGGCTTTGCGCAGCCCTTTCTTCAGCCGGTCTCTAACTTTCTGCTTGTCCGTCCCAGGTCAGTTACTACTTTCCCCTGAAGACCTTGTGGAGGTCCTTTTTCGCGGCCCTGGTGGCGGCCTTCACGCTGCGATCCATCAATCCCTTTGGGAACAGCCGCCTTGTTCTCTTTTACGTGGAGTATCACACGCCCTGGTACATGGCCGAGCTCTTCCCCTTCATCCTGCTCGGGGTCTTTGGGGGCTTGTGGGGAACGCTCTTCATCCGCGGCAACATCGCCTGGTGCAGGAGGCGCAAGACCACCAAGCTGGGGAAGTACCCGGTGCTGGAGGTCATCGTGGTGACCGCCGTCACCGCCATCATCGCCTACCCGAACCCGTACACGCGCCGGAGCACGAGCGAGCTCATTTCCGAGCTGTTCAATGACTGCGGGGCCCTCGAGTCCTCCCAGCTGTGTGACTACATCAACGACCCGAACATGACGCGGCCCGTGGACGACATCCCGGACCGGCCGGCCGGGGTGGGGGTTTACACAGCCATGTGGCAGCTGGCCCTGGCACTGGTCTTCAAAATCGTCATTACCATCTTTACCTTCGGCATGAAGGTGAGTGAACGGGGGAAGGAAGGTGTGGGGGCATCTCCCGTCCTTCTGGGGATAGCGCCCTGCTCGCCAAAATGAACTCAGGATGGGGGCGCCTGGGGGGCTCAGTCGGTTAAGGGTCCAACTCTGGACTGTGGCTCAGGTCACGATCTCACCGTTCCTGAGTTCGAGCTCCACACTGACGGCGCAGAGCCTGCTTGGGATCCTCTCTCTCTCTCTCTCTCTCTCTCTCTCTCTCTCTCTCTCTCTCTGCCCCTCCCCCACTTGCGCGTGCCCTCTCGTACTCTCTCTCTCAAAGTACATAAGTAAACTTCAGAAAAATACCAAAAAAATAAAATCGTGATGGGAAGGGAAAGGGGAACCGACCTTTATTGACCGATCTCTTGTGCCGGGCACTTGACGTTCTTTTAATCCATAAGAAGCAATGCTTTTGATAAACCAGCCTGTGAAACAGAGATTTTAATCCCTTTACAAGTGAAGGAGCTAAGGCTCAGAGTATGTCGTTCATACGGAGATGTGGACAGCTCGAGGAATTTTCATAAAACGCACGCTTGTGTCATGAGCACCCAGGACCAGAAGCCAAACGTTTTGAACCCTGCAGAGCCCCTGTAGTGTTCATTACTGTTGCTTTCTGTGTGGGACTTTTAGGATTTGTTTCTTTTTACAAAGTCTAAGAAACTGGGTACTTGAGTGTGTAATGGTCAAATGTGAACCTGAATTTTTGCCTTAAGAACAAGGATGGGTGGACTTTATTAAACGGCCAACTGTCTCTGACGCGTCTCCTAGCAAATGGATTATTTGCGCGTCTGAGAAAGACGTTTGCGGCCTCTTCCGGTGCCTGCTGGGAGAAGTCTCCTTGGCAGTTACGGCGAGTTAAATGCCTAGGATCGGGGGCGGCTCAGAAAGGAAGTTTCTTCAGGAACATCCCAAACTCTAGAAATCGTACTCGAGGATCCAGACTTACCTGGTGTGTGGGAGGGAGCATCAGGGCGACTCCCGGTCGGGATTGCCAAGCACGTGACGTCTCCGCGAACACGGAGAGTCAGGCGTGTTCTGTTGCGCGCGTCTGATCACGCGATAAAACGCATTTCCACACGGCAAAACGTGAAGCACGCTACCACCGACATCTCCCAGTTTACTGCCAGTTTGCGTCGTCTGTTTCTTTGCTGCCTTTCACCTGGCTCGGCCCGTGAAAAGCTTCGCAAGGCGCAGGGCAGCTGCTCCGAGCTGTTTGTGTGACCTGTGAATGGCCGCGCGCCCTTCTTTTCCATTCTCACGCTGGGGCTTGACATTTCATTTCAAAAGCTAATCTGAATGGCGCGCAAGGAGAGAGAGAAAGCGGGGAGTATCTCAAGTGGCCGATGCTCACTTTGAATGTCATTTGCAGCGGGGCTTGTCATTCTTTAATGCGCAGCAGGGGAACCAGGCCCGCTTCCCGGGGAGAGGAGACGCAAGTGTAAAAGTGCGTCCTGTCCAAGTCGCAGTAGCTGGGCCTGACTCAGCGGGTGAAATCACTCGTCCCGCCTTTTGCCAGCTGACCCCTGTTGGGAAGCGTTGCACCTCCTCTGAAGACTGAGGCAAAATGCAAGCTTGTTGAGGGGGGGAGCGCTCACTGGGAGCGGGGTGTGGACACGCGGACTCCTCCACTCATGCTGCTTTTCCCTGTGTTCCCCCCTCCCCCGGAGATCCCGTCGGGTCTCTTCATCCCCAGCATGGCTGTGGGCGCCATGGCGGGCAGGATGGTGGGAATCGGCGTGGAGCAGCTGGCTTACCATCACCACGACTGGATCGTCTTCAGGAACTGGTGCAGGCCCGGAGCGGACTGCGTCACCCCCGGACTTTACGCGATGGTGGGAGCCGCCGCCTGCCTAGGTACAGCCCCCGGGGGGATGGTGCGGGCTGCATGGAGCGCACGGGCTGCTGTGGCTCCGGGCACCGGCGAGAAGGAAGGCAGGGACTCGGGTGCTGGCATTCTCGGGATAGGCAAGCTCGCGTTGCCGTCACAAGGAAAGCCCTAAATCTCCGTGGCTTAGCGCACCAAGGCGTGTATCTCACTCGGGATGTGCAGTCGACTCTTGTATACTGTGCACGAGTATCCTTTCCTTTCCGCGGTCTATTTAGTGCCATGTTTTGGCGTTTTTATGCTTTCGGGTAATGATTTTGCTGTTTTAAATGGCCTCCAGCCACAGTGCTGTCTGGTGACCCGAAGCACAGGAAGGCTGGGACGTGGCTTGCAGAGAAAATAGGGGTGTGGAGAACTCCCTTCGGGCACGAGTTACGGTGCTCTTGGCTGTGAGTTCAATGTTAACGAGTCATCTACACGTCCTAGATAAGGTGTCTTTAAACAGAAATGCACATAAAATAAGGTTCGGTGTTGATTGGTTCACAAAAATGTTGTGACCAGAAACTCGCAGAAACCTAACCTTACGTTTCCCATAGGGCAGTGATTGAGTGTTTGCTCATACAGTGTTCGTGGCAACTTTATAGATCATAGCCACCACGAACAGTGAGAATCAACTCTGTGTGAGTGTGTGTGTGTGTGTGAGTGTGTGTGTGATGTGACTTATTAGAGGGCTTTTCTCCACTCCATCATGCAGGGCCCAGGGTGATGGAGTCTCCATCTTGCAGCTGTACCATCTAGAAGAGTGGTTTTCGCCTGGGGCCACCTGTGTCTCTCAAGAGCCCTGGACAACGGAGTCCTTTCCGGTTGTCACACCTACGGGGGCGGTGCTACTAGCATCTAGTGGGCGGTGGCCAGGGGCGCTGCTAAACATTCCAGGGTACACAGTGCAGCCCCCACATCAAAGAAAGATCCAGCCCCAAGTGTTCCTAGTGCTGAGCTCGAGAAAGCCCAGTGTAAGCTCATTGGGTGATTAATAGGAGTTGGTATGGAGTCTCCTTTTAAATACCGAGGGACACAGAGTTGGGTCCCTCTCCTGTCTGCAGCTCCTACGAATCTCTACAATTTTCTAGCTCGTGGGGTTGTGGAAGAGAGCCACATTGGCTGTGTCAGAAACCTGCATAGCCCACATAGGATCCCCTTCCAAAGAGCCAGGCACGTGGTCTTGGGTAGACAGACAACCCTGTTGTCCCTCACCGAAGAAAAGCCCTCCCTGCCCCCCCCCGTCAGAAGTGACTTACGGCTCCCTGAGGTAAGGCCGCATTTGACAGCCTGGCCTCCGTTGCAGAGGCCCGCCGTGGGCAACCTGGACGACCATCTCTTCAGAACAGGTGTCAGGAGCATTTATAGCCAGCTTGTCCATTTCCATAGTTCATGCCCTCGTGAGGGCCCGGAGATGGGCTTTCAGAACTGTACTCCTCTCTTCGGTTGCAGGCGGGGTTACCAGGATGACGGTGTCGTTGGTGGTCATCATGTTTGAATTAACGGGTGGCCTAGAGTACATTGTGCCCTTGATGGCGGCAGCCGTGACCAGCAAGTGGGTGGCCGATGCCTTTGGGAAAGAAGGCATCTACGAGGCTCATATCCACTTAAACGGGTACCCGTTTCTGGACGTGAAGGATGAGTTCACCCATCGCACGCTGGCCACTGACGTCATGCGGCCACGGCGCGGAGAGCCGCCTCTGTCCGTGCTCACCCAGGACAGCATGACCGTGGAGGACGTGGAGACGCTCATCAAGGAGACCGACTACAACGGCTTCCCGGTGGTGGTCTCCAGGGACTCCGAGCGCCTCATCGGATTTGCCCAGAGGAGGGAGCTGATTCTTGCAATAAGTGAGTAAAGAGAGGGGAGCTCGTGATGTACTCAGAGGGGAACGGTGGCCTCTGTAGCCCCTGAATTCTCAAAGGAGGTAGAGTGCAGAGGCCGGAGGGCTCGAAGCCAGGGGCTCTGCGCATTTCGCATTCACATCCCCTGGGCATCTGGTGGAAATGCAGATTCCGATTCAGTAGATTTGGGGTGAGGCCCAAGACCCTGCGTATATATTTTTTTAATTTGAGAGAGAGAGAGCGTGCGATCGGGGGAGAGGGGCAGAGGGAGAGAGAGAGAGCGACGATCCCAGGCAGGCCCCACGCTCAGCACAGAGCCCGACGTGGGTGTGACCTGAGCCGAAATCGAGGGGCAGATGCCCGAGCGACTGAGCCACCCAGGCCCTCCCCCCCCCATTTCTCCCAAGCTCCTGGTTAATGCTGATGCTGCTGGTCCTCAGGTCCCACTGGCAGGGACGACGCCTAGGGAGAGACGTGCTTGGCTGGAAAATGAGCGCCGCGTTTGCACGCAGCCGAGGGGCTCACTGCTGCTAGGTGGCCGGCTGCGGCTGCCGCCTCTTTTAGGGAGTTGTCAGGTAGAGCCGGGCGAGGACTGAGGTGTGAGAGCCCGGCCCGGCCCCAGGCAAGCTGGTCTGGGACACAGGCTTTCAGGCGGGCTTACCGACTTCCTTGGTGAGTTCTTTGTCTCAGACGCCCCCCCCGCCCCCCCGCCGGGCACCACACAAGCCCTTCACTTTGCTTGGTGGCATTATGTCCCATTCCACTAGTTCAAGAGCCTCGTGGGTCAGTTCCCCGTGGTGCTCTTCCTCCCTGTGCACTAAGTGAACTCTGCTGGGCTGAGGGGCAGGCTGTCGAGTTGGGAGAGGAGTGAGTGGATGACGCCCGGGGGCGGGGCGGGGGGGGGGCGGGGGGGGGCGGGGGGGCCGTGCCAGAGACCCATAGGTCCGAGAAGCAAGCCTGCGGGCACGTCAGCCTGGGGGTGCCTGCACGGAAAGGGGGGCGGGAGGTAGAAGGATTCCCAAGAGAAAGGTCTGGGTGTGAGGCACGTGGAGACCTAAGAAGGAGGACAGTGAGCTTGGAGGCCCCCTCGGGGTGGGGTCCCACCCGTGGCATGTGGCCAGTACAAGTGCCGTCTGGCTCAGCACGCCTGCTCCCATGATCTGCTCCTGGTTCCGGCAGCCCACGGTGGGCCCGAGGCACGGCCCCTGTGGACACTTGATGACTTTACCACGTACCCTGTCTTCCAGCGTACCTCAGTTCGCCAGGGGGACTGGCGCGGTCGGGTTGCAGAACGCCCACTGGGAACACACCTCCGCCAGATGACCCTTTGCTTTTCTCTGCCCTTGGTTAACTATCTCTGCGGCTCCTTTTGAGTTTCTAAAATCTCTTTGTGATGTTAAATAGCTTTTAAAATATCTTTAGGAGCGCCTGGGTGGCCCTGTGGGTTAAGTCAGACTTCAGCTCAGGTCGCGATCTCAGGGTTCAGGGCCGCGAGTTCGAGTTCCGCATCGGAGTCTGCACTGAGGGCACAGAGCCTGCTTCGGATTCTCTCTCTGCCTCTCCTCCACGTGCGCGCGTGTCTTCTCTCTCTCTCAAAAATAAATAAACGTTAACAAAATAGCTTTAAGGTATCTTCGCCAAAGGCTTTATAAAAATAAGTTTCGATAAGCCGTGTCCTTTAATTTGTGCTTACGTGCTCAGTGATGCTTCTCTTTATTATAGGTCCTGTCGCTTAACAGGTAGGTGCCTTTGGGCGTAAATATTGCCTTATAGATAACGGGATCTGTTTTAAGCTGTATAAGTAAGGTAGGGTTTGTTTTAAAATAATGTAATCAGCAGCCTTTAAAAATCCATTCAGTCCCTCAAATCTTTTAAACAAAGGTTGAAATTTAAAAACTAAAGTAATAAATGTCACCGGCTCCATTACCTATTGTGTAGCTCCAGGCACACCTGCTAAGAGACAGCTTACTAATTTCGCTGAAAGCCATTACCGTAATCAAGTGGGAAGCAGTAATTGTCATCAACCGGTTAGAGAAGAAATTTAAGCTTGCCGACGGAGCGCTCTCTTAGAAGCTATGTTTGGAATGTCTGAAGAGGCAACACGCCGGGTAAATAATACCTGTATGCTTTCAATCAGACCGATAATAGTATAGAAGCTGCTGTTTACATGGTTTGTGGAAAGGCGAGGAGTGTTTCGCTCTGAGCAATCAGAAAAACTGTTTTCCCGATCTGTGGAAACAGAGGAGTCCCTGTACTCGGGTGGAGAAATATGTGACCGGTATTTGCAGAATTATGTGACCTTTCATGAAGATAGAAGTAGGACTTTAGCATTTCGCTAGTGACCGTCTCATGCCGGTTTCATTTGCAGGGGAATTAGCAGAGATTCTAGACAGGTAGATCCCAGACAGCCTGTGTAAGAACGCTAACTGAGGCAAATGAGGATTTGTCTTACGTATCCTGTTAAAATCATAGCAGCTGCTCACACGAAGCTGAAAACGTTTTGTTATTTTCAAACATCTCTGGAATGCCGAACCATAGCCGTCGTCCTTGTTAAAAGAGCGATTCGTTAGCCCCGCATCGGACACATGGCCCACTTCCCCCATCACATACTGACACATGGGGCCGTGTGTGACCCTCGTTCAAATTCCCAGTAAATGGGACTTTGCCTTTCAGTGCCATTTGCAAATATGAGGCTCTTTCTGTGCTCAGCAGGGCTCAGACTCTTCTAGTCTCGAATTCTGCAATTAGGTGAGGACGGGTTCAGAGAGGACTCAGCGGGAAGCCGCAAAGATGATTAAAGGGATGGAAACTTGGAGTCACAGGCAAGAGTTAAGGGAACGCTCCTTTTTTTCATCTGGTGGATGATTTAATGATGATTCTCTAGCATGTGGAAGATGCTTACTTACAGAAAGGGATCTACGGCCAGAACCGAACCAAGTGTCAGATCTGTTGGAAGGGCTATTTAGGGATAAAGCGGTTTCTTCCTGGGAGGGCCGTTGATGATTGGAATAGGCCACGGAGAGCGGCGGTATCATCTGCTTTCTGCTGGGCCTAACACACACGTACAGAGGGACTTCTCCATGCCGCGGCAAACTGTAACTTATCATAACATCCTCTGCTTTTTCTTCGAGATAGTTTTCTTGTAATCCCATCTTTGTACTGGCCACCACTCCGGTTGCTTTCAGTTTTCCATTTTAACCTTTCGAGTCAATTACATCTGTCATATGGGAGCATTTTTGATGAACGGGATGGTCGAGTATTATCTCTCTAAAAACATGTTACTCTAAAGTAGAGCTTCTCAACCTTAACACCATTGACATCTGGAGCCGGATCATTCTTTTGTGTGAGGGCTTGTCCTGGGCACCGAGTGACGTTTAGCAGCCCCCTTGGTCTCCCGTCACTGGGTGCTGGTGGCAACACCATCCCCCGGTTACGAGGACCAAAAATGTCTCCAGATATTTCCAAACGTCCCCTAAGGGTGGGGGCAGCATTGCTCCCCGTTGAGAACCGTTGCTGTGGAGCCATGATAATAGCCTACTGAATATATGATTATTTCCAGTCTTGAAATTTCTCGGTCTGTCATAGTTTGTGAAATTTACCAGCACCCTATTTTTTATTTTTTATTTTTTTAAAATGTACATCCAAGTTAGTTAGCATATAGTGCAGTAATGAGTTCAGGAGCAGAATCCAGTGGTTCATCCCCAACGTGTAACACCCAGTGCTGATCCCAACAAGCTTTCTCCTCAGTGCCCCTCATCCATTTAGTCCATCCTCCCACCCACAACCCCTCCAGCAACCCTCAGTGTGTTCTCTATATTTAAACATCTCTCATGGGGGCGCTGGGGTGGCTCAGTCAGTTAAGCGTCCTACTTCGGCTCAGGTCAGGATCTCACAGTTTGTGGGTTCGAGCCCCACGTCGCGCTCTGTGCCGACAGCTCGGAGCCTGGAGCCCGCTTCGGATTCTGTGTCTGCCTCTCTCTCTGCCCCTCCCCCACTTGTGCTCTGTGTGTGTCTCTCTCTCTTTCAAAAATAAACATTAAAAAAATAAAAAAAGTCTCTTATGTCTTGTCCCCCTCCCTGTTTTTGTATTATTTTTGCTTCCCTTCCCTTACGTTCATCTGTTTGGTATCTTAAAATCCACATGATACTTTACCAGCACTCTTATCTGTACTTGGCATTGTCATGGTATTGTCTGCTAGAAAATGGAATGTCAAGTTGAATAGCCTTAGCAAGTACTCACAAAATGTACCTCAGTTTTCAGGAGCGGTGGCCACTGACACTAGTTCTGGTAGAATACATAACAAATCTTCTTTATTAAGAACAGTTTAAGTGATCTTTAAAACAACTAAAAATGGAGTTTATTACATTTTTATTTTTTTATTAAAATTTTTTTAATGTTTATTTGTTTTTGAGAGAGAGACAGAGCACGAGCAGGGGAGGGGCAGAGAGAGAGGGAGACACAGAATCGGAAGCAGGCTCCAGGCTCCCAGCTGTCAGCACAGAGCCCGACGCCGGGCTCGAACTCCCGAACCGTGAGATCATGACCCGAGCCTAAGTCAGATGCTCAACTGACTGAGCCGCCCAGATGCCTCTATTACATTTTTATTTTTAAAAGTAATACATACTCATAGAATATTGGGGAAATCAGAAGTAAAAGGGGAAAAAAAAGATACCCACTTTCTCAAGACCATGGAAAGCCATGGTTAATAATGTTTAGTGCATTTCCTTCTTGTCTTTTAGGTCTTTTACATGTGTAAACCTGGGGCTTTTTTTGTTTGGTTTTGCTTTGTTTTTTTTTTTTCCGACACGAGTCTTCATGGCTCCCTGGGGTCTGGGAGTCTACACTCTTGCTAGCACGGGATCATCCCCTGGGCGGGAAGTTGGTTTAAGCTTTCCCACGGGGACTATTTCTCGTGCACGCGCCATGTACTGGAACAGCTCTGGGAGCCGGCAGGGCGGGGATGGCAGTAGCCAGGCTGTGCCCCCTGTGAGCGCACAACGTGAAGTTTGTTGTAGGCATCTTGGTGACCGGTGAAGATTTCTTATCTGAGCCGGGAGTAGATGGCTCCCCCCGGCAGAACGATGCAAAAAGCTTTCTTGCTGGTTTCTTCTGTTACTGGCCAGAGCACCCCCGCCCCCAAAGTCTGAACATTGAGATAAGTCCCGATAACAGAATTCCAGAGTGGCCTGACAGACCCTTCCGGAGAGAGCGGCAGTCGCCACTCTTTTTTCAACGTTTTTTTTTTTTTTTTTTTTTTTTTTTTTTTTTATTTATTTTTGGGACAGAGAGAGACAGAGCATGAACAGGGGAGGGGCAGAGAGAGAGGGAGACAGAATCGGAAGCAGGCTCCAGGCTCCGAGCCATCAGCCCAGAGCCTGACGCGGGGCTCGAACTCACGGACCGCGAGATCGTGACCTGGCTGAAGTCGGACGCTTAACCGACTGCGCCACCCAGGCGCCCCGGCAGTCGCCACTCTTAGAGTGACAGGGAGCATAGCTCACGTCTCCGGCTCGGACGCCGGCCGACGCCTTTGATTCTCGTTCGTGGGCTTTCCTTCGCAGCACCTCCTACGTGGGATGGGCTGGGTTCTACATGGCGGTTCTACATGGGATGGGCTGGATTCTACATGGTTCTACGTGGGACCCGCGTCCGCCAGACACTCAGGAGACCTACTCACTCATTCATTCGCTTAGTGATGCGTGCGTTTGGCGGATATCTGTTTCGTGCCTGCTGGATACCAGGCATCGTCCAGGCACTGGGAATGTACTGGTGAGCCAGAAATCACTGAACTAGCTGCTATTAGAATCAGGGCTTCTAACCCGATCGGGAGATTCAGAGGAAATCTACAGGGTGGGTATTCATTTCAACAAGTGGACTGGACAGCTCACGAAGTCGTATTGGGTCTTACAAGGGGTTCAGCGAATCACGTGTTCAGTTCTCGACTGAGGTTTGTGGCTTGATCCAGTGCTGAGAAGGATCCATCCTCGACCCAGTCAACCTGACTGTTGGAGTAGGTGGCGTTCTTGTCATGTGGGCCTTTCAGAGACTTGGTCGGTCTGTGAAAGTGAGCCCGAGTCCGTGCTGACCGTTGTATCCTCACCTCAGTGCCTCCGGCCGGAACCATCTTGGTGGAGGAGAGAAAGGTGCAGTGTGCGTGATGTGACATCATGTGCCGGCATTTGCCCAGGGGGCCCTCTGTTCCTCTTTTGAACAGAGACCCCTTTTCAAACTCAGCCTGACCCCGAATGCTGCCAGTTTTCCATTAGAGTACTATTGCAATAAATGGCCTGAGAGCAGGCAGTTAGAATTTTATTTTTCAAAGAACAATATAGGTGAATAGTAGTCTTTGAGAAGGCAAGAAATGTATTATCGAAACCAGGATCCATTTTAAGGCAGGCCTCACACTACATTTTTCCTAACCTTTTCCCATGAACCAAAAGAAAGATTAAAATTCCAACAGAAGGAAAATCGCCTTGGAGAAATATCTTGAGACCGATGGATTTATTTCATGTGTGACTTAAAATAGCCTGGGCTTCTAGTGCTGCAGAAAGCTGTGTTTCTAACGAGTTCCTGTTACCCTGCTTCTCTTCAGCTGGCTTTCGCGTGGCCTTGCCTACAGATAGAAAGAGGCTAATTGTTACCATCACAGTTTTACCATCTTTCTTTGAGGAATCCCCAACACGGTCCGTTTTTAAGAGAGGAGATCCGAGAGGTGGGGGGAAGGTGGCTTTTCTGGGGTTATTTCTTTGGTCCCAAGGGTCATATTTGGGATTGAGCTGCATTTCTGGGCTGGGAGCCTAGGACGGTCCTATGGTTTTTGTTCCTCTCAGGATTCGTAATGCCACTTGGGCCAGTTAAAAGTTAGTTTGTAAGAAAACACCCCCAACTTATTAGGGTCGTCGGGCAGCTCAGCAAGGCTTCTTGTCACGTCCAACCTGGGCCCATGATGAGGTGAGGGACTGTTAGGAAAGCAAGGGTGGAGGGCCCTGGAGGCCGGGAGGAGGCAGCACGTTCTCCCCAAGAAGCCACCCTGCTCAAGCCCGCGTGTCGAGACTTTGGCAGTGAACGATCAGGTCACAGCGTGGGGACCCTCGTAGGGCGCTCGCTTCAGAGAGATGCCGATTTTACAGATGTTTGGCTGCAGCCCCTCCTTAGGAATGTGGCGTTCGCCCTCTGAACCCCTTCCCTGTGGGGGTCTAGGATGTGGATGGGGGGCAGACGTGTGTCGGTGCGGGTGCGGGGCCGACGGAGTTGCTAAGCACGGGCCCTCGTGTGGCTTATCGTTCCCGCTCGCCCGTTGCAGAGAACGCCAGACAGAGGCAGGAGGGCATCGTGAGCAACTCCATCATGTACTTCACGGAGGAGCCGCCCGAGCTGCCGGCCAACAGCCCGCACCCGCTGAAGCTGCGGCGCGTCCTAAACCTCAGCCCGTTCACGGTCACGGACCATACCCCCATGGAGACGGTGGTGGACATCTTCCGGAAACTGGGGCTCCGGCAGTGCCTGGTGACGCGCAGCGGGTGAGTGGCCGGACAGGCGCGGACGGGCTGTGTGCTGGGGCCGCACTCTGAGAACAAGAGGAATGAGACACGGCCACGGCCGTGCAGGGCCTCGAGGTTGCCCCGGGGCGGACGGGTACTTGGGACAGGGCGTCGGGAAGCTGCGGCAAGGGAGCGCGCCGAGCAGGACCTGACCGTGACCGGGAGCTTTGGGAGCTTGGCGCGGGGCCCGGGAAGGTGCGAGAGGCTTTGGTGGGGGGGGGGGGGCGGGGGGGGCCGTCTGGCCTGAGGCTGAAGGTCGGTCAGAAGGGGGAGGAGCGCATTCCTCGCAGCCCAGGCCCCCGTGCAGGGAGCTACGAAGCACGGGCTGATGAGAAAAACAGGGTTGTGTGTGCAACACGCCACGGTGGCGCGTGCGCACGCACACACGATGGGAACCTGATACAAAAAAAGTAGCACGGCTTTTGCACGTTAGATGGTCAGGAAAACACAAATACTACAACAACGGTAGCACTTTACCTTGAAGACGACTTGAAGTCGTTTTGTAGACGTAGGTGTTGTGAGGGCTGCAGCTTGTGAGCGCTGTACAGTCGGACCTCGCAGGACACCGGGCTGGGGGCGCCAAATTCCCGCGCGGTCAGAGATCACGTAGAACTTTTGAATCCCCAGAGCCGTAGCTACCGAGAGCCTGCCGTTGACCCGAAGCCACACCGATAATGTAAACAGTCGATTAACACGTATTTTGTCTGTTCTATGTATTATATACCGTGTTCTTACGGTAAGTAAGCCAGAGAAAGCGTCAGTAAGAAAATCCTAGGGAAGAGACCCAACGTTTATAGTACCGCACTGTACTTCTTGAAACAAATCCGCATATAAGTGGACCTCAGCAGCCCAAACCCGTGTTGTCCAAGGGTGGGCTGTATTCCTGTGCCCCTGGCTTCAGCTGGGTGCAGTTTTCTGCACGCACCTGGAACGTCTCCCGGATGAAATCACCCACATGCAAATGTGGAGTTCACATCGTGCTCAAATTGCTCAAATTGTTCCCTAATACAGCAGTCTGCTCAAAACAACCTCGCGTTTTCACAACAACGGTTACTGTAGAGCTGAGAGATTTGGCGGCCCCGTGGCATCGTCTCTGCCGCGGCGGCGGTGTACCTCTTGCTTTGTGTAACCGCAGACCGGGAAACTGGCATTTCGAAGATCAAAGGTTCATGATGGCGGGAGAGGTGCGGCGCCTCGAGGGCCATTCTTTGGGCTCCGCGGTGCTCCCCGAATCCCACGGCTTCAGCAGCTTCGGTGGGGGACGAGATTGGCTGAGTGAGGGTGGCCTGGAGCATAGGGTCGGCTGCCCGGCTTATTCCTCTGTAGACTGAGAAGAGCCGGGGCATGGGTCCTGGAGACTCCGGCCCCTAAGTGCACTCAGGGCCTTAACTCCCTAACGTAGTTTACGTTGCAGAGCCCATGCTCCAGTTTGACCCGACGGTTCTAGACCAGGGCGATTTTGCTCCCCCCTAAGATTTTGGGTGTCACAACTGGACAGGGGATGCTCCTGGCATTTAGTGGGTAGAGGCATGGGACGGCCCCCGTTGCAACAAAGAGTCACTGGCCCAAAATGTCACCAGCCGTGGACTTGAGTGACCGGGGACTGGATGCCTGGGAATAGCCACGTGAGTGCTCCTGGTTCCCTCGTTTCCTTCGTGCTGTCCCGGCCACAGCAGCGTCGGGCTGTACGAGGGGCCGTATGTGCGCACTGACCCCGAGAATTCCCAGCCCACGCGACGAGCGTCCTCAGCTCTGGCTGCAGCCAGGGCGGGTGTCTTGCACACAGGAGGGACGATCAGTAAGGAATAAATACGCGTTTGGGGCTAGAGATCACTTCCGCTGGTGTATTTGAAAGGAACTCGGTGGATCGCAGAATCCCCCTGGGGATTCAAGCTCCAGGTTAAACCGGGAGTGTTGGGTCCACTGCAGTGACTGATCCCTTAGGTCTGGGAGGGGCCTGCGAATATATATTTCCAGCAAGCTCCCCGGTGCTGCTGCCGGTCAGGACTCCACTTTGCAAAACGCTGAAGCCCATCTACATACTTGAATTTCTAGTGCTCGGCATAAATACCACTGTGATCGCCCGCCGAGTCTCAAGTGCATAGCAGTTTCTCTTTTCCTTTAAAATAATAATCCAATGTCAGTTATCGTGGAATTTCCAGTTCTGGCAGGAAATTCTGCCCTTAACGCCCGCTCACACCTCACGCAGCCCCATGAGGTTTTCCTGTGAAGATCTGGGTGCCGAAATTGGCTCCGAATGTTCTGCGAGAAAACAAAATCGCACTCTCTCTCGCTCTACATATTTTAAACAAACACAGATGCTGATACGTTACTGCTGGCAAGGGATCCTTGTTTGCGGGCCTTTCATCTCCTCGGGCTTTCAGCCAGGACAGGCATGTCTTGAGCCAGCTCGCGTTTTTGATGTATTCCGTCACCATGTGCCTTCCCTGCTCGCGGGGAGAGCCCCAGCTCGCCCTGTCGACCTGCATCGTCTGCAGGATTTCTCGGGGCCTGGGGGTCCAAGGTAGTCTCGAAGCCAGACCAGGAACCACCGAAGTCTTTGTCCCCAGAATGCCCGAGTCTGGGAACTTCCGGTGGCGGAGACTGCATTTGGGTGGGGTCTTCCCCCCAGAGGATATCGAAAGGGCAGGCGGGCAGGGGACGTTGTGTCCGCCTTCCCTGAGTCTGCTAGGCGGGCCCCCGGGACTTGGGACGGATGGCCTTCTCAGAAGAGCCCGGCTACCCTCATCTCATACGTTCACGGTCACAGATTGGCCACTCCCCAAAGGGGCTGGAAGTTTGAACACTTGACTTTAGCCGAATAGGACATTTCACGCCACTAATGATCTCCGCCGGGTTTGATGTTGCCTCCTTCTTGTAGATGCTGAGCTTTCTTCTTTCGCAGCGATTACTGTTGCAGGCCAAGGCACAATTTAGGCCTGAGGCCGAGGCAGCTCCTGAAGTCGCATGTCCCCGGGAGTGTTGTGAGCAGCTTGACTTGGAGGTGCTGTAGTTACAGAGCTTTAAGGGGAGGCTGCCTGGCCCGCTCCCTGGTGAAGGTGGGGCAACAGAACCAGGCCTCGGGGATAAGGGAGGGGCCCGTGGAATAGAATCCCTATCGCTCTGCAAACACGAGCAGGTCAAACTTTTTCAAAGCAACACTGCCTTAATCACCATCTCACTGAGCATCTGGTTGAGACCCGGAGAAAGCTCAAGAGGTGTCTGAAAACTAATAAAGCCAGGGAGTTTGTCATCTACTAGGGAATGTGGACACACTCCAGTTCAGGTGGTACTACCCAGGGGTTCTAGAGGGGAATGTCCTGAGCCAGGCTTTCAAGTCGAAAACGTCCGAGGACGGGGGCGTCCGGGGGGCTCAGTCGGTTGAGCGACCGACTTCGGCTCAGGTCACGATCTCGCGGTTCGTGGCGTCGAGCCCCGCGTCAGGCTCTGTGCTGACAGCTCGGAGCCTGGAGCCGGCTTTGGATTCTGTGTCTCCCTCTCTGTCTGCTCCTCCCCGACTTGTGCTCTCTCTCTGTCTCTCAAAAATGAATAAATGTTAAGAAAAGAAAAGAAAGAAAACGTCCGAGGACAAAAGAGCGGTGTCGGTTGAGAGACGGTCTGCTTGCGATCGCCAGCAGCAGAGCCCTCCCTGCCTCACACCCCTCCCGTTTGTCTTCCCACCACACCTCTGCTAGTGGCGATTGTAGGCATAAGCTGCTCGCCTGTTTCCTGTCCCTTTTTGATTTTAAATGCAGTGGAAGAACGGCTGGGGACTGAATTGTATCCCCCCAGATTCCTATGTTGAAGCCCTAACCTGCAGCATGACCGTGTTTGGAGATGGAGTCCTTAAGAGGTCAGGGTGAGTGAGGGCGCGAGGCCGGGGCCCTAATCTGATAAGACTGGCGTCCTTAGAAGAAGAGGAAGAGGCAGCAGGGCTGTGAGGACACGGCAGGAAGGTGGCTGTCTGCAAGCCAAGGAGAGAGGCCTCCGGAGACCCCAAACCGGCCACCACCTTGACCCGGCCTTCTAGTCTTGGGAACCGTGAGAACAGTCATTTCTGTTGTTGAGCCACCTCATCTGTGGGGTGCTGTTACGGCGGCCCGAGCTAAGTCCTCCGGGCGGCTTTAGTAGGACAGCATCTTGCTTTACTGCGTTCTGATAAATTTTAGAAATGTATTTCAGGTCATCTCTGAACTCAGCTGAAGCCAAGCGACTCTAAACAGCTGGGACAGAAAACAGTTCCCGGCTTTATCCTTCTTCACCAGCACCCCTCTCCCTTCAGGCAACCACGTTTCTCCCACAAGGGTGTTTTCTTTAATTAATGGACTATTTTTTTGGTTACATTTATTTATTTTTGAGAGACAGAGTGAGACAGAGCGTGAGCGGGGGAGGGACAGAGAGAGAGGGAGACACGGAATGTGAAGCAGGCTCTAGGCTCCGAGCTGTCAGCACAGAGCCCGACGCAGTGCTTGAACTCACGAACGGTGACATCATGACCTGAGCTGAAATCGAGAGTAGTATGCTTAACTGACTGAGTTAGATGCCCCCAGAAAACTATTTTTGTTTGTTTATTAAAAAAATTTTTTAATGTTTATTTAGTTTGGAGACAGAGAGAGACAGACTGTGAGCCGGGGAGGGGCACAGAGAGAAAGAGAGGGAGACACAGAATCTGAAGTAGGATCCAGGCTCTGAGCTGTCAGTACAGAGCCCGGCACGGGGCTCGAACCCACGAACCACGAAATCATGACCTGAGCCGAAGTTGGACGCTCAACCGACTGAGCCACCCAGGCGCCCCTAATTAACAGACTATTTTTTATTAGAGCAGTTTTGGGTTTACAGAAAAACTGAGCATAAAGTACACAGTTCTCATATATCCTCTCATCCCTTCAATTTCCCTTGTTAATGTCTTGCACTTGTTACGTTTGTTGCCTCCCGTGACCTGATATTGACATGTTAACTAAGGTCTGTAGTTTAGGGCTCACCCTTGCTGTTGTACATTCTGTGCGTTCTGATCAATGGAGAATGACATGTATCTTTATAGTGTCCTACAGGGTAGTTTCACTGCCCTGAAAATCCTCTGTGCTCCTCTTCATCCCTCCTTCCTTCCCTCTAAGCCCTGGCAACTGCTGATCTCTTTACTGTCTCCATAGTTTTGACTTTTCCAGAATGTCATCGAGTTGGAATCGCACAGTATGTAGCCTTTTCAGACTGGCTTCTTTCATTTAGTGATGTGCATTTAAATTTCTTCTATGGCTTTTCATGGCTTGACAGATCATTTTTTTTCAGCGCTGAATAATACCCCACTGTCTGGATGGACCACGGTTTATGTATCCATCACCTTGAGGAGGCCATCTTGGGTGCTTCCGAGATTTGGCAGTTGCGAAGCAAGCATACATCTTCTTCTTTTTTTTTAAGCATTTCTTAAAGTTTATTTATCTATTTTTGAGAGAGAGAGAGCGAGCACAAGCGGGGGAGGGGCAGAGAGAAAGAGGGAGACCCATAATCCGCAGCAGGCTCCAGACTCTGAGCTGTCAGCACAGATCCTGACGTGGGGCTGGAACTCACAAACGGTGAGATCATGACCGGAGCTGAAGTTGGGTGCTTAACCGACTGAGCCACCCAGGTGCCCCACAAGCATACATCTTCTAAGAGTTAAGGAAATTCTTTTATATAACCACTAAACCATAATTATACAAGATGAACAATAACTCAGTGTATCATTCAATATCCAATTCATATCAGATTTCAATCCAGAATTCCTTCAAGCTTCACACATTGCATTTGGTTGTTTTTCCTCTTTAGTCTTTAGTCTAGAACAGTCTCTTGTCTCTTTTTGTTTGTTATTTATAACATAGATTTTTTTTTTTTTGAAGAATCCAAATCAGTAGTCTCACATTCTGAATCTGTTTGATTGCTTCCTCATGGTTTGATTTGGTATAAGTAGTTTCTGGCGATATGCCACCGTAGATGACGTCATAATGTCAGCTTTTCCAACCTTGTTGGTGATAAGCTCTATCTCCTGAGGTGGTGGCGGCTGGAGCCCTCCATTATAAAGAGACATTTTTCTCTGTGTACGTCATCTGTGGATGGATACTTTCGGGAATTTTTTGTTTTCCAGTGACCATTTGCTGAGTGGTTTTGGAGTCCATTGATAATGGGCGTCGATTGGGGCATCTCTCCTCTACCTACGTGCCGTTGGCCAGAGCCCACTCAGTTGTCCCCCACCCAACTGAAGGGAAGCTGGGAAGTGTCTCTGTGTGTCCAAGTGGCAAAGTCACTGGGGTTTAGGACATGCGTGGGTCAATATTGTAAGGCTGACCTCTTTTCTGTATTTTGTTTCTTCTCCAGGAGACTTCTTGGCATCATCACGAAAAAGGATGTTTTGAGACATATGGCCCAGATGGCAAACCAGGACCCTGAATCCATCATGTTTAATTAGAAACAAGGTGGCATTTATTTTGAGAGAAACACAACTGTGTCATTTTAAAAGAAATAAACAAATGATATGTTATTATCCTAATGAACGATTATACGCTAGGGGCAGTGGAAACAAAAGCTTTGTTTGAACGAAAGGAGGATAAAACCTGGTGTGTGTGTGTGTGTGTGTTTTTTAAAGACATCCACGAGTAGGCATTTTATAGCTTTAACCCCTTATGAGTTTCCAGCTGTGTTTCTTAATGAGTTTATTAACTGCCGTGGGAGCATGTGGGTGGGTGTAAACGATGTGGTTTGTACAAGGACACAGAACACAAATGCTGAGTCAAGAAACGCTTGCCCCTTCTGTTTAAGGCTGTTTGGGAAGCTTTGAGTCTAAGAGGCCAAGGGGTATTGGCCTGTCAGCATCTTTATTTATTGGTTCCCGAAGTGTTGCTGCTATTTTACTGAATTGGATTAAAGATGTTTGCACTTACTTTGTCGGAAAAGAAAAAGAAATTAAATGTGAACCGAGTGAAAGCTGCACGAATGCCAGTGGGCTCACTCGTCACCATCCCGTTGTCTTGCTCCTGCTCTCATCCGTCTGTGCACCAACATCCGGGGGCTTCTGCTCCGCTGACTGTGAGAAACCCTTTCTCGGTGCAACACCAGCATCTCGGGACCACACCGTGAACTCACTGTTCGAGCGTTTAGTGCTACGCGTGTTTCCTCCCGCACGAAGGGACCCGCCGCGATTTTGAGGGTATACGCACCTGCTCATGGTTTCGGGTCCCTGTTGTATGTACCTCACTCGTTGATCGCCGTGGCCTGTGCATTCTTAAATATTGATCAGTCCGGCATTTTCCACGGGCCATATCCTGTATGCTGCCAGCTTGCCGTAAGCGTGCTTCAATTTCCAGATAGCGTACGTGAGAGTCAAAGCCGGCCACCCAGTGTTACTACTTATTTTTCCTCTCAGCTCTTATTAAATACGGCTGCAGGGAGGGTGAGGCATACGAAGTCTCAGTGGGAACTCCTCCAAATGGATTGCGAGAGAAATGCTAAATTGATTCTAAATCTGTTCCATTATCTTCTCTGTAGGATGCATAACGTCCGGCTCTAATGTCTGAGCGCGCGCTTTCATGCTCGCAGTCAGAGCACAGAAGGGCAGAGTTAAATTGGAGACCGCCACTCGGAGCACTGGGCACCTTCGTGTTGAACTTAACGGTGTATTTGTCCCTTTAGTCGGGACTCGGCTCTTTCTGTGAGAAGGAACCGAGCTGCGGTTCCGGTCCGCTGTGGCACCGGTGTGAGTACGTCCGCCCCCGGGAGCGTGTCACGTGTGTCCCCGCTCCCCCCTTCTCACCGAGTGGCCCGCGCCCTTTGCGATCTCGGTCTCGGATACTGACGTGCCAGGTGTGTGTCTGGCGGCCAGAGAGAAATCCCGCGAACAGTGACGAGCTGAACGAGAAACCGGGGGTCGGGCACTCTCGCGTGTCTCCTCATTACCACCCAGCAGCCGTACGCTTTGCTATTGTTGTCTGCTGTCCTTCGTCCTCTGGCTTGTAGCCTCAGTCACAGGCCGGGCTCTCTGTTACCCGGCTGCCAGCCGGGCCGTCGGCTTCCTAGGCACGAAGCGGGAGGAGGAGACACGTAGCAAGGTGCGATGCCTGTGCCCAGGAAGCAGAACTTGCCCACGGGTGCCCAGCCGATGTCCATTGGCCGGACTTTGGTCCCATGGTTCCCCCTGGCTGCACGTGAGCGTGGGAAGGGGAAGTTTTAGTGAGGCCTGGTACTCTCTGAATGAACTTTGGATTCTTCTAACAAGGAAGAGGGACTGGTCCTTGGGAGGGAAGACTGTCCCTGGATTGGATGCCATCATCATGTCTCTGTTGGTGTCCTCCCTGTCCTCCTTACTCTCTTTCTTGCCACACCCTCCAGACATTCTCCCACTCACCGAGCGGTTCCCCACCCCTTCTCTCAGATCTGACCTAGAACTCCCAATCGGAAGCCATCGTTTCTCAACCCTCGTAAAAATGCTCGTCTTGTATAAAAACCTAGCGACTAGCGGGTTTCTGTGGAACTTCTGGTTGATACAAGAAAACGTACTGCTGTGTCCTCTGGGTTCAAAAAAGTGAAGTCAGAGCGTGCTGACAAACACTGGAAAATTTGTTTCTGTGATCGGTTGGCCCCCTCCAGAATGATATCAAATAGCCACTTCAGTGTGGAAACACTGGTCGGTACTAGAGAATTTGATCTTGGTGTCCCGTTCACGGCACGTTAAGTGTCGAGTCACAGATCCCAATTTTAGTGTTGTTACTGGGGTTTCCATGGAGCGTGTGCAAGTGAAGCTGGGTTCTCCTGGACTTGAAATCCTACGAGGTCTTAAAGATTGCTTCATGTAGTTCCCGCTCACTCCTGCGTGGCCTCCCGAAAGAGTGTTAGTCACAGCCTGGGTTTGTATAATCCAGAAAGCCCCTTCAGCTAAAACAAGGAGCTTCAAAAGGGAACACGAAACCGTGAACGGATAGCCAAAGGGCAGTGAAACCACAGAACTTCCTCCTCCAGATGAGGCCATAGAGGAATGAAGGGATAGTTTACTCCAGGCCAAGGTCACCAAGCCGGGGGTGGGGGGTGGGGGGGGGGTTGTGCTCTGTCCTCCTCCCAGGCCTTAGTGTAGAAGAGGTCTGCAAATTCACGGCAGACAGTTGGGAGTGTTACTTTGACACAAATAGCCTTGTTTTCCTTCATGAGTCGAACCTCTAATTTGTTGTGGGGTTCAGGCTCTTGGCAACAGAAGGCCATGGTCAGACAGGCAGGTGAAGGTCAAGGGTGGGAGAGTTTGCAACGGGGCTGCCAGAGCTGGTTGCCTTCCTCCCGTGGAGCCCGAAGTCCCCCGTGCCGTCCACTCGCCTGCTGGCCCCGGGCTCTCGCACAAACTCCAGGGGGAGCAGGCTTCCGAGCTGTTTGTCAGTCTTTCTTGTAAAAGTACGCGGGTCGGGATTCTGAAGGGATTTGCTGTAGCCAAATGTAGAACCTTGTCTATCTGGCGATCTGATGAGCGGGAAGAGTACAGCTGGGATGTGAAGTAAAATAAACATTTCTCAGAACGGTGTGTTTGTTTCTTTTTCCAGAACCAAACCCTTTAGACTTCTGTAGAACTTTCTGGATCCTTTCTGAAGCAGTGTTTTATGTAAAGAAACATAAATGCGGGACAGAAACGGAGTTCTCTAACGGAGCACTTCAACCTATTTCTTGCTCCCCCTCTCTACTAGTAAGGAAACGTGTTGTAGAAGGACAGACATCATAAAGAACATCCCGAGAGGGACACATGAATTTCTTGCGTGTTTCGGTGCACCCCCCCCCCCCCCGGGAATGCAGGTGCGTGGGTGGCATTTATGGAAAGGTAAATGTGTTAGAAGCAAATCAATACTCGGTGTTCGCTGTTCCTCAGAACCAGGCCAGCTTAACTTTCTGTTTGGTACTCCCCAAAGACCTTACAAAGGAGAAGACCTCTCAGTAAGATCTCGATTTGGCCCCGGTAAGCCACAGAAACTGGGGAATTCGTTTCACTGAGGGGAGGACTGGTTACTTTGGATCATCGACAAGTGCAGATCTGCTCAGGACTCCTTATCAGACGCCGAGCTGGAAAAGATGAGAAACACAAGCCTCTGAAATGATTTACACGACGGGGGAGCATGTATATGTGACTTGGGGACATTAACCAGACTCCATTTTCGCTGACGCAGTAATAACTATTTATTTGCCGTCCTAGGTGTGCCGGGAATGAGCCTACGTGCGACTTTTATGAGATCTGTTCGCATTTGGTGTTGGAACGACCACAGAGCAATGTGGTGGTTTTTTTTTTTTTAATTGTAACCCTCTGTGTAAACGTTGGCACCTTACTAAAAATTAAGTGTTTGAACTTTCCTTTTAAAAATAAAACGAGCACAGTCTTCAAGCAGCAAGTTGTAGATGGGAGAGATACTGATTTTGCAGCGTGTTTGTGCCCAGATGGAACAGTTTGGTCAGCTCTAAAATCCCTTGCTCTTAGCCTGGTGGGTGACAGCTAGGTAACAGTTCAGACTTGGCGCTGTGTATTTCCAAGGATGGGGTAGGACCGCTGTCCCCAGGCCATCTGTGTTTCTGCCCTGTGCACAGACGCTAGGGAGGACAGGTTGGGCAGCGGTCTAGTAATTCTTTTCAAGCTCTTTATCTATCACTTTGGGAATCACAAGGGTTTGAGTTATGTCCTTCCCCAACAGTTTTCTTTTAGTTTTCCGCTTCGCAAAAATTTGAAGGGAAAAACACAGAGAATGCCCACATCCCTTTGACGACCTCAAAGAGGCAGTGGGGGGAGTCCCTTCTAATTAGGGGAGGGAGCCAGCCTGGGGACCACTTAGGGAGCATTGTCCTCAGCAGAGGGGCCAGCGAGTGCAAATGGCCTGAGGTATAAACAGGCCTAACTTCCTGGGGTCCCACCAGGGGCGGGGGCTGCAGGATGGGTGGCGCTCGAGGGAGGGAGCGTCGGGTATTTGAAGTTGGTTTTGCTTTTCCCTTGGGAGGAAGCTAACACAAACAGATGCTTCAGAGTCCCTAGGGCCAGGTACAGATACGGGGTTGAAGAGGAACGACGTGCTTTGACTTGCGCTGTACAAGAACCATTCTGGCTGTTGTGTAGCAGGACTGGAAGCCAGGAGGCTGGCTCGGAGGCCGTTCCAAATACACGAGTTACGATGGAAGCTTGCCCCAGAGACACTCTTGAATTCTGGATATACTTCCGAGGCAGAGCCAACACATTTGTCGGTGGAGTGGATATAAAATGGTACAGCTGGGGGCGAGGGGCCCCTGGGCGGCTCAGTCCGTTGAGCGTCTGCCTCTGGATATCAGCCCAGGTCACGATCTCCCGGTTCGTGGGATTGAGTCCCCACGTCGGGCCCCGTGCTGACAGTGCAGATACCCTACGAACAAACAACCAGCGTTCTGACAGAATTGCAGTATCGAATTTTCAGGGAGTCGCGCTCGCCGACTCACACGCCGATAGGACCGCACTTGAATGCCAGCGCCACTGCCTCGTGTCTGTGTGGCGCTGCGAAGGGGTCAAACCTCCCCGAGCCTAGATGATCCCGTGTCTGTAGACTGAGCTGTGGCCCGTGACAACGGCACGGCCGCGGGAGTTCGGCGAGAGACTGGCTGTACGCAAGGCACGTGGCACGGAGCAGACCATGAAAACGGTGGGTCGTCTCATCTTCTCACGTTACGGAGCCCTCCCGGCAGCTCTAGTTGGAAGCCGACTTTGTGTTGTCAGAGGACCTGCGCTTTGGTTGAATTTTAAGACCCCGAAAAGTGACACACGTCGGGCTGACCAGCTGCCTTCTTTCCAGGCTCTACAGTCATTTCCAAACCACCGAAATGAGACAAAACAAACAAAAACTCAGATCTCTTCAGGGGTGTCGAAAAGGTCTCACTGACTCCAAATTAACGGGAAATGCTTAGAAAAGAAACAACTCGGTGAGAAATTCCAGTTCTCCGTAGCTTTGTATTGGCCCGGAGAAGAGAAAAGCATAAGAAGGTGTGGGGGGTAACGGAACTATTGATTGGCCTAAGATGTGGAACGAGAGGTCACAAGTCACAAGACTGTGCTCCTTATTGTCAGACCACGGAAAACCCAATACTGCTGTACCTCCAGACGGAAAAACCTCTCTAGCACGGTGTTGATGTAGAAATAAGTCTCATTGGTAAAACTCCTCAAAGACCAGCCTTTTGTGGGCCTTGGCTATTTCCCCTCAACACGATGTAGTTTAAAAACCAGAGGGGGAGAACGAACGAACAGGATCTGTCTGAAAGGTGACGACCCATCAGTTGTAACTCTGGGAGCTTAGCTACAGCGACCAAGAATGACCTTGCAGAGAAACGTCCGGGGGTCGACGGGCTTCTTCCTGGGCTTTCGCGAATTGAGACAGGACCGAGACGGGACCGGAGACCTCCACGTCCTCCTGGGACCCGTGCTCTGGCCGAGCGCAGGGGAGCCCGGCACGCCCATCGTTACAGCTTGTCCCCAGTTCATTGGTAGTTAACTGGCTAGAAAGAAGCTACCTACCATCTGGGAAGGTAGAGCGGGAGTGTCTCTTCTTGGCAGGCCCTCCACGTCGCGTTTCATTAAAGAAATGGTCTTCTCTTTCCCAATGAACAATAAGCAAAGAGCACCTTGTGGGGATTTCCAAACCCCTTTCGTCAGGGTTTGGCTCACGGAATGAAGATCAATTTCCACGCGATTCCAGGATCTGTTATGGAACACATATTTCAAAGATTAAACGGCCGCCCTCAATCTAAACAGGCTCTGTCAGAGAAATTGGAAACACATACATAAACTCTCGTCCTGCAGGCTGCCCGGGACAGGTTGCATCCAGAGGACGCTTGCTGGTGGTGGAACATTCCTTCCTTCTGCGCGGGCCCATGTTCATTTCACACGCGCTCACTCAGGGCTCCCACCTGTTCCCAGCGGGTACCGACCCGAGCGGAAATTGGAGCTAGCTTCCTTTTGATGGGCTGGTTTCCTTTCCTGACATTTCTCAAACTTCAGCCTGTCCCCAGAAAGATGAGCATTTCCAGGAGTGGCTGCGGGCTATTTCCATCCCTCCAGGGAGGGAGCGAGGTGCTCATGGGGTGGGAGTCTCCACAGTGATGGGAGAACCCGCCCCGTGGGTCTGCGTGCGGGGGGGCTGGGGAGGGGTGGGGGGGTGCGCTTTCCAAAGTGTCCACAGGATGCTTCTGGCCCGCCCCCCCCCCCCCCCCCCCCGGCAGAAAGCGTGGCTCCCGTGGTTAGCGAATTAGAAAGACCAGGGTCGCAAAGACCAGTCCTTGGGAAGCGCTGCTTTGGGGGCAGGAGTTTCTGTTCAGAGCTGAGGGGCCTGGGAGAAGTGACTCCCCTTTGACGGGACTTACAGCACATCATCTGTGAGGCAAGGGCCTTTCCTTCTGCTTGACAACCAGAATGACATTTAGGGACTAACCTCTCCTGCATCACCAGAGCTGGTGGGAAGGGCAGTGGTCTGAGCCCCGCTCGGGCCTGCTGAGTCTGAATCTGCATTTTCCAGGGGTTTTGTGTGCAGAGTAACGTTTGAGCAAGTTGACTTCCAGCTCTCAGATCTCTAAGGGGGACTTCCAGGGCAGGAAGCAGCAGTGGCTGTGGTGACTGGGTCCCCGAAGGAGCCTGTCCAGAGGAACGAGGCGGAGAGCAACTTGGCGTGGGGTCCCTGAGTCTGACTTCTCAGCCCCCAGACCGTCCCGGTCACCGCACGGCCGCGTGATGCTCTGCGTCTGCGGGCGGGGGGAGAGGGGCAGCCCGCCCCCCACTCTAATTGTGCAGAGGGCAGCCTGGGGTTTACAAAGCGTGGACACAGGGACCCTGCCTTGGGATAGTGTGGGTGAGATTTTCATCAAGCTGGTTGCAGATCTGTAGTGTTAGGCAAAGACAGGGTGTACGTGCTCTGGGTGGCCGGGAAAGAGTGTCCCCCGCCTTGAAGCAGAAAGCAACAATGTCAGGCAGGCGGGGACATCCACCTCTTTCTTTCTGAGAACTAGCTGCGTGCCCGGGAAGACTGCAGTCATCTTATTTGGGCATACACCCGGCGCCAACCGGTGATTCGGAAGGCTGCTCTTCCGACCCTCCTACAGTGTGCCCTGCCTGGCCCTCCGTTAGCCCGCCGCCAGCCTGCACACCGGAGCGCAAACAGAGCGCGGCTCTTCGCTTGCAACATTTCACCCGAAAGATGCCCGGTAGCTTCCTTGAGTCGACCTTGAACATTTTTTGTATCTTCATGGAAAGTTCAGAGCAGCCGTTGGCAAACTACAGTACCGCGGGCCCAACCCGGCCTGCCACCTGTTGCTGCAAATAAAGTTTTATTGGCATGCAGCCACACCCATTCTTGCCAGTCGCCTGGGACTGCCGTCAGGCTACAATGGCGGAGTTCAGCTGTTGCAAGAGAGCTGCGCAAGGCCAGCAAACGCTACCGTATTTGCTATTCAGCCTTCTATGTATTTAAGTGTATTTATTTTGAGAGAGAGGGAGAGAGCAAGAAGGAGGGAGAGAATCCCCAGCAGGCTCCCAGCTGTTGGCGGGTATTTGGCCTTTTGCAGAAAAGTTTGCCGACTCCTGGCTTAGAGTCCGTTAGGGTCACCAAAGCACTGGGTAGTTACCAAGAATAATTGAACTTTCTTACACTGGGTGGAAAAGAGAGACGCTTTTAAAACGCTCTCCTAATCCTCCAAGCTTCTCCAACAGCTTCATTTGTGCCAGAAACTATCTGTCCTGCTTGGATACCAGCGGAGGTATTGGTGACCTCCGTTACAATTTAAATATGTTTTCTGCCGGGGAAAGTAACACCTACCCTCTGTTTGACCAGCTCTCTGTCATTTATGAAGGGATTTCAATATTTATTTATGCTTTTCCTTCTCAGTGGTCCCGTGAGGTAAAAGGGATCATACGCATCGTTCAGAGGGCGAAGCTGGGGCTCAGAGAGGTTGAAGCACAGGAGAGTCACCCGTAAAGCGTTTATGGCATGCGGCTGCCCTGGTGCCATGCGTCGCGGGTGCGATCTGGCATCCCCTTTAGAAAGGGCTGCCGTGTGACCCCAAAGCGTGGTGCAGATTGAGAACCTCTGGGCTCCAGGGACTTGCCCAAGGTCGCATAGCTAGTTGGTGGTCTGACTAGAGCTCAAACTTGGCTCTTTTTGCGACTTTCAGTCCAGGGACCTTTTCCAACAACACGACAGTTCACCTTAGCTCCGATCGGTCTCAGAGTCAAGCGGGTTGGGGTATCCCCGTGATTCTCAAAGTGTGGTCTCTTGACCAGCAACATCAGAGTCAGCCGGCAGGTTGTTAGAGATGCAAAGACGCCCTCGGCCCCACCCTGACCTGGTGGTTCAGAAAGCTGGGGGACAGAGCCCTGCCACCCGTGTGTTAACGAGCCCTCCGGCCCATTGGGGTGCGGCTCCCGTGTGAGAACCGCCGGTCTAAGGTGATGGGAAAGCGCCGATGGAGCGAGGATGCTAAAACCAGAACGCGTGCACACGCGCCCACACCTGGATGAGGCACCGCCTCTGGGAAACGAGGCCTGGGTGTAGACGGCCAGAGCGGGCGAGGGAAGGGATGGAGAGAGTGAGACTGTGCGGGCGTCTGCGGAAGCTTGGTGACACCAGGGCGACAAGAAGGAAAACATCTCCCCGTCATCCCGAGATGAGCCTCTGCTGACCTGCTTTTCGCGCTGGCGCCCCGACGGTGTTAGAGGGAACTCAGGCATATTCCTTTGCTGTGTTGGCAGGTCTGAAGGTTTTTTTTGTTTTTTTTGGTTTCGTGTTTATTTTCTGAAGTTTGGGTTTTTCTGAATCCAGCACTGTGTAGAAATGAACATTCTTGTGGGATTAAATGAACCCCCTTCTGCTCGGAGCCAAAGTCGCATTCTTTGCTTCCATTTCAGCCAGGTGCTCCTTTCTCACTGCGCTTTGGGTTCAAGTGCGCAGCCGTGTCCTTCCCGGGGGAGGGCTGGCCCCTAATCGCTATGGGCTTTGCCCCTGCAGCTGGGACTTCAAAGGCCCCAGAAGTCCTACTGTAACGTGAGCTCCCAGTTGTGCCCAGAGAGGCATCGTCAGTCAAGTCAAGGCGAAGGGACACCTCATTGTGGAGGGGAGAAGAAGAATCTGGCCTCATCTTCAGTCCCCCTCGGAGCCTCCCCCCCAAAGCGTTGCCCTTCCCAACGTGAAAACCGCACCAAAACATGCATAATTCAAGTCTGTGCACCGGCCGCCCAGAGCGAGGGGACAGATGTGCATGCCCCGGGAAAGAATGTTTGTTTCAACCAAACGTTCACAGCACCAGCTGCCAACGGGAGAGGAAAAGCAGAGAGGGGCTCCCACAGACTGACGTGGGAAAATGTAAACAACGATTACAGGCTCGGAGCAGGGACTGTTGGTGGGTGAAATCACATCATCTGATTTGGGCTTTGGTTTTGCAATTACTGGACCTAGAGAGTGTAACTGCCACGCACGTGCTGTTTCCAGGATGGGCGGGGCTGTGTGAGCTCACCACGGGTTCACGTCTGCACTTGGACCTTCAAGTCGGACTCTGAGCGTTAATGAGAGCAGGCCTCGATTTCCACAGTAGCTTAACGTCAAGTTCCAAAGCACGGTCCCTGGAGACAGATGGGGTCACTTGTGACTCTATTTCCTTTCTTCGGCCCAGAGCTAACGTGGAGTATTGATTTGCAAAGTGGGAATTCCGAAGGTGGAAACCTGGGATTTGCTTTCTTGCTCAAATCTGCGAGTTTCTCAAGGTCATGGAGCGATGTTTCCATTATTTTTCTTCAGTGTCAGTTCTGGTATCACGTACGGTGACGATAATCAGTGATTACATATTTTTGAAGAACGGAGAAGCGCCGAGGACCTGCTCTTTAGTTGTGACCTTTTGGAATAAATCGAGAAAATCATCGTGGCAGAGTTTTCTGGAGACAGAGAGCGTTTCCCCCAAAGAGAGCCATCCACCATTGTGTAAAATGTCACATAAAACACTCCGCGTCAGAAGAAAATGGTAATCGGCATGGTGTTTCATGGCCTGAGAAGGGCTGCTCAGTTGAGAGACCCTGAATTTCCAAAGACCAAATATGAAAGCAGAGTCTGCAGACCCTATGTGTCCTGGTGTACCTTTGATCAAACTGAACCAGAAAGAAGTGTGGCAGGCTCTAAATGCCGCACAGACTAACGGCTCGGGAAATCCGTGCCCATGACTTTACTGAACGTGTCACATCAAAGGGAGAAATGCCCCACTGACTGGAAAGTTCTTTTGCTGTTCAATGTTGAGAGAGAATAGAAATGAGATTAAATTTCAGTATTTCTGGATTTGGTTAATAGATTCTCTCTCTTTTAGATATAAGAACTTTAAGTGATTCTGTGTACTTCGTAGAAAAATATCCAAAAGGTGCGTCTAATAACCACATCTGAAGGGGAGTAAAAATATATACGTAGAAAGAGCGTCGTGACCTTTAGAGAGGTGGTTCTGCTAAAAGTTGCTTTCAGCTGTGACATCCAGGACAGGTGAAGTTCACCAGCACAAACACCCCCACGGGGAGACTCTGGGTTTCTCGGCAAATCCCAGGGCACCGTTTGCCACTTGACTCCTTTCTTGGGGATTTGAGGAGGCCGAGGCAAAATGCTGGGGAACGATATTGGAGGAATAAGCATGCTAATTCATAGTTTATGAAAAGAAGAAATACCATGCATAGCTGAGTACCTAATATCAACCAACCGTTTGGACCCTGCTTCGCGGCTGCCGAGGCTCGTGGGGCCCCATTCCGTACCCGGAAGAATCCATTCTTCCCGAAGCTCGCCAGTAAGACAAAAGACAGTGTCTGAAGGGGCCAGACTGAGAGCTATGTCTTGTCAAAGGAGAACCGACTCAGCTGGTTTCTGACTTAGGATCAGGTCACCCCCAGCCACCATCTCTGTAGCGGTGAAGCTCTCATCTCTCCAGGATGTTAATTCTTCTGTCCATATCAACGTGGCGAGCGCGGTTCCTGACACAACACGAGTGCTCAAAAATGTGATTGTGCAGAGAGAGCCAATGCCCAACAAGTCTGCGCTCTCTTTTTCTTCCTGGGCATGCGACACGCCTACGTCTCCCAGCATCCCTTGCGGTTAGGTGTGGCCATGTACAGGTTCTAGCCAGTGGAATGTGAGCAGAAACGAGGCCCGTGGAAAACTTCCCGTGTGCAATCTGCTGCAGTCTTCTGCTCTCCTGGGTTGGGAGGGAGATGACCAGGGTGATCTTGGAAGCCTCTGAATGACTTTGGAGGAGGATTCCCCAGCTCCCTGTCACCTGCCCTTTACTGTCATGGGAGTAAGAAACAAAGCTCTGTGGTACTGAGTCATTTTCCACTTTGGGGTCGTCCGATAAGGTAGATAGTCTACCTAGACTACGCACTTAATATCGTTACAGATTCCTGTGCACTGGTGTCATGAACTTGTACCAGTTCCCAAGACCGATGGTGAAATTTGCAGGACTTTTGCCAGCCGGTTGCTGTCACGTTCCTAGCTTGAAACGGGTTATGGTGGGAATTTTTACGCCACACAAAAAGGCAGATACCGTAAACCGGGTTTCGCCCCACCCCTGCGCCCCCATTGGGGAACGTTTACCGGCACACCACTGACTGGGAATATATCTTTTTCTTCTTGGTCTTATCCCAAAGCCTTACAGCCTAGTGCACTGTATATTTATAGGACTCAGAAAGCGTTTGTGGCTATGAAGTAAGGTCAGACTCAAACAAATTAAATGGGGACGCTGGGCCCAGGGATACACTTTGGTGTCTCGGGTCGTGTCAGAAGGTTCAGGTCTTCAACTCTTTTACCCCTTGCCTTCTCTGGTTGTCACTTGTCCACCTGGCAAGTGGGTGTCTCCCGAAGCACAGCGATTCTGTCCTCACTCCCAAGCACTCCGTGACGCCAGGCAGCGGGGAAAGTGTCTTACTCTCCTTGAGTTACCGTTGTCGGCACAGGTAGGGGCTGCCTCGGTCTGGATTCCCCCAACAGCAGGCCCCGAGACGAAGGTTCAAGTGCCAGTCATTCATTTGCAAGGCGACGCCAGGAAACAGCGCAAGGGAATGGGGAGGAGGGGGAGAGAGGGGAAGGCAGCCAGCAAAGGGAGTTACCCGGCAAGTTGCTGCCGTGGGCAGCTGCGGACACGGGGGATAGTGGAGAGCTCTCACTTCCAGGCTATCACCCCCACAAGGGACAAGGCGGCTGGGGTGTTCAGTAGCTCCCTTCAGTCACTGGTTGGTGCGTCACCCTGTGTCTGGGTCCCTAACAGCCCGGACAGCCGGGCGTCCCCGCTCTTTCACTAACTGGCCCCTGACGCTCTCGTTACTCCACCAAGACTTCCCTGATTTCTCGGAGACCAGCTGACTCCTCCACTGGACCTCCCAGTCCAGACTGCACACGTATTTCCTTAGCTGCCCTTGACCACGACTCCAATCGCATATGCATCCTGACCTCTGTGTGCATTAGATCCCTTGAGCGCATTCACGTATATGAAGAATGATTCCAGTCGCAATCTTAGAAATGCCAGAACCGGAGAGTTCTTGTTTTATGATCTAACACGATTACGCCCACCCTGGATTAGATGTATGTTTCGTCAGAATTTCCACACCGTGGTAGACACAAACGTTGGCTCCCAAAGTTGTCCACGACTGGGTCCCCTGCAGCCACGAATATGTTACCCTCCACGGAAAAAAAGGACTTCGCAGGCGTGATTCAGTTAAGGATCTTGAGAGGTGGCGATGATCCCGAATTATTGGGGTCGGGGACAGTGTCATCATAAGGGTTCTTCTAAGAGGGAGGCAGGAGTGTCAGAGTCAGAGATGGGATGATGGAAGCACATTGCGGTTGTGCAGGGCCACGAGCCAAGGAACTCAGGCGGCCTTCGGAAGCTAGAAAAGATAAGGAGCAGATTGTCCCCTAGAGCCCCCAGAAGGAATACAGCTCTGCTGATAGCTTGACTTAAGCCCGTAAGACCTCTCCACACGTTTGTCCTCTAGAATGGGGAGCTAATAAATTTGTGTTGTTTTAAGCTTTAAGTTTGTGGTAACTTGTTACAGCAGAGGGAGAGAGAGAGAAAGAGAGAGAGAGTGAGCGAGCACAAACAGGGCAGGGGCAGAGAAAGAGGGAGACACAGAATCCAAAGCAGGCTCCAGGCTCCGAGCTGTCAGCACAGAGCCCGACGCGGGGCTCGAACTCACGAACGGCGAGACCATGACCTGAGCCAAAGTCAGACGCTCAACTGACTGAACCACCCAGGCGCCCTTCAAAAATTTTAAATTATGTATTTCTGAATGACTTTTTGGGGATCTGACATAACTGTGATGGCTGGCAGGCTATTTTCAGTGACTTTTGGAATCGGCTTTGTGGATTAACTCTAACCAAATCAAGGTGGGGGCTGGCGGCCCTCTGAGGTCTGCTCTCGATCACCGGCCGGTGGCTTCTCGGGGCAGAGACCCTGACCCCACACGCAGGTGGGCGAGCCGGGAACAGGTGTGCTGTTCGCGGCGGCCGCCGATGGCGGGCCAGTTATTTCTGGATTAACGGCTATCTGTGGGTAATCCCTCATCCAGATAATTGAGAATTCTCTGCCTGAGCGCTCTCTGTTTCTGTCCACTCCGAAGCCGAGGGGTTGGCGGCTTCAGCGCACCAGTGACTTTTACGTTCCCAGCAAATTGGTTGGCTTACTCGAGAACCTGCTTCATTCTGGATAATAGCAAATACTTCCTGAACATTTTACGCCACCTGTCAAAACTCCAGGCTGAGCACTTTTTGAGTTCATTATGCTTTCGAATACTCACTCGGAGCTGAGGGCTCCACGTACGGATTGTGCAGTCTGTACACGAGAGGCCAGGAGGGCCGGGGGCCCGAGGGGCTCGCTCGGCTGGCGTCCGGCAGAGCTCTACTCCGCAACCGGGCCCCCCTGGTTCTTGAGCCCGTGCCTCTCACCAGTAATGACAGTCAGTCGCTGTTTTTTTTTTTTTTTTGGAAATGGCCCAAGTTTGTTCCCAGAGGTAGAGATGAAGTCAGCATTTGCCTTTAACTGGCGGTGGAAGACGCAAGAGTCAGGAGCCAGGAGCCCTTGTTCGCAAAAGCAGCCCCTCCGTGAACTGTTGAAACACTCTTCTGGGAAGGGAGGGTCTCTGGGCGTCCCTTTTGTTTCCAGGATGCTGGATTCACCTCCCACCTCGCCAGGAACTGAAGATGATCGTTGTCCCGGGGTCTTAGTGATCAAAATGCGTTAAAAAGGGTTCCGGCTTGCGTCCAGCGGCGGTTCGTTCGGAGAGCGCGTCTAGCCAACAGATGCCGTCCCCGTGTTCCCGGCACGCCGGCGCTCCTGGCTGCGGTTTGCTTTGTTTGCTTTGTGTGCCTAGCCTTTATGGACTCCCCGGGTCCTTCCTTTTAGATCAGAAGATTGCTTCTCTTTGGAGTTTAGAAGTGGCAGGCCGACACAGTGGTTCTCAGGCAGGGATGACTTTGCTCCTCGGGGGACATTTGGCAATATTTGGAGACATTTTGCACGGTCACAACTGGGGGAGGGCGCTCCCGCTGTCTAGCGGATTGTGTTCGTTTCCCGACGCTGCCGCCAACTTCACATCCCCCACCCCTGCCCAACCGCCTCCCATGTCTCTGTGCCTCACATCTCCCTCTCCTTCTCTTCTAAGGACACCTGTCATTGGATTTAAGGTCTAGGTCCGGGATGATCTCATCCCGAGATCCTTACCTTAACTACATTTGCAAACATGCTATTTCCAAATGAGGTCCCATTTACAGGTACTGGGAGTTAGGCCTGGGACATATTTTTTTTTTTTTTTACTGTTTTTCAATTTTTTTTAACGTTTTATTTATTTTTGAGACAGGGAGAGACAGAGCATGAACAGGGGAGGGTCGGAGAGAGGGAGACACAGAATCCGAAACAGGCTCCAGGCTCCGAGCTGTCAGCACAGAGCCCGACGCGGGACTCGAACTCATGGACCGCGAGATCATGACCTGAGTCGAATTTGGCCGCTTAACCGACTGAGCCACCCAGGCGCCCCGGCATATTTTTTTTTAATTCTTTCTAGTGTTTACTTTTGAGGGGGGGGAGGGGCAGAGAGAGAAGGGACAGAGGATCTGAAGCGGGCTCTGTGCTGACGGCAGAGAGCCTAACGTGGGGTTCGATCTGAGCAGAATTTGGACGCTTCACCGACTGAGCCACCCAGGGGCCCCCACTTGGACGTATTTTTTGAGGGGGACATGATCGGGGACCCGTTGCAAGAATAGGTGCCAGGGATACCAGGACACATCCTACCACGCGCAGGACAGTCCCCACCCCTGAGTGGTTGAGAAACTCTGCTCCGCCACGAGTGTGAAAATTGTGGCAGAGAAGACCTTTCCGTGAACCTCAAGTCCTCTGGCCAGTGTCGTGCGCGGTGCTGCCCGGCACGGTGTCGCCACCCGGTTGGAGTGTGACTGATCGTCTCCAATGAGTGGAGGCTATTCGTGCCCAGTAGGTGGCCTTCAAATCCCCACCTATAACCACGGCGGGCGTGCAAATGACCCAGAGCGTCGCAAATGCATGCGGTGCTCCCGAGCGTGTGTATTTGGCGTGTGAAGATGCGATTTGTGTCTTCCTTCTGATTTCCCGGCGTAGGCTCTCGGGGCTTCCCCGTCTCCAGCCCCTGCATCATCTTTACGATTCCGCTCCCGGCCAAAGTGTTTATGAGAATTTAACACGGGGGTCTCCAACTTAATTTGTAAAAGGCTAGATAGTGAATGTTTTAGGCTTTGCAAGCCAGGAGGCGGGATGGAGGGTGTTAGGTGGGTTCTGAGATAACGAGGGAGAGAAGTTCTGCCGCGCCCTGCCCTGCTTGCCCTGGGTGACGGGGCTTGGGTGGTGGGCGACTCTGTGCCTAGTCGTCACCTGCCAGAGTTCCGGCCCCGCTCTAGGGTTGGGGCCGGGCCCTGGCTGGAGCAGGAGTGGGGTGGGGTTGTGGGGCGAGAGGTGGGAGGTTGGGGGGAGGGTGGAGGCACACTGCTTTGGTCAGTTTCACTCCCTGCCTAGTGACCCCCAGATCCCGACACCTTCTCCTCGCTCCGGAAGGGTGAGGCTGTCTCTGGGCAGCTGGAGGGTTCCAGGCTGCCCACCGCCCAGCAGATGCCAGTAGCCGAGGCCACAGCGTGTAGGTGGTGACCGGTACCGTCCCTGAGCGGCAGCCACTGGCCCCAGAGGGGGAGGGGGAGGCTCTGGCTGGTCTCCTGGCTCCCAGTGGCAGCTTGCTACGGCGATGTCTGTAGGCCGCACGAGCAGCCCTGTGCCAAGCTGATCCGCGGGTTGTTAGAGACCATACATAGAGGCTCGGGAAAATGGGTGCAGTGAGGGCTTTCTTTGCAAATGAGCATGCGGGCCAAGGAGAAAGGCAGAGTCTGGGAGGTGGGCGGAATATTTCCGCCTTGCGCCTTTTGAAATTCAGCCTCTTCACCCCTCCCCGTCCGATTGGATTCTGTCTATTCCTCCTATAGGTAGCTTGGTTTGGGCAAACCGTGCTCTAGGAACGGTGACTGGTGGATTTATCTTGCCTTTTACCATATAATCCCCAAAGGTAAATATTAGAAGCAGTAGGCTCGGAAGGAATAAAAGAGCAGAGAACTCCCACATTCGAGGTTTCCGATGCCGTCACGAACCCTGTGCTGCACGCGCCAACCGTCTGGCATTTGCAATATGGACGCGTCGGTTAAGACAAAATTCCTTCCTAGTCAAAGCCCCGGAAAATTGTCTGCGATCACAGTAGCAACCGCTGTCTGTCAGCGAGTCTTCTTTCCTCGCTTAGAAACTTCATTAAAATGCCTTCTCAAAAATCAGCTGTCACCTCCCATTTGATTCAGCCGGGCTCAGACTGCAGCCTCCTTCCCAGCGCGCTTACCAGTCGCCTCTTGAGCCAAGTGCGATCGGGGCTGTGGAAATGTCTGCGCTTCCTCGGGTCCTCCGCGGTCCCTCCAGATGCACCTCTGAGCATGATCCTGAAGTCTGGGGACCTTTCCCGAGTCCTTCACTGTGCACGACATGGGAACCGGGTGAACTTCGCGCCTGCCGCTCTACCGTGGGAGGTATTGCCAACCACTGGAAGCGGAGAGGTTTTGAACGGAAACGTGGGAAATCGGGGGTAACAAACGAGAGAGGAGAGCCTGGGACAGAGGGCAGAAACTGGTTCTGAGGATCCCTGCCCCCCGAACCGTGTTCCTGCCCCAGTCGAGAGTCTTTAGGAATCTGATTGGTGCTGACGAAGGAACTGTCCTGGGGGGAGCCTTGGCCCTGAGAGGTGTGGCCGACGATGCTAGAATGGCTGCCGATCGCCCCTCATCCGGTTCTTGCTGGTGCCCAGACACATGGAGTCTGAGAGTCAGGAAAGAAGCACTCAGCGAGGGTTCTCTACCTCCTAGGTCCTCCTCGACCCTCGGCAGCACCTGACATTTGCTGCTCTGATTTCTTCCGGAAACCTGGGCTTGGCGGGGCTCCGGCCTTGGCCTTCTCATCTGGACGACCTGCTTCTGTGACCTCATCCAGGCTCTCGGTTTTGACCAGCTCTCCTTGATCTCTGGCCTTGATTGTCTCCGGAACTGCAGACTGGTTCTCTAACTTCCTGTTTGGATGTAGCCGGAGAGCCCCCAGGCACTTCAAACTCAACATGTTGTCTTTAAGAGACGCACTATAAATTCCGAACACCGAAAGGTTGCAGGATTTGGCACCCGGTTGTATGTAGGAGGAGATGGCGGGGGGCGGGGGGGGGAGTCATTGGCGACACTTCTGCTTCTTGAAACTTACCAGGATGGCGGACAGGTATGGGGAACGTGGAGGTCGGTGATGTGATGGGGGTGATGAGTGGCTTAGAAGATGAAAATAGAGTTGTGAGGGTTGTGAACCACAAAGACTCAACTCAAACTAGCTTAAACACACACACACACACACACCCCAAAGAAAGAAAAAGAACAAAAGAAACTTTGTAAGTTTATTTGCTCAAGGAATTGGAAAGTCCAAGGGGGTGGTTTCAGGGACAGCTGGATCCAGGTGTTCAAATGGTGTTATCTACCATAGTCTGGGTTCCCCCATAAAAGAACCTGAGACAGGGGCGCCTGGGTGGCTCGGTCAGTTAACTGTCTGACTTCAGCTCAGGTCATGATCTCATGGTCTGTGAGATCGAGCCCTGCATCAGGCTGCATCTGACAGTGCGGAGCCTGCTTGGGACTCTCTCTCTCTCCCTCTCTCTCTCTCTTTCTCTCTCTGGCCCCCCGCCCCACTTGTGCTTTCTCTCTCTAAATAAATAAATAAATAAACTTAAAAACAAGAGCCTGAGACAAGGGCTTGTGTGCCTGTAATTCTTTTGGGAGCCGTGTTGGAAAGGGAACACGGGACAGCTAAGCGAAAGATGCATGAATGAGTCCCCTGGCAATATGGGATCTTCAAAAGTCGGAAGGGAGAAGCACTGATTCATTGGCAGAGCGCCGCAGTCATCAAGGGTGGCCCGTGGGCATTGACTCCTCCCACATTTATACACGTGTAGGTGCCCAGCAGGTCCTACAGGTGTCCCACGAGACAGAAGTCTCTGGGTAGAAATGAACTTATGGTGGCCTCGGAGAAGTCCTGGGGTGGCCGGGTTGCCCCCTTTGTGAGGCTGGTCAAAGCCTGCATGGAACCAGTGGCGGTCACAGTGGATGGGGTGAGGGTAGAGGCCAAGAGGATTCGAAGTGGCTCATAAACTGGTCTTACCCACCACCAACGTCCCTCTATTTCCCTGTCCCTTACCTGTCTCTTGACCACGTTTGCATCTTCCTGACCCTCCGACAGCCTTACTGACGTCCAGAACTGATTCTGATGGTCCCTCCTTGGCCCATGTGCTGCTCATCCCTGTGACCAAGAAAGCAGAGGGTCTCAACTCCTTGCCCCGCTAGAGTTACACGGAGCTGGGAGTCGGGTTGTTTTCCAGTGGACAGGTGGTGGCTATGGCAGGCACCGAGAGGTGGCCCTCGGATCCTCCTTCGAGCCTCGAGGAAAAGCTTGCTGCTGACCCGCGAGGTGTGTTTTCTGCCCACCGCCTCAGCTTGAGAGCCAAGGTCACGCTCTTCGTAGGGCAGTCCCTGGCCAAGGACCACGGCAGGGCAGTGCTCCCCGGATCCTAGCCATTGCTCCCCAGAGCAGGGCTCCTGGAAGCACAATTCGTGCTCTGGAGCTGCCTGTTGGGCTCATGGAGAAATTGTCAGGCCAGCATCCAAGTCTGGCAGCTTCTTCTGCCCGATCCCTCTTCCTCTCTTTCTTCCCCTCAGGTGCTTCTCTCCAACGCACCTTTCGCGCCCCTGACTCCATCTCGGCGCCTGGCTCCTGAAGAACTCACAGAGTTCACTCGGGACAGAGGGGCCTTGCAGATGGAGGGAGGGAGGGAAGAGGAGAGAGAGAGTCCCAAGCTTTGAGTGGGGACAACAAAGGGTTCCAATCGCCACCTCGCCAGGGCTTCGGAACCACCCGAGGTCGGCCCGTGCGCCACTCCGTAACCAGCCGTGGGAATAAAAGGCAGGCCTGGATTTGGAATCAATGCTTTTAGCTTCTGCTGTCCTACCACCGACAGGGCCATGAGTCGGGGGCTACACGGAGCCAGGGAGATAAACACAGAGGGGAGGCGGCGTGCTCATCCATGCCTTCCGGGCAAGCCAACGCCACTGCTCCTCACGGGGACATCGACCCTGGGCAGCACCGGAGGGAGGACCACGTGAATTTGCGAGACCACCTTCCGTATGAGTCCCTTCTGCTGACAGGCACGTCAGGGAAGGGTACGGGCCCCTGTGTCTGGAATTCCAAGGTCCAAGGAAACACGGACCCGAGTGTCATCATTTCTCTGAGCTGCTCTGTCTAACGTGTCTCCAAACACCTGGTTTGCGCATCATTGGCCTTGGCTTCGCGAACTGGGAGTGAATTTTATGGGAAGGTGGCACATAAAATTATGGGTCTATAAACGGCCATCGGAAGCCAGCCAAGTAAAAGGCATAAATTCCAAGTCATATGGTATGAAGAAACAGAGCAGAAACTGCTGTTGTTTTCGCTGGCAGGCAAACAAAAGTGAACAAAATCCTTATTTTTCTGCGTGAACAGGGATCGGAATGCATTCCCATAGTGACTTCTCACGCCCTGCATTCCAGGGAACGAAAGAGAAGGTCTGGTTCACCAACCTGACTTCTAATTGCTGAGATCTGACGCGAATACAAATAATCATGGTATTCTGTGGTGCTTCGTTCCGGAAAGCCAGTATACGGAGTCATAAAACTCCTCCCATGGCCCTAAGGAGCACACGTAAGGCAAACAACATTATGATCATTTTTAAAATTTATTTTTAAGTTTGTTTATGTATTTAAGCAATCTCTACCGCCAACGTGGGGCTCAAACTCACGACCCCGCGATCGGAAAGTTCTTCTGACTGAGCCAGCCAGGCACCCCTGTCACAATCATGTTTGTAGCTGGGTAGATTTAAAAAGCAAAGGATGATCTGATTGCTACTTCGTGCGTTAAAGAATTGGGCTCTTTTTGTGTCCATTCCTGTTAAATCATAAACTACAACAAAGGAGAATGACTTTATTTAAAAGCTGTACCGAGTCCTTGTGGCCGTGAGAGGATGTGGGCGCATCCAGGGCAGAAGTCTTTACTAGCACAGTTAGAGACGAAAGAGGTAAGGTGAGGTCGTAGGTTGACCGTGTAGGCGGTGCAAGGGGTCACCAGGGTACTGGGTTTTTAAGAACAGACGGCCTATTTTATCAGTGTGACCGGAGATATTGGGCTCTTGGGCACTGACTCCCAGTAGCCCATCTGCTAAGAGACTGAATGGTAACAGGGAACACAGCTGTAAGCCCTGACTTTGTCTAGGGCTGGGACATTTTGTGCCGGCCACCCCGAAGCCTTCTGTCTTGGTCTCCGGACATCTGGGGAGTTGGCTTAGAAACGAGAAGACTGAGTATATAACGAGGAATTAAAACTGAGGCCGCTGGATGGTCCCAAGAGCTATGCCATGCGGGTCCTGGTGACTGCGAAGAACCTGCCGGCTCTCTCCACAGTATTTATCTCTAAGGACCGAGGGAATTTGTCCTTGTGAGATTCGGTGCCTGCCTCTCTCCTCGGTAAACGCCACCATAGTTTGCTCTCAGTAGGCGCATTTTCGTGGTCCACCGGTAGACTAGTATCATCCCACCTTAAAAAAGGAGCCTTTCTTTAGAAAGAATACAGCACCATGGAATCATTTACAATCATTTTCTGACCTGCCTCTCTCAGTTGCTGCTGGTGTAATTCTGGAACTTAACCAAGATCAAGGACAACTTACTCTCTTTGATAGTCCCAATTATCTCATCGGTTTGTGAAAGTTGAAATGAACATTTCAAAACGCCAAGAGGCGGGCAAACACAAGAAGTTGTTTTTTTCTTTAATGAAAGTATCAAGTGAGAATTATAGTTGAGTCTTGAACAACACAGGTTTGAACTGTGTGGCTCCACGTGTGTGTGGATTTTGTTCAATAGAGTACAGTACCATAAAATGCATTTTTCTTCCTTAAAATTTTCTTTTTAAAATGTTTATTTATTTATTTTTGAGAGAGAGAGAAAAGAGAAGCAGAGAGAGGGGGAGAGAGAGAACCCCAAGCAGGCTCTGGGCTGTCAGTGCAGAGCCCGACGCAGGGCTCGAACTCACAAACTGTGAGATTGTGACCTGAGCTGAAATGAAGAGTCGGACGCTCAACCGACTGAGCCACCCAGGCGCCCCCTCTCTGTCACATCTTTCCGAGCTCAGGGCCTCGGCAGCTCTCCACAGGACACCGCCCAGATATTTCTGCAGAATTATATCTTGTATCTAATTCTTCTCAAATGGCTGCTAACAGGCATTTAATACGAATTAAACACCCCCCCCCCCACCACCAGTAACAGAGGGTATTTGCGTTTTAGAGAGTCGGGGACGGATTAGAGTTGGTGGCAAAACCCTAGTAGTTGGTCACCAGTTTTCCTTGCTTTCTGGGGCATGTCGCTTGCCCACAGTTCCCAGAATTCCTTACCGTTAGACGGGGGTGGGCATGGCACACCATCTTCAGGCCTGGCCCATCAACAGTTCCTGCACTTTCTCTTTCCCTGAGGGGTGACCTAGTACAGAGCATGTGGTGGAGGACTTCAAGGTCCCCTCGGATGTTAGAGCCACTACACAGAAGGGACCCGGGTCCTGGAATATCTACGTAGAGCAGAGCCTACCTGATGTGATCACTGGGATCTGAGGGTTGTTTGCTGTGGTAGTTAACCCGCCTGACTCATACAGAGCACTTAGCCTCTCACCGTTGATTTTTGCCTAGGAAATGTGCGTTCGTGGAGCCATTTAGGCGCCCTCAACACCTCTGCTAAAGCTCAAGGGTTTGAGGATGACCACAGAGGGTTTCCACTTTTGTGAAGAATTTCCAGAGGCATTCTTCCCAAACTGGTGTTATTTCCCCTTTTTCTGACAACGTGGTAACAACTTTTTACTTCTTTCATGCAACCTGTTGCACAGTACTGAAATTGATCGTTGATGGTGCACCTTGACCATCTTAGGCAGAAGGGGAGTCTATTCCGTCTTAGGAAGTGAGGGAGATAATCTTCCAAGATGGCCACCATCAATTCCTCTCCTCCCTGTACCTGCATGCTGCTCCACCCGTCAAAGGGCGGAGTCTGGCCTGTGGCCGATGACTTGCTTTACCCCGTAGATTGCCAAGGACGTGACATTCTGGGACTTCCAAGCCCAGGCCTTGAGAGGAATGGCTGCTTTATTTTGACTTATTTTATTTATTTATTTTTTTTAATATGAAATTTACTGTCAAATTGGTTTCCATACAACACCCGGTGCTCATCCCAGCAGGTGTCCTCCTCAATGCCCATCCCCTCCCTCCCACCCCCCATCAATCCTCAGTTTATTCTCAGTTTTTAAGAGTCTCTTATGGTTTGGCTCCCTCCCTCTCTAACTTTTTTTTCCTTCCCCTCCCCCATGGTCTTCTGTTAAGTTTCTCAGGATCCACATAAGAGTGAAAACATATAGTATCTGTCTTTCTCTGTATGACTTATTTCACTTAGCATCACACTCTCCAGTTCCATCCACGTTGCTACAAAAGGCCATATTTCATTCTTTCTCATTGCCAAGTAGTATTCCATTGTGTATATAAACCACAATTTCTTTATCCATTCGTCAGTTGATGGACATTTAGGCTCTTTCCATAATTTGGCTACTGTTGAAAGAGCTGCTGTAAACATTGGGGTACAAGCGCCCCTATGCATCAGCACTCCTGTATCCCTTGGGTAAATTCCTAACAGTGCTATTGCTGGATCATAGGGTAGTTCTGTTTTTAATTTTTTAAGGAACCTCCACACTGTTTTCCAGAGCAGCTGCACCCATTTGCATTCCCACCAACAGGGCAAGAGGGTTCCCGTTTCTCCACATCCTCGCCAGCATCTGTAGTCTCCTGATTTGTTCATTTTAGCCACTCTGACCAGCGTGAGGTGATATCTGAGTGTGGTTTTGATTTGTATTTCCCTGATGAGGAGCGACGTTGAGCATCTTTTCGTGTGCCTGTTGGCCATCCGGATGTGTTCTTGAGAGAAGTGTCTATTCATGTCTTCTGCCCATTTCTTCACCGGATTATTTGTTTTTCGGGTGTGGAGTTTGGTGAGCTCTTTATAGATTTTGGATGCTAGCCCTTTGTCCGCTATGTCATTAGCAAATGTCTTTTCCCGTTCCATCGGTTGCGACTTCCAAGCCCGGGCCTTGAGAGGAATGGCTGCCTTAAAGTTCTCCCTCTTGGAATCCGGCTGCCATTTGAGAGTCTGACTATCCTGAGACCACCCTGCTATGAGAAAGCCCAAGGCGACCATGTGGAGAGCCCACTTAGGCACCAGATGTGAGCGAAGGCTTCTTGGCCCTTCCAGCCAGCTCCGGTGCCAGCTGAATACAGCCAAGTGAGTGCCTCCAGCCGATGCCAAATGGCTCCGAAGAACTACCAGCTGAGCTCGGTCAACTCACAGAATCATGGGAAAAAATACATTGTTGCTGGTGTAAGCCACCCAGTTTCAGAGTGGCTTGTCCCGCAGCAACAGATAACCGAAACAGGAGGCAGTTCAGATGTGGTTTTGACCGGGTGAGGAGAGAATTGTAGGCTCCCACGGGAGTGTTCGTTGCTGTCTTTTAAGTCACGAAGGTGGAAGCATGGCTTTCAAAGAGGCCCAAGGAAGGTTCTTTATGCTCAGGGGCACGCAGGGGCCACTTCCCCACGCTTCTACCTGAGCCCTGGCAAATATTTCTCTCACAGAAGTGTTTTGAGCGAAAATAAGTACTCGTGTCCCTCTCTGTTCCCTGTCTTAGGCCATGAACTCCTTCAGGGGCGTGATCGTGTGTTGCTGGGCGTAGAGTGGAGCTTCAGGAAAGTTGCAGGCTTTGAAGGGTCATTGACCGAGTTAACGCTACTGGGGGGGGGGGCTCATCCTCTGAGAGGATAAGGAAGCGATGAGGCGAAGCCCTTGCCTTACCCCTAATGTCTCCCCCAAAGAGCAAAAGAAGTGGCTACAGGAAGGAGGATGCGGTGCACGCCGACAGTCGCAGTAAATCGATAAATATACCACCGTGTGTTGCGAAAGGCAGTTCACTTGCCACTCAATAGAAAGAGAAGACGTTCCTTATCGTCAGGCCGGAAACCACTCTCCGAGGATGAAGATCAATCAAGGTGCATTTCCAACACTCCTCTGACTGCACTTTGTGTCCTTTTCTTGAGTAATGATTTCGCTACAGACAGTGTGGTGACCTCCAGGCACGAATCACAGCGGAGCCGGCCCCGAACTGGGAAGAGCGGATGTGAAATGGAGCACATCTGGACAGAAACAAACCTGGCGGAGACAAAATACGGAGGGCTGAGGCTTCCCTGTTTTGCCCGACTCTCTGGGTACACTTACCTTTTCTTCAGTGACCAAGTGACGCTTGTTCAAGTCATATACCGAGTTATAACCCAGCCAGAGTGTCTCCTTAACCTGGGACTTGGTGAAGATAATAAAAGGATCGGCTAAGAAGAGGCGGACCATGCTATGGAAAGAGAACGACATCCATCTTAATATTGTTAAATCAATATTTAACAATTGCAAACCACAAATTGCAAAGAATATACCGTGGGGTTGTGTTAGAACTTCCACGTATTGCTTTTTAGGGAGTTGATCAGAACTTCTAGTTCCTTTGACCTAAGGACCCAGGCTGGTATACTCATAATTTACGTTTCCTCCCTCCCTCCGTCCTTTCCTTCCTTCCTTCCACCCAGCCACCCACTCACCCATCCATCTACCCGTCTGTCCGTCCACCCGGCCACGCACCTGCTGGGCTCCTACAGTGTATCAGGCACTGCTCAGGGTGCTGGGGGTACGTTTTCAAGCAAGACAAAACCAGTCTGTGTTATCCTGGTGTTTGTGACCTGAGTGTGGTTTTTTAGAATTTAGTCTTTCAAACCTAAATCTTTGGGGGCGGGGGGAATTCACAGTTGCATTTCTTGTTGGGAAAATACACTCACTCTGTCTCTGAAAAATCCACCAACGGACCGTTTTCTTACCTACAGGATTCTCCTTCAGGAAAAAAGAAACTGTCTGCTTATGCAGCTAGAAGAGGCTACCCGCCTAGCGTCCTATCTCCAGTCCCAGTTAAAAAGGTGGGTAACTTACCGTCACGTTAGAACGACGCGTCCGTGAACGTCCTCATTCCCTCTGGCTTGTTTTTCTCGTACCAGAACTTGGAGCCGGAAGTGGTTGTAAACACAGGGTAGAAAAGCAGCTTCGTTGTATTTTTCAGAGAGGCTGCTAATGTGTGATTCAGGGAATATGAGGAGAACCGGACTTGGCTGCAGAATGACGAGTCTGAAGTCAAATTCGTCCGTCGGTTTTGTAATTTAATCCACCGCTTCCGAAGCGTGTATATTCATCTCCATATGCCCATGGATATTTTTCTGTTGTTTTTTTTTTTAATGATATGACTATTTGTAAAGTAAGCTTTGGATGCACACCCCTGTGAAGCTGTCCATGACCCCCCCCTCCACCCCCCCACGTTTTTAGCCCTTGGAGACTTGCTGGCATCTAATGCAAGTACGTTTTCACTGCTGTTTTACGAGTTTCTTGGAATGGGTGCCGGCGTCTGTTCCCTTGTTGAAGCCCCATCCTCTGGCACAGCGTGGGGAGCCACGCTAATCGTAGGCAAACAAACGCAAATAATTGAATACTGCCCTTTGCGCCTTTTCCCCTCTTGTGATGATTTCTTTTCATCACAATTTTATCTCCTGACATTTAAGCTCTCCTTTCTGTAGATCCGAGGGGCCTTTGAAGTCCATTTTAACCCGATTTCCCCTGAGGAAATATATTTCAGTACGAGGGCACTCCCTTATCCCCCCTCCCCAACCCCCTCCCCAGTCCTCGCTCACCGGCAATACACACAGGGGATTTTAATGCACAGTTAATTGGAAGGTTTTTACCAACCTTTGTCCCTTCGCTTGCCGAGAAAGCACCGTGGTTGCCATAGAAAATACCACTTTCACAGCTTGCGAAACTAAAACACTAGGTTGCGACTGGTCATATGTTCTTGCGTCGGTGTCTTCATTATTGTACAAGACGACAAAGGAATGAATGAATGAGTGAATGCACTTACTCCGTTTTCCGGTCTTGTGCCTTACGAAAGAGGTGGGGGCCGCCTTTGAAGAAATGGGGGCTCTCTCTGGAGCATTATGGTGACCCACGGGGGGCGGCGAGGACTCAGCAACGAAGCCGACAGGACAAATCATTCGGCACCGGTTCCATTCTCGTTGCTTGTTGTCATTGGGGGTTTAAGGTACGCGTCCACGTTCAGAAATTTAATGTGTTCATAATCTTTCTGGGTCTGCCTGTTGCATCCAGTGAGGGGTACCTGCACGTGCTAACAAGGGAAACGCTCCCATTCTTTTGCTTTTGGGAAATAGTACCTTCTAGTGCCTGGGGCACACAGCTGCCGAATTACACGTGTTGGCATCTGCTGGTCTCCGACCACGTGTAATGAATGTGTTCTGCTTATTCTGACGCTGCCTCCAAAATGGGAGAATTACTGGCACCTTCGACCACCGGCTGAGGGGGCTGGTGTCTTCTTCGAAGCAGGCGCCAGTTTGTAATGAGTCGTCTGTTCGGCGCGATTTATCCATGATAAGCCACAGCCAGCCTGACACAGACGGCCTGACCTTCTCCAAGTACAAAGGATCATCACAGCCTGGCCCTCCCAAAGCTGAGCTGGGCACAGCCATTCGCTGCTAAAAAGGCCCTTCTCTCCTTTCTTTCTGTAGGGTGCGGACTGTGTCCCAGGTCACTGTTTGAGGCCTCAGTTTCAGAGATGAAGTATTTAATGAGGTTGAGTCCCCTGGTCTCTCATCCAAGGAGTTTCTTTTGGCGCTGAGGTTACCTGAAAGTCTGTCCTATGAACCGATCGCCTCTTTTCTTTCGGCCTCTATTTGCCATAAGAAATGAATCATCAGACATAGACAAACGTGACATCACGACATTCATACGCTTTTAAACAAAGAAAAAACAAGGAAGAAAAAAAAGAAATCTATGTACATAGGTCCTTAGCTAATATTTGTTAAAAGTATTTTCTTTCTTTGTAACCTACGAGCTCATTCTTTCAAAGCTAGTCACTGCTTCAGGGTTGATGAATGTTTTCAGCTCATGAACCATGTGCATTTTTCTCCCACCTCCCACTTCCTGTATGTTACAGGCCCATCCAGATATTGGACATGCTGGCTCCAGGCTGGAAATTCCATCAGCAACCTGGTGTGGGAGTTGGTGTGTCAGCTGTCTCCTAGACGAATGTCGGCCTGAGGAGTCTGGGCCGGAACTTGAAGGGTCGAATCTGGAGAGGGGAGGGGCCGGGGTGAACTGGCAGGGGACCGGAGTTCCAACCCCAGTCATCGCCAACGGTATGACTTTGGACAAGTCACTTAAAACAATCTGGCCCCTCCCTTTTCCCCCGTAAAGGGAAAGGACCGGCTGTGTCTTACAAGGGCCCGTCCGTTCTACGATTCTGGTTCCTAGACTTGCACCCATCTGAGGTCACCCAGACGGGAAGGTCTACCTGTCCGGGACTTTGCGGCAGGAACTCAGGGTGCCTGCGCCTGGACGGCACTACTCTTCGACTTGGAGGACTTGACCGATTATAACGCGTTTCCCAAATACCAGTCTTTTCCCTGCAAACTTCAGATATGCGCCGTGTATTTATTTACTAGGTATTTCTCTTCGAGTTGACTTTCTAAGACTTCAATTTAATTATGGAAACGCTGTCACTTCACCAGAGGGGTACACAGCTTGGTACCGACCGCAGCGGAAGCAACTACAACGACAGCTCAACATTACTCGGGGCTGATGCCTTTCTTCCTATGGAGGGTGGACTCCGGTGCCTTCTGCTTCTCTTCCTCCCACAGGCTGGGAGCAGAGCCGGTGTCCGGCTCGCCGCGGAGAGTGCAGTCCGGATTTGGGAGAACCAAACACAGGGGGCGCTCAGGGCACCCGCTCGGCTCAGCACGACGTTGGCTCAGGGCAGATTCCATGTAACTCGGGCTCTCCATTACGCCCAACGCTGATTAATGGGCAACAGAAACGTTCTGGTCTTCCAGAAATTACTGTTGACTCGGGGTTCACAGGGGTTCAAATCCTGCCACCGAAGGGGGAGAAAATCCCCCACATCCACTACTTCGAGTGGCGCGGCATACTCCCTTGTGTCTCTGGTGAGCATTTCCCTCGGCCCGTGGTCGGGTCTCCCCCACAACCGAGAGCACCCCAGGGCGGAGCCCAGACCTCGTGCTCTCGTAACGCGTTGTCTGATCCTGGGTCGGCCTTCCGCGGGAGCCCCATCCACACCCACGACTGATACCTGCATCTGACATGCAAACCCAATGCCTTCACCTCTAAGGAGCTGGGGGCAGGGCTGGTGAGTACTATTTAATGTTGCTGCGGCGGGAGACTAGACCACCCACCACCGCCGGGATGAGATTCATCTACTCAGAGTCTCGACCATGAATTTTTGCTGCCACCAAGCCACATCCCAGGTGAAACCTTACAAGAAGACCGTGGCCGCCCCGCTGTCTTTCAGGGGCGTTTATGAAGCCCCCGCCCGTGGTGGCTCGTCGCAAACCGTTCTACGAAGCAATCAGAGGCACGGGCTATGTTCTCCAGGGCTTGTGATTAAAAACAGGCTTTCTCTGAGCTTACAGCGTAGACTGTTCTAGATGCTGCCTCCCAAAAGTTTCCTGCTGGTCCGCGACTTTTGCTAGTAATGACATTCACACACGGAAAGGACGCAGCCCCTCTTCTTCAACAAAGCCCCAAACTTCTGTGGTCTGAGCCCCAGAAAGGGGATCTGTAGAGGAGGCGGCTGGTGGGCCAGGCACCCCTGAATCTTCACCCCGAGTTGCTTCTTCCCCCTGGGGTTCTCTCACCCGATTTCCACACTCACCACCATCCTGCCCCCCTTCCACACCCCCTTCCTGCCGGCTTGGTTCCCTCTGACAGGTGAGAAAGACTTTACTCTGAATATATGTAATAGTGAAAAAGGAAACAAAATAAAGGAAGAAAACCAGAACTGTAATTCGGAAAAGACTTGACTAAATCCCAAGAGGGCTACAACGATTGTGGGTGCAAAATCACGTATATGATGACCATACGGTTTAGCCGGACGGGCTAACTCCCGTGTGACCGTTGTCTTCGGGGTCTGGGAACACTTGCCTCCAGGTCCCAAAGTCTGCAGTCACTCCTTGGCCTGAATTCCTTGCTCCCTGGACCCACACTCCGTATCAGGGTTTCTCCTCCTCAGCACCGGGGACTCTTGGGGCGGGATGATTCTTGGCCACCCCGCACACTGTGAGACGTCGAGCGGCACCTGGGCCTCTGCCCGCCGGATGCCAGGCGCGCCTCCCCCCGGCCCCCCAGCTGGACCAACCAAAAATATCTGCAGACGTTGCCAAATCCTTCAAGGGGGTGAACGGGCTGAGCCGAGAGCCGCTGCTCTGTCTTCTGGCCCCTCCTTGTGAGGTATCACCTCTCTCTGAAGCAGGGTGTTCCCGTCACTGCCTACTAAGGAACCGAATTCCACTTTGGTTCTGGCTTTTGCCCTAGGTCGTTGTGGTATAATATAACATATATGTGGTCTTTGTCCCCGGTTCCTGGCACAGAGCTCCTGAAACCCTTGTACTTTCCAGACTGATGGGAGTGTCTTTTGTATTCATGAGAAGGCCCTTTCAACCCTACCTGAAATTATGCCAATGAGGTGACTCATGAAGGAGGTGTGGCTGGATAGCTTCAGGACGGGGCTGGTGGCCAGAAAAACCAACCAGTGACTAGAGAGTTAGAACTTTCAGCCCTGTTCCCCCACCTCCAGGGGAGGGCAGCTGGAGACTGAGTTCAGTCACCAGTGGCCAAAGATTTTATCAATCGTGCCTCTGTAATGAAGCCTTGATTAAAAACTCGGATGAGGATTGGGGGCGCTCCTGGTCGTGAACATATCAGTGTACCAGGAGGGTGGCACACCCCAACTGCACAGGGACAAGAGGGTCCTGCGCTCAGGATCCTTCTGGATCTCACCCTACATACCTCTCACCTGGCTGTTCGTTTGTATCTTTTATAATAAATTGTAATTGTAAGTATAGTGCTTTCCTAAGTTCTGTGAGTCATTCTAGCAAATTATCTACCCTGAGCGGGAGGCGGTCATGGGAACCCCCGAATCTGTAGTATGCCAGGCTGAAGTGTGGATACGCTGGGGACCCTGTCTGTGGTATCTCCAGTGAGGCCAGTCTTGTGGTCCTGAGCCCTTGATCTATGAGGTCTGTTCTAACTCCGAGGTAGTGTCTGAATTGAGTTAAATTGCAGGATACCCAGTTGATGTGAAGAATGGAGAATTGATTGTTGCTGAAAAAAACGACGTAGTAGTTGACGGGATCATTGGGACGTCCAAAGTGAAAGATCTCATGCTTCCGGTGAAAGTCTGCCTGCAGTTATGTATCAAAAGATACAGTGAACTTTTGGGGCTCCTGGGTGGCTTAAGCGTTTGACTTCGGCTCAGGCCATGATCTCGCAGTGGGTGAGTTCGAGCCCCGCGTCGGGCTCTGTGCCGCCAGCTCGGAGCCTGGAGCCCACTTCGGATCCTGTGTCTCCCTCTCTTTCTCTTTGTCCCTCCTTTGCTCACGCTCTGTCTCCCTCTCTCAGAAATAAACATTAAAAAAAACCAAAAAGGTATAGTGAACTTTTAACAAAGTTTGTCAAGCCTGATGGAACACTTGGAAAATAATGGGATGTTGATGGAGCATCATTATGATGTCATTGAATGTAACTGTTCTCCCATAGATGGCGACATTAATTGTCCTGATCTTACAGGTGAACTCACTGTTGCAACAATTGATTAAAATTGCCAGCTTCCCTGGTGGTGTGGAGTATGTGACTCCATCGCAAAGGATTTCACGGCAAAATGATATAGTATTTTTCTTAGAATGTTTCAAATGTTTAGACAAACTGGGAAGCCTAACCTCTTTGGGCAGTGGCAGTTGTTAAAGAAATAGGGGGAATGGTGGGGGTGGGAGAAAGTGTCCTTCCCTTTGAAGAGGGTGTTCTCTCCAGAAGAGCCACTCCAGGCCCAGTGGGCCATGCTCTGTGTCACCTGCAGCACATCCCTACAGGTGACATGTTCCTGACGTGACATTCCATCAGGGTGACTGGGAACCTGGTCTTGCCCCCTGCCACCTGGGGAATCTTGACTGTGACAGGAAGGCCACTCTTCTTCCTGGTGCACGAGTTCCCTACGGCCACCGTAACCAATCGCCACAAGCTTAGTGGCATGACGAAACACAAATTCATTAACTTACAGTTCCGGAGGCCCCAAGTCTGAAAATCGGTCCAAAATCAAGGTGTGGGCATGGCTAGAAGCTTCTGGAAGCTCTGGAGGAGAATCTCTCCCTTGCCTTTTCTGCTTTCTTGGCTCATTGGCTCCCTTCCAGCCAGCCATGGCATCTCTCCAATATCTGCTCCCATGGTCACGCCCCTTCTCTGACTCTTACCCTTTCCTGTGGTAAGGACCCTTGTGATGACCTTGGGCCCATTTGGAAACTCCTGGATAATCTCCCCGTAACTGTATCACACCTGCAAAATCCTCTTTGCCATCCAAGGTAACACCTTCTCAGGTTTCCGGGATTAGGCTTGGGGGCCGTTACTCTGCCTACCACACCGTGGCCTGCATGTGACAATCCATGATGGAGTCCATCAGCCCAGGACCTCAGGAAGGCGAAAGGAGGGAGTGCGGTGCGTCGCCGAACGCAGCTGTAAAAACCAGCCCGTGAGATCCTGCTGTCCGTCCCAAGGTCCTATTCATCAACCAGCTTCACTAGGCAGCTGCAAGCACGGCCTCCGTTTTGATCTGGTTTGGACTTCTGTCTGTCTGTCCTCCCACTTATACAGATCTTCTCTTCCCAGTGCTCCGGAAGGGGTGTGTGTAGAGAAGTAAGCGCGGGGGGCGTGATCACTCCACTTCCCGTAGTGCTCGGAGCCCAGAGGTGCCTAACAAGCGGGAGTTGTTCCCGCCGGTGGTTCCATCCATAGTACGTTTGCAGAGGTATTGGCTGGCTGTGTGTAAACCAAAGTTCCAGGTGTCCCCAGGGGAGGGCCCCTCGTACTCACAGAAGCCATCCACACCAGGGCCTGGGCATTGGAATCTTGTGGGTCTTGTTGACATCCGGCACAGATTCGCCAGGTCTGGGCTGGGGCCTGAGATTTTGCGTTTCTAGCACGCTTCCAGATGATGCTAAGACTGCTGATCCAAGGACCGGGCTTTAGGGATCTCCCAACCCATTTTACAGATGAGACGATGGAGGCCCAGGAGCACAGGTGAGTTACCCAAGGTTTGTGGCAGAGTCGGAACCGGGATCCAACGGCCCTCCTCACAGTCCAATGGCCACCCCATGTCACATGCCTGTCTCAGGCGACGAGAGGATTCAGCTGTGCTAGCCAGCAGTGAAAACAGGGCGTTGCCTGATTATATAACAATTATCAATGGGGCGCCTGGGGGGCTCAGTCAGTTAAGCATCCGACTCTTGATTTTGGCTCAGGTCACCATCTCACGGTTTATGACATCGAGCCCTGTGTCAGGTTCTGCACTGACTGTGGGGAGCCTGCTTGGGATAGTCTCTCTCTTTCTGCCCCCCTCCTCAAAATAAATAAATAGGCATTTAAAAAAATTATCAAGATTTAGCAACATGAAAGGAGGAAAACCATGATAGTGTGAATCAATCATATTAATTGTTAATGAGAAAACGGGTGTATGTTATTTATTTGCTTAAGGGACCAGACTCTATGTGTATTCAGGTTTTATATATGTTAATATTTTATATTCATTATATATACAAATAAATGATTTTTATACATGTATATGTAATCTTTTTCCTTTATGAAACACTATTTTAATGAGAAGAAACCCCGATGACTGTTAGAGGGCTGAGAATGGGCTGGGGCTCTGAACTTGGCACATAAGCTTGGCCTTCCTTCCAGCTGGAGGTGGCCCTTTAAGACCCGGAGTGCTCAGATGGACACGTGGGGGGCTCTGCTGGGGGGCGGGGTGTCCTCTGGTTGGTCACCAATACATCGCCAACACATTCTTTTCTCTCCTTCCCTTTTCCTTTTCCTCTTCCTTTCTCTCCCTTTCCTTCCTCTCTTCTTCCCTCTCTCCTTTGCTCCTTTTTTTTTCTCTCATAAACATTTAATGGGTGCCCTTAAAAATCTTTCACCTCCAGCAATCGCCCCACCCTTGGTACAAATATTTTAGAATGGTTAACTCTGTTTTTTAATCCTTTGTATTTTTTGGTGAAAAAAATTTTCATTCAGGTATAAGCAACATACAATGTTATGTTAGTTTCAGGTGTATAACATATCGGTTCCACACTTCTGTACATTACGAAATGGTAAGTGTAGTTACGGTCTGTCCCCATACACCATTATTACAATATTATTGGCCGTATTCCCTATGCTGTACTTTTCATCTTAGAATGGTTAATTCTGGAAGCTGGGCCAACGACAAGGTGAAATCAATGTGGCCAACTTGACCCTTTTGCGACACAGCCGAGTGGAATAGCTCTGGGGGCAGGTATAATGACAAGGTGAAGAGTAACAAAGACTCTATCAGGGAGTAAGTAAACGGAGGACTGTGGCTCATTTTGTCATTACACCTGCCCCCAGAGAGTCCGCGCTGGCCTGGCGTGAAGAGGTCCTAGCCCGGCCGGGCCGTCCCTCCAGGCTGTGCACACAGGCTTTTAGCGACGGCCCTGTCTGAGCTCCTCTGGGACTGTGGTTTCTATCGCCAGTCTGACTGCTAGGGACGATACGACTTTATGAGAAGCAAAATGAAACCTCCCTTTGCTTGAGAAATCACCGCTCAGAGATGGCATTTATTCTGAAGGAATGACTCGGAAAAGGGTGATGTTGAAGAGAAAAAAATCAGATGCGCACAGAACCCTGAACCCTGTAATGCCAGGGGCCATTATCCGCGATATCAGTGACATTTGGGTGGCTCTGCTGTTTGATCTTTCATCTTCCAGTTTGTACGGACTTCAAGTCTGCCCTACATCGGAAAATGGCAACGGTCAGAAAATGCGACGTGAGCCTGAAGATGGTAAGGCTGAAGGCAGTTCACGACCAAGACATTTTCTAGTGCGTGTTTTGCTTTTTTTTTTCAATATATGAAATTTCCTGTCAAATTGGTCTCCATACAACACCCAGTCTAGTGCGTGTTTTGTATTTTTCTTGCATTTCTTCGGTTTGTCTTCTGAAAAGGCGCAGTTTGGGTATCGTACAGAGGTGTGAGAAGCACCCAGGGACCGTGAGTGAGGAAATGGATCATGACATTGATTATGAACCTGCCATATGAGTGGCAGAAAGGTAAGCTGTATGGATGACCTGAGCCATTTGCTTAGAGCTGCCTGGGGGGGAAGGGCTTGTTACAAATGCAGATTCCAGGGCCTTGTCCTTGAGGCTTACAAGTCAGCGGGACTGAGGTTGGGTCTAGGAAACCGTGTTTGTAGAGTTCCCCTGTTGCCTCCAGAGCTTAACTCGATCAAACACGTGCCAGACATGGGATCCCCTAAGACTAAGCCCAGGATCTTTGACCAGATGTGATTGGTAATCGAACTAGATCAAGGAGGGCAGTGAATTTTTAGGAAAAAGTTAGTGGTTCTAGAGAAAGGAAAACAGCTAGCACTTCTTGAATACTTATTATGGGTCAGCCACTGTGCCGAGAGCTTTATAGAGATTAATCCTGGGCATTTATGCCCTTATTTGTTTATTTGTTTTTAGCAAATGAGGGAACTGACGCTTAAAAAAAGCTAAGGCAACTTGGCTCAAGTCCTACAGTTACAAGTGTTGGGGGTGAAGGTTCCATCCCATGTCTGTGTAACTCTGCAGTTCAAAGCCCAAGGGTGGGGGGAGGGGAGGGGAGAAAGGGAGGAAGAGAGAGAGAGAGAGAGAGAAGGAGAGAGAGAGGGAGAGAAAGGTGCCCCCCCCACCAAAGACTTGCAGTTTTTCTCTGGAAGGAGGTAGATGAATTTACATACAACTATTGCAAGGAACTAACAAAGGGACATAAGATGATTTTTAGTTGCTGTTCAAATTCTCATTACGTTTGGGAGGATGAATCTTGTTAACTGTGGTCCAAACAGAGCAACTTACTCTTAGGGAAAAATTATAATCAGATACTAAACATTTGTGTGACGAATTTTGTTTGGTTGACACCGAAGGCCACTGCGTTTTCGCGGGATAGCCTTAAATGTAATAAAGTGAGGTTTTAAATATAGTATTAGCTGTATAATTCTGTTCTGCTTTGTTAGCTTCTGCTAGCCCAATAAACTCTGTCAACGGAACAAAAGACCCTCCTTAGGGTGATATTTTAATTGTCATAAAAATGTCATATAGATTAAGGGGCCAGCTGAGCCCTTATAGTTTCTCAGGGACTAGAGAAATCATTAAAAAAATGCATATGCTATTTCCAAGATAAAATACTGGCCATGACTCCAGCCGTAATGTTCTTTTTATGTGAATTTTGCCAAATACAAAGCCATGAATTATATTAATTCCCTGAAATCATCTTCCAAAAAGCTTACATGAAATATCAGAGATGTTCCCCTCCTCCTCGTTCCTCTTTCCTCCCTGCCTCAACCCCCCCTCCCCACCCACTTTTTATTATGGGGAATTTTGAATTAATACAGAAGCGCGCATAGTTGTATAAAAAATTCCTGATACTAAAACATTTATTGCCATAGGAATTTCTGCCCTCCCACGTCTGCTAAATTTTGAGTCAAACTTTGATTTCTGGCAAGCTTTTCCCACAGCCCTTCCCTGAGCGGGAGGAAAGACACAGAATATAAGCGTGAGGGACGGTAGAGTCTAGAGCTGCTTCCAAATCACAGCCTGCAGGTCAAACCCGCTGCCCCTGCTTTTGTAAAGAGGGCTTTACCAGAACCCAACCTCGCCCGCTCACTGACTGTCACCTAGGCTGCTCCCCCCGCGACAGTGGTAGAGGTGGATGGTCGTGACCGAGGCTGTAGGGCCTGCAACGTGGAAAATACGTGCAGAAAAATTGTCTAACCCCGCCCTGCTTCAGAGGAACTGTTGTTCAGACAAGGGTATCGAATTAGGTCAGCATCTTTGTTAGTCAGGGTCTGGTCAGAAGAATTGAGTGCCTGCCAGATGAAAACTTAATACTAGAAACAGGGACCCAGGCTGAAAGGACATTTACCAGCTGGAATTTGTGGGTCGTCGCGGCCAAGGAAAAGAGAGCCATCCGTGACTCTTAAAGCTTCCGCCTGAAAGTGGCACACGTCACATCTGCTCACATTTTATTGGCCAAGGCCAATCATATGTCTGTTCCTTCACAGGAGGCACGAAGTGCAATTCTGCTGTATGCTAGGAATATTTAAGCACAGTACTCATGAGATCTAGCGGATGCCTTGGATGAGTCAAAAGCCAAATAAATCACTTCCAGAAGCAGACACACGCACATAAAATACGGACTTTTTTTCTCCCTAAAGGGATTACAACATTTCTAATGTTTTAATTGAGTTGCTATTTTGCACTGTATTCGATACACTTCAGAATTCGTATCCCTCTTAAGACTTCAACCGCCTTTCCTCTTTGTCATTGTTACCTCTGTAAATCATTGTGTTTCTTGGAAAGAAGAAAAACACACATGTCTATACCTAATTAGAATTCCTTTTGTTTTACCCAGACTATTAACGTGACTTACAACACGAGTAGAGGAAAGAAACAAAACAACGGCACTTGCATATAATTGGAGCTCGGAGTAAAAATTCTATGTGTTTTAATTTGCAGGTGCAGCACCAATTACGCTAATAGGCAGAAGAACTTTCTCTCTGCCAGAAGCGAACGCCTCTCAATTCCCCTGAACGTTTACTAGAGAGTCTGTGGTGGTTAAAGGGGCAATGACATGTTTTCGGCCTCAGTGTGTCCTTCCTGTGAAAAGTTGGGCTCTTCTGAACAAACCGTGTTCATTTCCCTCCTTTTGGCAACTGCTTTTGAAGAGAGGGAAGGTCTGGAAAGAGGTAACTATAGGTGAGGGGTCATCAAATTAGGGTCCTCAGGCCAAAGTGAGCTCACTGCCTGTTTTTGTAAATAAAGTTTTATTAGGACACAGGTACATGTTGTTTATGGCCGTTTTTGAGATACGGCGGTTGAATAGTCGCGACAGAGACCGTCTGGCCTTCAAAGCTGAGAATATTTACCGTCTGGCCCTTTGCAGAAACAGTTTACTGACCCTGCTTTTAAAGTCTTTCTCATCTGCAGAAAAAGTCGAAATATAAATTATATGCCCACATATGAAGTTATGTAAAACCTCTCAACCACTTACGGAGCATGATGCTAAAAACACATTAACTTGATATGGGTTTTCATCGTCATTGATTTTGGCAAATTGAGTATATTTCTTCTTGATCTTCCTGTTTTCCACATGACACCTTTTCTTCCGCCCACAGAGAACTCAAAGATGTTCTTCTTTCAGGATTATTCTCTCCATCTTGAAACGTGTTTTTCTCCACTGCTTGCCTTTGCCTCCCCTTTGCCTACTAAATTCTCTCAGTCCCCTCGTCATCCTGTAAATATCGGCATTCCCCACCTTGGTTCCCCTTTGGTTTTATTCTCACCTCACCTGTGCCACCGTCAGCCGGTCACTCCTGTGGTGTCTGTCAGCTGCAGGCTTCTCGAAAACTTAGCTTCACGCCACGATCTTTCTCCTGAGGGCCGGACTCTCAGTTCCAGAATTCTCTCTCCCGGCCGTCTCCACTCACAGTGCACGTTCACGATTGGACTTGTTGCCTTTTCTTCCCAGCCCGGTCGTCCTTCTTTCTTATACCCGTACCCTCTTCTCCTGCAGCTAGAAACTCAGGAGTCCACGTTGATTTTCCTCTGCCAGCTGGCCACCAAGACCCACTGATTCTATCTTCTAAATACCCCCCAAATATGTGGCCTCCTGTCCGTGTCCGCCATTGCTTCAAACTCTCATCACATCTTGTGTGAACTGCCTCGAAGCGACTTCTCTCCTGATTCCACATTACTCGATACCCCGCATGGACACCAGAGCCACCTTCCTCAAGCCAAGTTTGATGTACGAATGTACTTAAAATTCTTCAGGGTGTCATCACCTTAAGGGTCATGTTCAGACACCTCAGCAAGGAACTTAGGTGCCTTCTTGAGACGGCTTTTGCTTAGCTCTCCGGTCTGATCTCTCACTGTTCCATTCCCTCAACCTCTGGGCTCCTTGCTCAAGCCAGTGCATACTTTTGCCCATGGTGTTACCTCTGACCTCAGTGCTTCGTCCTGATGCCATTTCCTTCTCTTATTCATCCTTTAAACGCGAGATCAGGAATCTCGCTCTCCTCCTATCCGTACAAGATGATAGATGTTAAGTAAACCTGTCATGGTAAGCATTTCACAATATATAGAAATCAAACCATCGGGCTGAATACCTCATTCAGGGATGTATAAAACTGGAAAAAAAAAATCTCTGTTAGAAATAACATCGGTGGTTAGTTTTCATATCTGTATACCGACCCAGGCTATCGATATGTACATCTGTATACTACACATACAGCATTATATGGAGTATATATAATATATACACACACACTCGGACATGGCCCGAGGAGGTGGCCCGGGCACGTACACCTTTGAGAATATTTTGAGCTTAAATTTGCCTTTAGCACTTAAGGGTTCTTTAACATCTAGGGCACGAAAATAGTTTTAATATATTGTTGAACATTTCCCATTGACGATCTGCTTAATTGCTCGCGTGAAAAGATTTCAACTCCGCCGGCTCCCTGCCAATTCCGCTTTCCTTCCACTAACGTGCTTTTGTTTCCAACATCTGCTCCCGGTGACTGACCTCCCATCGTGTGGCTGCTAGCCTTTTCCTCACCACCTGGCCCCGGCCCCCCCCCTCCTTCCCCCGTCCATCATACGGCTTCTAGTCAAACAGTTGGCTGTGCCCTGGCGGTCTCAGACACGCACGTGCACACCTACGTTTCGGCCCCACGGCCTTCTGTGTGGGAGCCACGCATATGGCAGGCAGATCTTCTTTTCATCGGGACCAGGTTCAACGCCTTTGTTGCATCAAGTTCACTGGATGATGCCCCAATCAAAGACTGGTTTCCTGGTCGCTGACATCAGCCCCTCTGTTTCTCAAGTTCACTTCGAATCACATTCAGCCAAGTTGAAATTCTCTTTAGCAGTCAGGGGCCAGGGGAATCAGGATAAAGAAAATGTTCAGACAATCCTTCGGTTCGCTTATCCTAAGCAGTAGAATAAATGCCTTTACTAAATTCTCAGCCTGTTGGCTGGCGAGGTGTCTTAAGTAACGATTTGTATTGTGTTTGTCAATAATGATCATGGTCGTCGTGGAAACTGATCGTGTTTATTCTGGACAGACTGGAGCAGGCCTTTGACACGAACTCTCTCATCAGAACATCCTTGGATTCCAGTAAAATGGCCAAAACAGGCATTTGAGGGAGAAGAAAGGGAAAACTGGCTGCATCTCTCTCTGTCTCTCTGTCTCTCTCTGGTTTTCAAAGGTGTTGTTCGGTTTTATAACTTTTTATTTTGAAATAGTTTAAACCTTACAAGAAGTTGGAAACATAGCACAGAGCGTGTGTATCCTTCACTCAGCTTCCCCAATGATAAGCTCTTACATAAAGATGCTGGCTCATTGTCAAGACACTGTGCGTGTGTGCGCGTGCGTGTGTTTCTATGAAATCTGATCACATGTGTAGGCTGAAGAAGTCATCGCAGTCAGGAAACGGGATCGTTCAATCGCCACAAAGAACCTCCCTCACGTTACACTCTAACTGCTGCTGATCTGTTCTCCCTCACCATGATTTGGTCACTTCATGGTGGTTTTTGTTTTGTTTTGTTTCTTCATTTTTAAATGTTTTATTTATTTTTGAGAGAGAGGGAGGCAGAGGCAGAGGGGGAGAGAGAATTCCAAGCAGGCTCCGCGCTGACGGCAGAGAGCCTGATGCAGGGCTCAACCCAGGAACCATGAGATCATGACCTGAGACGAAGTCAGGCGCTTAACCGACTGAGCCACCCAGGCGCCCCCATGGTGGTTTTATATACACGGAATCACACAGCATGTAACCCTTCGAGGCTTTTTCACTCAGCATACCCTTGAGAGCCATCCAAGTGGAGGGTCTCACTGTTACTTTTTGCATCCTTTATTAAAAAGAGACTTTTTTTTGCAGAGTCCTAACTGGAGGGTTCAGATTTCAGCATGTAACTGGCGGGGTCTTCTTTAGGCAAGGTCAGCCATGGAGCGACCTGGGATCTGGGAGCTGAGAAGTCTCCAGAACATCATCGTTGGCAAAAGAGTTCTGGCCCTGATTTTCGCATTCTCTGGGGCCAAGCTCAGGACCCCCCGAGGGTCTCCCCGTGCGCTTGGTCAACTGACTGCTCCACTCTCGAGCTGTTCACGCAGCTAACTCTGAAAGCTTATAATGATTTGGAGGGATTTTATCCGTGTAATTAAATTAATCGAAACCTAGATCTGTATTTCACCCTGAATAGCTTCAAATAAGGTAAATAATCATTTTTTTCACCCCAGTGTCTTATCCAAGTTCCCAAATGGCAGTTTTTCCAAACAGTCCTTTGCTTCTTGGCACGTACCACCGCGCCCTACTGGTGTGGTTTATGCGTCTACCTGCATCCTCCGCTGACTCCCTCGCTGTCGGCCTTGGAGTTTTCATCTCTTTGAATCCTGTGCCGCTAGCAGAGGGTCCCACACACGGATGCGGGCAACGAACGTGCGCCGTAGAGGTTGGGGATGGAGGCGGCAGGGAAACCACAAAAGGAGGTTTCCCACTTGGGCCTTCGGGGGGTGTTAGAGGGGGTCTCGAGTCCGGTCCCACTGAGGCAGTTCTGGGTGATGCTGCTGCGTGGCGGCGTGCGGTCGGCCGGGCCCACCCGTCCCAGCCGGGCTCGCCACTGGTGGCTGGGGAGCTGGGTCAGGTGGCTTTGGGGACTAAAGTCCCGTCAGTGGGAGCGGGGAGGCGCGGGAGAGAGAAAAGAGCAGGGGTGTAGAAGTCAGGGTTAAATCTCCGAGAAGTGACTTTATAGAAGTTGTAGCAGCGGTCTACACCGACGTCCTTTTCCCCCAAAGACTGGCTGGTGCGGGGGTTTGGGTGAGGCCAGAGTGCCTTAATGTTTATTTACTTTTGAGAGAGAGAGAGAGACAGAGCACGAGCAGGGGAAGTGCAGAGAGAGGGGGAGACACAGAATCGTAAGCGCTCCAGGCTCCGGGCTGTCAGCACAGAGCCCGAGGCGGGGCTCGAACCCACGAACCGTGAGATCATGACCTGAGCCGAAGTCAGACCCAGGCGCCCCAACGCTGTTGTCTTTTTAAACTGAGCTTATTTGAGTATCACTTTGAATGTGAATGGTAGCTCACAACATGGGGTAATGGCATCCCCACCGTTATATCTCTTTCCATGGCCACGGAACCGTGAGATCCTGACCTGAGCCGAAGTCAGCACCTAACCGACTGAGTCACCCAGGTGCCCCAACGTTTATTAAAAGCAAACGATGCCACCGTTTCAGTGATCTCTTGCTATGTAACAAACTAGCCCAAGCCTTAGAACTTCGAAAGTACGATGTGTTATTTATTACGACGGGGTGGGTCAGGAATTGGGGCAGGGCTCAGATAGGTGGTTCTTCTGCTCTGTGTGTATCATTGAGGGTCGTTCATCTGGCGGCATCACCTGGCAGCCAGGAGGGGCCGGAACGTCTCAGAAAGGTCTCCGCTAGGTCAGTTGGTCTCTCTCTGTCTCTTCCGATCTCTCTGTCTCCGTATAGCTAGTTTGGTCTTCCTTGCAACATGGTGTGAGGGTTTGGGCTTTTCCCAACTAGGGTGGTCGGACTTCTAACGTGGTGGCTGATTGCCAGGAGAAAGGAAACAGAAGCTGTCGATATTAAGACCTGGGCTCGGAAGTCCCAGGACGTCTCTTCCACGACAGTCTACTGGCAGTTCAAGGGGAGGGAAATGGACTCATCTCTCACGGCATGCACATCTGGGGGTGGGGGTGGGGGGGCTGTTGGAGGCTGCTCTGGTGACTCATTATCACACTCATCCCGGTAGCCGAGTGGCAAGAGTGGGCTTGACTCAGGGGAAGGCGAGGTGAGGCTGTCCAGGAAACTACAACGTGGCCTGGCTTCACAGAGCCACCGGCCATTTTCTGGAGAATCTGGAGCCAAGAGCAGGGAGGGACGGAGGGAGAGAGAGAGAGCACACCATAGAACAGAGCTGAAGGGGAGAGGACCTGTGAGAGAGTAGGAGCCGAGAGAGGCCACAAGTGAGCTGGAGGGAAGGAGGCGCGCAGAGAAGGGCAGATTCTGAGAGGCACAGGCCGTGACTGAGAGGGGCAGGGAGAGTTCTAGTCCTTGGTGCCGACTGGAAGTTTTCAGCTCCAGGGTTAATTCCAACCAGTCCCTGTGCGTTATCAGATACCCCTTTTTACCCGAGGGAAAACGAGTGGGTCTCTTTTTTTCATTTCCAGCGAAACGATTCGAGACATGAGTTTGAGTCCCGGATCGGCCACCAACTGGTGCCGTGTCCGTGGCTCGGTTTTCTCATCGGCAAACGAGAATACTTCTGCCTTATAATTATGCCTACGTCACATGGCTGTTTTGAGTATTACGGCATTTCTATCATGAGGGCTAATACATTTGCAAGCCCTTGGAAAAATGCCTAGCATGTGACCAACACCGTGTAAGTATTTTTTAAAGAAAAAAAGAAGATAATGCTTGGGAGTCTCGGGTTGAGAGTCTCTCTGGAAAACAAGTAAGATGTTTGATCGGGGAAAATACGTGATTTTCTTCCATAAGCAAGGTAGATCAGCCCTACCAGGCCGTTATTGTGTGCCACTGAACTAAAAACACATCTCCCGAAAAATCTGGAACCAAGTTGTCTGCGAGGTTAGACAAAACTGTGGCTATAGTAAATCACATAAGCTGAGGCATCTTGATCCTTATCAGGAATTTGGAGCTTCTTTGAGCTCTCTGTGTGCTCTTTTTTCCATCCTTTTTCTTCCCGCTCACTTCTCCCCTTCTCGAGATAACCCAATTTGTAGAATTGCCTCAATATGTGCCGGTTGACGTGACATTCTGAGCGGAGAAGAATGCCAGAGAGACCCGGTTGTAACCTGTTGATTTATGGTCGGTTCCGCTTCACTGTCACTTTCTGAGTTAACATCAAAAGAGCGGATTAAGAACGCAATCACGCTGGGCAAACAAATATACTGTTGCAAATGACTTTGCAAAAAAAAAAAAAAACAAAAAACTTTTTTGGTTTTATTCCGTCCGTGTATAAAATGAGCTAAAAGTGGCCCTTGGCGCAATCATTCAAATACCTTCGGACCCTCGCACCATATGTTTCCTACGTTTTCTTTTATCACACGTGATTGTATATTATAACACGCGGCGATTCCAAAGGGGAACCAGATGGCCGCGTGTTTCCCGGTTCAGGATTCTCCGGCAAAAAGGCAGAAGGAATCTGGGGCTATGTTTGGTTCTGATGAAACTGACAGGCCATCGGAGGTGATAATCAGTGGTATTTAGGGAAGGCTCGCATTTACGATAAGAAGCGTAAGTGCTCAGTCACGTCTGAATGTGTCTTTAACGGGCATATCCTTTAAAAACGGATTTCATGTCTTCCTTTACATCTGTCCGGTTTGAACATGTTGAGGCAAGCGATATTTTAAACTAGTTTTTCTTTCTGAAATACACATGCTTCAGAAAAAGCAAATAATTTCTTAGAAAGACAGTTCAAAAGGTGGCCAATTTTCAACTCTTGTTTAGGCTGCTGGAGAATCATTGGCTCAATGAAAAAGAGTGGGCTGAGCTGGGGAGAAGGGAGCGGCAAGGGAGGCGACGTGGCAGTTTTCTCTGTGCACTTGAAGGGTCCTTGCACACCCTCGGTTTCACGGAAGTGAAACGGCTTCCCGGACGTGAAATCCTTAAGAGTGTGCAGGACGATCACAAGTCTGGGCGGTCGGTCATCAAGGTGCATAATACTTTCCTGTCTTATTTGTGCTGCCGCAAAGAATGATGCACGTGTCAAAATGGAAAACAAAAAGACACAAAATCTGAACATTTTGGTGGCCGAACTGGGGATTACGCCGTAGCCAGGTGATCTCTGTGTGTCGGCTCAAGGCCTGCCTGCCTGTCGCAACATTTGTTCGTGTTGAAATTTGTGTTGTGGCCTATTTTTATTTATTTTATTTTATTTATTTATTTAATTAATTAATTTATTTTTATTTTTATTTTTTATAATTTACATGCAAATTAGTTAGCATATAGTGAAACACTGATTTCAGGAGTAGATTCCTTAGTGCCCCTTCCCCATTGAGCCCATCCCCCCTCCCACACCCCCTCCTGTAACCCTCAGTTTGTTCTCCATATTTAGGAGTCTCTTCTGTTTTGTCCCCCTCCCTGTTTTTAGATTATTTTTGTTTCCCTTCCCTTAGGTTCATCTGTTTTGTCTCTTAAAGTCCTCATGTGAGTGAAGTCATAGGATATTTGTCTTTCTCTGACTGACTCATTTCGCTTAGCATAATACCCTCCAGTTCCATCCACGCAGTTGCAAATGGCAAGATTTCATTCGTTTTGATTGCCGAGTAATACTCCATTGTATATGTATAGACCACATCTTCTTTATCCATTCATCCATCGATGGCCATTCGGGCTCTTTCCATACTTTGGCTATTGTGGATAGTGCTGCTAGAAACATGGGGGTGCACGTGTCCCTTTGAAACAGCACACCTGTATCCCGTGGATACATGCCTAGTAGTGCCATTGCTGGGTCGTAGGGTAGTTCTAGTTTTAGTTTCTTGAGGAACCTCCATACTGTTTTCCAGAGTGGCTGCACCAGCTTGCATTCCCATGTGGCTTGTTTTTTTTTAAAGTTCATTTATTTTATTTTGAGACAGAGAGGGAGCGTGAGCAGGGAAGAGGCAGAGAGAGAGAGAGAGAGAGAGAGGGAGAGAATCCCAAGCGGGCTCTGCACCGCCCGCACAAAGCCCGGTGTGGGGCTCGAACTCGCGGACCATGAAATCACGTCCTGAGCTGGAATCAAGGGTCGGACGCCTAACCGACTGAGCCATCCAGGCACCCCCTTGTGCCCGTGGCCTTTTAAAAATTGGTGATGGTGTCAGTACTCTTGGGGGTGAAGTACACATGTGAAAAACAAGTACACAACTGAAAAAAAAAATGGCAGGGGAGTAGAAGAGGTAGGATCCAAACACCGGATTCTGGCAACAATGGCCGTGGACTGAAAGGCCTGGTCGCTTCTCAGTGCCCACAAGTTCCAGCACTTGCTGGAACGTCCACCACACGCCTTTTGCGTCTGGCCCTGTCCGTCTGCCTTCCGGGATCCCAACTATATTCACGCTTCCTCTACCCGCCTGATGCTGCTCCTGTTCCCTCTCCTAGGGCTCCCTCCGAGGCTCCAAACTAAGCCTCCCGCCCCTTCCAGAAAGCTCCATCTCCAGTTCCCCTGGGCACTATCAACTCAAAGCGACCCCAACTCTGCATTGGCCGCCCTCTCTCCCCACCTGCCCCTCCCCCTTGAATTCCTTTCTTTGCGAACGGCCTTGTTTCTTGTTCCACGGCCGCAAGAATATTTTCTCTAAAAGAGAAATCCGATCACGGCGCTCCCTCAATCAAATCCTTCAGGAGAGTCCCATGATAGGATGAAGCTCAAATATCATGGCAGGGCCTAGACGCCCCTCACCCTTGCCTGGATCCAGGCTTATCTTTCCTTTCTTCTCCCATGGGGGTCTGCGGAGCGGGCGGCCTCTGACTTTGCAGCTCTCGCAACAGCGCTTGCAGGCTCGCATTTATCTGCTCATTTTCCTGAGAGAGCTCTCCTCTCCTCCCTCTCCTCCCCTCCCCTCCCCTCTCCTCTCCTCTCCTCTCCTCCCCTCTCCTCTCCTCCCCTCTCCTCTCCTCCCCTCTCCTCTCCTCCCCTCTCCTCTCCTCCCCTCCCTTCCCCTCCCCTCTCCTCTCCTCTCCTCTCCTCTCCTCTCCTCTCCTCTCCTCCCCTCTCCTCTCCTCCCCTCTCCTCTCCTCCCCTCTCCTCTCCTCCCCTCTCCCCTCTCTCCTCTCCTCCCCTCTCCTCTCCTCCCCTCCCTTCCCCTCCCCTCTCCTCTCCTCCCCTCTCCTCCCCTCTCCTCCCCTCTCCTCCCCTCCCCTCCCCTCTCCTCCCCTCTCCTCCCCTCTCCTCCCCTCTCCTCCCCTCCCCTCTCCCCTCTCTCCTCTCCTCCCCTCTCCTCTCCTCCCCTCCCTTCCCCTCCCCTCTCCTCCCCTCCCCTCCCCTCTCCCTCTCTCCTCTCCTCCCCTCTCCTCTCCTCCCCTCCCTTCCCCTCTCCTCTCCTCTCCTCTCCCTCCTCCCCTCCCCTCTCCTCCTCTCCTCCCCTCTCCTGTCCTCCCCTTGTTTGTTGAGAACTGCACATGTCCTGGCATTACTTAGCCTCCCCTTCCTGTGAGTCCTCCCTCCAGGCTGTGGGTTCTGCCACGGGCAGCACAGCACGGTGTGAGGCCGGGATGAGGGAACCACATCCCCAAACAAGGAATGACACAGAGCGGTGCTCCTGCTCTGCTCTCGCTGGGCCGGGGGGGGGGGGGGGGTGGGGTGGGGTGGTGGAGGGCAGCAGGGAAAGCAGGCAGGGCGGACCCGGGGAGCTGGCATTGGGGTGGAAGCCCTGACAGCCCACGGACAGACGGACAGACGGGTGGACAAAGGGCTGGCCCAGAGGAAGGAGCGGACGGCAGAGAGTAGGTGATCACTAATCTACTTTCTGTCTCTGTGATTCTTGACATTTCCCAAAATGAAGTCACATAGTATGTGGCCTTTCGTGTGTGGCTTCTTTCACTTAGCATCATGTTTTCAAGGTTCATCCATGTCATAGCATGTGTCAGGACTTGATTCCTTTTTTTAAATTTACTTAAATTTTTGTTATTATTAAAAAAATTTTTAAATGTCTTTATTATTTATTTTTGAGACAGAGAGACAGAGTGCGAGCGGGGCAGGGGTGGAGAAAGAGGGAGACACAGAATCCAAACAGGCTCCAGGCTCCAAGCTGTCAGCACAGAGCCCGACGTGGGGCTTGAACTCTTGAACCTTGAGGTCATGACCTGAGGTGAAGTCGGTCACTTAACTGACTGAGCTACCCACATGCCCCTATTTTTATTATTATTTTTTTAATTAAAAACTTTTAAAAATGTTATTTATTTTTGAGAGAGAGAGAGAGAGAGAGAGAAGGAATGAGTGGGGGAGGGGCAGACAGAGAGGGACAGAGGATCCAAAGCAGGCTCTGCACTGACAGCAGAGAGCCCGATGCAGGCTTCGAACTCACGAACCGGGAGATCATGACATGAGCCAAAGCCAGATGCTTAACCGACTGAGCCACCCACTCGCCCCGGGACTTTATTCCTTTTTACTGCTGAACGATATTCCACATGTAGTTTATGCATATTCATCACTTGACAGACATTGGGGTCATTCCCACCTTTCGGTTATTATGAACAAAGCTGCCGGGAGCCCCATTTTACGGGCAAAGAAGCTGAGGCTCAAAGGGGCTGAAACACAGTGATTTAAAAGTGCCATTTTTTTTAACCCGATAGACATAGATTCAAAACTCAGCTTCGTCACTTGCCAGCCACGTGACTTCGGACAAATCGTTCATCCCCTTCATCTTCCGTAGTCAATACAAAGCCAGATACACGATCTGACCGTCAGCCTGGGTAGGAGCACTCTTGATAAAGGACAGCTTGGTGCGAATCAGGACGTCCGTGAAGACTGTGGACGGGTCCCTCCACATCTGGCCTTTCTAGGCGCCCAGTCGCTGGTGCAGTTGGGGACGGTAGCCGGCGTGGTGGTAATAAATGAGGTCAAGTGCAAGATCTAGCAGGGGTCCTAGCACGTGGGAGGGACTCGGTCAGTGTTCACTCTCTTTCCCTTAATGCCCGCTTGGGGTTTCCTCTTTTAGTCCGATGCGGCCCACACCTGAACCCTTTCAGCAAGCTTTCGGGTCTGTGCTTACGCTTGCCCGTAATTTGTCACTTTTGACTTCCATGTCGTTAATATTCTCTATCGTTAGGGAAAGAAAAGCAGAGCACTGAAAACATCATTTAGGAGCTGCTCGGTCGGGTAAACACACAATGCGTTCGTGAAGCGTTTTGCTTCTCACTCGACGCTTTTTTTATTTTTGCTAAAGCCAACTTGTCCAGAATCAGCAGTATAAAAATTACAGGCACCAAACCGTTTAGTTTTGCAGAGGGGCCTAAGGGTAAATTGAGGATCTGCTGTGCTCAAGGTTTCCGCTCAGCCCGCCAGGAAGGGCAAGTCTTAATGGAAAAGTCTCCACTGTGGGTTCCATTCATTTTGCAAGGAATGAAGTATAGGTCAGGGGTCGGGACAGGGTGAAGGAAAATGTCTTTGAAACAACTCATCGGATGTCACTCAGGGATTATTAATTTACTGAAAAGTCTACCTTTGGCCTGGGGATTTACTGAAGGTAGAATTTGCTAGATGTTTCCTTTGAACTCTGCATCCAGGCATCCAGAGGAAGGCTGGCTCACCCCTGCGCTGCGACCTTGCAGACCCGGCCGGCTGCAGCGTCTTTCTACACCTGATGCCAATGACACGATTCTGCTCAGGCTCTTCGGTAAGCCCAGGCTTTCAAGGCTGAGAAAAAGAAAGAAAAAAAAAAACCTGGGCTTCTCTGTATTTTGGTTTTCCATTGCTCTTTTTTTTTTTTTAATGTTTATTTTTTGAGACGGAGAGAGACAGAGCATGAACGGGGGAGGGTCAGAGAGAGAGGGAGACACAGAATCGGAAGCAGGCTCCAGGCTCCGAGCTGTCAGCACAGAGCCCGACGCGGGGCTCGAACTCACGGACCATGAGATCATGACCTGAGCCGAAGTCAGACGCTCAACCGACTGAGCCACCCAGGCGCCCCGGTTTTCCATTGCTCTTATCCGATCATCAGAGGCCTTAAGTCTATGGAGCCGAAGGCCGCGACCATTTTGGATCTGGTGACAGAGGAAAGGTGCGGTGAGGGAGGGTGGTGAGAGGGAGTTGGGACATTTTCCTTAGCCGCAGCGTCACTCATTAGGAAATTGCCAGCAGTGTGGGTTACTAGCTTCGGCGAATGCCGGTTGAAAGTCTCGACTGGTTTGCCCTCATCCACTTGGGCGCTTCCAGAAATGTTCGCAGATCCAGAGAGACGCAGAGTAGAAAGGGTGGTTTCCCGGGGCGGGGTGGGGGGGTTAGGTTGTTATACGCACGTATATAATGTATTTAATTTTTTTAAGACCTTGTGTTTTAGAGCAGTTTTAGGCTTACAGCAACACTGAGAGGAAGATACGGAGATTTCCCACACACCCCCTGCTCCCACGCGTGCACAGCCTCCCCCGTTGTCAACATCTCCCACCAGACTGGGACATTTGTCACAACTGATGAACCTCCTCCCAACCCCTGCCAACTACTCATCTTTTTACCGTCTCCATCGTTGTGCCTTTTCCGGAATGTCACGTAGTTGGAGCCATACACTGTGGAGCCCTTTCCGACTGGCTTCTTTCACTCCGTCATCTGCATTTAAATCGGGCTTGACAGCTTCTTTCTTTTTGGTGCTGAAGACTGTTCCACTGTCTGGATGGACCACAGTTTATGTATCCATTCACCTCCTGAAGGCCATCCTGGTTGCTTCCGAGTTTTGGCAACGGTGAATACAACTGCTATAAACATCCAGGCACAGATTTTTATGAGGACCTACGTTTTCAGCTCCTTTGGATAAATGCTAAGGAGCAGCATCACTGGGTCGTGTGTTAAGAGTGTGTTTAGTCTTAGACCGAACCATCTCCCAAAGTGGCCCCACCAACAGTGAATGAGGCTTCCTGTTGTTCGACATCCTCGCCAGCATTTGGTGTCGTCTATGTTCTGGACTTTGGCTGCTCTGATAGCGTATCGTGGCATCTCATTGTTGTTTTAACGTGCGTTTCCCTGATGACGCACGATGTATGATACCTTTCCCTGTGCTTATCTGCCATCTGTATAGATTCTTTGGTGAGGTGTCTGTGAAGGTCTCTGGTCCATTTGTAAATCAGGTTATTTGTTTTCTTATTGTTGAGTTTTAAGTGCTTTTTGTATATTTTGGACGACAGTCCTTTATCAGATGTGTCTTTTGCAAATATTTTCTCCCAATCCGTGTCTTGTCATCTCATTCTCATGACATTGTCTTGTGCGGGGCAGGAATTTTTAATTTTAATGAAGTCCGGCCTATCAATTATTCCTTTTATGGGTCGTGCTTTTGGTGTGGTACCTAAAAAGTCATTGCCATGCTCAACGTCTCTAGGTTTTTTCCTATGTTGTCTTCTAGGAGTTTTACTGTTTTGTACTTGGCATTTGGGTCCATGATACATTTTGAGTTCATTTTTGTGAGTGGTGTAAGGTTTGCGTCTAGATGTATTTATTTATTTATTTTGCATGTGGATGTCCAGTTGTCCCCGACACCATTTGTTGACAAGACTATCTTTGCGCCGTTGTGTTGCCTCCGCTGCTTTGTCAAAGGTCAGTTGGCTCTATTTGTGTGGGTCTATTTCTGGGCCCTCTACTTTGTTCCATTGATCTATTTATCTATTCTTTTGTAAACGCAACACTGACTTGATGACTGTCACCATATAGCAAGTCTTGAAGTCTCACAGGGTCCTTTCTCCAGCTTTGTTCTTCTCCTTTAATACTGCGTTGGCTATTCTGGGTCTTTTGCCTCTCCGTTCGGAGAGAATAAAACGTTAGTTTCATTTTAGTTTAATTCTAGACTTTAGAATTAGTTTCTCGGTAGCCACAAGGTAACTTGCTAGACTGCGCATTGTTTTAAAACACAAGAAGTGATATGACAACGCATGTACTTTCTTCCCCAAAGATATTCTTATACTTGCATGGAAAGTGAATGTAAGCTTTTTGCGCCAATACAAGGCTGATAAACTTTTCTTAAATATTCATACAAGATATCTGTAGTTAATGCAACTAGCCATACATTTTTAATGGGTTCCATGGACAGTTAATTTGTCTACTCAGCTGAAGATACGTTCAGCAGAATGTGCTATGCCATTGTTATTCCTAAAGGTACACCCAGCCCCCTCAAGCCTGTCAGGTTTCAACAAACCATTTTTAAAAAGATCTAAGGCAAGTGGTTCCCAAAGTGTGGTCCCTGGCCACAACATCGGCACCATCTGGAAACTTGTTAGAAATATAAATTCTTGAGGTTATCCCAGACTTTCTGAATCAGAAACTCTGGGGAAAGAGCCCAGAAATCTGTGTTTTAACAAGCCCTTCAAGTGTCTTTGATGCTAACTAACATTTGAGAACCTGTTATTTAAGGAAAACATATGAAGCCTCTAGTGATCTGAGTTGTTTTTTTTTTTCTTCTTGTGCCTGATGGTAAAATTAAAGGACCCACCTGCACCAGCCTTGCAGAATGAGAACTTGGGAGAAGGAAGACACCCCAGATAACTAAAGGACATCAATCTTTGAAATGGTGCATCAAAATAGAACATTCAAATGACAACGTAATGTAGGAAGAACCTTACAACGACTCTGATCCTAGAGCGATGGAGAAGAATCCTTCATTCAGAATATGCAGAAGGTGTAGACCATAACTTAGATGTTTCTGTTGCAGAAGAAAGTGGTGTTGGCGTCTATGAAGAGTTAAATATTCTGGTGGGTGAGTTAAAAAGACATTTTAGGAATGCTGAGGCAGTTTCGAGGGGTGCATTCAGGGGGGCCCAACCCAAGATCCCAGTCCAAAGTACTGAATGGTCAATGTCCTAATAATAATTGTGAAGAATTAAGGAGCACGGACCACACTCTCGGCCTCAACCTAACAGGGGGCGAGAGCGGTGAGAGACGTTAGAGGGCGTTTCCAAGTAAGGTTAGAACATGGTATACCATTAAAATGAAACTGAGGACTCCAGAAATTCCAACACTGCTTATGGACACCACGTATTTAGATTTTTATGACATTCTTTCCAGTACTTTTGAAATAAAGGTAGAACAGCACAAAATCCCCTTTCCAACGGAAATGAACCTCATTGCCTCTTGGTTCCCTAATATTTCTTAAAAAAATTTTTTTTAACATTTATTTATTTTTGAGAGAGAGACAGGGTGCAAGCAGGGAGGGGCAGAGAGAGAGAGAGAGGGAGACACAGAATCCGAAGCAGGCTCCAGGCTCCGAGCTGGCAGCACAGAGCCCGATATGGGGCTCGAACTCACGGACCGCGAGATCATGACCTGAGCCCAAGTCAGCCACTTAACCAACTGAGCCCCCCAGGAGCCCTCCAGTATTTCTCCTATATATGTCTATCCTTGCACCTTAGTAAGTGTCTTGTTGAATTTTGTTCACAATCTGAGTCCCTCACGAGGGGCTTAAGCCTTTCAGGACCAGGGCATCCTAGTCTCCCCAGCATTAAACACACAGAAGGGTCTCGGCTCGATAAATGTTATTGAAAAAAAGGAGTGAATGTATAAAGGTTAAAGCTTAGGATTAGGAATCAGGATCTTAGGAAAACCCTATGAGGTAGTGAGTTTTAATGATTTAAAACACATTTTAGGGGAGCCTGGATGGCTCAGTCGGTTAAGAGTCCAACTTCGGCTCAGGTCATGATCTTGCAGTTTGTGAGTTCCGGCCCCGCGACAGGCTCTGAGCTGCCAGCACAGAGCCTGGAGCCTGGAGCCTGCTTCGGATTCTGTGTCTCCCTCTCTCTCTGCCCCCTCCCCCCCTCTCCCCGCTGACGCTCTGTCTCTCAAAAATAAATAAAACACTAAAAAAAATAAATAAATAAAACAAATTTTAAAACGTTAGAGATTGTGTGGTAGAAATCTTTTGGGGAGTTTGCGTAGGTCGGATGCTATCCTCTCCCTTTGAGAACTGTCTTCAAGAATGCGAATGTCCTCAGCGCTCGAGCACCGGGTCATGTACGGAAGTGTTGAATCACTCTGTCGTACACCTGAAACTAAGATAGCGCTGCCTGTTAACTAACGGGAATTAAAGCAAAAACTTAAAAAACCAAAAAGAACGCAAACGTCCGTGTGATCACCGCTGTTTCTCCAGCATCTGGTTTAATAGACACTTAATATATATTCGCTGGAATATTTGATATACGGATGACCCTCTGGGAAGCCTTGACTATGACCTGCCCCCGCTGGCTGAAATTGATTGCATCAGGATTGCGCTCATGACCCAACGGGCCGATGAGATTCTCTCCTGGGAACTTAAATTGGTACTGAAAGATAGTTGAACTCTGAGTGGTCTTGGAACGGTAGCATTTAAGCTGAGGGTCTGTGAGGTTAGCCATGTTCCGCCACTTGGATGGAGACACAGAAAAAGTAATCAACGGATATGCACGTATGTACCTGGGCACTCATGCGTGTTTGTACACGTGTGCCACCGCCCCCTCCCCCTTCAGCATTTTTTGGGGAGGGGCGGGGCCTCGTTTCTGGTTCTTATTTACATTCCCTTCCTCGGACCCAGTGTCTCCTCCTCTTGGTTCTATGAGATACCCCTTATTAGAGTAAATCCCCCTTCTGCCTAAACCAGCTCAAGTTGATTTTTACCACATGTGACCAAAAACGATTAGCAAATACACCCTGTCATAATTCATTTTTGTTCTCGGATATTTCAACATTTGTAAGGTTTAAAAATCACCTGTGTAAAATATTTGTGTTAATTTGAATTAATTTCCATTTCCCTGGACCTTGCTTATTCAGAAATGCCTGCTTGGCCCCCTTCCATCGTGCAAAAAGGAACGCAAAGCAATAAAAACCACGAGACACCAGCTGAGGTGCACTCTCAGGCTCTGGGTGGAAAGTATGCCTTTGAAACACTTGGGAGTCTTCCTGGGAAACCATTTCCCAGCAAGGGAAGACAAACTAACACATTTCAGAAGTAAACTTGAACTATTACTCATTGCTATGGAAAAGTGCAACTTTGAAGTAACCAAAGAAATGCAAACACATGGGTTCTCTTTAGTGGAGGATAAAGCGGTAGTCAGGGTGGAGGTCTGGGGCCAGATGGCTTGTCTGGATGTCACAAGCCCCCAGCTGCAGAGCACACATCGTACAACCGTGTCCGGGTCTTGGCTTTGCGCCCTCAGCCCCTCGCGGAGGGTCTCACCTGAGACGAGGCTCCGTATGTGCGCGTCAAAGAAAGAGCGAGAGATGAAATAAAGGGTAGTGATTAAGTGATTAGGTCTGGAGATCAGAATCAGGGGGCAATTGTCTGGTTCCAACGCCTCCTTCCCGTGCGACCTTGGATGTGTCACTTGACTTGTTCATGACTTGGCTTCCGAAACCATAAGCCAGGGATGAGAACGGAGGTGTTTTTTAGAGCATTGAGTATTGAATGAGTCCATACATGCCCCACATTAGCTCAGCGTCTGCAAAGGAGGAGGCAATAAATGTTTGTTTTCTAATCATCATGTTAGAGAGTAGCTTTTCATAATCACGTTTTGCCTCCTTTAAAATTGTCTGGAAATGCTAGGGGCAAGCGTGTTAGGGACATGTGATCTAACCTTTGTAATGTAGATATTAAAGAAACATACCCCTGTGCAAGTTGCGGTAAAAAGTCTTTACTTGTTCCCGGGTGAGAACTTGAGGGAAAATGCCAATGACCGGCAACACAAGACTTTAGACCCTTAAAAACTCTAACTTTAAAAGGCTTACCGGATGGCCACATCAGAGGAAAGTCTGAGCACAACTCTTACGTCTTCTAGCTCACAGCTAGAAGGCTCAGGTTTCTTGGGCTCAAGAGGATCAGCCCAGGTCCAGCCCGTCCTGGTAGTCACGGCAGGAGACACTGTGCTGGGGTCACACAGACCAGGGCCTTCACCCTGTGCTTCACTCTTGCCTCGCGTGCTGCCCATCCAACGATTACTTCCTACTCCGTTGAGTCCCCCGAATATTCTGCAGGGAAATATAGCTGGTCGTGATCCTTTCCCCCTCCCCATTGGTCAACTCCATATGGTTAACTTTCAGTCCTTTTGGCTGGAGATATTTACATATCTGTGGCTCTTGGCACAGATGGGCTCCTTTCTCTGTTATGGTTGGCCCCTCACTCCACATGTCACCCTTCTGAGGATTGGACCAGGAACTCTCATTCTGTTGGAACGAGCACACGGTTATGGCAGGGGCCGAGGCTGACTCATCAAATGACTTTAATGACGGTTACTGTCTACTGTGGGCAGGCTGACTCATGGGGACACCGATAAACACAAGATTGCTCTGTTCCCTTCCCCAAACGTGGGCCTTCCCAATGCCACTCAAGAAGTGTTAGGTAACAGGTTAGGGGTGAGAGTGCAGATGAATCAGGGACAATCCCTCCCGTCTCCTGCACCAAGAAAACAGACACGCACACCCGCCAGCACTATGTTCCCATGCGGGGGTGTGGCGCTACGACAACCTCAGGACTAGTCAACTGTGGACGGTAGAGGTGGTGAGTTGGCCCGTGTCATCCGTCCTGTTCTCCTAGGTTGGAAAAGCGAGAACCACCGTTCCCAGTCTACCGCTCAGCTGAGGTCCAGGCCTTAGGTCTCATGAATCTGATGCACTCCTGGGAAACTCAGGGGCCAAGAACAGAGTGGTACTGACTTCTGCCCTTTATGTTGGCAAAGCCAGTTGCGGACGTGTAAAGTGCTGTTTCTGCATTTTCGGAGATCCCAGCGCAGGGCCCCAGGGAATCTTTCCTTTCCTTTCCTTCCCTTCCCTTCCCTTCCCTTCCCTTCCCTTCCCTTCCCTTCCCCTCCTTTCCCCTCCCTTCCCCTCCCTTCTGCTCTCTTTTCTTTTCTATTCTTTTCTTTTCTATTCTTTTCTTTCCTTTTCTTTTCTGTGCAGCCCCTGAAGCCAGCAGTGGCTTCCTGATCTCCACTTTCCTGATTAAGAAAGAAACAGCAACACTCATGCTGAAGATAGTTCTGCTGTGGGTTCTAGAGATGATTCCTGGGGTTCCGGCCCAAGCCCCCCTCCCGCAGTATCAGGACCCTGCCTGTGCTCCCTGGAGACAGTGTAGATGGACGTGCCCAGCTCGTAATGGTTTCCCAGGCAGCTGGTCTATGAATGAACACTAGTAAGTGAACGTGACTCAATTCAGCATGTTTCTGGAAACTCCTGATGCCGACAGGCTGCTTCGCCGGTTCTGCGATCGAGTTTATCATGCATTTGTTGCGTGACTTTGGCCTCTGTTTCTACCATTTGTAAAATGGTAGCAATGCTTTCACCCACCTCGTAAGATTTGCGTGAAGAATAAATGAAATGACGGGTGTGAAGGAAGAAGTCAGTAAATCTACCACGGAAGTGGGACTCATTTTGGGCTAGGTGCCAGATCACAAAGATAAACACCACGCACTCGGGTTCTGCCCTGGTCTAGAGGGGGGAGGGTCTGGGGGACAGAGTGGTGGACTTGGAGACAATTTGCTGAAAACCAGTTGGCCAACAGCCAGCTTGCTGAGAGCTAATTTCCCAACGGCCCAATCGCCTAATGCCTGATGGCTGATCCACCAAAGTTTCTACGTTTACTAAACACTTATTTTAAAAATAGTCTTCTTGGGTCTAGTCAGTTAATGTATTTCTCCTAGACACATCGACTTGTCAAAAGTTCTGGGTTTTAGGGTGGTTTTGACTTCATGAATATTTTTTCCATTAGTGTTCACGTTCGTGGAAAACCATGTCAGTAAAGTTATTTCTTGAATATGTTAATAATCATGAGGATTTTATATTACAAACATAGTGAATATATTCTAAAACACAACCATTCAATATTTTTACTTATTACAGTAAAGGAGAATACGATCCTAAGAATAAAATATTTATTTCATTGAATGTATTCAAGACAACTATCCCTTAGAGGAAGGTTTCAGCCAATGAGTAATTTTGGCAAATTCAACCCATCGGCCACGTGGCAAATTAATAATTTGGCAAATTGATCCTTCGGTGAATTGGCTTTGAACAAATTGGTCATTTGGCATATTGGACATTTGGCGAGTTGGCGATCACTTCTTTCAGACTCGATCGGTGAGTGTGTCTGTGCACCTGTCATTCAGTTCAGGCACAGACAGCCAAGCAGTAGTTGTATTGCCTTCCTGCGTCCCCACCACAAATCCACACGGAATTACACAGAACCGACAGCTGAAGGAGACACTTGGCCAACAAAAATGAAAGCGCGGCGAAGAAATGAAAAGTGACGACATCGGAAGCGAAATTCAAATCAACGGAAAGGGATTTCGGAAAGAAAGGGTGACCGCGGCAACACCGATGCTGTCGCCCTTGGAGGGACTCTAGATGTACAGCCAGATGCACGGAAATGAGGAGAGCGGTTGTGACGACGCGGACACGTCCCGGAGGAAATGAGGCTGGCTGAAGAGACTTCACGCTGAAGAGACTCTCAGAGATAGTTCCTGCTATTAGGAGTACGAAGGGTAAGGGGCGCCTGGGTGGCTCAGTTGGTTAAGCAGCTGACTTCGGCTCAGGTCACGATCTCGGGGTCCGTGGGTTCGAGCCCCGCGTCGGGCTCTGTGCTGACAGCTCAGAGCCTGGAGCCTGCTTCGGATTCTGTGTCTCCCTCTCTCTCTGCCCCTCCCCCGTTCATGCTCTGTCTCTCTCTGTCTCAAAAATAAATAAACGTTAAAAAAAATTAAAAAAAAAAAAAAGAAGTACGAAGGGTAAGACAGTAGAAGCAGATCCGAATTTAGAAAGGAGTGTGACGATTTTCCAAGGCCCAGAAAAGACACTCCGTCGGAAGTTACGTAAGAAGTGTTTACAAACAGAAAGACACTTCGATTCTTAATGCGTCTGGGGTTATAAGTTACAGCGTGCTAAAGAAATACAAGTTTGGCCGTGGTTTATTTCCCCACGCATTCGTAACGGACGGGAAGAGGGGAATTCATCTTTTAACATAAATGCGAGGCGCAGCACAATCCTATTGTCCCCATGCGTGACTGAGATCGCTGTGCACGGCTTGGGCTTGCGTGGCCACTTTCGCCAGCCTGCGCTGCCATGCAAAGGAGGCTGCCTGCACTTAAGATTGGGCAGAAGGGAAATAAAAAATAGTTCGCATTATAAAGTCTGACTTCTGGGAAATTGCAGAGCAGTGAAATGTACACTATTCCTCTCCTCTCTCTGGCAGCTAATTCAAATGAAACAGGTGGTGAGGAACAGAGTATTGTACTGGGGGAAGATGAGAGAGAATCTTGATGGCATCTGGAAGAATGTTATCTGATGCTAATGCTGATTTTCTCCGGAGCCTCATGATTGCCCGTTGGCGGAGCGGAGCAGTGCTCTTAACACTGTCAAGAACAATTTTCTCCTTGAGTGATCTTTTCCAAAAGGGTTCTCACTGATGAGTTATTTTTCATTATTATTAGAATTTAAGTACCACACTTAACTCAGACTTCTGCATTCTGAGATGTAACCTTTAGCTGTCATTGTAAAAAAGATAAACAGAAGCGAAGCTCTCATACACCTGATCAGATGAAAGGAAACCAACAATGAGAAATATGTCCGCAAAGACAGTCATACGAATATTTTTGTGCCTGCTGCACAAACCACTGAGCTGGGTCCACAACAAGATGCACTAAAAATTTCGGTATTAATTTTATGACCATATCTCTATTAACTACATGGCATTATTTCTATTAACCACGTGAAATATGTTGGTAAACGATAACATTGAATTTGTAGCTTTCAGGGACTTTTCGTTCTGAGCCATCCCCGGGCTAGGGCACCATGCGGTCGGTAACAAGTCTCCCAAACTCAGTGTGGCTTTCACTCAAGGGGGATAGCGAAATCTCTAAAGGGGGTCACGGTTTGAACCCTCGTCCAGGTGAATCTGACCCTCCAAAAGATCCGCCCCTCCCCCATTATTGCCGGGAATCACCTTGAGCTCTTCTAGTTTTTTATCTGAAGTGCCTCTGCCCTGAGCCTTCTACTGGTTCAAATACAACAAAGTACACGAATGTGCTGGTAGCTGGCGGTCGGAGATGCGTCTTGTGTGACCCCCGTCTTTCCGCCGAGATATCTACCTGTCCGAAACCTTCCATGAGGATTTCTAAGTTTGGGGTTAAATCATTTATCAACCACGTTCCATGTGAAATACGAAATCTTCAGAAGGTTCCATTAATACTCAAAGTAGATTTAATTTTGATATTATATCAAAATTCCCCAAAGAAATGGAACGGATAAAAGGTCGGTTTTAGTGCTGGAGACGGAAGTAATGAGCTTCAGGGAAAATCTCCGTGGGCCGACTTCATTCCTGTACAGCCTGTTTTGCTCTCCGAGCACACGCAAATGCTTCAGCTGAATTAAGCGCCTTAAATCTTGGCTCTGAGAAATATAATAAATACTACTACTTACCGCTTGTGGGGACGGATTAAAGAAGCAGAGGTGGTATAACGACCGGGCCTCAACCTCTCCTGTGTCTGATCCTAGGTGGATATCTAACATCTGGCCTTCATTCTGTCGCCCGGGGCGGGGGGGGGTGGGGGTGGGGGTGGTTGGGGGGGCGGGTGCTGGGGCTCCGGGACTGGTGCGAAATTACTCTGGCCGTTTTTGCCCTGAGTAATAAATGGCCTGCTCTCCGAACCAGAAAGCCCCGTGCCTCCTATCAGATCAAGTGGGATCAGGCCTCAGACTTTCCAGAGGTTCTGACTTAACATTTCATACTGGATGGAGCTGTTATGGGTATTAAAATAGATCATATAAGCATGGGGAGAGGGCTAAAAGGTCATTTCTTTGACCTTCCTTGCTACATACAGTCTGAGTTTTTGTGTCCCCGTCCCCCAAATTCCTATGTTGAAATCCTACCCGCCCCTGTGTGAGGGTATTGGGGGGCAGCTTTGGGAGGTGCTTAGGTGATCAGGGTGAGGCCCTCATAATGGGACCCATGTTCTTAGGAAAGATCCCAGACCGCTCCCTCGCCCTTCCCAGCACACGAGGACACAGTGAGAGGGGGCGTCTACAGCCCAGCAGCGGAGTCACTGTCCCCGGCACCCCGATGTTGGACTTCCAGCCCCCAGAACCGGGAGGAATGAGGTCGGTTGCCGAGGCGCCCCTGGTGGGTGGCATTTTGCTGTAGCGTCCGCAGGGACTAGGACATCCCCCGGCGAGATCCCTGAGTCCCTGGCAGGTGCCAGGCGTTTTCTGCGCCTGCCCTCGTCCAATTGTCAGAGCAAGGCTGTGAGGCCAGCAAACCCACTAGCCAGCCTTTTTTCTAGAGGGGGACACTAAGGTTCAGAGAGTTGAAGGAACTCATTCAGTCATCAGGCAAAACAGGAATTTAGCGCAGGGTGCCTGATTTTCCTGCTGGTCACATGCGACCTTACAAACGGCACCAGACTAGCTATCCGATGCCACCTCATTTAGTAATTTATTTCCTGTTTGTTCACATGGGCATTTCCTTACCTAGAATCTAATCTATGAAGTTAATGGGGGTGTAAATCCCTCAGAATCACCATCTGCCGCCTCCCCACTGCAGGGTGACATTAACATGCTAATGGCTAATTCCAACCGGAGTCTGTTAAAAATCCCCCGGGGCCTTCGCAAAGCTACCAACACTCACGACCTGACTATGTGCCCTTGGAAAATCACTTGCTCCAACAAAGTGTTGTAATAAGCCCCCTGCATTTGAGGGTTAGGAAAACACGGTTTAAATGGCCTGGGTGAAAGCAGAGAGGGGAGGACGGTGGGTGGGGGGGTGGGGGGGTAGAAAGAGAGAGAGACAGTGAAGAAGAAAAAGAAAGACACAGAAAGAGAAAGAAGAGAGTCCAGGAAGGGACAGGAAAGGAAAAAGAAAGAAAGAAAGAGAGAAAGAAAGAAAGAAAGAAAGAAAGAAAGAGAAAGAAAGAAAGAAAGAAGAAAAGAAGCTAGAAAGGAAGGAAAGAGGGAGGCAGGGAGGGAGCTGACAGGACAGTACATCAGCAGAGCCAGGGAAAGTTTGTATTGATTGAAGATTTGAGGAAATGGACCAGGGGACAGCAAATTAGGAAATGCATAATGCATAGAGCATGTACTTTCTGGAACAGTCCTGGATCAAAGATCCTACACAAGGGCCTGGAATCCATAAGTTTACTTTTAGTGCCAGAAAATGTTTCAGAGAAGCCTGCAGACAAGCCTGCGAAATTTTCTTTTAGGCTCACACGTACCCCCAAAGAAATCAGCAAGGTGTGATCCGTAGCACCGGGCAGGATTTCTTCTAGCCAGACGATGATTCTTTGGCCAAATAACACCCGGTACGAAGAGGAAATGGGAGGGAGAGTCCCTGCTATAGGGAAAGAAAAGTGGGTAGAAATTCTGGAAAAATACCCCAAGCAGAGGAAAACAGTGAGTGCCTGGGAATGACAGGGAACTGATGGTTTTTAATATTTGAGATTCAAAAAAAAAAAAAAAATTATCCTGAGAAAGAATGGTTTTGTTTGTTTGTTTGTTTGTTTGTTTCGCATTTCCACGTTGCGTTGCCTCAGGGACCCGGAGCAGTAGGGGGTGCTGATCCCAATCATCTCTGTGTCTGTTATAAATTGTGAGTAGATCTGCTCTGTTAAACAGCTCATCTGAATTGCGCACGAGAGATTTTGCAGATGAGGATAAGCATCTAAAAGTCTGGGTCGCATTTACATGGAGCTCTGATTCAAGACACCTTTATTTGGTAGAAATAATGACAGAGAGCAGTGCTGTGGTGGCGTTTGCTCGATATCTCCCCGGCACATCGCCTCAGCTTCCAAACCATCCAGGTGTGAGTGGGTGAGACACTTCCTGCCGTTGTCCAGAAGGAGAGGCGCGAGGCGTGGCACTTTGTTTCTAGGGCTTTCCGTGAGACGTGCTGAGTCATACATTTCTGCAGTGTATGAGTTTCTTCCTGCTGCTGTGACAAATATCTTAGCGGCTCGATACAACACAGATTTATTATCTTACCGTGCTGGAGGTCAGAAGTCTAAAACAGGCCCACAAAGGTGCATTCCTTCTGGAGGCTGTGTGGGAGAATTTCTTTCTTTACTTTTCCCGGCTTCTAGAGGTGGCCCACGTTCCTTGGCTCATGGCTCCTTCCTCCTCCTTCAAACCCAGCACTGTGGCCTCTTCTTTCCTCTGTGAAGTCTGCTTCTATCCTTGCACCCCCCACCCCTATCCCCCAACAAGGACCCTTGTGATTATACTGGGCCCATTTGAATAATCCAGGATGAATCTCCCTGTGTTAAGAGTCAAGATCCTTAACTTCTTCATCGCATCTGCAAAATCCCTTTTGCCGTGTAGGGTAAGATAGCCAGGGGTTCAGAGGGTTAGGGTGTGGGCACCTTTGGGGTCATTGTTCAGCCCACCACGCGCAATCTGGACATAAGAACAGCATATTAAAGTACAAGGTATATGGACATATTTGCCAATTAAAACCATATATATGTATTAATGTTCCATCTATTGGGTGCAAAAATCTGTATCTTCTTTAGCACTTAAAAAAATTTTTTTTTATGTTTGTTTTCGTTAGAGACAGAGCACACGTGGGGGAGGGGCAGAGAGAGAAGGAGACACAGATTCCGAAGCAGGTTCCAGGCTCCGAGCCGTCAGCACAGAGCCCGACACGGGGCTCGAACTCACAAACCGCCAGATCGTGACCTGAGCCGAAGCCACACGCCTAACTGACTGAGCCACTCAGGCGCCCTTTGTCTTTAGCACTTATTATAGCTGTTATAATGTCATGTGGGCCTTGGTTCTCCAGCTGCAAGGCAAGTAACATGTAGTTCGGAAAACAGGGTTGTCGTATACCATGTTTTCCCAATTTCTTGACCTGCAGTTTTTAGCTAAGAAATCCTTCTCAGTTCGTGTGTCTAGAAGGGAGAATGGGAGCAGCATCCTTGGTTCTCCATATTGACCTGCACACATCTAAGCATCGACATTCAGATATTCAAATACTGACATGCAGAACTTGGGGCTAGATATTGACATACATCTATTTTTTAAAAATGTTTCTTTATTTTTCAGGGGGGGAGGGGCAGAGAGAGAGGGACAGAAGATCTGAAGCGGTCTCCGCGCCAACAGCAACGAGCCCGATGTGGAGATGGAACTCACAAACCATGAGTTCGTGATCTGAGCCTAACCAACTGAGCCACCCAGGCGCCCTGATATTGACATGCATCTAGATATTGACATGCAGAACTTTCAATAACAACAATAAAAACACAACAGCTATCCATAATTGGTCACCCGTTTTGCCTGGAACCGGATTGGGTGTTTTCCACACATATCTCATTTATTGCTTACCAGAACTTTCTGAAGTCTGTATTACTACATTGATTTTACATATGGGTAATTAAGGGTCAGAAAGAGTAAGTAACTTGCTCAAGGTGAAAAAAACTAGTTAGTTGCGATCTTGAGAGAGGCAATGAATGTGAGGAACTCTCCATTCCCAACACACACACACACACACACACACACACACACACACACAGATTCCTGAGTTCTTACATTTGGCTGACATGTTTGTAGATATTTGGGAAATTCGAGTTTCCTGTTTTAGAGGCATGTGTAAGATCAGATGGGAACGAGAGTTAAGTAGTTGAATTTTGAAAATATGACGCATCTGAACATTAGGTACCTGAAACATAGTTGATCTTCGTTAGTCTCTCCTTTATTTCAGTTTTATCTCGTTTTATTTCATTTTTGAGTTGGCTCAGTTCTTGTAGCTGAAATGGCTTCATGGTCATTCCTGTTGTGTACATTTGTTACTAAATTTATTTCCTCAGTTATCCTTCACAGATGGTGAAGGCAAAGATTGCCTTTTCCTTTTCAACCTACTGAGAAAAGCGCTCTCTCGGGACACCATGCCACTGGCCCATAGTAAGCATATTGATTTGAAAGAAATAGCTCGAAGGTCACAGCCATTGGGTGACAGTGAACAGTGATGAGTGGGGGCTCTGCTGGTGAGCATCGGGACCGGGTTTGTGGTCTTCAGTCTTATTCAACTCAAATCCCAGGGATCATCAATAACAGTGATGAGGATAAAATGGCCTCAGAACATAGAGAAGACAGAGGGGTAGGGCCTGTTGGATGAGTGGTTTCAAAGCCCCAGGAAAATGAACTGATAATCCCCAGGGGAGTGCCCCCATGGAGAGCAATTCTGAGAGAAATTGTGGGCTTCCGGCTTCCAGCTTCCGTTCAGACAGGCTGCCCGGGGAGGAGGGGAAGAGGCTCAAGATGGAGGGAAGAGAGGTCAAGTAGGGGTGCTGGTTCATAGGCAAATGCTCTTAGGTGTTGGCTCAGCATTCCAAGGTCATCATAAACAGGTCTGCATGTCTGTTCATCAGCGTCCTCCCGTCTGCATGGTGCTTCAAGTACATCATTGTTTGACTTTCTGTGTATTTGCTCATTATCTCTAATTTCATTTAAAATACAATGAAGTGGGGACTAAGAGGGTCCACACATCATCTATTTGCTTCCAGACACCAGTCATGCCAAGTCGTCATGAGAACTGAGGCGATGCGATCTGGGTCCTACTTGCTTTTCTCTGGAGATGAGGCCAAGGTCTTGTAATGAATCTTCAAATACCAACTTAGATTCCTGTTCACCTTGTGCAAAAGCACACTGAAAAAATGTCCTCCTAGGTCCTTCCCTGATATTCTCTTACTTGCCGTGGAAAAGGCTCCCATAAATGCAACAAGTCCTCATTGCTTTGACGAATCTTGACATAGACTAGCTCTGGATACAGTGGTGTTACAGGTAAAAATCCAAGACTGGCCAGATTCTCCCTGGCTCTTCTCCCAATGCCGACGGGAGTGACAGTAGGTATTTCTCGTGGGTATTTTATTCTTTCAGAAATGAACATTTTTAGAACATCTGTTGTAAGGCAAACACTACGCTCATTTTATATGGTCTCATATATGCTATTTTATTTAATTCTGCCTCTCAAAAAGTCCTTATTATACCTAATACTCAGAAAAAACAACCGAAGTCCAGTGTGTTTTAATGAACCTTGAAATGTCTACCATGAAATCACTTGTTCTTTTCCCCACACCTCTCTAGATACACTTTGACAAGGAAAATTTTCCTTGACAAAGAGCGTTGTTACTTTTTGGTTCTGCTTTATAAAAATTGTGGTGAAAATTTACCAACCGTTGTACGTTGTTCCTCGGTTAGTTTCTTCCCACTCAAGCAAACGTGCTAGAAAAGAACGAAACCATTTGAAATTTACCATACTTAGGTTCTGTCCTTTCTTTAGATACAATATAATATTTACCCAATAGTGTGAAGGGAAGTCTCGATGGACCCAGACACTAAACACTCCCTGGAAAACTCGATGAGGCCATAAGGCTTTCACTGCTTCATCGTAGTGGTGCGGAAGCAGCCCCAGGACATTTACACAGCCCAAGGACAGCAGTTCACAGTCGTCCCATGAAAGCACTCAGACTAACTTTCAAACTAGACAAACAAGGTTTCTGTTTGGGGTTTTGGGTTTTTTTTTTTTTTTATCCAAAAGTCTTTTTGACTCAACTGGGAAGGAGACAACTATCATTGTGATACCCTCATGAAACCCCCTGAATCCTAAAGCAGTAAGTTGCACAATAGGATATCAAAATTATGGTCCCAATCTGAAACCAGAAAGAAGTCACTTTTAATCTAGCTGGGTTTCTAAAAAAAAAAAAAAATGAGTAATTCGTTCTCCTTTGAGCCAATATGTCTTTAAAAATAGTTTTTTCCTATTTTCCCTTAAGGAGAAAAAAATCATATGTATTACCTCACAAGAGACCTATATTCTTCTTGTTTTCATAAGTAATAGCTCTACAGGAAGCATAATCTGCCGTTGTTAGTAGCGGTGCCAGATAATTTGACTTGAGACTGTGAGTGAAACATTGTTTAGATGGCAGCATAGCTTGTTAAACCTCAGAAGAGGTCTTCTAGTTTATTCCAGAAGGCCCGAACACCGCATTTAGCATGGTGCCTTACATGTATGGCCCACTCGATAAATGAATGGAGACACCAGTAAATTGTGGGTTCAGACAGAGAAAAAGTAACAAAAAGATACACCAGAAAGACTTACATTATGATTGCAATCCCAACGTATAATTTCAAGCACACTGACTGTATCACAAGATCTAACTCATCTGTGGCGTCGAGTGGGTTGCTATTTATAATGGTCTCTGTTTCCTTGAAAAACAAAGCAACGCAAATCGAATCAAAACAAATCCACCCATAGCAGGCTTTTGCAATCACAAATATTTTCCAGTAATAATCACGGAGTGTTAACGCGGTGAATTAGAAGTGTAATATTCAAAATGGTTTACCTCTCTCTCTTTCCTTCCCCTTTCCCGCTACCCCCGTGCCATCCTTCGCAAGATAAAAAAAAGTATAAAAGCGTGTTTCAAGCATGTTTCAGTATGTGTCGAATCTAGGGATAAAGCAAGGGCCCATGAATCCCTCCAGTATGTGGTTCCAACATGAAACAATAATCAAACCCCCGCTCCTCTTGAAAAAAAAAAATAGACTTAAATTTTTTAGAGCAGTTTCAGACTCACAGCAAAATTGGGTGGAAAGTACAGAGATTTCCCATATCTCCCTGCTTCCACACATGCACAGCCTCCCCTGTTATCAACACCCCCCCCCAACAGAGTGGTACATTTGTTACAATTGATGAATCTACATTGACACATCATTATCACCCAAAGTCCGTAGTTTACATTAAGGTTCACGCTTGGTGTTGTACATGCTATGATTTTGACAAATATATAATGACATGTATCCACCTTTATAATAACATACAGACTAGTTTCACGGCCCTAAAGATCTCCTGTGCTCCAACTATTACCCACCCCTCTCCCACTAGCCCCCAGAAACCACTGATCTTTTTACTGTCTCCATAGTTTTGCCTTTTCAAGAATGTCTTATAGTTGGAGCAAATCCTCCTTTACAGTAGATCAAGGCTGTCAGTAATAAATACAATTGTTTTATGAGTACACATAAAACCCCAAATCGTTTATACTTCTCTGCTTGCTAAAAGTTACAATCATATTGGATGGGTTAACACCTTTTTGGGGGGACGGGTGTTAGGTGTTAAACCCTTATTTCTGCTTCCCAAATTGAGACCAGATTGGTTTAGAAATGAATGTCTAGTTTTGGAAAGTAAGATTTTTTAATAAGGGAAAAACCAATTAATGTTATTAATTAAAAGGTTGAAGGAGAGATATTATATAATCAGGTCAACAGATGCATAAAAGCCTTTTTCGTAAAGTTCAATATTCATAGTAAAAAATATTGGTAAACAAAGAGTAGAACAAAATTTCTGTAATGTTCTGTGAAGAATATTTATAAAGAGCTGATGATAAGGACAGGTTAAATGTATTCCTTTTAAAATCATGTGTAAGAAAATTTCTTGCTAATAGAGAAGTTCTATTCATTATTGTATTAGGGATACTGGCCAGCAAAATTATCATAGGAATTGGAAGGGAAGAAAAAAGAACTCTCACCACTAACAAACAGAAAAGAAGATATTACAACAGCATCAAAAAATTGAAGTATTTAACAATAATTTCCACCGAGTTGACTGGAAATAATGACACAGATTTATTGAATGTCATTAAAGATTCCTAAAAATGGGGGCGCCTGGGGGGCTCAGTCGGCCGAGCGTCCGACTTCAGCTCAGGTCATGATCTCACAGTTCGTGGGTTCGAGCCCCGCGTCGGGCTCTGTGCTGACGGCTCGGAGCCTGGAGCCTGCTCTGGACTCTGTCTCCCTCTCTCTCTCTGCCCCTCCCCTGCTTGCACTCTCCCTCTCTCTTTCTCAAAAATAAATAAACATTAAAAATTACTAAAAGTGGAGAGTCATGCCATATTCACAGAAATGAACCCACGTACGAGTCATCTCTTGCGGGAGAACGGATTACCCCGCACTTCGTGGGGCCAAACAACACTTTCATCTCACCGCTCGCGTAGGTCAGGTCTTCAGGAGCGGCGCAGCCGGGTGGTTCTGGCTTGAGGGCTTCGTGAGGCTGCAATCAAGCAGTCCCGCGATCTGGGAGCTTGACCGGAGCTGGAGGAGCCACGTCCAAGCTCGCTTACATGGCTCTTGGCTGGAGGCCTCAGTTCCTCACCACCTGGGTCTTTCCATATGGCAACGTGACAGCTGGCCTCCCCCGGAGTGAGCGATCTAAAGGACAGGGTCTCTGAAGTCACACACTGTCACTTCTGCTTTTTTCTATTTATTGGAGACAAGTCACTAGGCCAAGCCCACACTCAAGAGGAGGAGAATTCATCCCTATCTTTTGGAGGGAATGCCAAAGAGTTTTCGGACATATTTTCGACCACAGTGCTCAAAATAAATAAACACTAAAAAATATTTAGCAAAACCAAATAACATTTATGCAAACATAGGTGATTAAAACCTATCAGCAAGAAATGACACAAAATTCAGGATAAGATTTACCTTTAGATCGGTGGTTCTCAAACCGGGAAGACCGGGAGGCATTTTTAGTTTTCATGTCTGGGGAGGTGCTATTGGCATTCTAGTGGGTAGAAGCCAGAGATGCTGGTGAACATTCTACAATGCACAGGACAGCCTCCTACAGGAAAGGATGACCCGGTCCTAAATATCAGTAGTGGTAAGGCTGAGAAACTTCAGGAAAAGGAGTGGGTTTGGGATGGGGCACGTAGGGGACAAAACCATAGTAATGTTCATTTTCTGGAATTCTTTCGGTGATGCAAACACAGGAATATATTTTATAATGGTTTAAGAAACATGCATACCAGAAATATTCTTTTGAGTTTTGTCAGTAATTAATAAATACAATAAAAAAAGGGCAAGTTGTTGAATCAACAGAACTCCGGACTCACTGGATGTAGATGCATGGGGTGAACTTCCTGTTCTGAACCATTGGATAGACAGGGAATACCGCCCGGTGCTAGATTTTTTTTCTTTTTCCTCAGATAAAAGCCGGCCCAGAACACCTCCCTAGACTCTTGGCGTTGTCTCGAGAAGGAAAACAGGCCTTCAACATTAATTGTATTTTGAAGATGGCCTTAAATACAGACTGCATTTGCGAATCCTGACAAATCATCTTCACTTGGTGATTTGTAAGTCACTGTTCCAATCCTGTTGGCCATAAGCAATCGGTCCCCTTCCTCGCAGGGTCAGAAGAGTAAATCCAGCGGTGAGGCAGGGAGACCTTCGAGCAAGGGGAACCATCAGGCGGCCAGAGGCCTCCAAGATGTCACGGCAAAGCACCCCCCACCCCCGTGAGCTGGCTCGGGCGCCCTCCCAGAGCTCACTGGCAGCCGACACCGGGCACCGGGCGGGGAAAAGCAATTCTCCGCGAGCCCAAAGCACAGACCAGTCAGATTCTCCAGGGGGTGGGCCCAGGGCATCTCTAGCCTCGTTCTGAACTCCCACATAAGTTCGTGGTTACCCTGGGCTGTAAATGAATGAAAATCAAGTCTTCCGTGATTAAAAACAAATGCTCTACTTGGGGCCACAGTTGCAGAGAGCTGAAGCCTGCTGTGTGTATCTTATACCGGAATGAACTGGAGGAGACAGACTAAGAGATGGAATTTAAGGAAACATGTGATCTTTTTTACTTTTAGATTATGCTCTGATTTTCCCCTTAACCGTGTAGTTGAATTTTCACACATGATAACAATATTTTTCCTTGCAGCAGATGGGGCCTTTTATGAAGGGGGGTTTGCACCTTATTTTGTCTTTCCTATGTCTAAAAATTATACATAAAAACCCCAAATGTGAGCAATTCACCTAAACTCTGCCAACCCTTTGTGTTTTTAAACAGCCAACCGGGAGGCAGTGGGACTATTCAAGTCTTAAAAGTGTGTAATGACCCCCATTACGGAAATTTGAAATGCTGTCCAATCTTAGAGAACCCTCTTTTTTTTTTTTTTTTTTTTTTAATGGCCCAACGCTTGCTTTGGGCACAGAAGGATGACAAAAGATATGGAGCTTGCCCAGTATTACTCCCATTCTAGACCTCTGCCATTTGAAGCAGATTATAAAATGGGACCTTTAACTGAGCAAATTCTTCTGGTAAAGGCACCAACTGTGGCCTTCCTCTTACAGGATTCTGCTCCAGGATTTCAGCAGAGCTCTGGAAAGCCAAATATATAAAAAATTTATAAATCTTTTATAAATATATAAAAGATTTAAATGAGGGAACGAGTTCTTTCGGAGGCAGCCATGATGCTTGGGAAAATTCTCGGGTCATAGAATGATGGAGATTCAAGAGGTCTCCAGCCTGGATTTGAAGGACAGGAGTATGATGGGACAAGAGACCAGTGTTTCGCGAATTCTGTCTCACCAGCCTTCTCCCTGGGGGATCCCGCTCCTTTCTCCTCCTCTCCCCACCCAGTGTCCTATTTTGTGAGATGAGACTTTCAGACCCAGAATCTCTGGGATCCCTTCCATTTCTAGCACTCGAAGATTCTAGCAGCTGATGACGTTCCATCTGCCAGAAGATTCTTTCTCCCACTTCTCTTGGGTTTCAAGGTCCACGCGAAACCGTGAAAACCGTATCTACAAAGCTCACTGCCTCTAAATGGTGCCGGGTCGGCCCAGTCCGCGGGAAACGGCCAGGACGAGCCGGGGCACACATCGGCTGGGGCGAGAAGTGGCAGGGCCCACACAGGAGAGGAGGGACGGCGGGTCGTTCCTTTGTGTTTAAGGACCGGTCGGCGCACACGGGGGGATGGTGGATGGACAGGAAAGACCAGAGCGAGCGTGCCCTCTGGGCTGGGCGCGGGGCAGTGCACCTGCTCCTCGCGTGTTTCCGCTTCGTGTCAAGCAGGCACGGCTGAACTTCACCGTGGCTCATGCTGGGGTTCAGGGCAGGCTGCCCCGCAAATACGCCACTTTGGCACATTGATTGTTTCGAATTCAAGTCGCATAAGAAGCAGCCCGTGCAAGGACACTCTGGCCTGCCGTGTGCCCTGGGAGCAGGACATAAATCCCCCGTGAAGGCGCCCGTCCCGAACCCGGAGGAAGGGAGACGTCCTTCCTGCCGGAGATGGGGGTCCAAGGCCAGAGGGCTGTGGAAGCAAACCTGTTACTTCTCACTAATTTGCTACCCCAAGCCCGGACTTTCATCAATTCTTCACAGATTTGCGGCTTCTTTGTCTACAAGGTATAAAAGCTGCTTGCTGTGGTCACTTCTTGGTCTCCTATTTCTATGAACTCCTGTATGTATGAATTAAATTTGTTTTTCCTGGGTGGCTCAAGCGGTTAAGCATCCGACTTAGGCTCAGGTCATGATCTCGCGGTTCGCTGGTTCGAGCCCCGTGTCGGGTTCTGTGCTGACAGCTCGGAGCCCGGAGCCTGCTTCAGATTCTGTGTCTCCCTCTCTCTCTAACCCTCCCCCGCTCACACTCTGTCTCTCTCTCTCTCTCAAAAATAAATAAATAAATAAATAAACAAATAAATTTGTTTATTTATTTTTTAAATATTATTTAAAATTTAAATATTTAAAATATTTAATAATTTTAATAAAAAAATTAAATAAAATTTAAATAATTTTATTTAAAAATTAAAAATTAAAATTAAAAAATTAAAAAAAAATAAAATTAAATAAAAATTTAATAAAAAATATTCAAAAATTTAAAATATTTTAAAAAAATAAACAAATAAAAAAATAAATAAATAAACATTAAAACAATTAAAAAATATTTTTTTTAAATTTTGATTTAAGTGTTAGAGCAGCCAAAGAACCCAGAAGGGAAGAAAGGCAAACTTTCACCCAGAGTGTGAACACCAGGAGGTGGAGATCATGGGGGCCACCCTAGACTGTGTCTGCTACACCAGCCACTCCTAGGTTGGTTCTTGATAATTAATTAATTAGTTCATTTGACATGCACCCACTGGGTTATTTAGCATAGCTTGACCCTGTGCTGGGTACTGGAGCATGCAAAAAAAAAAAAAAAAAAAAAAAACCCAAACCAAAACAAAAAACCCTATAAAACAAAGCCATGGTCTCTGCCCTTGAGAGCACCCAGGTGAGAGGGGTGCTGGCTTCCTTCCGCTGTTCGGTTCTGTGCCTGGCTCTCTGTCCCGGCACAGGAGTTGGGGCTGAGCCTGTGTTCGGTGCTCCCCTCCACCCGGGGCTTCTGGGCCGTCTGGGGATGCCTTGGTCTCAGCGTGGTCTCCCAGTGACCTCCTAAGCTCATAGCTCCTCCTGTCTGCCGCCTGTGGCCGGGCTGCACCTGCTCAGCGCCGACTCCCGTCCCGGCAGCCAGAGACCCCTCCCCAGAGTCTGTCCAGCAGCTTTCTCATCACCCTTCTAGAACCTCTGCCGGGGTGGTGGTCACGGTGGGGCGCTGGGGACACCGCACGGGCCTTCGAGACTTCTCGAGACCAGTCCGCCCTTGTGAGTCAACCCTGTCCTGGGCTGGGGTCCCCACAGGTAGAGCCGGAGGTGAGGATCCCTCTGAAGGTGATTTTGCGGAAAAGCTCGTCATAGGGCAGAGGCGACAGGGTGGGATCCTGACAAGCCCCCTGGAGGGAGCCTTTCCACCCCAGAGGAGTTACCATCAGGGGAAGGCACCCAGGGCGCCCTCTGCCCCGCGAGTTATTGGAGAAGGGCTGCCCCGAGATGATGTGGGTTCTCCTGTGCTCTCCTCTCTCCTTTCTGCAGCCAGAGTGGCTTCTGGTGGCCTCAGAGCTGCTTTACCACAGAGACGTAGGTGCTACTCGTGAGTAAGAAGCTTGGGGCAGAAATCCCAGGGGATAAAAATCTCCCTAAAGTTCGGTGTTTGGTTCAATGGCCTTCTGTTTTCTGCCTGCACTCTGTTTTTCGGACCAATACTGCCGAAAAATTAATTGCCCAGTTTTGCTTGTCACTCCATGACTGTCTTTACATTTCCCCTAGGCGTGAGTTCCACCATATTCCTTAGACTAAGATTTTGCAGCCACAGCGCTATTGACATTTGGGGCCAGGTAATTCTTTGTGGTGGGGACTGTTCTGCGCATTTGTGATATGGTGATTTATAAGAAATCCATACATTTGGTCATTCAGGTGACCAAAATGTATTTCTCACACATATTCGGTCTCCGTCCACGGTTCCCGTGCACAGCTCCCCAAACCCTTCGAGTTTCCTGAGCCATAAGACAAAGGGAGCATCTTTTGTTATGATACTGGCTCTCTTGTCCTCAGTCCCTGAAGTCCCTTCAGAGCCACAGAGGTGTGACGAGGGTACTGCTATTCATAACAAGCTCCTTGCCACCACAACTGTGTTTATGTTGGTGAGGAGACTTCTGGAAGGCACCTAAGGATGAGGCTTGGTTGCCAGGGGAGCCAACCACGTGGTTAGACCATCGGAACTTTCAGTCCCACCCCTCGATTTCCGGCAGGGGAGGGGGCGGGGGGGCTCAGGTTTATTCCATCACCAATGGCCAATGGTTTGATCAGTCGCGTCGGTCATCTAGTGAGTAAATGGGTTTCCTGAGTTCTGTGAGCCATTCTAGCCAAGAAATGGAACCCAAGGAGGGGGTCATGGGAAATCTCCGATTTACAACCAGTTCGTCAGAAGTGTAACGACCTGGGTTTGTGATCGGCTTCGGAAGTGGAGGGCGGTCTCGTGCGACTGAGCCCCTGGCCTGCGGATCTGAGGCTGTCTCTGGGTAGATGGTGTCAGAACGGAGTCGAGTTCTCAGATACCCTACTGGTGTCCCAGAATTGCTTGTTGGTGTGGGGAACCCTTTGCGCACTGGAACTGGGCCCGGGAGCCCAAAAGAACGTTGTAAAATGTTTAGCTGCATCTCTGGCCTCTTTTCCCGCTAGATTCCAGGAGCACCTCCTCTCAGTGGTGACAAAATGTCTCCAGACGTTGCCAAATGCCCCCTGGGGCCAAGATGCCCCTGGTCGAGGACCACTGCTTCAAACTGGAAACCTAGCCAAAGCTGGGCTCCGTGTTTCTCTCATGGCTCTGTAAGTGATCAGGACAACTAACTTTCCCCATCTCTACTACTGAAGTGGAAACTTCCGCGGTGCCCCTTGTCTGTCTCACCCAGTGCCCATAACTGGTTCCAAAAAAGGTAAAAAAAAAAAAAAAAATAATAATAAAGGAAAGTGCTCCCTTTAAATACAATTTTAATCAGAATCATCTGTTCAGTCATGTCACACAACTGGATAGCTTTTAATGCCTGTTGGCGAGCAGCGGCTCGGGGCGAGCACTGCCCCGTTCAAGTCTCCACGAGTTACTAAAAAAGCAAGGACAGTCTACTTCCCAGGTAAAGGGATGGCAAATGGTGGGACCTGGAAGGGAGATGACTGGCCGCCTCTATGGATCTGTGGTTTCTGCCTCTTCCCACCGTGCACACCCCCCTACAAATAGAGGAAGAAGACCTGGAAACTTGGAGACGTTTCACCCTCATTGGCTGCACTTAAGACTGGCCACCCCAGTAAGACCAAAGTCGAGATCCGTGCTTTTATTTGGCCAAGTAGAGTAGAATGTGTATTATAATCTTCCAGATCTTCTATATTCTTTTGACAGTAGAGATGTGGTTTAAATCAGCATCTAAACTCTGCAGCTTTCTAAACCACAGAATTACTTAATGAGTTTCCTCCATAATTTCCACTTCCAATGACTGTGCTTCCTGTGACCAGAAGTGGATGAAATGATTACTTTCCTTTTTTTCTTCTTCTCTCCCTCCCTCCCCTTCTTCCTTCTTTGATATTCTTATGTTCTTATTTGACGAGTTTAATTTTGTTTTTCTGAACTGGATGTTTATGTTCCTGCCCACAGAATGCCAAGAACGCAGAGAGACTCAGCAAACCAGGACAACATGCAGATGCCCCTGTTTGATGAAGGTAGAGTGGTGGGGGTACAGTTTCTGCCCAAACTCATCCACCTCCCGAACGTATCCGGGAAGTGACGGGTTTTCACAGCGATAAAGCGTTCGCGAAAGGTAGTGGAGATTCGTTTAGGTAACTCTTCTGATATCTTTTTGTAATGCCTCCAAGGACTTCAAAATGACCATAAAAGAACACGAAGCCATGAAAGACACCAAATAATTTTGGGGCCTGGTGTAATCCTCCCAATTATATCACTAGCAAAGCGCACGCAGGCAGCATGGAGAGAGGGTCATGTTTGCCTTCGGTGGCCATCTGCCTGGGGGTCTCCACATCCGGGTCCTCAGAGCCCTTGTTCTTCTGTGTCCAGCTCCCTATAGGGGTGCAGATCTGGGTTTTCTCTCCCTGTGTTTCACATATTTCGCTTCCTCTTTTTATACATCGTTAGTAGTCACCTGTGAAGAAGACGGTTGGTCAGGGGACTTTATTTACATATTCTTTTATTTTATTTATTTATTTAATTTTTTTAAATGTTTATTCCTTTTTGAGAGAGAGATTGAGAGAGAGAGAGAGATTGCAAGTGGGGAAGGGGCAGAGAGAGACGGAGACACAGAATCCGAAGCGGGCTCCAGGCTCTCAACTGCCCGCACAGAGCCCGACACGGGGCTCGAACCCACAAACCACGAGATCGTGACTCGAGCTGAAGTCAGATGCTTAACCGACTGAGCCACCCAGGTGCCTCTCTTTTATTTTAAAATGAGGGAGAAAGAGATAGAGCATGAGTAGGGGAGAGGGGCTGAGGGAGAGAGAGAGACTCTCAAGCAGGCCCCATGGAGTCTGGCCTGGGGCTTGATCCCACGACCCTAAGATCATGACCTGAGCTGAAATCAAGAGTCAGACACTTAACCGACTGAGCCACCCAGGTGCCCCTACATATTTTCAAATCATTGCCAGTAGAGGCCTCCTCTGTCTCTACCCAGGGTATGGCGTTAGTTGAATTTTTCACTTTTTAAACATGTTGCTGTGGCTTGAAACAGCTTATATCCCCTCAGTTTCTTTTGCTAGAAAATAATCCTTTTTTAAGAATAGATGATGTTAAAAACGGTTTTAGAGTTTCTAAAAGAAACGAAGAGAAATGAGATTGGGAAAAGATGAGTTTCCAACGTGTTTAACATTGAACTACATGTTGGTGGATCATTTACTCATTCTTGCAGAGATCTTTGAAAACGTTTATTTGAAAAATTATTGGAAAAACTCTGTTGAGGTTCTGATGTAAGGCAGTCATCGCATCGGCACTGGGTTCAGAGACGAGTGCCACACTGTCCCTGTCTTCTAGTGCTTTATTATTAGGGGGGTCAGCTATAAATACCCATTAGCACCCTAGGGAGCTCGAGGGCAGGGACTGTCACATTAGAGCTCAAGCAGTGTCTGTTAAATATCATGAGAATGTCCTTAAAAATCAGGCTTGAGTGGGGGCGCCTGGGTGGCTCAGTCGGTTAAGCGTCAGACTCTTGGTTTCAGCTCAGGTCATGATGTCACGGTTCGTGGGTTCGGGTCCCCGCCTCAGGCTCTGTGCCGACAGCGTGGAGCCTGCTTGGGATTCTCTCTCTCTTTCCTTCTCTGCCTGCCCCTCCCCTCCCCGCTCTCTCTCTCTTTCTCTCTCTCAAAATAAATAAATAAACAAACATGAAAAAAACGTTTAAAATATCGGGCTTGAGTGGACAAATTGTCAAATATAAAGATACCACCGAAATAACAATCGAAAGTTTGGAAAACGGGCCCCAAGGAAGCACAAAGGAGGCAAAAAGACAGGAGGAAGAAGGGAGGATGTGGAAAAGTTAGACATTTACTTCCTTGAGGCAGAGAATTGGACCTGGTGGATGTTCTTTTGGAAAGTTCCGTTGGCATATCCACCGTCACGTCCCTCGTCGAAGGTTGAAGGATCCGAATCATGATCCTGACTATCTTCGCTAATCAAAAGAAAGGCCAGTTTTTCGTTTGGAATAAATTGACCTCAAATGTGCATTTCTTAGAACACCACGGTCTATACTACAGCCGCTGGATTCACAGTGCCTTGGCCAAGTAATGCGCTTGGGAAAATAATAAACCTTTACTTCCACACCACCTATCAGCCCGACTCGGCAGTGATCCCGACCCTAAATTAATCATCCCATCATAAAACTAAGTGTCGAGGTGTCCCCCCCCTCCGCCCCCTCCCGCTGCCTTGGTTGTATCTCCACGGTCTTTCATCGCTTGATGAAATTGCTAGATCGTTCGTGGCCAGCGTGTGGAAAGTCACAGTTCCTGCAGTTCTCGTTTCCAGAACATCGTCATCCCCACAACTTCGATAAAGCCCCACATTCGTGTTCTTTTTTAGCCCGTGCTCTTGGATACGCTCAAAACCCGGGCAGAGCAGTGCATTTAAAGACTCAAATCCCCAACTTTGCAAGCACACAGAACCCATTTCCTTAACAGAAAAGTTCAAGAAAAGTGAATCCCTTGTCCTTGCTATTATTATTATTTTTTTTCTTGGAGGCCGAACCTTTATAAATGGCTTGGCCGGATGCCCTTTCAATTAACAGCACGCTGAGCAAAGTCTCTTCTGTGGAAGAAAATTCCATCACCCTCAAATGTGACTTAGCGTTCCCATTTTTTCCTGAAGGACGCGTACTTGAATTTCCAAAGAGTGGGTTTTGGGGGTGCAGGGCGGGGTGCGATGGGATGACCTTTCCTCTTCGTGGATTGGGGCCAGGGCTCCGGACGGGCCTTCCTCACTTCGCTCGGGAGAGTCGGAGCCCGACACCGGCTCACACTTGGCGGTCCCCTGGGCTGAGGCCTCAGGTCGATGCTGCGTGGACGGTTGTCACTTCACGTTTCAGCTGCTTTGAGTCTCATTCCTAGGCGTCCGATTGTACTTGTCTCTTCCAGGCGGTCTTTGAGGTAAACACCTGGCGTTTTATTCGAAGAGCTAGAACCCGAGCCCTCTCCGTCAGTCTGTGCATTTGGGCTTTGCAGCTGGAAAGCATGTTTCCTCGCGCCGCGTTTTTCCCATCCAGGAAATGCTCAGGGGAATTCGGGGTACATGTGGTACCTTTGAAGTTCCACGAGCAATTTTCTCTTTCCTACTTTCCTCCGCGTTTTGTTACATTATTTTAATTGATGTATTTTGTCTGATGTATTATATTAGGGGAGCTTGAGGGATGATGTGTTTCGCATACAATGTCTCTTATGATTCGATTTCTTTGCAGAAACGCAACGTCTCAGTTGTGACTCTGCTCTGGGCTCTGGGTTACGAGACAAAAACAATGCTTTGCCAGTCGAGCAGGAAAATCACTCAGACGTTCCCGCCCCAGAGTTGGCAATTCGTAACCCAAATTTGTTTCAAGTTAAAAAACTCTAATATTTATGGCCCATGTTTCCTCCCTTTATGAGTCCTGCGTGTCTAGTTAAGCTTTTGATGAGATCAATTTCGACGTATATTAGTATACAAACGTAGCGCGTGGGTAGAAACAGAACTTTTATTATTTAATGACGGAAGGGCACCCTAGCTCTGATAAAATGGACCTGATCAGCATGTAATTCAAGTCCAAGAAAGGTAAAGGCAAATATAATCCTGTTAACCTGCATTTTTATATTGGTTTAAATTCCATTGGATTGCAATTCCTTGAAACTTGAAGGCACCGATGTTTGCCTTCTTCTTTATACCTCTATTGTGCTTGGAAATAAGAAATGTCCAGAAATAGCTGTAGGATTCTCTCGGCCTCGTGACTTGCTCCAGAGAAGAAAAAATAAGGCAGGCCCCGTCTGCCACTAATATTTAGGTCCAGCCAATTCGCAAAGTCTGTGGAAGGAATCTTGAGAATAAAACCACACATTTATTCACAACCATCAGGTTTTGATCTAAGAGAACAAGGAAGGGCTACAGCATCAAATACTATTTTTTTTTAAAGTTTATTTGTTTTGAGAGAGAGAGAGCGAGAACCAGCGGGGGAGGGGCAGAGACAGGGGGGGACAGAGGATCCGAAGAAGGCTCCAGGCTCCGTGCTGACAGCAGTGAGCCGGATGCTTTGGGGCTCGAACTCACAAACCTCGAGATCGTGACCCGAGCTGAAGTCGGACGCTTAACCGACTGAGCCACCCGGGCGCCCCCGGCATCAAATACTATTTAGGAAATAATACGTTCACGGTGTGAATAAAAGGAATTCTGTCTTTTCCGGCTATTTTGAGCATTTCTTTGGTGATTTCTGAGAGTCGGGTTTTGTTTTATTTACTTATTTTTTTGCACAAGTGATACACTGCCCCCCTTCCCTTTTCCCGCTTCCTTTTCCTTCTAATATTTCAATTATGCTGAAATGAACCTAGAAACATGCATTCTCCATAAAAGCTTCAAATAATGAATTTATGATGGTCTTCTCTCTGCTTAAGTGATCAGGGAATCTCTGACCTTTGAAAAGGTGGAATAGTTTTTGCTGTGTTAAGTGAAGCGCAAGCAAGAGACCCAGTCAGCCAATTTGTGTTTGATTTTATCTTAAGCATGTCAGAGTTATTCATCCAACCCAGATGAGGGTGAGAGAGAGAGGCAGAGAATTGTTGAAATGGGAAGAAATAAGAGTCGTTTGCAGGCTGCACAATCTGCACAATCCATACAGAACCCTTAATACATTTTTTTTCTCATAACGAACGGGATTCGGAATTTGCTGCAGCGGGTTGACATGAAATAGTTTGGGCCGCACGGCGTAGAAGGTTCTGGAATTCATGAGATGGATGGACGTGGGTAGTTTTGTATGTCTACCGGGCTGAAAAATGGCCATCTTTTAGGGTTTTAAATGTACGCATTTAAGGGAATACTCATCCTATGGGAAAACATAACAGTTGTTTGATTTACCATAGACATCCCCTGCTGCATATTATTTGCTGTAAAACCTAAGTCCACTTAGGATCCGGTGAGTCATTGGACGCCTCTTTTAGGATTTGAGAGACTCAAGGATTGGCTCGGGGCCCCTTCTCTGCAGCCCGAATGCATCACCTCTCGGGCCCCGCTGGCCCTCTCAGCTTCTCACCCCACCGGAGCCCCAGCCTGCCTTCCCGTAGCACGCTTCGTGCCGACCCAAGTTGCGTTTTGGTGAGTAAGCCCCTCTTCGTGCTTTGCCCTCCGCGGCTACGTCAGCCCTGCCCAGGATGCTATGGCAGAGGATCAAAGTTCCCGCATTTCCAAGCGTGCTGATGGATTTTTTTTTTTTTTATCAATAAGTTTGTCTTGGGCCGAAACTATCGGACGGGTCCAGAGCTTTTGTTCTGTTAAAGAGACACACATCTATCCTGGATTTCACCGTGGCAGTTCAGCTTTTCCATGACTTAAAAGCACAGTTCTTACATAACGGAAGGAGACCAGCTTTTTAAGAAATCACTTTCAGCCTGGTTCTACAACCAGCACATTCGTCAAAATGGGGCTGATTTTGCCTAGATCCTCCTTGCAGGGGAATTTGGAGTCTAGAAAGGCCCATTTCTGCAGGGGTGTGATGGAAAAAACACAGGGAGTAATTGGTTCCATTCATTTTAAAATTCCTTATAAAGCCATGAGGAATTAATTCATATTCAAAGAGAACTGAACAAAGCCTCAGAGAAAGCCATTGTGTTTTCACAGATTTTGTGTGTGTTGGAGGGGGAGAGGTAACTCTTCAGCGGTGATGAGTAGAATTTTTCATAGAGGGTTCATTCATGAGAATTTCATATATCACCCAAGGAATCTCCAAGCCTGGAGAAAGATCAGCATCTCAGGACTCACGTATTTTATCTTACGAACACCAGCCCACTCGAATGTGTACGTACGTGTGATATTCAAGTGCGTTTATGTCTGTGGTTCTCGATCACGGCTGTGTAGCAGAATCTCTTGTGGGGATGACCGAGTCGGATAGGGTCGGCTATGCTGCAGTAACAAATGGGTCCCCAACTCTCATGACTTATCACAGCCACGACTTTGCTCTCGCTCGCAATCTGTATTCATTGTGGCTCACCCCTGGCTCTGCTCCTTCTTGTGTTCACTGTGACACCAAGGTGACAGAGTAGCGGCTGCCGGTTGTCATGGCAGAGGGAAAAGAGAGAGCCTGGCAGAAACTGCCAGCTGGCTCTTGCCACCAGTGTTCCATTTCATTGGCCGGGGCAAATCACCTGGCCTGGCATAATAGGGTGGCCCACGAAGCACGCGTCTCCCGGGGAGCCACGGCGAATCTCTGGGCCTCTCTCACAGGGACATTTCAGGGATGCAAATGCCTTCTGACTTCAGATCTACGAAGCAAGAATTTCAGGATGGGACCTGGGGGGCCGTGTTTTTGAAAGTTCTCTGGCAAGTATGAGTAAGCAAGGTTAGGAAATACTGACTTACATGAGACAAATCTTGCATCTGTACCTAAAACATCAGATGAATGCCTGTTTCATTCCTCTACAGTCATATCGTCAAATAATTCGGCGAATTGGGGGCTTTAGGAGTTGTTCTTTAAAGTCTCAAATGTCTGTTTCCTATCAGACAACATGGAAGCGTAAGACAGTCTCAGTGTTGATGTTTACTTAACAGGACATTGTGGTTTATTCGCAGATAGGAGCGCCCTCTGGTTATGACGGTCAAACCCCTCACAGGTAATGGGTGAGATCGGCGTAAAATAATTGATCAGTAAAACCTGTAATCTAATGAGGCCCTGCGTGAGAGGCATGGCCTCGCCCTCGGAGTGTTTGGGCTTGGTGCTAACATTACATGTTTGCACCATCCGTGCGGTGGAAATAAATCATGTGTTTGTACATATCAGAGTGTTGAATATTGTGGGTTAGCAGTACATAAATTAATTCCATTTGGATACTCCCTGCCGTCATACAACCACGTGAGCCACACCAGTGCCATGGAGAGAAGACCGGATTCTAATGAGAGCTATACTTTCTCAGCTCTTAAATACTCACAACACTCTATCGTGCCGCGTCTCCTGGCAGTCTTCTCTTTTATTCTCTATATTAGATATTTGCGTACACCGTGCAGGGCATTGCGGGGGACTCCGCAGTCTACCTGCCTCCGCTGGGTAGGAGCTACGCACTTTGCAGCACTGACTCTCCTCCAAGCTTCAATGCGAGGCTCTGATTGGATCGAACCAATCCCAACCCCCTAGCCTCAGTCATTAGTTTAGGTAACTCATGCCTAAACCAGTCAGATCGTGGCAATTCCCCACCCCGGAGATTGATTCAGGAGTCGCCCCATCAGACGGGGTGAAGAGTTTTGGCAATAACCCAGAAAGATGACGTATCGGGTTCTGGCGTAAACGAGCTGTCAGTGCGTCTAGGAATATGTCTGCCCGCCTACTCTGGACTTGGTTCTCAGAGAGGATCAGAACCTCTTCTCGAGACTTCATCAGCCTCCGAAACACTGGCCTCCTGCTTGTAGTTCCGAAGCAAGCGGGAAGGTGCTCGGGTAGCTTTTCCTTGCTAATTCCATCTACACGGGGTGGTTTGCCAACGTATGCTGAGGAGAGGAGGAGATTGGAAAGGCCCTCAGGCAATATTGACTTTGACCCCTAGTCTGACAAAACCCCAACCAGCGCCTGGAAAGATGAAATGTCTCACCGTAAGTGACTGGAGAGCTAAGTAACTCTAGAGCTTATGCTCGGGTTGATTCTTTAGCTATTCCCAGTAGGAGATGCCATATACTGACAGCACTCCAGCCCAGGGCACCATCATCCCCCATCTGAACCCCTACAGTGGCCTCCTAACTGCTGACTCTATGTGTACCAAACTGGCCCAGTCCATTTGCATACAGGAGTCTGAGGGAGCCCGATACATCCACACTAATCACATTCCCTTGAATGCCTTTACCTTATGCCAGCATCCCGACCACTATGGCCAACCCACGTAGCCTATCCTGGCCCAATTCATTGACCAAGATTTCCTTTTTTCTCTGGGACTGGATAAATCCATTGAGTTTGAACACCCAGATAGGCAATCCTCCTCTGCGTACTATTTCTAATTTTTTCTGTCACTCCATTTAATGGTGAGGTCTGTTATTCTCAACCAATCCCTTCGTTCTCCAAGTCCCAAGTTATTGATGTGGTCATAAATAGCCTTATATTCATAAGATTCCCATGCACAGATGTCTCAGCCTGATGACTCTTATTTCTATGGGGAAGCTAACCAAATGGTCCAGCTAGCTCGTGGAGAGCAAACAAAATGTGGTCTTCTCCAAGCTCATGCTGCTTTGGGAACATTCATGCTCCATGCAGTGTAGACGAGCAGTTTTCTACTTGGATGATTTCATTCCCCCAGGGAATATTTGGAGTCTGGAGACATTTTGTATTGTCATGACTGTTGGGGAGGTGTTAGTGGCATCTAGCAGAGAGAGGCCAAGGATGCTGCTACACGTCTTTCAGTGGAGAGGCATTTTATAATTTGTAGAACACACACACACAAACTCAATCTCTTGTGCACCTGACGGGCCCCCTTCCTCTATGGAAATTAAGGTAGTCACTTGCTCCAAGAAGCTGCTTCTGGAGGGATAGGGTGAGAACACGACCGACAGTCTTGGGCTCCTGATTTTTAACTTCCCTGGAGAGGAAAAAGACCAGATCAAAAGATTTTGTGACCTCAAAATCAACGAAAAAAAAAAACACTTCATGTTAAATGTACCGCAGCTGAAAAATAAAGGTGTTACGTAAGATAACACGTCTGTGATCTTTTTGAAGCCGCTATAAGATTTCCGTACGCAACAACTACAGACCCCATTTGAGGTTTTCTGCAAACAAAGCGACTCTTAGCTTCTCTCTGGATTTTTCTTTAGGTGCATTTATAGGTTCGAAGAAAAGAAAAGTGTGGCTCGACACAGGCAAGCAGAAATAACATGAAAGGTTGGTGGAGCGGAAGGACAAAGCGGTGGGAATAAGGTAGTTAAGAGCTGGACCGAGCCTCCGACGGAAGGGTGAGATTGTCAGATGTCTCCCTGGTGAGGTCCGGGCGACAGTGAGTGGCAGGAGAGGGAGACATAGCAGCCCAGGGAGGCAGCTGGCATCTTGCAGGAAACGGAAGGGTTTCTGCTGCCCAGGCGACTGCAGGCCTGCCTTCTTGGAAAGCAGCACTTCCAGAAGTTTCTACAAGAAGGCCTGGAGGAGGGGCAGGATTGGAGCTCTCGCTTCCCACAGGGCTTGCGTGGAAGCGACGTCAGTCAGGACAGCAGCTGATCGGCGTGCCGGCACTTTCAGAAATACTCGGCCCTTTGGACCTTTTTTGTTTTTTTCTTTTCGCCGTTTGTATTTCTTCCTTTGTGATATGACAATTTTTGAATTAAATGTTGGAGGTCCTCACTCTCAAGCAATTTAAAAGTTGCCTCCATTGTGTGAAGGCCTCTGGGCTTTTCATCTTTAATCCTCGCACAGCTCATTGGGACATAATAGGCCCCTATTAAGTGTTGAAGGAAAGAAAGCACGTCGTTACCCATGAACGTCTCATGGGGAATTAATTCAGCACCTTCTATCACATCTCGTAACTGGATTTTGCGGAGGAATTTTTTCAGTGAAGCAAGGACATGGAGCCCACCCGATGGGGGCAGGTCCTTAAGACGACAATCTAGCGGTTGTCACAGATTTTAAGCAATGCTCACAGAGACAAGCTTGGCACTCGTGACTTAGCACTCTCATTTTGTCTGTTAGCCTCCAAGACATGTTGGAATCTCTCAGCGTGCTGACGTGCAAATATACGCCAAACTTAAAATAAGCCTGGGGTACACGGACAGGTCTGGAAGCTGTCGCTTCTCTCAGAGCAAGTGCCGTAACTCTCGCCACGAGGTAAAATATTTCGTGTCTTCAGACAGCCCCTCACAACCCGAATCAGTGTGTGTAAATTAGAACAACCTTTCAAGGGGACAATTTGGCACAGGTATTAGAAACTTTAAAGGTGCTTTTAGGGGCGCCTGGGTGGCTCGGTTGGTTAAGCGTCGGAACCCTTGATTTCAGCTCCGGTCGTGATCTCACGGTTCGTTGAGTTTGAGCCCCATTTGAACAGGTGATTGCTCATCTAGGAATTCAGGCAAGGGAAGAAGGTGTGTGTATGTAAAGGCATATCATCGAAGAATGTCATTGAAGCACTGAAAATTGGGAAGAGACAAAACCAAAGGCCTAGGACATTGGCCAAATTGGTTAAATAAATTATGTACCTTCATTCAGTGTAATGCCAGCTCTTCAGATAAACGAACGCCCTTTTAAGACCATGAAAGGATGTGGGGTACTTTTCATGATACATTCCGTGATGAGGTAGCTTACAAAATGGTATAAAGACATTTCAACTTTGGTGTGAAAACTGGGGAGAACCACGTATGCAGAGACAAGTGATTAATGGTGCTTCTCTCTCTAGATGACAGGAGAATGCTTCATTTTCATGTTTCGTGCTCTTTTATATTCCACAGTTGTTTGGGTTTTGTTTGTTTTTTTAACATTAACCTGAGTTGATTAGGCAGTTAGAAACAAATTCTTTCCAAACTCAACTTTGCCTCTTTGTTTTTGATTATAAGATTCACAAATGAGAGCAGTCACCTGCCCATTCTAGAGGCCATGAGATTAGGTCCAGAGAGTTTGTACTTTCTCTGGGCACACACGTGAGGCACTTTCTCTAAACTAGGAAACGATCCATCGGTCATAGGATATGCTCCTCTTCAATGTCTCTAGGTAACAAATTACTCTCAAATGTGATTATACCATTTTACCTCTTTTAAACAGTCCCTAAGTTTTCTAGGTATGCTTCCTAGCTTCACAGAACAGCAGGAAAAAAATGCATTTGGGATCCAAAGACGAATCTGGCAAACAAATCTGTCCCGGACATTGTCAGCGCCCCACCCATATCCTCTCATGCTTAACACTTCCGTGTATACCAGCCAACTCCCAACTGCCAGCACCTGCGTTGCTTTTTGCCTGGGAACATTCTCTGGCTTCCAGAGATAGCATTGCTGTTGGGGTAGCAACGGCAATTGGGAGGAGCTGGGGAATTTCCACCCCCTGGGAGCTGTCTCGACCAATGACTGATGGGAGTTGGCATATCAATACCTCAGTTCCCTCGTCCTTCAGGTGGGATAACTCTGAGGTATGTGTTTTATCCAGATTTTTGGCGTGCCCAGAAGAATTAAGCCCCGGTTGCCCACAGATAATCTGCATGATACCAAACCCTATATTCAATGACTCTCTGTCTCACTTCCCCTTCTCCCCCACCAGTGTCCTGGGACCACTTTCCAAATAAATTACTTGTGCTCACACCTTTGGCTCAGAGTTGGCTTCTGGAGGAACCTTAACTGGACTCCAAATAGCTCTCATAAGGATGCATTCAGATGGTCATAGGTGTGGGGGAAATTGTCATCAGTTGTAGAATTTGTCCATAACCACACCACAAAGAAAAAGAAAAGAAAAGAGTTTGCATATCATTCAGAGACAAGATACAATAAACACTTTGCCATTTGGTTCTTGGAGAAGATTAGACAAAAAATACATAAATAAAATGTTAGTAGCTGCAACAGCGGGAGACTTTCCTTTGAAAGCCACGCCTTTAGCTTCTATTCTAAAATTTTTCAAGTGCACTGAAGAGAAATGCTTGTAAGACTTTTGGGTTGCTTTGCAGAGCTTGAGATCATTGGTGTCAGACCTTCGAGTTTTTATAGTTGAAAGTCTGAAGTTAAAATCAGAAGAAAAGAAGAAAAAGAGAAAGAACTATCTTCAAGTGCAAAAAGGCAATGATTTGCAATGTTTTTATTTATTTATTTTTGAGAGAAAGAGAGAGAGAGAGAGAACAAGCAGGGGAGGGGCAGAGAGGGAGAGAGAGGATCCAAAGTGGGCTCTGTGGTGATAGCACAGAGCCCAATGCAAGAAAAGTGGAGTGCAAAAAGGAAGCTGTCGAATGGCAGACCCAGAATATCATGTATATAATGTTGAAAGCATTAAAAATAGGATTATATATTGTTTGCAGATCCCTACACGTGTTATAAAAGCATAAAGCGAGCATGGGAATGATAAACAGGTTAAGATTTGACAAAGATTTTTGTAGGTGCATGGACATTGTTTAGAATATTCTCTCTACTTTTTTTTCTGCATACCTGAAACACTTCATACCAAGAGAAAAACGAAAAAAGATTAAGTTTTTTTTGTGGCCTTTGTAGTTTTGCCATTTTTTTGGAAACAAAATGGTGCGATTGAGTGATGGCATTTGGATTTTTTTCCTACGGCGGAATTTCAGTTTGAATTTTGCACTTTGTGGCTCCAATTTTGAATTTTCTGACTCTAAGTTCCAATTCCAAAGTTGTGTGTGCGCTGCGTGATTGTACTCACTTAAGAAACTTAATTATTTCCTTTCCCCTCCCAAGCTTTTGGCCCAAGGAAGGAAGCTCCTCCAGCAAGATGTCTAGAAGTACGTGGTAGTATGGGGTAAGTCCAAGCTGTCGGTCTGAAGCATCAAACATAAAACACAGCCATGGGGCACTTGGGTGGCTCAGTTGGTTGAGCTTCCGGCTCTTGATCTCGGCTCAGGTCATGAGCTCATGATTCATGGGATCAAGCCCTGCATCGGGCTCTGCTCTCACAGTGTGGAGCCTGCTTGGGATTCTCTCTCTCTGCCCTTCCCCTGCTCAAGCTTTCGCTCTCTCTCTCTCTCAAAACAAAACAAAACAAAACAACACAGCCATATCTTAGGACTGATCGGTTGTTGGGCTCTAAGCGAGAGAGATAGAGAATTGCTGCTTTTAAAGACTTCCGTTCTGGAATTTTGTACGTTTGAGTGTGCATGCAATTCCTGTCAAAACACGGCTATCTGTGACATTCCACGTTTCTGGGCAAAAAAGCAACAGAATGAAGAGCCAGTGAATTCGTTATTAGTTACCTGATGAAGTTAGGAGGCAGATTGCACCGGCAATGAATCAGCATAAGCTCGCCCAGTCTTTCCTGGACAACCTGGCTTCCAGATTTCTCCACACTCCATCTGTGCTCCGGGTGAGAACAGCCTGGGGCAAAAGCGAGAAGAAAGCAGTTCGTGTTCAGCGCTCCTTCTTCAAGCACTTCCGGGTCAGGCCGACCTCAAGCTGGCAAGCCCTGTTAGAAATAGAGAATACGTTCACACGGTTTAAAATGCAGTAAGTACCAAAGGGCTTACAATGATAAATCTCCCTCTTACCTGCCTCCTCCGGGCACCCAGTTCCCCAACCTGCAGGCAGCCAACACTGGCAGAATGTTTTATGCACCATTCCAATCATACTTCAGGGCTATCCAAACAAACATGTGGGTACGTATTTTTTAAAAAAACTCACCTAAAATGCACATAGTTCTACGCCTCACGCTTTCCATGGAACATGTATCTTGGTTATTGCATCATACCTGTGTATATTCAAATGTTCTCACTTGTAAAATAACGCGACAATATTCTACTGTATGGATGCACCGTAACTTATTGAAATAGTTCTCTCTTAATGGTCATACAAGTTCCTTAAAATATTTGGCTATTACGAGTCCTACTGCAACGAATGAGCTCCACATACACTGGTATTTGTAGAATAAATTTCTGAAAGTAGGGGCGCCCGGGTGGTTCAGTCGGTTGAATGATCGGCTTCAGCTCAGGTCAGGGTCTCACCGTTCATGGGTTCGAGCCCCGCGTCGGGCTCGGTGCTCATAGCTCAGAGCCTGGAGCCTGCTTCGGATTCTGTGTCTCCCTCTCTCTCTGCTCGCCCCCCTGCTCATGTGCTGTCTCTCTCTCTCTCAGAAAATAATATAAAACGTTAAAAAAAAAGAAATTTGTGACAGGATTCTTGAGCCAAAAGGTATGCGTATTCATAATTAGGACTGAAATGGGTAACTTGCTCTCCCTACAAGTGGTACCTAGACGATATGTAATGAGTGGGCGAGACTGTGTTCCCATAACATTTATTTTGCTTCTTTCTCCAAATTCTTACCAATAATCTGCTGTTAAATTTATTATTTTATTTTATTTTATTTTATTTTATTTTAGAGAGAACACGTGAGTGGGAGAAGGGGGCAGAGGGTGAGAGAGAATCCTAGGCACACTCCATGCTCAGCATGGAGCCCGACGCGAGGCTCGAGCCCGTGACCTTGGGATCACGACCTGAGCTGAAATCAAGAGGTGGCCACTCAACTGAGCCACCCAAGCTCCCCAAATTTATCTTTACGTTTGCTGAATTAATATATGAGAAATGGTATCTCAATGTGCATTTAATTTGCCTTTCTCTTACTGCCTTTTCACCTGTTACAAGTTTTTTTTGACACGGGCCATTTGCTTTTTTAGGTATCAGAAACTTGAAAAAATCCTGTTGGTATAACACATCCAGATTGGGGATAAATTGCAATGTGCTTTTTACTATGCCACTTTTTACGATGCTATGCTTTACTATGCTCTACTTTTTTCAATGCTGAGGATCCGGTAAAGGGAAGGAAGATTGCCAAGGCAGAACGGGGACGATAATAGCAAAACAACGGGAGCGCATACCAGGGAAGCAGGCAGGAAGCAGACAGAAGCTTTAGTGGCGCTGTGGGCACCGTTACTGTGGGCTGCGCCGACTCTGTGGTCGCTTTCCATTTGCTAATTTCTACAACGCCTGTTGAAGGTGGGGGTGAGTTTATAATGTAGTATGTCACAGGGCTGGTCCCCCCTTTATTAATCTGTTTGTTTTTCCAAAACCTTTCCTGGCTATTGTCTCTCTTCTTTCGTTTTCCACGACACTTTTCGCTCTTCTATTAGCACATATTGACATTTTTATCGAGGGAATTTTGTATTTTGGACCGAATCCAGGGCGACCTGACATCTTCAGCTGGACAATGATGCGACAATGATTTATTGTGCATCTATTATGTTCTATTATGTGCATCTGCCGTGTTCTGAGTGCGGGGATAGAACAGTGGACAAAACGGAACGAAAATACTGCCCCATGGGACCTTACATTTTACGTGGGGAAATAGACAAGCAACAAGAAGAAGGAGATACAATAGAGAGTATATTAATGTTAGATGGTGACAGGTGCTAAGGAGAAAATTAAAGGCGAGATGAGTTGGTGGCAGTACGGGGAAGCGTGCTGTAATTTTAGGAAAAGTGGCCAGAGACGGCGTCAGTGCGAAGGTGCATTGGAGAAAGGCCTGAAGAATTGAGGGAGCAAGCCATGTGGATATTTGGGAAGAGCATTCCTGGCGGAGGGAACAGCCGGTACAAGGGTCTGAAGCCCTAGCATCTCTGCAGGGTTCGGGGAAACACAACGAGCAGACCAAACCAGGATAAACACGTCGAGACGATGCAGCAAGGGAATGAGCCCGCAGCAAGCAGGGACCGGGAGCCGTTCTAAGGACTCTGGGGCTCATGAGAAACCCGAGCTCAAAGGGACCTGGGAAAGTTCACAGCTTTCCAGCCTCTGTGTTACAGAGAGCCATGCTGGAAGCCCAACGGAATGAGTGTTGGACAACTTTCGGCGTCTGCCCTGAAAACTAGCCCAAGTCTGTGTGGTGGTGGTGGTGGGGGGGTGTTGAACATGCAACGGCCACTTGAAATCCAACTTTGTCATTGTCAGGTACAGATAGCCTACAGAAGAAGAGCGAGGTGACCAGGAAAATTATTTGCACGCGATGCAGATAACCATGTGTGACCATGAGCAAACTATGACCCATGAGTTGGGGAAGGAGTGAGGACGATAGAAAGGGAGATGAGTCCATTCATCAGATAGGGGTCAGTGGGTCTAGTGGCCAATGTGACTACAGATGCAAGTGTCTCAAATTGATCTTTGCATCATCACGTATTGGTCACTGTAGGGGGAATGTGCCATCGATCGTCGTGGCTACCCAGCCTCTTTGGCAAAGCCTTTCTATACTCGGGCAAACACACGAGTTATGAGTTCTCACTCACTGACCCAGAGGTTTCCTGGGATGTGGGATTTTAATTGCTGAAACCGGGGAACTTTGCCATTAGTCGGTCACCCCAGGTTTTACCTCTCAGATGTAGAATCAGAGCTCAACCCCCCCAGGGCTCTTTGGGGGCTAGGATGTGGCCTGTCACCGAGACTCGGCCCTTTAGAATTAAAAAAACCACCCAAGACCTAGAATCGGAGCTGAGCTAGGAAGGAAACAGGCTTGCAGTGAGCTTCCTTCGCACTGGCAGGGATGACAGCCCGGTCGGCTGCCTTTCAGGGGCGGGCGCAGTGGCTGTGAGCTTGAGTTCCTGATGCAGAAGAGCGGGAGTCTGGAACGCGATCATCTGCAATCAAGCTGAAGTCTGGGCTTGGTAGTGGTAACAGCACAGCAGCGGTGGTGTCCCCCCCTCCACCCTCCCCAAAATCAGGCTAATTTGCAGCATGGTTTTGGCATTTTTCCTGGAAGCTACGCCTTGGGTTTGTTTTTGCAGCCCTTCCATGATTCCGGAGCTACTGAATATCTTTCAATAAACCCTTTCCTGCTTAAACTCACCAGAGAATGGATTCCAGCGTTTGCCAGACAGAATCCTGACCAATAAAATAAAACTTGAGTACTTCATATATGGGATGATGGCTATAGCTCCTTTTAAGCGTATCCTTTTTTCACTAAGGTGTAGATATTCCGAGGGAGAGGCGAGACAAACCGCCTAAGGGAGATTCTGCTATAATTTCATATTCCGAATATATATTTATCAAATTTCTGGCACTCTAGTGCTGATTACTCATTCTTCTTTTGTTCTTTTTTTGGCTTCTTCATACCAAAAACAAAAAACCAAAAAAAACAAACCAACCCAGGACTCCACTGGGTTTGCTAAGCAAATACGTATATGCTGCTATGACACCGGGTGAAAAAACGTGGTTAATGTGTAAGCCGTGTGTTTATTTCCATTGCTCTATTCTTTCCCACTTTTGATGTATTTAGCTTTTTGCACGGTATCACTTGAAAAGTTTTTTACGGGGGAGGGGTTCACTTGCCTAAATTGCAAGCCACATCTTGCATTTTTAAAAAAAAAAACAAGCTTTTTATTTTGGAAGAGTTTTTGATTTATGCAGAAGTTGTGAAGACAGCACAGAGAGTTTCCACACACCCTTCACCCAGCTTCCCTTAACATTCACGTCTTACACAATCACGGCATTGCTCTTAATTTCCCCTGACGCCTAAATCACCCAGAAGTGCTGGATCTGGAAACGTCACATGCTATCGGTACCTTAACAGCAGGTCGTCATAAATAAACAGACGGCATTTGGGCTTTACCAATGGCTTTTAAAATTCTTTTCACTCTCTCTCGCGATATATTTTGACACGGAAACCTGTGCTGCCAGAGGACTTTGCTCCATGTAGACTTCATTCTGGCCTTGCCCAGTGTCCAGATTAGCACAGATGTCCTTGACGGGTGTGTGAAGATCACAGGTAGAACTTGAGGAGCCCCCCAAGGGTAGAGTTTGTTGGAGGCAGCCCAGTAGGAAGTCAGCTCAGCGTGTCAACATCTAGTTTACCCAGACTGGGGAAAACAGGACTGGCCACAAATGCGAGATGTTCAATCCCCCCGGACTCACAGTACGTCATGGAACCGAGCTCCTCCAGCATTATTGCGCGCATGAGAGGCTCTTCTTCGGGATTCAGTGGGTCTCGGGCGGAGGCTGCGATTCTGCGTTTCTAATGCGTCCCAGTGATGCTCATGCTACTGGTCCGCAGACCACACGTTGAGTAGCAAGGCTGATTGGTCATGATGCAGCTGTTAGAGACAGCATTAAAGGAGCCATACTTGTCATGGGTGGCGTTAACCTCGAGACCAGAATCAAATGGATTGGAAGTGACTTTGTTTCTCTCGTAACATGGATTTGCACCATAGGCTTATATAATTCTCTTCACACACAGACAGTCTCTGAAAACAGTTAAATGCTGCAAAAAATGTAATAGACTTGGGTGATCAGTTATGACCATTTAAGTTCAGACTCTAAGTTCCTGCAGAAGAAGAAAACAAAGATTTTTTTTTTAAAGTTTATTTATTTTGAGAGAGAGAGAGAGAGAAAGTACAAGCAGGGTAGAGGCAGAGATAGAGAGGGAGAGAGACAGTCTCAAGCAGGCCCCTTGCTGTCAGCACAGAGCACAACGTGGGGCTCGAACTCACGAACCTTGAGATCATGACCTGAGCCAAAATCAAGACTTGGATGCCTAACCGACTGAGCCACACAGGTGCTGCAGAGGAAAATAAAGATTTAAGGAGACCCAAGACCATGGGACTTGAGGGATGTTGGAAGCTTTTATGGGTTTGTTGAAAGTCAGAGTTGAAAATATCTCCACAGTCACATGCCACATTAAGGATAAAACATGGAACAGAAAGAATTATTTTGTATTAGGAACCCAATTTAACATTTCATAGGAGACTTTCATTGTAGTTTGATAATGCTAGGTGGACATCTACTAGAGGAATCCAAGACCCCGTGACAGTTGAGAAGATAAGGAAAAAAGGATATTTGTGGAGATATTTATAAATCGAATCAGTTCTCAGTGCGGTTGAAAGAATTGATCTTCCTTAGGATTTCTGAGCCAGGTTGAAAGTTCTACTAAGAACAGTTGAGATTTGAAATAGAAACTGCTACCCATAATATAGAAATGTGATTAAGTTTAGGAATGGAAGAACAATTTTATGTCAGAACTACTATAAATATTTTTGTGTCGATGTGCAATTTATTCTAAAGGACCAAATTTTAAAAATCAGATGCTACATCTCTATTTTCTGTAAGCAATTAAATACCAAATCATGGGACCTGGAATCCACGTGGCAAAACAAATCAAATGCCGCAAAACATGCTGAAGGTTACAACTCATCAAAATTCATACCTGTGGAGTCCCTCTCCTACCTGGGAGAAGGAGCACATTTTCTATCAACTCCTTGAAGAGAGAAAGTTGAGAGAGTTGAGAGGTAAATGTGTGCCTGCGGGTAACTTTAGTGCCATAATCATCGCATCGGACAATCGTGGAGGAGTCTGTGTGGATTTACGTCAGCCGGAGAAATCAGTGGGCTTCTGGCCATGGGATGCAAGTGAGGGAGACCCCCTGAGGGATTCCCAGTTCTGCTGGGGCCACCTCTGGGCAGTGTGGCCTTACAGGAAAGGCCTTACAGGCCTTACATGACTTACAGGAAAAGACCTGTCAGTGTTCCCCCTCGACGTTAAAAGTCCACAGTGGGTTTCTCTCTCTGAGTAGGACATACCCCAGATTCTAGTCTTCTCGAGAATTAAACTGATGACTAATAATAATAAGAAGAAGAAAATTCAGTATAGTACTATATGCGTTATAGGTACATAGTATTGTATGTATTGGTTTGCTATTGCTGCATAAGAGCAAACTCGGAGGCTTTACAAGGCTGCAGTCAAGGTGCTGGCTGGGTTGCATGCTCATCAGAGGCTGGACTGGGGAAGATTCTCTTCCAAGCTCCTCCTGGTTGTTAGAAGAAGTGGTGGTTGGAGGACTGGGCTTCCAGCAACTTGCTGGCTGTTGATGGGAAACTACTCCGAGGTCCTGGAGGCCGCCAGCGGTTCCCTGCCATGTGGTCTTTCCATGGGTTGTTTACAACATGCCGGTGTGCCAGCAGAAAAGTATCTGTCTCCAGTCTGCTAAGATGGAGTCTTCTATAATGTCACCATGGGAGTGACATCCTGCTACCTCTGCCATGTAACAGCCTAAACATGGAAATGACGTCCCATCACCTTTGCCATATTCTGTTGGTTAGAAACCAATCACAGCTTCTGCTCACACTCGAAAGGAGGGACTCGTACAAGGGCATGACTCACTGGGGGTCACCTTAGGGTGTGTCCGCCACAAATAGTGAGAAATGAAGCAAGATTTGGGGCCCTGCCTTGTGTTGTTTGAGGGCTCTGCTTTGTGCTACGTGGTGCTTTTATTTACCTTTGAGTGCCTGGCTCATAGCAGGTGTGTCATGAACTGAGGGACAGAAATCCTTCTGGAATGGACTTCCTTTTGCTCCCCTCTCTGAGAGGTGATGCTGAAGGCAAACAGGAAGGGAGTTAAAGGGAAGAGACTTCCTCTGCTGCCTCCCAAATGAAACCCTGAGACATGACAATATCTATGAAATACGAAAACTTCAAAATCATAAGTAAAATGCTGCTTCTATCAGCTCAGTGATTGGGGGAATCATCTTATTGGTGTCTGAAGAGTTGTAAAAAAATTACTACTAAATGTGACACATGGTTTTTTTTTTTTTTTTTTTTGCCAGCCTCAGTCAAGAATTCACCCAATGAATATGGTGTTATTCGTTTGGTATATTTGTACCATCTTTCAAAATCTGTTCACGAGTGTGGCTTTTATTAATATTTATTTATTTATTTGTTTATTTAACGTTCATTCATTTTTTGAGAGACAGAGACAGAGTATGAGCGGGGGAGGGGCAGAGAGAGAGAGGGAGACCCGGAATCCGAAGCAGGCTCCAGGCTCCGAGCTGTCAGCGCAGAGCCCGACGCAGGTCTCGAACCCACGAACCGTGAGATCGTGATCTGAGCTGAAGTCAGATGCTCAACCGACCGAGCCACCCAAGCGCCCCCATCAGTGTCGCTTTCAGATGCCACCATGGCCAGGGCCTGTCAAAAGACACTGAGCTTAGGGGCACCTGGGTGGCTCAGTCGGTCAAGCATACAGCTCTTGACTTGGGCTCAAGTCGTGGTCTCATGGTTTGTGGGTTTAAGCCCCACATCTGGCTCTGTGCTGGCAGCATGAAGCCTGCTTGGGATTCTTTCTCTCCCCCCACCCCTACCCTCTCTGCCCCTCCCCCATGCGCACACTCTGTCTCTCTCTCTCAAAATAAATAAACTTAAAAAAAAAAGACACTGAGCTTAGAATTTGCTAGTTGGCTTGGCATCTTGAGCTGAATCCATGTATTTTCAGCCCAATGAACATTCACTGGGCCCGATGTCCCAGACACGGAACTGAAGACATGCAGGCCGGGGGTGGGGGTGGGGGATGGGGGCTGTTGAGTTGCCTTCTCGACCTCCCGGGCATGACGGTGCTGTCCCCAGTAACGATTCCATGCCTGGCACATGATTGATCCTGTCTCCACTGCGTCTTCAGGGAAGACCTTTTCCTTTTGGCTCTTGCCGGTCGAATGTGATTAGAGAGTCAACGATGGGAATTTAAGAGAGTTTTCTTCTTAAAAAAACACAGTAGGCGAGAAAAATATTTGGTCAGCTTTTCAAAGTGGAAACAACTGGGGGGGGGGGGGTGGGAACGCTGTGGCAGGTATTTCCCTTGTTTTTTTTTTTTTTTTAAAGTTCAGACTGCATATGTTCTTTAGAAGTAGAACCGGAAAGGAAATGTGGACAGAAACGCTTTGTCTAGGGTGTAGCACGTGAATGCGAGAGAGTGACACAGGCTGTCTGCAGGCTCACGGCCACCCTTCCGAAATATCTCGGGGGCGTTTAGTAGCTGGCAAGGTCCGCACTGGGTTTGTCTCCTCACCGTCCCGGTGTGCTCTGCTAGATTTTTCTTCGGCAAATATTCACTCCCCTTCTTCTCTCCTCCTCACCCTCCCCCGCCCCGCCATCACCTGCACAGGAGTTGATTTCTCTGTCCCATCGGGCTCGGCTGTGCGACCGGCTGGGGCCAATAGGATGAGGGCAGAAGAGACGATGTGTCAGTTGTGAGGCTAGGCCTTAGGGAGATTAGCCCCTTGGGAGCTTCTGACTTCTGCCAAAAGAATGCTAAGCCCGGCTGGTTCCCGCTGCTCCAGCCGGAGCCCCAGGACGAGATGTGTGGAGCACGTCTGGACTCAACCTCCCATGTGAGAGAACTGGTGGCTGTTGCGTGCCCCTGGCATTTGGTGTGGGCACATTTCACGCCTGTGATACACCCGACGGTGGCAGGACCTCAGAAATCAGAGGGCGAGTGCGTTCGTCCACCCCAGCCCTTCTCAGGCTCGAGCCCGTGTCAGAGCCACCTGGAGGGCTTGTGGCTCGGCTTCCCGGGCCCGCTCCCAGGGCGCCTGAGTCAGTTGGTCTGGTTTGGAGCCCCGGAGTCTGCATTTGTAGCAAGCTTGTCGGGCGCTGCCGTGCCGCTGGTCCAGGGACCCATTTTGGGAACCACTGACGGAAAGCCCCGATCACGAATGGGAGCAACCGTGTTTGACACGTTGTGCCACACAAATAGAAAAGGTTGAGTTCTGCGGATGTCGCCCTTTTTGATGTGATCTAAGCTGGGAACAGGCTCCGTTACCCAGAAAGTAGGCTGCAAAGAGAGAAAGCAGGTGGTACCGGTGGTGGGGGTGGGGCGAGGGCGGCTTGTCTTAAAAATGGATTTTGATCCCTGGGGGAACGGAAGACAAGGCTCCGAAGATATCTGTGGGGAGTAGGCACCTGGGTGGCTTCGTCAGCTAAGTGTCCGATTCTGGCTCAGATCGTGATCTCACGGTTCATGGGTTCGAGCGCTGCGTCGGGCTCTGTGCTGGCAGCTGGGAGCCTGGAGCCTGCTTCGGATTCTGTGTCTCCTTCTCTCTCTGCCCCTCCCCTGCTCACGCTCTGTCTCTCTCTCTCTCTCTCTCTCCAAGGTGACTAAATGGTAAAAAAAAAAAAAAAAAATTAATAAAAAAAAATCTGTGGGGAGTAGCCTGGATAGTCGTAGGCTTTAAGAGGCCAGATGGGGGGTAGTGGCTCATCAGCTAACATTTTGGTCTTGTTAATAAACATTTATGTGTCTTCTATCCTGGTCTGGAGACATGGAAGATGGGACTGGAACACTTGAGTTTATTGGAACACTTTAAAAATGTATGATAAAGACCATGAATGTAGGCATCTTTACATCAGGATGAAAAACGAACAACTTAAGGAATCATCTGGAAGTTTTCAAACATCTGCAGACTTGGCCTCACGTTGATTTTGCCTGAATACAATAAGTGTGTAATTTGGAAATGGGAAGAGACAAGTCTAAAACATTAACTGTTGGATCGTCTTGCACATTCTGCTCGCAGTGTAGATGAGGTCCCAGTGGCCTGATGCTGACGTATTTATTGATACAGTGAGAGGCAGGAAGCTGATCACAGCTCGGCCAGGCACAATTCCCAGGAAAAAGAGTAATGAAATCAGATCACTTATTTGTAAAATGCATCCAGCTTTGAATTACATGGATTCCCCTGAGAGCCCAAATTGGTTATACAATGGAGGACGGTTTATAGAAGTCGCTTGGTGGGTGATGGGTAGACAATCTGATTTTGAATTAATATTATCCTTATTCATATTTACTGATAATCTTTTTTGAAGTCACTCATTGATGACCCAACTGCGATCCTCACCCCTCTGAACTCTGGCACACTGTCTCTCAAACTTTGCCGCATGTTCGAATCAAACTGGGGAATTTTGTGCGTCGGGAAGTCCAAGCCATACCCCAGACCAAGTTCACCAGAATCTGGGGACAGAACTCAGGCATTAGCCTTGTCTGGGAACCGGTGCACACTTTGCTATTCAAAGTGGTGCCTGACCCAACAGTATTGTCACCTCCTTGGAGTTCCTTCGATACGCAGAGTTTCAGGCTCCACCCCAGACTTACTAAATCAGAATCTACTTTTTAACAAGCCCCCTTGCCCCACCCAGATGATTTGCTTGCACTTTAAAGGGCGGATAAAAGTCACAAAGGACAGCACCAGGCTTCCGTCCACCATTGGCCCCAGCTGCAGGGACCCTTTCCCGACCAAGCCAGGTAGGTCTTTCCGCCCTCCCCCTGCCCACAAGCAGAGCGCTGATCCCCCCGCCGGTCACGACAAGTGCAGTACGTCTCTTCCACCTTTGCTACTGAGCAAAGATCAGCATTGTTCAAAGGGAGGAAAAGAAAGAGGGAAGGAAGAAGGAGAAGCAAAGAGAATGAGAGAAGCTGTCACCAGCACGGATTTCTTATTTTAACCAGAAACGTCCCACACTGAGTCTTGGCCGGCGCAAATTAAAGGAAAGCTCCAGTTCCTTTCACCAATGACCAGGAGAAAAGTAGCTTAAGGGTATGCACCACGTCAAGGTCTCAAGGATAGTGGTTGTGATGCCTTTATCCCAGGGGTCAGGAAATTTCTCTGTGAAAAGCCAGGTTGGTAAATATTTTTGGCTTTAGGGCTATATCGGCTCTGCTGCAACTATTCAACTCTGCCACCAGAGTGTGAAAGACGCCCTAGACGATATGTAAATGAGCGGGCGAGACTGTGTTCCCATAACATTTATTTTCTTTTTTTTTTTATTTTTTTTAACGTTTATTTATTTTTGAGACAGAGAGAGACAGAGCATGAACAGGGGAGGGTCAGAGAGAGAGGGAGACACAGAATCGGAAACAGGCTCCGGGCTCTGAGCCATCAGCACAGAGCCCGACGCGGGGCTCGAACTCACGGACCGTGAGATCGCGACCTGAGCCGAAGTCGGCCGCTTAACCGACTGAGCCACCCAGGCGCCCTGATAACATTTATTTTCAAAAACAGGCAGCTCTTTCAGTTAGGGGTATAAACCGTGAAGCGTTGAGGTGGTCGTTGTACAACAGTGTGAATGTACTAAGTGCCACTGAATTGTTACTTCTTTTTTTTTTTAAGTTTATTTATTTATTTTTTGAGAGAGACAGAGACAGCGTGGGGGGCAGGGCGCAGAGAGAGCGCAACCCCAGCACCGGCAGCGCGAAGCCCTGCGCGGGGCTTGAACTCGTGAACCACGAGATCATGACCTGAGCTGAAGCCGAGAGTTGGACACTTAACCCAGTGAGCCATCCGGGTGCCCCGAATTGTTGGTTTAAAATGTAAAATTGTAAAATATAAAATGGTTCATCTTATAGTATGTGAATTTTGAATTATACCGCAATAAGAACGTTAAAGGGGCGCCTGGGTGGCTCAACTGGTTACGTGTCTGACTCTTGATTTCAGCTCAGGTCACGATCTCACGGTTCATGAGATTGAGCCCCATGTCGGGCTCAGTGTCACAAACCGACTTCCTATTGTTCCCAAAGAGCCCTAATTAAATTACTGTTTTTTCTCCAGGGAGTGTTAGTTTGCAAGCTAAGGTCAGTGTTGCTGCCTGCCCTGCCCTGAGCACAGTGAGTGATCCGAGAATTTTCCTACATAATGGTGATGCATCTGCCGAAATAAAAGATAGTAGACCCAGATTTCAGGGTCTTCCCTGCTAATTCTACCTCTGTGGTCTTTGTGTATCATTTAACACCGAGCCTGGTGTTTTTTGTCTCTAAAGAGCACCCAGTCCTCTTACGTATTTCTTTGGTTGGTACCTGAGTGAAATGAGTTAACGTATGTGTGACACTTGTATAGATGGTAAAACTCTTTATTAACTATCAACTAAAGGAGGCTTAAGAGTCCCAGAAGAGCAGTTTATGGCTTTATATTATAACTATATTTTGAATGTCGTAATAATAGAAGTATTTCTCATACTTGAGAGAAGTGTCATTCTCCTTGTATTAGTTAGAGACCACTCAGAGCACAGATGAACTACCTCAGCTGGCCCCTTGACCAACCCACCAGCCCCATGGGTGATCCTAAAACAAGGTCTACAGAAGAGTGGCCCAGCTGAGCCCTTCTCAAAATGCTGAATTATAGAATCGTGCACGAATAAAATAGTTATTTTTGTTTGAAGACTCTAAGTTTTGGGGTAGTTAATTATGTAACATAGATGGACTGAAAAATCTCCCAAGAAATTCTATATTCCTAGCAAAGAATATAAGAATGAAGGGTTTTGTGAGATGTTTCCAAGAACTGGGGAAGAAAATGGCTTACGTCGCGTTCTATCACATTCTACTGGCCGGGACTTAGTCTTATGGCCCCCTTCAACTGCAAGGCAGGCTGGGAAATGTAGTGGTCCTGTGTTCCCAGGAAGACAATACAGCACATTATCTGCCATAGCTGTTCGTAGCTTTTTCTCTCATTTTCCTTTTGGTGGATGGAACATGATCTTTGTTCTCTTCCTGTAAGTGGTGGAATCACAATCTCATTTCTTAACTGGTGTATCTTGTCATACTCGTTTCAAAACCTCATCAGGTTGGTGTCAAAAACTCTCCCCGACCCCCAAATCAGACCTGACGTTTTAACAATTCTGGCAATTCAGACCTGGAATTTCCCAATGCTGGTATCAGGAAATACAAAGAAATACAAAGTATAGAATTCCTCTCCACTTAAAACCAAAGATGTTGTCTTTTTTTAAAGAAATGCTTATTTATTATTTTATTTTGCGAGAGAGAAAGAGTGAGCTCGAGCCGGGGAGGGAGAAAGAAAGAGGGAGAGAGAGAATCCCAAGCGGGCTCCGTGCTGTCAGCACGGAGCCCGATGTGGGGCCCGAACTCACAAACCGTGAGATCACGACCTGAGCTGAAATCAAGATTTGGACGCTTAACTGACTGAGCCACCCAGGTGCCCCAAAGATGCTGTCTTAATAGGTATTACACTACAAGTTTCCCCATCAACTTTGTGCCCACCTTCCTGACAACCTTAAGATAGTATATCTTAGTTCTTGTGGTCAGAGAAGATTTTATTTTGTTTGTGACAATAACATTACATACAGTTATATTTATAGTCAACTATTTTTTCATTTTTAATTCAGACAAAACAATGAATAAGAAACACTACTGAAAAGCTTAAGTTGGGGCTTAAGTCAGTTAAGCCTCTGACTCTTGGTTTCAGCTCAGGTCATGATCTCATGGTTATGGTTCGTGAGTTCGAGCCCCGCATCGGGCTCCATGCTAACAGTATGGAGCCAGCTCAGGAGTCTCTCTCTCTCTCTCTCTCTCTCCCTCTCTGTCTCCGCCTCTCTCTCTCTGTCTCAAAATAAATGAATAAACGTAAATAAAAAGCTTAAGTCAGCATATTGAAGAGAAACATTTTAAAAGAGGCCAGTTTAAGATTCAAATTGCAGGCTGGCTTCCAGCGGTTTGAAGTTCCAAAGTGGGAAACTGAGAGCCCTCATGCTCTCACATGTCACACTTTCTGTAACATTATTGAAATTTTCTACTGCATTAAAATAATAATAGAAAAAGTAAATCCTTCTCCTGATACAGGATCCCTCCCCATCTTGTTCCCACGGCACGGTCAGTGGCGCAAGGTTGAGGAGAACAGGGGAGGAAAACAAAAATCTGTGGACACACAGAAAATGGCTAATATTAGCATCTTCTGCGCACAGTTTGCTTCAAAGAACAACATGCGTTAAAAAGGAAGGATGAAAGTGATTTCTACTAGAAAGTGATTGTATTTTAGTTTGTTTAGAACAGAGAGGTGCTGCTTAGAAGAGGAGATTTAAAAGGAAAAATGTGGTAAAATTATAGAAAGACTAAGCTGAAAAGGAATTTTCTGAGGTTTAGCCAATTCCCTTAATTCAATTCGCTCAGTTGAATTGGTTCCATTCCATTCAATAAAATCAATAAACATTCGCCCCACATCTATAGTGTATCAGCCTTGGGGATGTAATGACCAGTAAGATCCAGTCTGCCATCACATATCTCAGTCCTTGTGTGAAGAAACTTAACCTGGAGATCTGAAGTGACCTATGTAGGTCCTATAACTCATTGGCAGGAAAAGCAGGGCTGACATTCCTGCCTCGTGACTCCTGATTCGGCAATGGGCGTGCCACACAGGCTATGGCTTCCCTATGCCAAATCAGAGATCACACCAGAGAACTCACCCAACTATTCGTATGCTTCGTCTATGCAATGCTGAAAAGAAGCCAGCAAAATGAGGTACTAAATATAAGAGGTAAGATTTTATTGTTTACTTTTTTTAAAGTGTATTTATTTATTTTGAGAGAGACGAAGACAGCACAAGTAGGGGAGGGGCAGAGGAAGAGGGAGAGAGAGAATCCCAGGCAGGGCTCCATGCTGCCGGCTCAGAGCCCGATGTGAGGCTCAAACCCAGGAAGCCACGAGACCATGACCTGAACCGAAACCAAGAGCTGGACGCTTAACCGGCTTGAGCCACCCAGGTGCCCCGAGAGGTGAGATTTCATAAGAAGGGAGAGGGGAGAAGGACACAAGGAATAACAATCCCTTAGAAAATCGCGGTAATTTAGACATTGGAGTCAATTACATCTGATGATCATTGAATTTCCTGGTTTGGAGGAATTGTGGGTCTCAGCAATAGTTATAGTAATAATAATAGTAGCCAAGATATGAGTAGGTAATACTTTTTGAGTGCTTACTATGTACCGTTGACTAGTTTAAGGGGCATATTTGAAATAACTCCGTTAAGTCGAAAAAGAAAACTACGAGGTAAGTATTATACTTACCTCCATGTAATCATTAGCACTTAGCGCTGTGTAACCAACCTCGCCAAAATTCAGTGGCTTATAATGACAGCCATTTATCATGGCACTTGAGCGTATGGCTCAGCTGGCGGTTCTGCTGGTCTCGGCTGGGCTTGCTCGTTCACCTATAGTCAGCTGCAGGTCACCTGGGCTGTAGATCGAGGATGGCCTCAGCTGGGTTGATTCTGCTACATGTTAACCCCCATCCACATGTCTTTCAGATCCCTTCAGCAGGCCAGCTCGGGCATATTCCCACAGTAGAGGCAGGGGTGCACGAACGATCAACAGGAGAAGAAGAAACACATAAGCAGTTTCGAAGCCCGCTTGCATCCTGCTTGCTTGAAATCAGGGGAAGCATCATGACAAGCATCTACCACAGAGGTGAAATAACTTGCTCTTTTGATTGGGATATGGGTTCACCTGTGTGTCATAGAGGTCCAGACCAGCAGTGGATTATTACCACTGTGTGTAGTTGTCCAAAGATAGGCAGTCCAGGCTTGTGTGTTTAGTGTGCTCCAGACTTCGGGGTTTCTTTTATCTGGTTTCTCCGCCTTCTTCTCAAGAAGCGTGTTCATTTGCAAGGTCTAAGATTGGTCATCACTTCAACCATGTTCCAAAGTAAAGATGGCTATCAGTGAGGGAAGAAAAGTATGCATTCCTTCCCCCTTACAAGTAGGGGTAGAAATCTCAGGATTTCCACTTCTGGTGATACAAGCTCCGTGATATGGACCAATCCTCCTACAACTAAAAAAGCTATATGGATTACTTTTAAAACCCAAGAAGCATCCAAGAGCCAATAAGATACTGTGGGATTATTGGTCTGATGCTCTAGAGAGGCTGCTAATTCAGAAAAGATGAGCAAAGCTCTTGGAGCTGCCTGTGTCCTAGGGGGATGCTTAGTTGTCCTTTTGGTGACCCCAAAGGACTAGGAGAACAAAAATCTAAATCTTGTTTAGACGGGGCAGCAAAGGATTGTGCCCTAGAACAAAGGCAAACTGGAGGTAAACTAACCCTTGCCTCATCTGAAACCCAGCTTTGCAAAACTCCGATTTTCCCTCAGAAAATCTCATACCTAAAACTTAGATCAAGGCGGTACTAAATCACAAGCACTAGCCCCAGGTCCCAACAGAGGCAAGTATAACTAAGAAAATATCACCTTAGTCTTCCAGTTATTCCTACCAATAATACCTCTGGTGTAATATCAAGCACATGACCAAAGTTAACTAGACATGCAAAGAGACAAGACCATATGGGCAAGAACTAACAGAGACAACAGCAGACTACAGTGATTGGACTGATCACATGTAGACTGTAAAACAACAAAGATTCTTATCGTTAAACAACAAAATTTGAAAACAAAACCTTAAGAAATTGACAGAGAACTGAAAGATATAAAAATTGATGTAACAATTTTGTAAAAAAAGCCAGACAGGAATTCTGGATTTGAAAAATATGACAATGGAAAATAGCAAGGTTGACAACCGAGAATAAGCCCAAGGATACAGTTCAAAATGAAGCACAACCCAAAGGATGAAACTTGGAAGAGACAGAAGATAGTCATAAAGCTTAATGTATGTTTCATTGGAGTCTCACAAACAGAAGGGAGAGAGAGGCAGGGAGCGAGATTGGAGAGAAGTAATTTTGAAGTGATGAAGGCTGAGAATCTTTGGAGATGATGAAAGACGTCAATACACTGAGGCCCACTGAATCCCAAACAGAGTTTTTAAAAATCTACATATAACATATGTTACTGAGCTTTAGAAAACAGAATTAATAAATCCTACCGCTTTTGTTCTCATTGTCCAGATCGTGGTAATGTAGCTACAACTATCTGCAGGAAAAGGTGGAAAATGTTGGTTTTACTCTGTTGTTTATTCAGAGGTACATGCTCTGACAAACACTGAGAGTTTATCACCACGAGAGAGATCAGAAGCATCAACATTGACATTGACATCTTTTCAAGGTCACACAGCTAGTCAGTGGCAGATCAGATGTTTGCTTCAACATGGCCTGGCTCTATAGCCTGTGCCCTCAGTTGCTTGCTCTACAAGCGTGAGACTATAGTACAATGCTTGGGTTTGCAACCGTTGACCACAAGTCAACAGAGTGTGTTAATTACGCAAAGGGACTATTAAAGACACATTGGAAACAGGATAACCAGGCCGGGATCATGCTAGTAGAAAACTAGCTCTTCTCAAACATTTCAGTGTTGCTCACATTCATTAAAGAATATGGTGCCCGTGACACAGGGTCTGAAAGTGCACATCAGGCTGCAAATACCCCATCTTTAGGCATCTGATTAATGTTTCTGAGCACAAGGGACAAGGTGTCGTCAGTCTCTTAGTGAGTTAATTCTTTGCATCTCAAAATCAGAGTCCCAAGAACACAAGTAGTAGGAGAAGAGATGAAAAGTTGATTCTTGTCTTTCGGCATCCAAGGTCAGTTTTCCTCAAAAGTGACCTTAGATATATACCAAATAGAGTTATATATTTTTATTTTATTTTATTTTTATTAGTTTTTTTTTAATGTTTATTTAATTTTGAGGGAAAGAGCGGGGGTAGGGGCAGAGAGAGAGGGAGACACAGAATCCGAAAGAGGGCTCTAGGCTCTGAGCTGTCAGCACAGAGCCCGACGCAGGGCTGGAATTCAGGAACTGTGAGATCATGACCTGAGTTGAAGTCGGATGCTTAACTGACTGAGCCACCCAGGCACCCCTAGCGTTATATATTTTTTAAAGTAGCTCTAAGCCAGGCACTTGGCAAACTGCGACCCATGGGCCAAACTCCTCCTGCCTTCTGTTTCTGTTAATAAAGTTTTATTGGTACACAACCACATCGATTCACATACATTTTACCTATGACTGCTTTTGCACTACAGTGGCAGAACTGAGCAGTCGTGACAGAAACCCCATGATTTGCAAAGCCGAAAATATTTACTATCTGGACCTTTTCACAAGCAGTTGGCCGATCCCTGCTCTAAGCAAATGACAACTTCATGATTCTAGGCAAAGATAAATTCATCTTCGTCTTCAGCCGCATTATGAAGGAACATCTGGGGTCTTTATCTCCCCTTGGCCTTCTTTTTTTTCACGGGGGAGATTTAAACTTGTTGTTTTTTTTTTTATTATTGAACTATAGTTGATGCATGTTATATTAGTTTCAGGTGTGGGGGGGGGAGATTTTGGACTGCGTGAAACCTCCTCATGTTCAGTGAGCCCCCAGAATTGAACTTGACAATTTTGGATATGGATTTTAATAAACAAGCATTTCATAAATTCTTAATTTCTTTTTTCTTACTGGATTAATTTTCTGAATTTAATTTGGTCAAGTAGCTTGATGAGGGTAGGCAAAACAAAGCCATTTTATACAAAGAGAACTCACTGCCCTAAAAGCCCTGCTTGGTACAGGTTTTCCAAAGAAAGGGCGTTTTCTCTACAATGGATGATTGAAAACCAAAGACATGTTTTTCTAAGGTCAGACCATAAGGAATCATAAAATCAAGATTTCTAACATTTATGGATTTGCTCTCATTACTTTTTGGCAATACATGACTTCTTGATTTTTGAAAGAGGGACAAAATGGTGCAGAAAGCTTCTGGAACATGAATAAAATATATATACATATCTTTTATAATTTTAGTGTAAACAAATTCCAAACATATGGATCACATTTCCTTTTAAAAATAAAGGGTTTTAGCATTTAATGGGAAAAGCGATTTGCAAAATATGCTTTGGGTTTTGCCAAAACCGAATCACTCAAAATGTACAATTAACTCTAAACGAAACCAAACTCAACTGTCTTTGCTATAAATGACTAAAAACACATCTCCCATTGTTGTTCATGCCTTTCAGTTCCCAAGTCGAGAAAGGGAAGTCAGAATGCGCTGTGAAACGCACTGTTCTCCGTAAAGTCATGCATCAAAATACAGTTGAACGGGAGAGTGTTTCCCAGGGGAAGATGTGTGACCTTCTCATGTGTAAATCTATTCTGACTAGTTATGATGTTTAGGAGGAATTATAGAGAGGAACTGACGTGCTTCCTGGTAAGGGATCAAGTTGTTAATTTCCACGGGCCATGAAATGCTTATTTGTGCCCTGAGAGCTAGATAATCTGACAAAAGTCTTCTACATTTTAATGACCTTTTATATTTGTAATGAGAGCAGTAGAGTGGTAATAAATGTGCTATTAAAAAATACATTAGGTTTTTTAAGGTTTTTCTCTTAGATCATATTCATTTGCAGAAACAAACACTGCTGTTTTAGAATCAAGGGGGACTGACTAATTGTCGGGGTGAGACACTAGGGGGTGCTTTCTTTTTTCCTTGAGGTTTCCAGCCGTCCTCCTTTGCGGGGATCCAGCTGACTGTGTCGGCAGGTACAACCCCAAACCGGGAGCCCAAGGCTCCTGAGAACTCGCATATCCACCAGTCTCTACTCTGAAAATAATACATGTGCCTCCTTTGAGGAAACATGGATTAGGAATTAGGAATTAGGGCTGGTGTGGCATATGCAGGTGACTCTCATGAGAATTTCAATCTTAAATGGCACTTCTGGTCAGAGAGGATCCATCCGTCTGCCAAGAGTCGAAGAGGGTGATAAAGTTGAGGAGTACCTTATAATGATGCAAATACATTCTCCCTTCTGGACAGAATGGGGAGACCAAAGGGGTGCTCTTGAAATACTGAAACCTAGGAGCGTAATTAGAACAGATTCAAAACCACCATATACACAGAAGAATAAACGAGGAAAATGACAGGAAAAGGAAAGAAGGGAAATCAAGGAGCACTCGGCGTAGTGCCCTCCCAGTCATTTTACTGTCCCTCGAAATCTTTCATTTTCCAAAGAGCTATCCAGGAAGGAGAGTAACTTAATATTTTCATATCCATTTCTCCAGCTCTTTGATGCGACAAAAAGGGCATGATAGCAGAAGAAAACCTGTCAATCGGGCATCTCGAAGGTCAGTTTCTGTCATGTTTCAGTAACATATTCTTATTATATTGGCACTTTCCGAATTCACTGTGACTCACAGTTTTCCACGCCATACATCCGCTTCCAAATCATTCGTTTCTTACAAACGTCACTAAGTCCATTAAATTTAAGCTTGCTATTTTCAGTTTCCGCCGAAGCTGATCTAAATGCAGACCCTGTGCTGTCGACACAGCAGCAGGCTGCAAAAGCCAATAATCACCACTGTTCCTTGTGAATCAAAAACGCTTTTGCAGTTCAGGAGATTGGTCCCAGCAGTCGGATCATTACTTCTTGAGTTGCCCATTATGTGGTTAAAATTTACATAAATATTAGGTACACTCAGTCCCTTCCCTGTGGCTTTTCCAGAAGGACCACATTCCTGTATATTTATTAGCCGCTTTCAAAGCTTCTTGTTGTTACAACTTGCAGAATAGAGAAAGTCGGAAATACAAAGAAGTCTTAGATTTGTACAAATCAGGGCTGTGTTCATATAATCTTATGAAGATTTCATAAGTAAATGGATAACTGAGTTCTAGAAAGCAGTTGGGGCAAGAGTAGTCCTGTCCATCTCTCCTTCTGGAAAATATCCATAGGCCACTTCTCGTTCTCTGGTCATTGCACACCTCTTACCCTCTGCCTTGATTTTGAGGGGATACTTCCCCTCCTGATATCGTATCACGCGCGACTCCTTGTCGCCTTCCGTCAGAGCCCTCGGCCCCTCTTACTTCAAACTTCCCTCTTGTTTCCCCTCCCCTCCCCAGCCCGTACCATTTTCCTTTCATCTGGACTTTCCTCCACTTGGGTTACTTTTCCATCTCTGGTGCTCACGGAGGCATCAACGCAAGGTTCACGAAATTGTTTCCATTTCCTCCCGGGTCCACGGGAAGACTCTTGCATGAAGCGGGCCATGAGGTGATACACACATGATGTTGCCCTCTTCCAAGCCTCTTGAAAGTCCTGCAGAAACTTTCACCTCCCTTCCATCCTCCCTTCATGGATGGGCCCATTAGAACGCGGCCGGCTGGTTCAAGCCTCTGGAGGTCCCCGAAGCTGCAGGGGTTGGCGGAATCGCCAAAGAGAAGGAGCCTGGTTGAGAGACAGCTGCCCGGGACAGCTGTGTGATGGGGGACGTCGGCTCTGCATTTAGCCTACTGCTTCCTGCAGTGCCTGGCACAGAGCAGAAAGGCCCTCAATACATCTCGGCAGATGTCGCCCCTTCCTCAAGAAGACGCCATCACAACTGGGGGACCGTCAGACACCGTAGCCTGGGGTGGGGAGGGGGTTGGTGAAAACTGAAGATGTGGGGGGAATTAGCCACGTGCCCTTCAACGCCATCACCTAGTCTGTTTACTACACAAAGAATGTCTTGTCATCACTCACTCCATAGGGAGTGTAAATAAAGGCAAGTTTACATAAAGCAGTGATGTTGCCTATGTAACTATTTATTCTCTGTGTATCTGTCTTTGCCTGAGCACTGTTCTAGACACCAGGGGAAAGGAGGTGGCTATGAGAGATCAGGTCCTCATCTTCAAGAGTCTGTTTTCTGAGCCAGGAGCATTATGATATCTCCATGCTGGCCGTGGAGCCTAACGTGGGGCTTAAACTCATGACCCTGGGATCAAGACCTGAGCTGCGGTCAAGAGTGAGACCCTTGACCGACTGAGTCACCCAGGCCCCCCCGATATCTTTTTTGAAAGGCACCTTTCCTTTGTATAAATCATAGGGATATTGAACAGTATGAAGCATCGTGTATCCCTTTTGGGCAAAACATAGAGATCAGGCAAATGGTAGAAGCCACTGGAAATCTAGACACTGTAAATAGGGTATCCGTATCATTGCTCGGATCCTATCTCCCACCATTCATTTGCAAGGACTTTATTATCTGATTACAGAGGTCACACATGACTTATAATTTAATTTCTCCACTTACATTTTTTTTCCTTCATTTTTTCCTCCTCCTTGAGGATGGGGACTAAGCCTTACATTCAGTTCAACAAATAGTTATTGAATACAATGCTCCATTTAGTTCCCTTGGGGAAAAAAGATTGCAAACTCCTCTAAATTCATTCCATACTTCTTATAAATAATCCCTGTCGAGAACTGGGCTCTCTTTGAAGCATTTACTGCTCAAGTCTTTTTTGCCACCAAAGATTTTACTCGTCTCAAATTTCTTTTTTCCGTGTTTTCTTCCATACTTGCTTCCTCAACATTTCAGTCCCTATTTTTGAAAAATTATATCATTCAATTAGTAAATTAAATCAAATGTTGGATGTCCAAGGGAAATTCTCTAAATAAAGGACTTATATGAAGAATTCAATCATTTAATTGTATTTAATATTTATTTTAAAGCAGAACTTTGTAAAAACCAGATTTGATTAAAATAGTGACATGTTTTGGTACGGTCAGTTAAGCGTTCGACTCTTGATTTTGGCTCAGGTCCCGATCTCATGGTTCGTGGGTTTGAGTACTGCATCGGGCTCCGTGCTGATGGTGCAGAGCCTACTTGAGATTCTCTCTCTCTCTCTCTCTCTCTCTCTTTCTCTCTCTGTCCCTCCCATGCATGCGTGCTCTCTCTTTCTCAAAATAAACAAATAAACTTAAAAAAAATAGTAACATGTTTACATTCCGTGCCAGTTCATTTCATTTTTTTAGTGTAGAGCTTTTCAGAATGAGGTTTCTGATGTCGACCCCACAACCACTGCTCAACTTGGTCCACTTCTGGTGGAAAGGGAGATTAAACAATGTGACAGAGTAACTCAGGAGAGTGGTCTAGAGCCCTGTAAGGAGGTAGTTTGCACCCATCTAAGGAGGAGTTGGAAAGTGAGAGGGAGGGAGAAGTGGGAAGAAGCTGCCAGAGCAAGAAGGAACTCAGACTCACACGTGATACTTCAGAGAATATAGAAAATAGAGTTGCCTAGATTTGGCCAAGAAACAAACAATCAGAAGTCACCAAAAGAAAATGACGATAACAAAACACAGGATACCCAGTTAAACTTGAATTCCAAATACATCGATTGTGTGGGACATACTTATACCTGTGCCTGTTCATTGTTTATCTGAAAGTCAGATTTAACTGGGACTCTGATTTATCTGGTGACTCTAACTAAAAAGCCACGCAGTGTATAAGTGAAGAAGTGTTTTTAAAATCATTTGTGTGCATTCACGACTGGCTTTCTGTCTCACATAGGCCATCCAAAGGCCCATTATCCTACATGTCGTGAGCTAGAACAGTGGGTTAGGTGTGTGGGCTAAAAAGTGTGTTAAATAAAGAATCAAGAAACACCATGGAAAGAAATGATTGGTTTCCCAGAAGGGACTGGTCTTGTTGGTGGCACTCCCCGGAAGCCAATACTTTCCAACCCAAAAGATGACTTTCCAGCAGGGAGTGAAGAGCCCTGACCCCAGGCCGGGCGGAAGAGACTGGAACGGGCAGAAGGGATAGGCTGAGCTGAGAATGAGTCCCCATGGGTCAGAGCCTAGAGACAGGAAGTGACCCTTGGGAGATGTCTGGGGAAGGATGGGGCACCCGATGGGCACTCTATGGCAAATTTTTAAAACCTAGGCTCTATTAACGTTTCGGACTAGATCATTGTGGTGGGGGCCATCCCGTGCCCTGTAGGATGTTTAGCAGCATCCCTGGCCTCTGCTCACCAGATGCCATTAGCATCCCTGCCTCCAGTTTCAACAACCAGAAATGTCTCCAGCCATTGCCAAATGTCCCCTGGTAGGCAACGTTGCCCCCGGTTGAAAATCCGTGTCCTATGGACACAGAAGCCAAGGAACCAAGAGCGATAACAGAACCGGAAAATGTACCTACGAGTCAAACGGGGCTGGCAAGGATCTGTGGCAAGCATAGCAGAGTCCCATAATCATAGCAAGGTCTCACCATTGGGCTGTTTCCTCGGGAAGCCCGCCCCACCCCCCACCTGCTGCCCACCCTCGCCACTTGCAGAGCCTGCACTTGCAGAGAAATGGCAGCCTAACCAACAGGATCTCTGAGGGCATAGCAGGAAGCTTTGAGAGAAGACCATCTTTACTCTGAGAAATTCACCACCACAGCCTCTGACTGGCCTTCCTGCTTCCACTCCTGCCTGCTGTAGTCTCTTCTCCAATCGCCAGGGTAGTCTTTGAAAAAACAGAAATCAGGCCTCATGATACCCCACGTAAGACCCTCCAGTGGCCTCCTGCTACACTCAGGCTAAACCCCAACTCCTCCCCATGACTTGCCAGGGCCTGCATGATCTGGCCCCTGCCTCTTTCCTCACTTTCACACTGCCCAGAGATCCTCCTTGATCACTACCCCCGACAACACTGGCCTGATTGCTGGTCCTACTCCAGGGCCTTTGTTCATGCTATCCCCCCCTACCTCAGACGCTTACTTTTCATGAGGTTCTGTTTGAATATTACCTCCTTGAATTTTGCCTCCTGACCACCGTATTCAACTGGTTAATTAGCAATCTCTTTACAAAGTTATGCTTTTGCCCCTTACCGTGCTTAATGTTTTCATAGATGTTATCAATGTTTATATTTCATTTATATTACCCATTTATTATGTTCATTTATACTATTCAATATTTTTGTATTTACTTTTTTATGGAATATATGTTTACAGGGTTATTTACTTGCCTCTCTCTGCATTTTCAGGGCCTAGAAGAGAGCTAGGCCCATAGTAGCAGCTCCATAAACATTTGTCGAACAAAAGAGTGACTGGCGATTGGCAAAGCTAATTACAGAAATGTAATTAGTCTTATATGCTTTTTTTAAGTTTATGTATGTATGCATGTATGTATTTGAGAGAGAGAGAGAGAGTGCACAAGCAGAAGAGGGGCAGAGAGAGAGAGAGAGAGAGGATTCCAAGCCTGATGTGGGGCTCAATCCCATGAACTGGGAGATTATGACCTGAGCTGAAATCAAGAGTTGGATGCTTAACCGATTGAGCCACCCAGGCACCTTGAATTAGTTGTATATGTTTAATCTAAGCATTTGTAAATGCAATCAGTATTTCTTGGTCATTCTCTGTAATCTCTTTGTATTTTGTGGGCCATTGGAGAACATCAGATCAATAATATCATTTACGGTTTAGGAGGAAGGACCATATGTCCCCAGATGCCCAGGAGTGTCCCAATTTGTGTCTGTTGTCCCAGTGGAATTATTAATAGCACTGTCACTCTCAAGAACATCCTCGCTTGCACAACAGATTGAACTTACACACGGTATGGATGTGTCTTTTAACAAGTAATAGAAGACAAAGACAAAACAAGATGAGAGGGAGGCTGGGACTTGCAGGCATGACCTCATGGAAGATTTGGAACTAGAATGGAGCCTGGAGGGACAGATAGGAAGAAGGAAGGGCTTTTTGGATGCAGAAAGTCACATGTGCAAAAGGACCAAGATGAGATCGTGCCACTGTGGTTACACCCGGCAAATTGTGATGCAAGGTTTAGGCAAGAGAACAATCAGGGGTAAAATTCAAAGGCATATAAGGGGCAGACGGGAATGGACTACATTCCAAGGCTAAGACTTAGGGCCGCATCCTATAGTTGGTAACCATCCATCTAAGGGTGCTGTCATGCTCCTGTCACTTAAGCACAGATTTAGATGACCAGGTTGGAATGTTTGACACTCACTGAAAAAACAATGTCTTGAACACAAATGACTGTTTTAAATCAGTCCCAGATAAGATAGGAGAGAAGATGATATGGGCTTTAGGGAAACCTAGGGGAGGCAGAATCGGCTCGTTAATGGCACAGCTGTTTCAACAGTTAGAATTAAATTCAGCACGATGATCCAATTTAGTTTTAACAAACTCAGATCTTGCATTTCACCTTCTTCATAGCTTCCGCTCCTCCAGAGAGCCAGCAGAGCTTGGTTTTGGTATAAGTCGCTGGCACTCTTGTTTAGTCAACATTAAAACAACAAGACAGAAGAAGAACGTCTGCTCTCGTACTCTTGAGAAAATAATCAAGTCGCTAAGGACTTGATCCCAAAACACTGGAAGAGGGTGGGCATGACCGACTCATCCACTGAAGTGAGTAATTTTTAGTGTTGGACCAAGTTTACTTCCAAAATCGGTCAACAACATTTTGGAGTCTCATGAAAACAAACCAGTAAAATCCCCTCTTTCAGTCAACTGCACCTCTCTAGAAGTTTTGTCTTTATAAAAAGGATATTTTATCATTCGGATGCATTTTATTCAATAGGTACTTTCTCTAGAGCATACGGATCTCCCCTTTTCCACCATTGTTGGCGAGACACAAAAGAACTCTGCTGACGTGATGATCCGGCACAGCCATGGGTGGTGGCCTGGAGTCTCTAGTCACAGGTGTTTTTACAGAGACACGGTTTGGGAGTTAAAAGCATCTTTGTTCCTAGGGCACCTGGGTGGCTCAGTCGGTTAAGCATCCAACTCTTGATCTTGGCTCAGGTCATAATCTCCCAGTTTGTGAGATTGAGCCCTGTGTCGGGCTCCATGTGGACAGCACGGAACCTGCTTGGGATTCTCTCTCTCCCTCTCTCTTCTCCTTCCTCTCTCTCTCTCTCAAAAATAAATAAATAAACATTTAAAGAAGGAAAAAAAGCATCTTTGTTCTCAAACTAACCCTCTGGGTTCCCTTAGAGAAAACATGCTTTATGAAAAGAAGAAACAAAAGTGGAGGCAAATGAAGGTCTGATACCATCGCCACCACCACAAAGTGGCTAGAGCACGAGCAATGGGTACGTTATCTTAATTGTCACCAAAGGATTTGAACTTTGGCTAAGAGTCCTTCATCTACCTTTTCAGGAAAAGTTGGGAAAACCAAAGTCCTCTGGTTGTTACATTTCCGTTGTTGTTTGAAATGTTCCATTGCCAAAAAAATCATTCTTTCCGATGAATGACAGAGTGGCCCTTAGATGGCCAGGCCATCATGCACTGAGCTGGTGGCCAGGGTGGTGCTGAGGAATGTGAAAAATGCCTGTACACAATGAAATTGAAGCTGGTGTAGCATGCTCTTTGCAGTGGACTCAATTTTTATTGTTTCATTGTCAGCGATGGGGATGGCGGCAGTGTTTCCGGAAATGGAATGGAATTTAGATCTCTGTTTGGATAAATGTCTTCAACTTGCTCAAGAATAGATTAGGAAGATTAGGAAGAGAGATGGAATGAAAATGTACGCATACAAAGAGCAATCAAAATGGAAGGAACCATCTTCAAAAAGTTAACTAATCTCTTTTCAGGGTTTGTTTCTATTTCGTTTCCATTAAAAAGGAAAAAAACCCAAATTATTGGAAAATAATTAGTTGTTTCCCTCAGAATAAGACAGTAGTCCAAAGGGAGCCTCTCTGCTTAATATGGTGGAATTGACCATTCTGTAATTTCCAAGACTAGGGCGTACGGAGCCTTGCCAGTTTCTCTCGGAATGCTTGCTAGCGGGGAAGCCTGCCACCATGCTATGAGGAAGCCCAAGCTAGCGTGTGCAGAAGCTGCATGGAGAGAGGGATGACCAACCAGCTCTAATAATTCCAGCCATCCCAGGCAACATACTATGAGCGCCAAGCCTCCAGATGACTCCAGCCCCGACCTCCACCTGATAGCTACCACTGAAATGAGACTCCCAGCAAGAACCGTCAGCTGAGCCCAGTCTACCCACAGAAACATAGAGATAATAATACGTGGTTTTAAAGCCACTAAGTGTTGGGTGGTTTGTTGTGCAGTAACAGATAATTGGAGCAGTCGTTGAAAGTAACGTCAACTTTGCCGCCAGGCTGCCCGGGATGGACTCCATGAGTTCAAATCCTGGCCACCGCTTTGGATTCTTACTTGCTCTCTCAAAGCCTCAGCTTCTTCATATTTGTAGAACGTGGATGATGACAACAATAGTATGTTTGAATGGTGGTTGTGAGGCGCAAATAAATTCCTATAATGTATGTAGCACACTGCTTGTCAAAGGGCACACACTAAATAAATTTCACCTGTTTTTATTAATAACTAAAATGACCCACAGAAACTGAAAGGCTTTCGGGGGGGAAAGAACCCATTTGCTTGCTTAAATAATGATCCCTGTATTTGGATCATTTGTTCTGCTTCTGGTGGGCTGACCAGCTCTTTGAAAAAAGATAATCTCTAAGATGGTGAACTTGAAAAGGAGCTGGCACATTCCAAGATCGTTTTGGGGAAATGATGCTCTCTGTCTTACGTCGGTGAAAAACTTCATGTTTCTTCTGAAAACTCACCAACAGAGAAGCAAACACAGAAATGAGCGTGAGGGCGTCTGTGGCAAGGTTAACTCCACTGGGCCGTGGATAACGTACACGGTACATTCCAGGAATGGTGGTGCCTTGGAAATTTATTATGTGTAACATTTAATAAAGGGAAGAGTTTAACAAAACACCCTGGAGATCTGTGTTCTAATTGAGTATCTGCTTTGATGTGTGACTTAGAGCAAGTCACTGGAGCTCTGTCTCTTATTTCCAACTATTATAAAACAGGATTAGGAGCACATTCAGAGCACCCTCAGACACTGAAGAATGAAGGGGGTGGGGCAGAGGACCCTCTGCGGAGAGCACCTAAAAATGTGGATGCTTAACAGAGGATAGCCAGAAGGTGTGTGCGATAATACCGTTAGCATTAGGACAATCAGGAGTCCTTCTGGGTTTCAGCAGGGGCAGACTGGGTCAAGGAGCATGATAATGTCCTAGAGGCATGGATGCCTTCCAGCTTAGTACTTTTGATGCCAGAATGAGACTAGAAGGGACCCCCTTCTTATCTGTGGAATAAAGTAGTATGTATATCTATATCTATACCTATATCTATATCTATATGATCTATATTTATATCTACCTCTACCTATCTCTCTATCTCTCTCTATTTATCATCTATCTATCCATCCATCATATCTATCTATCTATCTATCTATCATCTATCTACCTATCTACTTACCTATCTGGTATGCATGGTGTATATATCAATATACCATATGATCCATATACAACATATATATTATATATCATACAGTCCATATACCATACCCAAGTGTATGGACATGGTGGGGGGCGGGTATCATTTAGAAATCTCCAACTGAAATCATACCCACCTGGCTCTGATCAAACATGAGCCTTTAAAGTCAGTGGAGCCCATGATCGGCGCCTTCAACAGGTCTTTGAAATTCATGCTACAAAATATTAAGCAACGGGAGAATTTTCCAATGGCCGGGAAGGGCATGTCTGTTGGAAATAATAACGAGAGCGTTTAACAGCAGACAGCACTAGCCACATTTCACTGGGAAGGACCCCTTTCATTTTGGGGAGAATTATTGACCAATTCATGGCTTTTCTCCAGTTTTGGATTGGAATGTCTATCTCTTAAGTCTTGGGTAGGCCTAAATCACCTTCATTAGCATCATAATTCATTCCAAATTTAGCGCATCCTCTTGTAGACTCAAAGTCTCACGGCTCCGCAAATTGTAAGTGAATTTAGATTTTAACTGGTGTGCAGCTGGAGTAAATAAAAGGCACTTCCATTTAAAGATCTTACAGAGACAGTAATTGGAGCCTCCGGTGGCCCCTGAGACTGTTAAATAGACCCAGAGACTGGAATGTCACTGAAGGCAGGGCCAAGGCATTTTGTCCTGCTCACAGCAGAGATCCCGGCACTCAGGACAGTGCCGGGCGGGCATACAGCAGGCGCTCTATAAATACTTGTTGAAAGGATGGGGTGACTTGAAGGCTGTGTTGAAGCAGAGATGCATCTGTTTGGTGGCAGGTAGAGATGTGAAGAATGTGTGACCTTCAGAGGATCTTGTTTCAGAAACGGTCAAGAAGGACCAAAGAAGACAAGACAGGAGCTTCCACTGGGACTCTACCCAGGCCTTTGGGTCCGGGAAGGGAGACTCCAAGGCAGGGGATTTGTGCGGACAGACTCCTGGGGGACTGCCAGGTTAGGGCTCTGGTGTTTGTGAGGAGGACGTTGCATCCTGAAGTCTGGAAATAGAGGACATTGCTTCTTCTGGAACAGGAGCAGCTTCCAGACTGACGTAGGGTGTGGGAGGCGATGACCACCGATGCCTGATGTATGTTACACTGAGCCCAGTGGAAAATTACAAGACCCATTCAAATCTCTACACAGCAGTCAAGGAGGCTTTGTTTCCTAAATGGCCAAATCAGAGTGGAAACTAGGGAGAGGGCATTTATAAGAGAAGACAGGCAGAGGACTTCATCCTTGGGCCACCGTGTTGGTTGGGCCACCACGACACCCACAGGTTTTGTAAAAGAAATACATTATTAAGTATGACAAAAAGTTCCTTTGCTCTCTAGTAGAGGTGAGGGGGCTGTTCTAGCAGATGATTGATCCCATATTTGACCATCTTTTTTCTTTTGTTAGTCCTCTGGGTTTATTACCTTTCTTTTTGTCAACTCCTTTTAAAAACATGTCTGGGATTGCAGAACCTTACCCTGCAATATATGTGAGGCTCTTTATGGATTTCGTGACATCACCACATCCGATGTTCGACAGGCTTGTATGGTCACATAACTGAGTCTGTAAACCGTTTCCATAAAGGGCCAGATTATAAATATTTTCAGCTTTGTGGGCTATACAGTCTCTCGCAACTCTGCAATGTAGCATGAAGCCAGCCACTGACGGTACATGAGAGAAGGAGTGAGGCTATGTGCCAATAAAACTTTACTTACAAAAATAGGCAGTGGGCTCGATCTTTGGCCCATCGGCTGGAGTTTGCGGAGCTTTTGGTCTAGACTCTCGCTATTCAAACTGTGCTCTGTGGACCAGGGGTACGGGCATCACCTGGGAGCTTCCCGGCAATGCAGAATTCTGGTCCCAGATCTCCTGGATCAGAATCTGCATTTTAACAAGCCCCCGGTGATGCACGAGCACATTAAGGTGTGAGCAGCCCTGAGCTGAATGGTGTAGGGTTTCCTAAGGGAACCATTCTGTTTTCCCCCCCTCACTGCCCCTAAAATCTACTGGGGTGCATGTATCTTCCTTACTCCTGTGCCACCAGATCATATCTTGGGCAAAGCCCCTAGGTTTTTTGTTTTGTTTTGTTTTTGTTGTTGTTGTTTTTGGTGTTTCTTCCGGGCACAGCCTCATTTTTAGCTATTAAGAAGTCTGGTCCAATCTAAACTGATGTTTTACCAGCAAACGCAATTCCAAGGCTCTCAGCCTTCCCGTGGCTGCGTTCGCCCAGCTTGGAAACCTCCGGGAAGAAAAGGGGAAGGGACTGTTTCCCTCACTTCCGATCGCGGCCTTTCCCTCCCTTGCTGCCAGCGGCTTCTGCCTCCTCCAGGGTGCAGCTGGAGGAGGAAGGAAGACTGGGGAGCAAAGCCTCCCAGTGGCCCCACACTCGTGCGGTCTGCTGCGGGAGCCTCGTCTGGGGAGCCGTGCAAAAACTGGCTCTCCCTCCTGTGCGGTGCTCCCGCGGGACCCTAGGCTCCTCCCAGCTTCCCGACTGCAGCCATCCTCCCTCTGGCCTACCTCACACCTGCTTTGTGTTGGGGGTCATCTCACTCTGGCAAGCGTGTCCTTGGGCACATCATTCTGGCGCGGCCACCACCGTCAGCATCACCCTCTCGGCCTCAGGAAAACTTAGCCCCTTTCCCCAACGAGCTCTGGAGGCGTGCGTGGCCTGTGCCAACGCCAGCCTCTGACGTCTCTTCTCACCTCTGAACTTGGCCAGGCCAGGGTCAGGCGGCACTCTTTGTGGCCCAGATGCCGGGACAGGGGCAGGATCAGAGTCCCCGAGGCTGGCCTCTACCCTTGCGGCAGGTAGAGAAAGCATGCTAATCGCTCTCCCACAGGGGACGAGAGCAGACTCGTGACCCTCTCTCTTCTTTCTATGGGCTGCCCTCTTCTCTCAGTGCCTGGGTCTCTTCACGGGCAGGCAGGCAGGCGGCAGGTGACGAACAAGGGTCACAGAGCCAGTCTTGAGCCTCTTAGCAAATCCTTCACGATTCCTGGCCTCACCCGTTGTCTTCAGCTTCGGGCCCCAGCCAGAAATTCCCATAGAACAGCCTGTTCCAGAGAGTTTGTTCTGGTACCTTTATACAGAGGAGGACAGTGACACTTAGCGAAGTTAAGTCGCTGGCACAGGGTCCCTGGCCAAGGAAGGGTGAGCCGATGATCTTCGATGATCTTCGACTCCAAGGTTGGGCTTCTCCCCTCCCAAAGCTTCTCTTTGAGACACTCTCTTAACCCTTCAGTTTACGTGCAAGCAGCTGGGCCCGGAGAGAGAAGTGAACTGTCTTGATTTCCAGCTAAGAAACGTTGCCATTACAGCCTCTTTCCCTTTTTTGTGGAGCGGAAAATTCCGCAATCAGATGAATAAGGGGCGATCTGAAAGATTCAATTACTTAAGAAAAGTCTGCCTGTTAACCTATTTTCCTTGTCGAGAAACCAGGAGTGAACTGACAGGGAAAATGTTTTCTCTGCGAAGAAAGTGGCTCTCAGAACAGGCTACGTTCAGTGATTCCAATTTCGTTTTAAAAATATACGCGCACACGTAGAGAAGTGCCTGGAATAATACATCACAGGTTCCTGCTCTTGCTGGGCTCGAGGATGTTGGTTACGATCTGTGTCAACCTTTCTCATGCTCTTCTGCAGTGTTGGAAGTTTGTTCCGATGCTCGTGTTACTTTTACAATAAGGAATAGGCACACATTTATCTTGACAAAATACAGAAAGGAGGGCTGTTTGTTTGTTTTGAGCTTTTGTTACGATCAATTTTCCATTCCCTATAATTTCAGCATCAACATACAGGGCGCCAATAACAGCCTTTAGAATTTTGGCAAGTTCTCGCGCCGGGGATCTGTAATCTGTGTCCTGTGAAAAAGGCAACCATGAATTTGATGAAATAAGATTTCCAGGGAAGCGTATGATTTCAGGAAAAAGGATTTACACCCCCCCCCCCCCAAATCACTTCGTGGAGAAAAAGCCCCGAGTATGTTTAGGTGAATTTAGTGTTTGCGTCAGTTCTGTGATTGACGGGGCCTTAAGCCTGGAATCTTCCCTGTATATGACGAAGTCACCAGGACCCTGGTCTGCCTTCACCTTTGATCTGCAGAGGTCAAGGTTTCAACGGGGATGTGTGTTGACTCTCCTGCAGCGTTTATTTCTTGGTTTCCGGGTGGCCGGTTTGAAAAGCATGAACGCCGTCCCAAACCCACCAACTCGGTTTCAATTGCCACACCGAATGCATTTGGAGGACACGGTCCAACCAGGTCATCCTAAAGTTGAGATGGGTGAGGCCCCGGAAGACCGAGGAGGAGGAGATTTGCATTGTTCTCTACTTTGCAACCCCTATAGGTTGAATGTTGTCTCGCTATCACGTCTGAGTGTTCTTCCGGATATGTCCTTCCCTCTCCCCACATACCCTTCCCTTTGTCTTCCACCCAGCTGGAGAACAGCACAAAGCTGCCGCAGATAGCCCTACTTTTAAGCTCCCACCCCAAGGAGGAAGGAATTCTTCCTCTTTTCATGGGGCATCATCCTCGTGGCTATTTATTTGTGTGTCTCACCTCCCCTGGGACGCTTTGGGACTACACATGATTAATCGCTGGGTTCCCCACGTAGCTTCACGCAGGGTCTGGCACCAAATGCACACTCAGTGGCCTTTCTTTCAAAATCTGGCTATTATTTTCCTGCAACTTATGCATATGCACCGTTTAGAAAGTTACATCGTTCCACAGGCGCGATTTGAAAAGCGGCACTCAACACGCCCTCTCCCCGCTTCTTACTTCCTGCTTCCCAAGGCAACGACCTTAACTGTTTGGAAATTGATCTTCATGCGTCTGGGTTGCACTAGGTTGCACGCTTAGACTGCTGCTTCTTAATTTTTCGCTTTCTGCGTTATCCATTGGCTTGCGTCTCGGAGGTTGAGGAGCGAGCTCTCTGTTACGTCACCACCTCGTGGCCTCCGCCACCCACGTGCACACCTCCTCGCCTCCAGTCCTGGAAATCCAGCCATTCTATAACTTCGGCCAGGTCAAGATTCAGAGTTCGCAGGATTGTGACGAGGTGGTGCTGGCCCAACTGCTCTCTCTGGAGGTAGCAGTAATCTTTTTTACTTTTCCGGTTGGCTTGGTTTTCGTTTTTTAAAAAAAAAAACATTTTTTTTTAATGTTTATTTATTTTTGTGAGAGAGAGTCAGAGCACGAGTGAGGGAGGGCCAGAGAGAGGGAGACGCAGAATCGGAAGCAGGCTCCAGGCTCGGAGCTGTGAACACAGAGCCTGACGCGGGGCTCGAGCCACGAACCATGAGAACACGACCCGAGCCGAAGTCGGACGCCCAACCAACTGAGCCCCCCGGGCACCCCAGGTTGGCTTGGTTTTCTATGCTCATATCAGATGCCTTCGCAAGCACTACCTTGTTTCAAATCTCTCCTCTTGTGGCTTTCCAACACTCCAGGAAATCTATCCAGTTCATCTTCTTGGGAACATCTCCACCCCTACCTGGATTCAGCTACCAGAATCGTGGGACTCGAGTGTGGGAAACAGGGAGAAGGTCGGAGCTGGCGCCTCAGTGTTTAGAATATATACGTATATTGATTCCCTTCTTTCCAATGTGGACTCAATGCTCCAGTTTCTACTAACCTTCCTACTAACGTCTCTACCAGCCAAGTCCACTAACCTAGAGTTTCTCAACCTTGGCCCTATTCACATCTGGGGCGGGACAATTCTTCGTTGTGCAGCGTAGCATGTTTAGTAGCGTCCTTGGCCTCTACCCAGACCCCCGGTTGTGTCTCCCCGAATTGCCAAATGTCCCCTGTGGGGCCGAATCACCCCAAGTCGAGAAGCGCGGCCTTAATGCTACCTGGCGTTTCTCAGGAGAGGAGCTCTCTCTCTCTTTCCTGAGAATGAATATCCATTTTGATTCTGGGTTTAGTGGATACCAAATCCTTAGTTGTTCAGAGGATCTCAAAGTGTAACTGTTTCTTAAATCAACATTCTGCTACCCTTTCTATCGTTAGCTTCACATTTGCACTTCTGGGCTGCAGTATCTGAGCCGGTCCTTTCCGGAGCCTTTGTGGGATTCTGTCACACCGGTTTTCCCCTTGGCCTGATACAGGTCCCCACTTTCCCGGGCCTGCTAAATCAATGAGCATATCCTTCTGCACACCAGCTGCTGAAATTTTGTTCCTATGATCTCCTCTCTGTTTCTTTGTTGTCCTGGGTTTCTGCTTTTTGTTTTTAAATGTATTTACAGCCTTGGGAGTTAGGGATGGGATTTCAGGAAGGGGAAGAGGGACACGTGCGTATTCTAATTCACTGTCTTTGATGGAAGCTGAGTCAACCATCTTCAAGTTGTAGAAATGTCATCTACCATATAATGGGGGGAGGTGGGGAGGGCACAGGTAGGGAGCCGCCCTGTGCAGGGATTGTAGGTACCACCTTGAGTCATGTAAAGGCAGCCTTCGGAAGTACTCACAAGACCAACTGAACATCTCATGTTTCCACCAAATGATGCTGTTAGCACACGAAGCACCTAAAAGTGAGGTGGGTGTGGGGGAGAAGTCTATTACTTGGCTGCCGCTTTGGCTCCATGGTAGGATTCTTTAATAGATGAGTCACTCTTTCCTTTGGGATGTGGCTTACAGTGTTTGGTATTAACTCCTGTCATGCTTCATGGTTCAGTCATGAGGGTCTGCCCTTCTCCTTCTTGTCTGAGAAAAGCAGAGAAGGAGACTTGGGTCTCAGGGAAGCATGGGAATATGGTGGATGTAACACCTCAGTTCTAGAGGCCTGGGCTTCAGATCTTTGCCTGCTCTGCGTGCCCCACCCCCCCTCCTGTCTATTATAAGAAGGATGGGGAAGGGGGAGGGGAGCGTTGTCACAGGCCCCTTTCTTCCACAGCTCCAGGTTCTGGCCTCTCAATGGTTTACCTCCTGCCAGTCAGAGGGGTGCAAGTTGGAAGTGTGAGACCCTTTATTTGTGACTCAACTGCTTTATCTAATGTAGGCGGATGAATTCAACAGGTTGTAGCGGCCTTCTGGCTAGCTTAGGCTGACGGGTACCAAGTTATCCCTAACGTGGAATACACTTTCCAACAAAATGCACTCGCCGCCTGAATCCTAAACATGATTAGTTTGGCTTCTTAACCAGTCTTCTTCCAAAAAGAAAAGAAACGAAAAGAATATTTTGTAGGAAAATTCCTGATATGGCCTTTCCTCTTCCTCTGAGATTAGATAAACCCAAAACAGAACTCTAAGGAATGTCCTATGAATCTATTTATGAAACATTTCTCATGTGGTTGTAAGTAGTACAAATATTATGGAGGTTTTGGGGGCTACCCCAAATATTCCAATTCTCCTGTTTTTGCTGACATGCCATGGGATGTCACTCCTCTAATTGCTCTGAAGGTAAGTGTGGCCAGGGCACTTGCATTGGTTAAGAAAATGAGAGGAGATGCTTTAAGGAGTCGGTAAGTAATTTCACATTTACCCTTTGCTTATCTCGATTATTATGGAAGAATATCCAGAGGGAGCTTCCTTGAAGTACCGACACCTGGAGGCTGTTTGTTACTGTAGTACAATCTAGTTTCTACTGACTGATACAAACTTGATACTTGATGGAATTTGTATGATTCAGAAACGTCAATAACATTTCCCAGCAAAATGTGCGTGTGTAAGACAGAAGCAAAACCATTTTGGCTGCAGCTAGGTTGAGAGTCCGGAGACCGAGCTTGGCTACTCCTTTCCTCCCTGTGTACTTCCAAAACATCTTCTCACAATCTTATGAGGGGACAGTTTGAAAATCATTACCAAAGACTTCCAAGCGAATATCGAGAAGTTCTCACGATAAGAGTTTTAAGCATCCTTTTCATCCAGAAGCAATGTGAAAAATCCACCCCACAACCACTCGGTAATAAGCCAAAACTAATTATGATCAGGCAAATGAAATAAAAACTACAACAATGGGGGTCTTTTCCCAGCGAAGGTATCCTCATCACGTACATGTGGGTTCAGCATGAAGACAGGGTTATGTGTTTGCATTTCCATACCCAGCAGAACTTTGAGAACAGGACTGATATCAGCATGGGAAGTGGGAGACCCCATGTTAGCTTGTCCCACCCTGGGTCTGCTTCTCTCTTCTCCTCACCTGATTCCTCATCCCCATGTCAGTTCTGCTGTCAGCTTAGTGATTACGTGTTAGTCACAGCTACAGGTCTCAATACTCTCAGGCATCCTTAAATGTTATGGTGTCCTAGTCCTTTGAGAATCTAACTGAAACCATGATCTCCAGGAACAAAATCACACACACACTCAACACGTACATCGAATTGCAAGAGTTTTAAGAAATCTTGATCAAAATGTTCTCTACATCTACCCACGCAGAAGGAATTTGGCCTCTTGAAGATGTGTATATTTCTGCATTTGGTCAAGATGGATGTGAAAGAAAGACACTCTCATAGTTTCACATGTTGGTTAATATTTCAAGAACGTCTCAAATGGTAGAATTCGTTAATTCCACATCTTTACTGTGGTGAAACGTGTGCAACAAAATTTGCCGTTTTTAAGTATGTATGTCAGTGGCATTGGATACATTCACATTGTTGTTGGAACCGTCACTACCATGGGTCTCCAGAACTTTTTTCATCTTTCCAAACTGAAACTCTGTACCCATTAGATACTAATTTCTCATTCCCCCTCTCCCCCAGCCTCTGACAACCACCGTTGTACTCTCTGTCTCTACGAATGGGACTACTCCAGGGATCTCATACAAGTGGAATCATACAGTATTTGTCCTTTTGTGATGGGCTTATTTCACTCAACATCATGCCATTAAGGTTCATCCGTGTCGTAGCAGGTGTCAGGATTTCCTTCTTTTTTAAGGGCGAATACTGGTCCATTGGGTATATAGATAACATTTTGTTTATCCATACATTCACTGATGGGCACTTCAGTCGCCTCCCCCTTTTAGCTATGATGGTGCTCGCTTTGGCAGGACATACACTAAAATAACTATTATGCATAATGCTGCTATAAACACAGGTGTAGGAATATATATGCAAGTCCCTGTTTTCAGTTCCTTTGAGAATATACCCAGAAGTGTACTTGCGGGAACACATGGTAATTCTATTTTTACCTTTTTGAGGAACTGCCATATTGCTATCCACAGCAGCTGCGCCATTTTCCATTCCCACGAGCAGCACATGAGGATTCCAAAACCTCTGTGTGTTGCCAACGCTTGTGATTTTCCGTGGGTTTTTTTTTTATACTGGCCATCCTAATGGGTGGGAAATGGTATCTCATTGTGGTTTTGATTTGCATTTCCCTAATGATGAGGGATGCTCAGCATCAAAAGATGCTTATTGGCCATTTTTGTATTTTTGGAGAAATGTGCACTCTAGTTCTTTGTCCATTTTTAATTGGGTTTTTTTGGTTGTTGAGTTGTAGGAGTTCTTCAGAAATTCTAGATATTAACCCTTTATCAGATGATTTGCAAATACTTTCTTCCATTCCATAAGTTGCCCTTTCTTTCACTCTGTTGATTGTGGACGTTGATGCACAAAAGTTTTGAATTTTGATGTAGTCTAATTTGTCTATTTTTTTTAGTGTCATATCCAAAACATCATTGCCAAATCTGATGCTTTAAAGGTTTCCTTTCATGTTTTCTTCTAAGAGCTTTGTAGTTTTAGCTCTTGTGCGTATACGTCATTGATCCGTTTGGAGTTAATTTTTGTATGGTGTAAAGATTTAACTCCATTCATTCTTTTGCATGTAGATATCCAATTTTCTCAACACCATTGGTTGGAAAGACTGTCTTTTCCCCATTGAATGGTCTCGGCACTCTTTTTAAAAATCATTCGACTGTATATGCAAAGATATGCAAAGATTTATTTCTGGGCTCCTTATTCTATTCCATTGGTCTGTCTATCTGCCTTTATGCCAGTACAACACTGTTTTGATGACTATAGCTTAAGTACTACATTTTGAAATAAAAAAGTATGATATTTCCAAATCTGTTCCTCTTTTTCAAGACTGTTTTGGCTCTGTGGGGTCCCTTGGAATTCTATATTAATTTTAGGATAGATCTTTCTATCTCTTCAAAAAAAAAATCAGTGAGATTTTGATAGGGATTGCATTGAATCTGTAGATCACTAAGTGTGGCCATCTTAACGATGTTAAGTCTTTCAATCCATGAACACAGGATGTCTTTCCAATCATTTGTGTCCACCTTAATTTCTTTCTGCATTATTTTGTAGTTTTCAGTGTAAAAATCTTTCAGTTCCTTGATTAAGTCTATTCCTAAGTATTTTATTCTTTTTGATGTTATTGTAAATGGAATTCTGTGTCTAATTTTCTTTTCAGGTTGTTCATTGTTAGTGTATAAAAACACAATTGATTTTTGCATGTTGATTTTGCATTGGACAACTGTGCTGAATTCATTATTTAGTTCTACCAATTTTTCAAAGAATGTTTAAGGTTTTCTATATGTAAGATTATATCATCTGCAAACAGAGATAATGTTCTTCCATCCCATTTGGATTTATTTGATCTCTTTTTCTTACCTTATTGCTCTGGCTAGAACTTCCAGTAAAGGCGGGCACGCTTTGCCTGATTTCTGATCTTGGACGAAAAAGTTTTCAGTCTTTCACCATTGAGTATGATGTTCACTGTGAGTATTTCACATACGGCCTTTATTATGCTGAAATTATTTTCTTTTAGTCATCATTTTTTTGCATGTTTTTATCATCCAGTGTGTGTGCTGAATGTTGTCAAATGCGTTTTCTGCATCAATAGCGATGATCATGTGGTGTTTTTTCCCGTTATTTTAATGTGGTGTATTACATTGATTCCATATCTTTTCAAGCATAGGATTAAAAATATTTTCAAATAAACTCCAGGCTAAAGGAAGCATTGATGTGTCGTCTCATTGCTATCTCTGCACGCAAACGAGGCCTCTCCACTCTCCTTTCCAAGAAGTCTCCTTGATTCCTAGGCCTCTGCTTCTTGCTCCTTTCTTTGGGGTCTCCTCGTGAAAATATATTTTTAAGTTAAGAAATATTAACCTCTTGAGAAAGAGGCAAATCTACAATGCTACATCATAGGTGGTTATGACCGAAAATGACTTCAGAGTTTATTTTGTCTACCTGTCGCAAGGACACAGAGCTTGCTTTGTTTAAAAAATGTGCTATTGAAGTACAATGCATTTCAACAGTCTGGGTTTCACATCCCATTACGTGTTTCAAGCTTGATACACACATATGAACAGAGAGAAAAGTGATTACATACAGGACTAGCTATGAGTAGATTCAAAACTGTTTAACTTCAACTGGAATATGTCTTCTTCCCGGTTCTACTTCTGTGAAAGCTATTTGATTGCTTTTATACGTCGGTGTGCTAATCCAAAAAAAGACAATTTACCCAAGAAATTCTTGTATATTACCTCATTGAGTCCTTAAAACAACTCGGTGAGGTGGATATTATAATTCCCAATAGACAGACACATACAGGTCAAAAGAAAGATTACAAAACAGTGGTCAAAAAGACATGTGGAGAATTCTAGAGAGAAGGGATATGATTAGAGCATGAGAAAGGAGTTAACAGTTTGGGTTGTTACCTTGTACCAAAAACAAGGATTAAAAATTTAGATGCAAACACAGGGGTTTTTTTTTTAATTAAAAAAAGTTTATTTATCTATTTTGAGAGGTGGGGACAGGCAGAAAGAGAGGGAGAGAGAGAATCTCAAGCAGCCTCCATGCTGAGCGTGGCACTTGATCCCAAGACTGGGAGATCATGACCTGAGCCAAAATCAGGAGCCGGCTGCTCAACCAACTGAGCCAGTTGGTTGACCCAGGCACCCCTGTTTTGTTTTATTTTGTTTTGTTTTTTAATTAAGTAGGCTCCATGCCCAATGTGGGACTTGAACCCATGACCCTGAGATCAAGAGTTACCTGCTCTACCAACTGACTGAGCCCGTCAGGAGCCCCACAAACAAAAGTTTTAAAAGGGATTTACTAGTATTTGCATTATAATGGAAATAACCGCATGAAGCCATGACCATAAATAGAAAAATTATCCTCTTTTTACAATTCAAATCCAAGTTAGTTAACATCTAGTGTAGTATTGGCTTTAGGAGTAGAATTTAGTGATTCCTCACTTGCATATAACACCCAGTGTTCATCCCACCAAGCGTCCTCCTTAATGCCCATCACCCATCTAGCCCGTCCCCCCACCCACCTCCCCTTCAGCAACCCTCAGTTTGTTTTCTGTAGTTAAGAGTCTCTGATGGTTTGCCTTCCTCTCTGTTTTTATCTTATTTTCCTTCCCTTCCCCTATGTTCATCTGTTGTGTTTCTTAAATTCCACATATGAGTGAAATCATGTATTTGTCATTCTCTGACTGACTTAGGTCACTTAGCATAATACACTCTAGTTCCATCCATGTTGATGCAAATGGCAAGATTTTTTTTTTTTGATTGCAGTGTAGTATTCCATTGTGGGTATATATAGGACATATATGATATCATAAATCATATCATATATCATATATATCATATATACACCCTATCTTCTTTATCCGTTCTTCAGTCTGTGGACATTTGGGCTTTTCCCATAATTTGGCTATCGTCAATAGTGCTGCTATACATATTGGGGCACACGTGCCCCTTCGAATCAACATTTTTGTATCCTTTGGATAAATACCTAGTAGTGCAATTTCTGGGTCGTAGGGTGGTTCTATTTTTAATTTTTTGAGGAACTTCCAAATTGTTCTGGCTCTATTAGTAAAGTGACCTGGAGGTCAACTAGTAGCACCCATGTAGAAGTCCTTACTATACACCCTGAATGCCCAGACTTGGGCTTCTATTTCTATTTTTCATTAAAGGAGCATTTTGTGGGGGCACCTATGTGGCTCAGTCAGTTGAGCATCTGACTCTTGATTTCGGCTCAGGTCATGATCTCACAGTTTGTGAGTTCAAGCCCTGCATCAGGCTCTGCATTGGCAGTGTGGAGCCTGCTTGGGATTCTCTGTCCCTTCCCTGCTCATGCTCTCTGTCTCTCTCAAAATGAATAAAAATAAACATTAAAAAAATTCAAAGGAGCATTTTATGGATATTGGATTTCATATTCTCCTGGAGGGAAAAACAAAGTGGGTATAAAATATTTGTTTTTACCCAAAAGTCTTGTCTATGGAAGGCTGAGTCCATGATGAATACTAAGAAGGAGAACAATTAATATACAGTGGCCTGGGTGGCTTAGTCGGTTAAGCGTCCAACTTCGGCTCAGGTCATGATCTCGCGGTTTGTGGGTTTGAGCCCCACGTCGGGCTCTGTGCTGACAACTCAGAGCTTGGAGCCTGCTTCGGATTCTGTGTCTCCCTCACTCTCTGCCCCTCCTCTGCTCATGCTCTGTCTCTCTCTGTCTCAAAAATAAATAAAACATTAAAAAAGGAGAACAATTAATATACAGTGTCCAAAAGGAAGTCATAATAAAAAGTAAAGATGAGAAGAATGGGAAATAGTCCATTAACTGTATTACAGAAGGGAGTATTGATTTAAAAAGGTGTTTGTGAGGAAGCTGCTGATATGCCAGGGGTTCCCGCTCATCTCAAGAAAATTAAAATAACCAGATTCTATTTATGGTAACAGAGCCAGGATGATGTTACCAGGACAGAGAAGGGATGGGCTCTGTGGAGATCTTCTATTAAAAAGGTAAGGATCTTGCCCCTGTGTCATCATCAGTGCCATTGGTGGGAGATGATGTTCTCACGGTCCATCAGACATCCTACTTCAGGGAAACCACCTTTCTTTGGGGGAATATCCACACCCCCCCCCCCACCAAAGCAACAGGAATTTGTTCTGGCAAGGCACCCCGCTGGAAGCAGGGGAATTAGAATTGCCTGGGGACATAGGTACCAGGGAAAAGCTCCCCCCCAAGCGATTCTGACCCCCTCCTACTTGGGAGGAGTTAACTCTCCTTGTTGAGAATCAGACTTCCCACCGACTTAATTGCAAGGGATTCAACTTTTGCAACCGTGAAGGTAAGAGTCCGTGAAACAGCACACAGCATCTGATTTCCAAAAGGAATGTTACATACGAATTTACAGAATTTAAAATAAGGACGTTATGATTTACGTGAGTAATGTGTACTAATTAAATCATCTTACGGGCAAAACTCCAAAGTCCCGAGTTTCTTGGTGTAGCTAAAACAATTCCATGAAATATAGCTAAACTACTGAAGGACATAACTATTGTCGATGAAAATAGCGAACCTGAAGGAGCTGCTTTGTGTTTTATTAACCTGGGAATTAAATAAGATGCATGAAATGCCAGTGATTCAAAATAGCAAATCTGTATTTTTTCCATAATGTGCCTAAGCTAGCAATGAGGACTAAACATTACATGTTGTGTCCAATGCAGTGGATTGCCATGTGTTGAGCACAGCGCCCAGCCGTACCCTTGCCCAGGGAAAGAGGGCTATCGTCAGACTAGAGACGTCTGCCCTGGGCACCGGCACCCATCCCCACACCATGGCCCCCCACACTGGCAGCCATCCCCACTGGCTTCTTTCCAGTGGCGTGATTAGAAATCACACGCCCCGTGCTTGATTAGCTTTTGATCTGGTTTGGGAATTGAGATACCAAAAGAGGAGGAAATAGAACATTTCTCAGGCAGTATAGAGACCTTCTATAAAGCTCTCCCATGCCCCTCTTGGAACAATTGCCCTTGGAACTAATTGCTACTTTTTGTTACTTCCATGGCTACTTTATGGCTGCTGTTATGTGAGTACTGCTTTTATTGCTTTCGTGACATGATTATTGCTCCCCTGTTAGCTTGTGATGCCCTCCAGGGCAGAGCCCTCGGCACCCTGGTCCATGCCTCCTGAGCTGAGGGCCTTGGCGGACAACAGGCTGAGCCGAGCATACGAAGAGGGTTGAAGGAAGTCAAGTAAGCAGGCTGTAACTACCAGGCTGACAACAGGCTGAGTCGAGCATACGAAGAAGGTTAAAGGAAGTCAGGTAAGCAGCCTGTAAATACCAGGCTTGTCCTCAGTTCCCAAACCCTTCCCGTTTCCTCACCTCCCATCCCCAGTTTTTCTGGGCCTTTTCTAGAGCCGCCCCATTGAGTATACCAAATACACTCTCAACTTCCAGATAAATTCCTCTTCTCTTTAAGATCCTGAATCAAGTTTCTGTTGCTTGAAACAAAGCACAGTGCCTGGGACATTCTCCCACGGTTATCTGGCTTTTTCTCCCTTCATGCCTTTGCCCCTGTCACCCTGCTTCCTCTGTCACGTGGGGAGAAGGGAGTCACATAATCTAAGAGCTCTGGAAACTCCCAGAACATGGGACTCCCAGAACATAGGATTTCTCCTTCCCAACATCCAGTTACCCAGGATGAAGTGAACACAATGTCTACCTCAGGAAGTTGCTCTGGAGATCAAGAAAGATAACGCACACCAGGCATACGGCTCAGTAGTCGCTGGTTACCCAGCTCCCAATTCCCCTCACTCAGCAGGGATCAAGTCATTGCCGTGTGCACTCTGGATACTGTGACCATTTAAATCCTTTATTATTTATCTTCTTATGTACTGATGCCTTATTTCCCCGATTGCAGGGAAAGCACCTGACTTCGCGCTGGCCTCTGCAGAGGATTTGAACTTCTATTGGGTAACTTTGGGGAGGACGGAAGGAAGCAGGACTTCGCTCTGGATGGCATGATCTCAGAAAGCGGGGCTAATTCTGGGATTGGATATTGCAATAATTCTCAACCAGGAGGAGGAAAGGCTAGAACAAGGCCAAAGCTGTAACTGATAAAGAAGCAGCAATCACTCATGAGGGGGGAGGACAGGGGGAGGGTTTTTATTCCGTGGCTTGGACAATGTTCGTGTTTTGTCTATGCTCCACTATGTTTACAGAGGACTCTTGGTTTTGTCTTAATTCATTATGGTCACAGGGTGGCCTTGTCTGATGTTGATGTTCTGTGAAACTGTTCATGTTCAAGAGGAGAACACCCAGGCCTGGCGGGAGTGCCTGCCAGCTCCTGATGTCAGAGGCTCCTTTTCTTTCTCTCAACAGTAATTCAAGCTGAAATTGTCTCGTCTGTCGGGCCACAGCTTTCATTTATATGGAAAACTTTCTCCATAATGGTTGAGGTTTCTCAAGCCTTTATAATTATAGCAGACCTCCAATTTCCTGCGTTCCTGGAGTGAAAATCCCTGCTGATGGAGAGACCCTGTTATTGGAGGAGTCTCGACTCGTAGGATACAGACCAAATTATTTTACTCTTTGTGATAACTGCTAACCCACGTGCTGCCCTCTTCCTGGGCAGCGGGCTCTCTGAATATTCCGTTCAATATAACGTCACGACTTTTGTCACTTGCGGTTATTTCCAGTCTCGTGTTGGCCGAGGAGACGGGATCCTGCGTGTGGCTAAGGTCTTCACTGCCCGCAGCCTCTGGTGACGGTGGTCGCTCTCTCTGGCCACCTCTGCAGGCAGCGACTTGCCAGACCCGGCACGTTCTGACTCTAGCCTCGGGCTCCACGGACATGGTCCCTGCAGTTGGCCCACCTCGTTGCCCTTTCCTCCGGGTCGGCCTGCCATCCCAATGCCCGAGCATCTCCAGCACCAGCTCTGGGGCTGGCAGGCACAGGCGGGGTCCTCCTTCCAAGCCCGTTGGGAGCCCCCCTCTCCTCTGTGCACGCGAGCATCCCATCTCTCCCCAAGGCTTCTCTCTCCACTCCAGGGGGGGTGTGTGCGTGAGGGATTTTCCACCGAACGCTCTCCCTTGCTTCTGGGAAGGACTTTGGTCCATACTGGATTAAATAAAATATAATATTGAAATTAATTTTACTTGTTTCTTGTAACTGTTCCTTGAAAATTTTTTAAATTATTGGGGCTCCTGGGTGGCTCAGTCAGTGAAGCATCTGACTCTTGATTTTGGCTCGGGTCATGATCTCGAGGTTCGTGGGATCGAGCCCCACGTCGGGCTCTGTGCCGACGGTGCAGGGCCTGCTTGGGATTCTCTCTCTCCCTCTCCCTCTGCCCCTCCCCCGTTCTTTCTCTGTCAAATTAAAGAAACATTTTAAAAATTTATGTTTGCTTATTTATTTTTGAGCCCCCAAGGGGCCCCTCAGATTTTTAAAAATTATTTATTTCTTAACATCGACGTATAGTTGACATGCAATATTATATTAGTTTCAGGTGTACAACAGAGTGATTTCACAATCGTATACATTACTCAGTGCTCACCGCGATTAGCACAGTCACTGTCTGTCACCGTACAACATTATTAGGCTATAAATTTAACACTACCTGTGTGGATCCATTATATTTCTATCGGGCAGGACTGTTCCAGACCAGGTGTTGGCATACCACGGCCCACTGGCCAAACCCAGCTCAGTACCTGTTGGTGTAAATACACTTTTACTGGACTACAGCCATGCCATTTGTTTTCGTTTGTACAAGAGCAGAGCTGAGTAGGTGAGACAGAGATCATTGGCCTGCGAGGCCCCAGGTATTTGCTATTTGGTCCTTTACGGACAAAGTCTCTCAACCCCGGTGCTTAGATTATCACCTAAAAGGTACTTTCTAACCCCATCTGAGGAAATCCTCAGACTAGAGACTGGAAAACAAGTGCTTTTTGGTGAATGCGCTAACCTGACCTCTTCCCAGCCTGCTGTCCTGGACCTGAGCTTCGGCCTCCAGCCCAGCCATCCCTCCTGCAGACTGGCTCCCCCCCACAGCCGTTTCTCTGTTCTAAGGGAATGTCGTACAGCCTTTCGTTGATGGGAAATCTTCGTAGTAAGAAACCAAGGACCGGTTTTCCCTCTGACATCTGTGAACGCCTTAAACCCCTTAATTCTACATTAAGCCCTAGTTCAGTCTCTTTTGAGAATGAGAGGGGAAGGGGCAGAGAATCCCAAGCAGGCACCCCCGTCCTATTTTAGCCTTACATCTCCAAATGGTGAAACCGTTCAATAAAACAACCATGATTTTGAAAAAAAAAAAAAAAAAAAGTACTCTCTAAATGCATGGAATGTATTGAATTTTTAAAATTTTTTTTTTAATGTTCACTTATTTTTGAGAGGCAGAGACAAAGAACGAGCAGGGGAAGGGCAGAGAGAGAGGGGACACAGAATCCGAAGCAGGCTCCAGACTCTGAGCTGTCAGCACAGAGCCCGACGTGGAGCTTGAACCCACGAACCGTGAGATCGTGACCTGAGCCGAAGTCGGACGCTTAACCGACCGAGCCACCCAGGTGTCCCTGGAATGTATGGAGTTTTTAATTCAATATTGCATATATATTATAGTCTTTTATTTCCCAGAAAGGTGATGCATTTAGGCTAATCCTGTCTTAAGGTGAGTAGTTAAATAACCCGGACACCCCGCTGCCCACGTTGGCGGGTAGCAGAAAATTTGCTCCGTTAGTCCTGTCATGCCAGTGTCCTCATGGAGAGTTCGCACCCAATTCCTCGTCGATACACGCTCAAGAACTGGGGACTGACTGCACCTGGGGAAAAATGCAGGTTACCACTTTCATACAAGTATGAGTGACCGGTGGGGCTCCATATCAAGATAAGAGTCCACTGCGGATGAGCAGTAGCCGTGATGATTAAACGGAAATGCCCGTCTCAGCCTCAAATCACAGGCTCAAGGCACGCGCTGAAATTACACTGAGCAGAAAGCAGTGCCCTTTCAGGACGGGGAGCAGAATCTTCCGCGTTATCGCAGAATCGTATCTAACAACATGTGGTCCCTTTTCTTGAACTCCTGCTGCAGAACCAATTGTCGCAAATGATTACACTCTTCATTTGCCTCCTGACCTTTCATCTTTTTTATTCTTGTCAATTCTCCTTGTGAAGCGTTACCGTTTTAGTGGGGTGTGTATGTCACGAAAGCACGTTTTGCATCGCGCTGGAAATTATGGCCGCAAAGCCTCCTTAAATTACACTCTAATAGTATTTTCTTGGAAGTCATTATGAATTTTGGTTCTTCCTAACCTTTGCCACTGGGGATCACATAGCACAGCTCAACGTTTCCGTTGCTGCGTTTTATAATGGTGGTAATGTAAGAATTTACTGGGGACTTTATACACAGAGACAAAAGCACGCCACTTTATGAAGCTATTAAACACCATGGATTTTCCCACATGAGAGATCAAGCTTATTGTATTTCCCCAGTCTCCCAGCAGCTTCCCCCGCAGCACAGCTCCATTGTGGGAGATGGTGCGGTGTACCCGGCCGCCCCCTTGCCCGAGCTTGTTAGCGTCTTGACTGCAACCCAGTAAGATCACCAAAGCATGGCCGTCACAGACAACTCGTGCTCTGTCACCAGGCTTGTTACTGTGGGACACCTGGCCTCTATGCGGGAAAGGTTATTATATTTCCTTTTGACAATGGAAGCTTTTCAAGGGCCAACAATGCAATTTTTTTTATAGCAGAGATTAAAGTTAAAAACATGACAAGCAGAGAGCAGTGTGCTTTTGTGTGCCGATATCCAGCCATTTTTCAGCCCGAGATGGCAGTGAGCTGCACGATACAAATTCTAACTTGAAACTCCCAGGGTTCTCCAATTAGATGCTTATCTTTTCTTTGATGGGTGAGGCTTCGTTTAAGACAAAATTTCTAATGGGGAAAATATGTTTTCACTGCCCAAATGCATCTGCTACGGGAATGGCAGGCCGCTGAAACGCAGGAGACGTTATTTACATTTTTAAAAATGGTCAAATAATATACCTTCATGTGCATAAGATCTTGAAATTCAGGACTATTTCCACTTAGGAAGAGTGGTGGTAGTCATTAAGGCTCCCTTTGGGGTAATGTAGTTATTAAAATCAATTGTGTTTTATGGAAATGACCAAAGCATTTCTTAGGTTTGAAGGTTCGTGTTTAAAAAAAAAAAATTAAGAGTCCCCTGAATCTGGAGGTATTTACTGTGTGGTTTTAGTCCCTGATATAACTCTAAAACTATGTGAAGCTGCCTATGAGATATAAATCATTCCACCGCCAAATGTCCTCGTTTCTTCTTTGATTAGAAGAAGGAAGTTTCTTTGTAACGGTGGCTGGTCCGCGGGCTGTGTCCGGTTCAATCGCAATGGGCCAGGGCCCTCTGACTTGTTGGATGGCCAGTTCATTGCCCACGCGAAGACCGCGCTTCTCATTCGCTGAGGTTTAGGGAGGGCAGGAGCCCACTCGGGGACCTCCGCGGCCCTGTGTGTTCTTCGTTCCCATCCAGGGTCCCCGGAGAGCTGGACCCATTCCGCCGTGAGCCTGCGGGAGAAGCCATCACACGCTGGGGACATCCAGCATCCAACTGGACCCCCACCCAACAGTTTTGATTTCGTAATCCTCCTCTGCGAACGGTTTCCCTAGGGATTGGCGTTCACAGCCCGGGTCCGGGGGGACCCTCTCCGAGGCCGGGAAGGTGAACGCAGCTCCCCGCTGGCGCCCGTCAGAGGCGGTCCCAGCACCTGCTGGGCAGCACCTGCTGGGCAGAACCCTGGGCCGCCCTTGACTTAGGTTTGCTCACAGGACGCTGTCCGGGGAATCAAGGTGCGGAAGGTCAGACTTGGTGAATGGGAGTACCACGCGTTTTCAGGTCCAGCTCCTGCAAAAATAAAACTTTCTCAGGAGAGAGTGAAATGCCGGAGGCCCTGACCCCGATCTCCCAGTGCTATTTGGGCCGCACATATTTTCAGCATCTGTCATAAAAGCTCAGAGTGTTGTGAGGGGCTCTAAGTTGAATGGTGTGTAATTTTTTTTTTTCTTAAGTCTCTTGTTGCTTCATAGCTGCTGCCTGCAAATGTGGAAAAGCTTTTTTTTTTTTGCATTTAGTTTTAGAAGCACAAAGAAGAAAATACAAAGCCCTAAATGCCCTGGATTAAATTCCCAGAGAATTTTGTGCTCAGAAAAACGTCCAAATGCCAGCTCTCCTTGGCCTGTGGAAATTTCCAGAAACCCAGGGCCCGAGGCCCTGATATTAATTTTCTTTTCGCTCCTCACACCTCCCTACCCGCACCCACCTAAGGTTGTTGAGGCCCCACGTCACTGGATCCCTCCCCCCCGAAACTCTCCTGATAACTGAGGAACTCAGTCCTCCTTTGCCCGGACAATCATTCACATGCTTGGGAATGTGGGGAATGTGACTCCAGGAGAAATGAGAAGAAAATAATTTTTAATTTCAAAGAGAATCCGAGATATCTCTACACTGTGAATATATGAATAATGTACAATTTATGAGGTGCTGGAAAATATACTACATTACATCGTCCAATTTAATGCAATCCATGGAGCTCCAAATGCCCTTTAGAGTGTTTGAAGCCAACATTTACAAATACAATTTTAAATAGAGGATAACTAAATGGGTGTTATTATTCTGTTTCGAGCCTGCTAACGAATTCTCAAGAACGTAGCATGAATTGGTTGTCAAGGTAATGTCTGGGAAGGTGGCAGAAACTGTCACTAAGCCAAGTGGAAAAATTAAACCCTCCCTTCGTCATATTCCAGGAATTCTCAAGCAAAAGGAAATTCCTAGACACCTCTCAGAGCCCTTTTGTATTCTCCTTTCTTTCATCCCTCAATCCTCTTTTCCATTTCCCTGTAGATGACCAAACGAAATAGAATGCTCCCCAAGAAAACTCATTTAAAGAAGTTGAGTTCAGGGTCAGTCTTTTTTTATTTTATTTTATTTTATGTTTTTTCATCTACGGGTCTTTCTTTTAGTTTATACCCTCTGGGCTGATTCAAATTAGAGAGAGTATTTTGGGCTCTCTACGGAAGACACAGAGTGGAATAACTTAAATTGGAAATGCATGTTTCATGATAACAGACATTTCCACTCTTGCTGGGCATTTCCAATTGCTGGAAAGCACCTCTGTGACATGAGCTAATCCACAGACCCTCTGGAGACTCGGCAGAGAAACTGAGGCCATGAAAGTGATTACAGGGCCATTAAGCATAAATGGTGGAAAAGAAATTACATTTGAATTTTTTTTTCATGTTCTGCTTTCATATAAATTACATAAGACAATGGAAAGAAAAGACCATCTGGGTTTGGATTTCATAAAATGGGACTCACATCTGCTTTGGTATGTCCTATAAATATTCCCTCATTAGAGAGTTCAGTCTATGAAACACTTTTGGTCAAAGAAGCATTAAGAAAAAGGGGGAGAGATTGCTTTTCATGGATGCCGATTATTTTTAAATCCTCAGTTCTAAATATTAACTGGCGAACACCTCAGAGGATTGTGTGTAACTTTATTTTTAGAAATTAAAATACCTTACGCTCTGTCTACTTTGGCCAAGTAGTGCACGTTGCTTTTTTATTTGTTAAACAGGAGAGTTGATGGGCCTTCATCAAAAACGAGCGGCCTTTTGTGCTCGGTTCAGCTTTTAAAAAGGGCTGAGGATGGAAAGGTCTGTGTTTATAAGACACGTCCTTTGGCCTCATCAACATGAATGAGATGAATTTAGTTCGCTTTCTAGCAATCTCTCTTGTCTCCTCTTTCTCTCACCGTCCATGTCTTGCTTCCATCTACTGTGTATTGTGTGATGTGCCTATTCTGTAACCAATCAGCGATCACAGAGCTGGTGGGGGGCTTGGGAGGTCTCATTGGCTGAGGCCTAATCACATGCCCCACGTCTGAATCAGAGGAGTCCACCCAAAACTGATGGGCCAAGAATGAAGGAGGGATGATCCCTGCCTCTCGGCGTTTCTGTCTTTGTTTATTCCTCTCCCCTTGAGTCTGGACCGGGCCTAGTCACTTACTTCTAGCCGATAGAATACGGCAAAAGTGATGGGATGTCACTTCTGTGATTAGGTTACATAAGATTGTGACTTCTGTCTTGCTGTCACATTTTCTCTATTGCCTTATGAGCTTGCACGTTTTGGTGAAGCAAGTTGCCTTGTGAGAGAGGCCCATATGAGGACAACGGCAATTGAGGAATGGAGACCCTCAGTCCAGCCACCCTCTAGGAACTGAATCCTGTCCACATGTGAACTTGGAACCAGATCCTTCTCCAGTCAAGCCTTGAAATGATGCCCCCAGCCTTGGCCATCCACTCCACTGCAGACTTGTGACAGACTGTGAAATAGAGGACCCACTAGCCGTGTGTGGACCCCTGACTCAAAGAAACCGTGTAACAGGAGCGCCTGGGCGGCTCAGTCGGTTGAGCATCAGACTCTTGATTTCAGCTCAGGTCATGATGCCAGAGTCGTGGGATCGAGCCCCGCGGTCGGCTCTGTGCTAAGCATGGAGACTGCCTAAGATTCTCTCTCTCACCATCTGCCCCTCCCCCGAGCTCACACACACACACACACTCTCTCTCTCTCTCTCTCTCTCTCTCTCTCTCTCGTGTGCACTCATGCGTGCACAAATAAAAAAAAAAGGAAAGAAAGAAACTATATAATAATAAGTGCGTACTGTTTCATGTTGCCAAGTTCGTGGTAATTCGTAATCCAACAATAGGCAGCCAATAAAAAGAGTGCCCCAGAGGGAATCGAGCATACAGGCACCGGAGAAGGGTACTGTTTAAGGTGTACCTGGAATTTGTTTTAATCAGGTATGGTCTAACACCCAGACCTGAGAATGAGGGTCACGAAGGAAGAAGTCCATACTCACAGATCTCTAGAAACAGGGAAGGATCAGAGTCAGGAGGCAGAGGGACAGTGGAAAAGCAGGGGCAAAGACTTTACAGTGGTTTTCACAGCCAAGAAAGGGACAAAGCAGGGTAGATAGACCTGGGATTGGCGAGTTGGAACAATTTCAGGGCCCTTCAGGATGCAGGGACTGCCCCTCCTTGCCTGGTAGCTGGCTCTGGCGTGGTATTAGGGCAGGGCAATTGTGTTAGTCTGTTCAGGCTGCTTTGACAGAATACCATGGACTTGGTGGTTTATAAAGAACAGAAATTTATTCCTGGCAGTTCTGGAGGCTAGAAGTCTGGGGTCAGGGTGCCGGCACTCGTGGGGTCTGGTCAGTGCCTCCTCTGGGTTGCGGACTCTCGCTATGTCCTCACTCGGTGGAAGGGGCGAGGGGGCTCCCCAAGGTTTTTGGTTTTTTTAATGTTTATTTTTGAGAGAGGGACGGACGATGCGAAGCAGGCTCCGCGCTGACGGCAGCGAGCCCGACGTGTGGCTTGAACCCACAAACCATGAGATCATGACCTGAGCCGAAGTCAGACACTTAACCGACTGAGCCACCCAGGTGCCCCCCAACACCCCACTCTGGTTTCTTTTTATAAGGGTACCGATCCCATCATAGGGCTCCACTCTGAGGACCCAATCACTTCCCAAAGGCCCCACCTCCGAATACCATCATACCGGCGGCTAGGATTTCAACATATGAATTTCGGAGGGGTGCAAATATTCCGACCATGACGCAGGTGGTGGCCCAACCTGCGAGAGCTTGATCAAGGAGGTAGTTGGCAGGTGTGGGCTGTGGACGATTGCTTTGCTGTCCCTAGTTCTGGAGGGGCAGTCTCTCCAGGATCGGCCTGGCCCCGAATGTCAAAGCGTCATAAAATACAGAAAACAATACATAATTAATGTACGATAATAGTAATTAATACATGCAGGTGAAGTCTGGGCGGCCAAAACAATGGCGCGTTATGGGCACGAGCGCGTTCGTCGTCTCGGCAGCCCTATGGGTAGCATCGCTCTCCCCCCATTTTTTCTCCAGCACAGAGAAAAGAAAATAGCCTGCTCAAAATCGTACAGCAAATCACATCAGCGCTCAGAGACTAGAGAGGGTAGAACATGCTATTGGCAGAGAATGTTTAACCCTTAAGAGACTTGAGATGCGATTGCTTTCTAGTCTTTGTATGGTTTCAGGTGTCCTCAGAGAATTTGTTTCGGAGTCTAGAGATTTCAGGTGCCGCACTAAACAGGAACCTCCTCTATGCAAACTGCTGATCTGCCCCAAGCAGCTGCACGGGAGCCTTGAGAATCCCCGAACCTCGTCCGCCCAATACTGGCAGGAAGAACAGATCATTGCTACCACGGCCGGCCCTGCCTCCCTTCGCCAGCCTGACCCCGGGGTCGCCACCGTATGCTCCCACCTGGGCAGTTTCTGGCCCAGTCCCGACCAGGAATGACAGTGTCTCACCAATCTCTAGTCTGCCAGTAGCGGGGTCTGGAACTGGTTTTGCTGTCTTCGACCCAGGCCCTGCGTACTAGGGCCGGGCCCTTAACCCGGCGGGACGCCTCTGTCCCCGCTGCATTAGCACGGCACGCTTGCCTGGCAAATGCCTGGTTTCCCTGGGGCGAACTGCATTTTCCTGACCTAGTAGGGTCCCTGGGACACGATATGTTTGCAAAAAACCTGAGAATTCTCCTTTTCAGGGACAAAGCAACCCAAGCACAGGGTGGGGGCTGGGCTGGATAGATCATAAGGGCTGTTCTTGTCTTGAAAAGCTATAGCTTCATGTGGCTTGTCTTCCTCTGTCTTGTATTATGGTAGTTTCCTTCATTATTTGGTTTCTCCTATTAGACTGTGAACTTTGGGAGACTTTATCGATGTATCTTACACACAAATATATTTTTTAATGTTTTTAAATGTTTATTTATTTTTGAGAGAGAGACAGAGAGACAGAGAGACAGAGACAGAGCATGAGCAGGGGAGGGGCAGAGGGAGAGGGAGACACAGAATCTGAAGCAGACTCCAGGCTCTGAGCTGTCGGCACAGAGCTAGATGCGGGGCTCGAACTCATGAACCTTGAGATCATGACCTGAGCCGAAGTCGGACGCTTAACCGGCTGAGTCACCCAGGCACCCTACATTTTTTTTACTTAAAAATATTTATGTGTCGGGCGCCTGGGTGGCTCAGTTGCTTAAGCGTCCGACTTCGGCTCGGGTCATGATCTCGCAGTTCGTGAATCGGAGCCCCGCGTCGGGCTCTGTGCCGACAGCTCAGAGCCCACTTCAGATCTCCTGTCTCCTCTCTCTGCCCCTCCCCAGCTCATGCTCTCTCCCTCTCTCTTTGTCAAAAATAAGGAGACATTAAAAAGATATTGGGAAAAATTTTAAAAAATGTAAAATGCTTATAGTCTTGATTGTTCTGATGATGGAGATGAAAATGGGTTTAGGAAAAATGACATTCCAACAAAAAAGTCAGAAATGGAAATGACCTTTCATCGTTAGAAAAATGTTTCCCTTTCATGTTGCTCTTTTCTATTTATTCTGTGTGATTAACTCGGCGAACACAGAATCCCAGTGACCTGCACTGTGTCTAATGATGATGAAAGTTTTGTTTCAGTTAAAAACAAACCATCTCACATGTACAAAAAAAGGCAAAGGCGTCCATTAATTTTGCTAATTTACTTCTCGCACATTCTGGAGATGCTAGCCAAGATTAGAGTCGTGCTGCTCAGTTCTGTTTTTAACATCGTGACTGAACATTTTCATTGCGCTGAGCCGACTGGAATGACCCGGGATATTGTGTTTTAACATAGAGCAGGAGTTGGCAAACTACAGTCTTTAGGCCAAACCCTACCCTCTGCTCACATTTGTAAATAAAGTGTTGTTGGAACACCATCGTGCCTGAGCAGATGTGACAGAGGTCGTCCACCGGCAGAGCCGAGAATATTTCTTTGTCCCTTTAAAGAAAGTGACTGCTGACGTCGCACCTTAGCTTGAAGGGCAGTTAATAAAGGATAAGCTTTGATTTGACTTGATTTGATTTTACTCTTTTATGGTGCTCATTTCCTTTTGAGCAACGAGGACTAGGCAGTTTTTCAGTCCATTTATAGGATACCTCCCTCTAAAGAATTTTAAGTCTGTTCGCGTATAGATTTGCACATCTGGTCCAAGGCTTATACGTTTTTGTTGTTTTTTTTTTTTTTCCGGACTCGGAGAGGTTAATTGGCCTTCATAAAGTTGCACACGCAGATGATAGTGGGGCCCAGAGGAGCTCTCAGGTTTACAATTCCGCAGTCAGGCCCCTTTCGATGAGCATTTGTGTTTGAAGCTGTGGTTCCTACATTACACCAAGACCAGTATAAATGGAAAATATTTAGTCGACCGACCGGTTCTGTGTGTACCAGTTAACCTGAATAATACCACGGCCCAAGTGTGTGTCAATGCCGACAACCATACTTGCAGACAAACGTGTCATTCAAGAGGCACTACCAGTGCCATCTGGTCCCTGACCCCTTTTCTAAGTGGCTAGGTTCGAATGACACTTTTATTTTGTACCCCCAGCGCGTCTCCCCTAAACCCGGGGCCAGCCTGAGTCCTGGGCCTTCCGCTTTCAAGGCCCTCCTCTGTCCACACCTTTCCCCAAGCCCAGAGTTCTGTTGCGCTAAGTGGATGCGAAGCCCCCTTCTGGACCATGCCCCTTGGACCCGAGACCTAGAAATTCCCTGCTCAAATGGCTCAGCCTACTTCCAAGCCTGCATGGATTGTTCCCGATGTTCCTCACGTATCCAAGAGCACAGGGCAGACTGTGCGGCCTGAGAGTTGGCCAAGGGGACAGCTGTTGGCCTAATGTTCATCTGGCCTTGAATGTGCAAGCCGGGGCGTCTATTCTGATGCGCCTGAGGCTCTTTGTGGTTTGCAGTAGAGCTGGAGACGGGAAGAGGGGTTGTGCTCTGGACTGGCCTCAATTAAAAATTTTTTTAATGCTTATTTTTGAGAGAGAGAGAGACAGAGCACTCATGGGAGAGGGGCAGAGAGAGAAGGAGACACAGAATCCGAAGCAGGCTCCAGGCTCTGGGCTGTCAGCACAGAGCCTGACGCGGGGCTCGAACCCACGAACCGTGAGATCACGACCTGAGCTGAAGTTGGACGCTCAACCGACTGAGCCACCCAGGCGCCCCTGGGTAGCCCTGATTTCAACTCTTGCCCGGGCTCTGCAAACTCCTCGCGGAACCTAAAACCCATTCTTGGTTTGTACACTTGGTTTTTCAACCAAGTATTCTTGGTTTTGTAAGCTAACTAGCTTACAAGCAATCTCTCCCTGCTAAAACGTAAATCCCTGGAATGCAAGAGCCACCTCTCCTATGTTTCCACATCTCTGGCACCCGCACAGTGGTCGCGACATTTGGGGAGATCAGTAGATATTTGAGGGTTGAAAGAACAGTAGCCTCTGTGTCACTAAATTGACAACCGCGAGGGAAGTCAGCGCTCCTGCTACTGTTGTCGCATAATGAACCACCCCAAAGTTAGTGCCATAAAACAACCATTTGATTATGTTCACAGCTCCGTGGGCCAGGAAGCCGGACGGGCACACAGGGGTGGCTTGTGCCTGCCCTCCAATGTCCAGGGCCTCAGCTGGAAAGTAGGAGACCGGGGGTGACATCACAGCTGGGGCTGGCGTCCCCTGGAGGCTCGCTCGCTCATACGTCTGCCAGGTGATCCTGGCTGGGGCTGGACCGCCACGTGTGGCCTGTGCACTATCGCTGCTTGGGCTTCCTCACGGCATGGTGTCTGGGGTCCAAGCGTGAACATCCGCAAACCAAGTGGTCTCGGAAGTCACTGCGCTCGCAAGCTCCACAAAATTCAAGAGGAAGGAAACTAGACGCCCATGTTTTGATGAGAGGACAACCCAAGACATCCTAAGGAGAGCATGTGAGACAGGAAATAAGGCTGTGGCCAAACTTGGAAAAATGGAATCTGCCACGGTTGGGTAGACCCTCGTTTAGGAAAATCAACCCATCTCCCCAAACCCACGGAGAGGGAGAGCAAACTTTTCCAAGAAAACAAAACAAGTGAAACAAAGATCTCCTTTCCACACCTCCTCCCCCGCAGTGTTCGGGGAGGTCGTGAGGTGTGCGAAGTGGTGTAAAATGAGGACTGTCTCTCTGAGGCGAGAGGGCTAAAACGTGCTCCATTTAGAATAACGATTCGTGGCTTGCAATGGCTTCTTTCCCACTGAGTGGTTGATCGTTCCATTGCACTCGCTTCGTCCCAGTGGTATAGAGTTACTTTTATATGAAGTACTAAAATAGCTTTTCAAAAATAAGACAGGAAGTTTCATGCTCTAATGAACTAATACAGTAAAATGTCAATATCATTAGCTGGAAAAATAGCAGACAAATGTTGAGTTAAACTCAGCTACGAAAGTTCTTTTCTTTGGAAAAGTTCTCGTACTGAATAATGCTTAATTTGGCATTATCGAGAATTTAGAGTCGTCACCGTTAATACGGCAAAAATGTATGACAAATAAGGAAACGCTGTAGGTAAAGATTCCATAAATTTGTTGTCCAAATGGTGTAATTTCAGTGTGGGGCACGAGAACAAAACCCAGGGATTGTATGAAATCTCCAGAAGTTTAAAAGTGTATATAAATTTAAAGTAACGAAGTGAATTCAAAGAGGAGAGTCTGAACTGATGGGGGCCCCACAGACACACCATTGTAAAAACCCAAACACGGTAGCCTCCCACAGTGTCTCTCAAATGTTTCAATTTAATTTGCTCTTGTATTTTTTTAAATTTTTTTTTTAATGTTTATTTTTGAGACAGAGAGAGACAGAGCATGAGCAGGGAAGGGGCAGAGAGAGAGGGAGACACAGAATCGGAAGCAGGCTCCGGGCTCCGAGCCATCAGCACAGAGCCCGACGGGGGGCTCGAACTCACGAACCGTGAGATCGTGACCCGAGCCGAAGTCGGACGCTCAACCGACTAAGCCACCCAGGCGCCCCTAATTTGCTCTTTTAGATTCTGAAAGCCGCTCTCAAAAACCTGGAGGCGCATGCTTCCAAGGCTGGGTCAGAAGCGATTTTGAATGGGGTTTTCCAGAACCTCCCAGAAGGCATTTCTTTCTGCACCTCATCCTTCTCCCAGCTCCGCCCTCTTAGAGGTTAAGGAAGTCCCTGCTCCCATTCCATTGGCGTCTCAGAAGGGGGCAAGCTTTTAGCTCCAAAACATCTAGCCTCTTCCAAAATTCCCTGCTCCAAATGCAACTGCTGGGTCTAATGTGGCAAGCCCTGGCCTGCCGGGATCGCCAGCGGAGGCAGACCAAATTGACCTTGGAGATGAACTGCGCAGAAACATCAACCAAGAGTAGTTTCCAGTTGAGTAGCCTGTTGGCTTTCAAATCCACTCTGCGGAACATCTGGAGTTCCCACTTTCGAGAAGAAAAGGGGCTGTAGCAGAGGAAGCCCTGTGCGCTCTGCCCACGTGTTACTTAGATGGCTCTGGGCTTATCTGTTTTATGTATGGCCTTCCTTTCAAGTCGTCGTTTGAAGAGCTTTTATAGGTTAGCGTCGCACATGCGCTGTTTACATTCACCTGAGTTGGTCCTTACAAATCCTGGTGTCACAGAATGGCTTCTGGGCATCTTTAAATAATTTAGAGAAAGCTCATGTCAGTTCTCCACTCCCACCCATGGTTTAGCCTAGTTAAATCATTGTTTTGGCATCAAGACCTAAAATAATAGTGATAGTAATAATAATAACAATAACAAAAAACAAAAGAGGTCATGGACAAAGTAATGGTGCCCGATGCTCCAGACCTCCCTTCCAAAGCACAAGAGTCTCAGGATTTGAACATTCTTTTTATTAAGTGATTGAAAATTATTTGCTTAATTATGAAAAATATAGAGAGTAATAGGTCCCAAATTAATGACACATGTCGACCGCGACTTGGCTCTGCCTGGAGCCTCACTGTTTTGCTTGTGTTACGAGGCAATTTGGGGAAAGAGAAAAGGGAGGAACATTGAGAAGGCCGTGTCAAACCTCCAGTTTCGCCAGAAGAAGATCTTGTTTAGCCGAGTAAAAAACATGTGCACCGTTAACCTGCTCGCACCGCACTGCAAAGAACGGTAGGAAATGCAAACTTGGGCTCAGTGGCCATTTCCTAGCGACAACTCTGCACCGAGGAGAGGGCGTAAGAAGTTTTGATGGATGGACATACTCTCTGCCACACTGCTTCTGGGAAATAGAACACTTTGCAGTGGCGTGGCCAGATTAGCATTCGGGTGTGACCTGACGGGTTGAATGTGCTAGGCCCTTTCGACGAGGTCTATCACTTGCCCCCCACAAAGCCACCCTCCACTCTTGCTTCTTCTTCCCCAGAACCATCCAACGAGACCTTTAGCCACCGCCTACGATGCAGTATTGCAATGAATTCAGGTCTTCTGACCTCTCATCCCAGGGAAAGGGGGACATGAGATGTTCCGCTCGACTGGACGCTGAGGGGATTTCTTTTCTCCGCTGTCCCTTAGGGCCACCTGCCATGGAGACTGCAGCACCCGGCAATCTGCATCAAGCCAGGCCTGGCGTATCGCTCATAGACCTGCCTCTGAAGCTTCCCTCATTAGAGTCACTTCCTCGTTCTTAAACCTCTTCTTCCTTTGGTCTCCTTGGACAGCACGTTTCTCTCTCTCCTCTCCCTTAGATGATCAGGGATTTAAATTCTCCTCCTAGACTTATGACTTCCAGTCTTCCAATCTTCCTCTCTCTAGCCTTAATGTCTCCTTTGAGCTAAAAGCTGGCCACGTGACAATTCTGGGTCCATGTCAACGGAAGTCCACGTTTCACGTGGTCTCCTCGGAGACACCCTTCCTGACTCCTAATTTACACGAACCGACCTCTCCTACTCCTTGTTAAATATCCACTTATATTGTCTTTGTAACCCTATCACCACCTGAGGCTGCTTTTCCATTTCTTTGTTTGCTTGTCATATCCTCGATGAAGATGCTCCACGGGTGCCAGGCCTCTGCCTACCTTGTGCAGAGCCTAGCACGGCGCCTGGAAAATGGGAGACGTTCCATAATGTGTCAAATGAATACGTGAAGAATTCGTTGTAGGCAGGCCCCCTCTGAAATCCTCAGTGCAGATTGAGGGACACGAGGGAGGAAGTAGCAGACATATTGGCTGGAGGAGCTGGAATTACTTTTCCACCAAGACCACTCAAGACAGGGGAGGGAGAATTGCCCATCAGGGTTCTGGAGTGCTATTCTCTCGGGAAACAGGGGTGAGGCAGGTAAAACCCGACAGATACTTACTAAAGTTTGTAATTATGGCATAGAAAAAATACACTTTTGAGCCCCTAGATTCCTGGATCGGGGTGGGCAAAGATTTTTCTGTAAAAGGCCAGATAATAAGTATTTGGGGACCTGTGAGCCATATGGTCTCTGTTGAAACTACTCAACTCTGCCGTTGTAGGACAAGAGCAGCCATAGACAGTATGTAAGCAAATGGGTGTGGCTGTGTGCCAATAGAACTTTCTTTCTGACACTGAAATTTAAATTTCATGTAAATTTCACTCGCCACTACATTTTTATTCTTTTGATTTTTTTCCAGCCATATTAAAAAAAAAAAAAAAAACAACATTCTGCGCTCACAGGCCAGAGAAAAACAGGCATCAGGCCCGATTTGGCCCACAGGCAGTAGTTTGCTGACCCCTCTTCTAGATGGTCAGACAACTCAGCCCTTATACATATGAGGATTTTTTTTCCCCCCAGCTCCCACGGCTACTTTATAAATAACGTTTCATAAAACATTTTCGTGTAATCCTTGAGTCTCTAGGGGTGTTCTGGGTTGGGGGAGGGAATAGGGAGAGAGTCTCCCAGGCCTAAATGGTTAACGTTTATATTGCAACATAAATAACTCTTTGCTCCAGATTGCCTGTGCTATCCATGTAGAATGATTAATGTCAAGATGATAAAATGATGCAGTCTCTTGAATTTGATTCCAGCTGTTCCCGTCTTTGATATGATTTGTGAATGACATTTGTATTTTTCACTGGTGATTAGTTAATGCTGGAAAGGACGGCCAGATGATAGCTGTCTAGAAATCTAAAGCCAAAGATTTACTTGGCTGGAAAGCTGTTCAATAGAATATCGTTACAACATTTACCGCAAATTCATTTAGCATTTGTTATTAGAAGGTGCTCAGCATCAGGGAAGCAATCTATAGCCTGTAGAATTTCTCCGACCATTTGATTACACCGTGATTACAGAACAAGGGTAACCCAAAAAGGCTTCTATCCACATGATGCATTACTCTTGTTTAGGTCGCAAATGAACTCTTAAAGAAACGATTCCAGTTTTTCTGAGAGCTCCTTGTCAGCTTGCTCATGGCTAGAGGACATCCCAAGTATGCATCTCGGTTTAGAAGCCACGTGTCAGAAGTTACTGGCTTTGGCCCACGATGACATCAGTGACCATTTACCGAGCCACTGACAATGTGCCAGGCACTAAACTATTTTACACTCATTTTGCCTTCACACCAGGGCTTTGACACGTTATACTACACTGTTAGAATATTTTTCCATCCACCAAGCCATCAGGAGGGCAGGCGGTCTGGTCTCACTCTGCATCGTGTGGCCTCTTGGGTTGTGACTCTCTCTGGTCAAGGGGGGGATGAGCTTAACCCCAAGTTCCTCGACCTCAGCCCTGGTGACCTCTGGGGCTGGACCACACTTGGCCGTGGGGGCGTCCTGTACACCATAGGACAGGGAGCACCATCCCTGGTCCCCACCCAACTAGGTGCCTATAGCACACCCCCAAGTTGTGACAGTAACCCTTTTGTCTCCAGACACTGGCAGTGTCCCCTGCAGGACAGAATCACCCCAAGTTGAGAACCACTGGTTTAACTCAATCTCCCCAGTGTAGCATCGTGCAGGTATTGCAGTCCTCGGGGTTCAGCCTGTGTTTTCACTTCCTTCACGAGACCATCCGGTAATGAGTTTCCTTTTACGTTAGGAATTGAAATGGGGGTCGCACCTACTTTATCATGAGTTCTGCTTCATGGAAAATAGAGTTCATTATGACGTTGGCAACAGGGACTGGATTCTTTACTCTGGATCCAAGTTAGTATAAAGGAGGTATCAATGTTTTTGATAAGTGGAAGGAGCAGATGATAAGAGTCTCTCTGTCTCTCTCCTTCTCTCTCTCCCTCCCTCCCTCTGCCCATCTCTTTTGGATCAACATCTCCATCTCCGGAATCTAGAGGTAGACAAACCAGCGTTTTCTCTGCACGTAGGACCGTGAAGTATAGTTTTTGTTTTCCTCTGTGCTATTCTTTATTTTTGAAACTGTTTGTAATAAACATACATCGTTTTTAAATGTTTTTATTTATTTTTGAGAGAGAGAGAGAGAGACGGAGTGCTAGTGGGGGAGGGGCAGAGAGAGAGGGAGACACAGAATCCGAAACAGGCTCCAGGCTGTGAGCTGTCAGCACAGAGCCCGACCCGGGGCTTGAATTCGTGAACCACGAGATCGTGACCTGAGCCAAAGTCGGACGCCCGACTGACTGAGCCACCCAGGAGCCCCTAAACATGTATCGTTTTTTTATGTCAGATACAAATTCCTTCAGAAAAATGGAGTCGCTAATCCACGCTTAGATTTATCAATTTCTTAAACAACACGAGCCTCAACTTTTTTTTTTTTTAATTTTTTTTAACGTTTATTTATTTTTGAGACAGAGAGAGACAGAGCATGAGCAGGGGAGGGGCAGAGAGAGAGGGAGACACAGAATCGGAAGCAGGCTCCAGGCTCCGAGCCATCAGCCCAGAGCCCGACACGGGGCTCGAACTCACAGACCATGAGATCGTGACCTGAGCTGAAGTCGGACGCTTAACCGACTGAGCCACCCAGGCACCCTGAGCCTCAACTTTCTGATACAGACACTGATGCCATTGTAATTCTAATGGTGAAACTTCTTGGAGAGAACTTGAATGGTGGACATGGGGAAATGATGTTACTTAGTTGTGCACATACAATTAGAGCAATGTCCTGAACATTTGAGATGCCAGGGACCTGGAAAAAGAAACATCCCGTCGCCAGTTCTGAGTTACGTAATATTCTCATTAAAGAACAACGGGGGACAGGAACAGCGGTTGCTTTGAATTACATGCTATATTTGGGATTAGCAACAGTGGATTAACAAGGTTTTACTGCATTTCGAAGGCGTATCAATGGTTGTCAGCTTTCATATCTACGTATGAAATGTACATACCAACCTTCCAGGGCACGGGATCTTCAAGGCAGAGGTTATGTCTCTTCTGGATTCTGCACAAGGCTGGACCACACTGGAGAGCCCTAATACACTGGCAGAGCATTCTGACCATTGATAACGGCGTGCGGACCCTTTAGCTCAAGATCCCAAAGCCAAGGTAGAAACAGCCCGGGAACAATGCCTGCAAAAGCTTTTTATGACTATAAAGCCCCAAGCAAGCGTATAGCTTTCCCAATCAGCAAACGCACTTGGCTCTGGTCTGTCATTAAAATGTGGGCATGGGCCCAGCCCCAGGCCCGGGAAAGCAGCCCCCTCATGAGCAGGCTTCCCTGAGCAGAGCAGAAAGGCCTGGCTCTGGGCCCCCTGGAAGCCGGGAAGTTTCCTTGAGTGGCCTGGACGCCAGCTCCCGCCTAGAGAAGTTGGGAGAAGTGATGGCTTTCAGGCTGAGGCCTACAGAAGCAGAATTCCCAAATCCCCAGCCAAAGAACATAATCCTGAAGTGGAAAAACAAATGAAAGTCATACAAACTGAACCCAACAATTCCCTTTCCTCATTGGAAAGGAAATGGCGGGGAGACGGTTGTGGACAAACAGCGCATGGGGGCCACACTCCTTCCTTTTTCTTACGGCGGAAGCCAGAGGGAACTCAGCGCGGAGCTAACGAGGTCGGAAGGGCCAGTCCGTCGGTGGGTCCCGCTGATCGGCAGTGCCCTCCATGGGGCTCTCTACGCCATCAGGACACGTTTCCTTTGGTTCTTAATTTTTGTTTAGCTTCTGGTTCTTTGGCCGATGGGAGCAATCGGATTTCTTCACCAGAATTAAATTGTTAAGTCCCTTATTGCACAAGGGAGGAAACGTTCTCCAGCAATTTTCATTCGGATGAAATGGGGATAAACTGGTCTTGAAATAGAAGGAAAGAATTAAAATAGTAACTCTATTCCCAGGTACGTTTCCTCCCGTAGGAAACAGCGGTTTCAAGTTTGTGGAGCAGGTTAATGAGTTGGAGAACCTTGCCTTTTGGCCCATGTCCTAAAATAAGACTTAAACACACTTCAAAAATATACAACACTTCTCATTAATGGTGAATAAAGAATTAGGGTTTGAGTCAGGATGTAAAGGCTGAATGATGCATATGGTAACGTGCAGCAGAAATGAGGTTTTTCAGAAATGAAATATTTCATTGATTAAATGATTCCTGGAACACCACGGGCATTTATTTTGCTTTGCTTTTTCCCTCGTGCTCTTTGATATCGTTCCACATTTTCTTCCGTCGACATACATGACCAGACTGGAGAAAAACGGACTAAATTCGAGGCCTTTCAAGAAGTGCAGTTGCTGTCAAAAGTCTACAGAAATGGAAAATTTTAAAAAAATATTTTTTCCTTTTTGGTTTTGCTTGAAGGTCGTGGGATGGATCGGAGGACGTGTAACCCGGTTCTTTTATTCTACTTATGTTTACCTTTTATGGCTCCATAGCGGAAGCCCTGTCCTCCCGTCTAATGGGAACGGGAATGGGCGTAACTCGAAAAGCTGGGCATCTGTTGACTAGTTACGGTTACGTATTTTCTCTTGCTGTCAGTTTTCCTTCAGCCGAATTTCTTGGATCGCCTAAACAAACCCACACATCGCTTCTTTCGGTTCTGCATGAGATGCTGGAGGCCGGAAGCAGTACCAGCTTCTGGGTTGGGTGTGGCAAGTGAGCGTAGGTTAGGCTAAGCATCAGTGGTGTCATTCTTTTGATCATGGAACAAATTTGATTTGAGTACGTATTATATAAATCTAACACTGATATCCTCCCTCCGTCTCTTCTTTCTTTTCTTCTTTTCCTTCGATTTTCCCTCCTTCCTCCTTCCCTCCTTCCTTCCCTCCTCTCTCTCCTTCTCTCTCTCTTCCTCCCTCCTTCCTTCCCCCATTCTCTCTCTCCCTTACTTTCTTTTGGCAGTAAACATCTACTAAAGACATACAACGCACTAGCAAGTGGGTTAGGCCCCAGAGATATTAAAAGGTAATCAACACAATCCCTACCTTCAGGGAGCTTAAGGTCGAAGAGGAAAAAAAAAAAAAAGTCCCTCAGGGGGAGGAAGGCAGAAATCTGTGGATTCTTCTGAACTGTGTAAGGAAGGAAGAAAGAAAGGAAAGAGAAAATATGATAGCTATACTCTGGGGCTACTGTGTTCTTTCAAAACGCAGCCCCTCATACCACATGGAAAATACGCTTCCGGCCGTCAGCAAAACCAAAACAGAGTCAGAGACCAAAACACTGTTCTCTCAAGTTAGCCTTGGGAAGAGAAGCTTCATGTGATGACAGAAGAGCAGTGATGTGGCCGTGACCAGGGACCCTGAGGTCTGATGTGGAAGGTGAGGGTGCCAGTATTTCTTGTGCCGCAAGAAAGTTCAGAAATAATCTGTTTTTGCAGAGCAGAGAAATATTTTGAGGGCTTGAGGAAATTCCCATTAAGTTTTATTTATTTATTTATTTATTTATAGAGCAGGAGAGAGTGAGCAGGGGAAGTGCAGAGAAAGAGAGAGAGAGAGAGAGAGAGAGAGAGAGAGAGAGAGAGAATCCCAAGCAGGCTCTGTGCCCAGTGTGGAGCCCAACTCGGGGCTTGATCTCATAACCGTGGGATCATGACCTGAGCAGAAATCAAGAGTCAGATGCTTAACCGACTGAGCTACCCAGGTGCCCCCTTTTAAGTATTTTTTAAAACACGTCTATGGGGTGCCCGGGTGGCTCAGTCGGTTAAGCGGCCGACTTCAGCTCAGGTCACGATCTCACGGTCCGTGAGTTCGAGCCCTGCGTCGGGCTCTGTGCTGACAGCTTGGAGCCCGGAGCCTGTTTCAGATTCTGTGTCTCCCTCTCTCTCTGACCCTCCCCCATTCATGCTCTGTCTCTCTCTGTCTCAAAAATAAATAAACGTTAAAAAAAATTTTTTAAATGTAAAAAATAAAACACATCTAGTAAGCTCACTTTTTTTTTTTTGCAGTAATAATAATTTGTATACGAAAGCTTCTTGTATCGGAGTTCCACATTTACCTAGAATCAGATGTCTTGGGTATTTGCTTATTGGCAGCTTCCAGATCTAGGGAGAAGCTGGAAGTGTTTATTCTTCCCACAACCCTGCCTCCCTCTCTCCTGACTTTACTGATAGTGCCCCGGGCACACGGGAGATGTTGAACCGTGAGCCGGACGATGGCTGCATTATTGCCAGACACCCCACAAGTGACCCAGTGGCCCAGGAGCAGAGAGGACGGGATAGAAAATCGGTAGGAAGGTGACATGAGAAGATCCTGTGGACAGAAGGAATATTATGCTAGAAGGTTGATGGAACATGTACAACATTATATTGTTATAATGATATAATGTTGATATTACGGTTGAAGCCCTCATCTGGGCCAGTGGTTCTCAAACGGGAGTGACTGAGTCACCCAGGGGACATTTGGCAGTGTCCAGAGATATATTCGGTTGTCACACTTGGGAGCAGCAAAGACCAGGGTTGTGGGTCGACGTCCTACAACAGCCAGGATGGTCCCCAACAAGGAATTGTCCAGCCGCAAATGTCCACGGCGCTGAGGTAGAACGCCCCTGCTTTAGAGAAGGGGCATCTAGGGAAAAGACTGAACAATGACGAAGGCAGGGAATCGGAAGACTTTGTCCACAGAACCAGTGAGGTGAGGGAGTATTCACGGCAAATACAGTCAACAGCTACTGGCTTTTCTGTCCTTTGTCTCCGTGAAGGCAGAAGATTCTATGTGGCAATCTCGTTAGACCCTCCATACATAAGCAGAAAGTTCGTAACATCCTGCCTAAATTGAAACGAACTGGAGACACAGACTGTAACTAGCAAGAATGAACAGCGTCCTCACTTTTCCCCAATTCAGCGGCGCATTGAACCCGCAGCCACGTCGTTTCCTTCCAGAGCTGTAAAGGTGTCATGACGTCGATCTCCCTGCCGTGGAGCTGTTCTGCGACACGAAGCCTGGCCGTCCGGCTCCGCGGATGTCTCTCTCGGAGGGCCGTGTCTGACGGCGTTAAGGGAAATTGTTCACGTTTGTGTCTCGGATGCTGTCACGAGCCGTGTCGATTTTGCTCCTGTCAGAGCTGTCCCTGAGGACTTCCTGCTCTTAGGGGCAAAAGCCTCAGGAAGGATGAGCTGCCTTCGCAAGCCGGCCGCCCGGACATGGGCAGTAGCTCTCCGAAGTCACTGGGACGGAAGCCCGGCCTGGTGTTCTGTGACGTCCAGAAGCGTCTCCGGCGCCTGCTTCCCCGAGGGGAAGGGGAGGCCTGTGGGGCTCCTCTGGGCTGTCCTCCAGGCCCCGGATGAGTCCCGCGTGGCCATCTGTGAGGACGACTGTACCCTCATCACTTGTTTAACCACCGGCAGCACTGCTGGGAAATGCTCGATATACCTGTGCTTCAGGGCCTAGGAACGGAGCCCGGGAGGGAGCAGGCGGCCTTCTGTTTCTGGCACCAGGTCCCGTGGCGTCGCTTAACGAGAACCGCCTGTGCGGCACCATCAAGGGCTTGGGCCCTGCGGGCCGGTCGGCCCCCGTGAACCCTGGGGTTCGGGTTCACGCCCTGGCACTTCTGCTTCCAGTCAATCACCTGAAGGTTTCAAACGCACCCCCAACGGCAGGCTTCTCCGTTTCAGGATGTCCTGAGTGCCGGGTCTGGAATGCGGGCAGGGAGCGAGAGGCAACCGACAACAGATGCTGCCGTGTGGACACCCGCCCCTCCTCTCTCCGTGCAGACCCAGTCCCCGGGGGGGGGGGGGGGGGGCAAAGGTCAGAGGCCTCCATCGGGCAACTTGTTCCACGCTGAGGGCCGGACGTCTGTCCGTGTCTGTGTCTCTTGCCGCTTCTGAACCTGGCCTCGCCGAGACGGACTCACCTGAGGCGCGACGTGGGGATCGAAACCAAGAAGATTCATCTCTGTCAGCATCTACGGTAGCTTGCTTATTGGGCGCCAACAGACTCCAAAAAGCAGTAGGCCCGGCCAGAAGGCTGCATAGCCGACTCCGCAGCCGACTCCATTTGGATAGGCTTGCTCCAAATCCTCCAACTCCAGACCTGGTTTTCCCCAACTGACCCCGCCTTTGCCATCTTTTGGGGGGTGAAAGAAAGTGGGAGTTAGGAGGGAAGGAAAAGGAGAGTGCTTTACTTATTCAGTGAATCGACTCACAGGAAATGTCCTTCATTGGGAAATCTACTTTGTCCGCTGTCGACTTAGCTACTCCAGCTTTCGCTTGATGAGGGCTGGCATGCTCTATCATTTGCCATCCTGTACCTTTGGACCCATCTCCGTCTGTCCTGCTGAAAGTGAGTTTCGCGTAGATTGAATATTGTGTCGGACGGATTAGCCCGGAGCTGGTCTTGGGTTGCTTGGGAAACTTGGGTTTCCCGAGATAACCTGGGTTATCTTTGGGAAACGTGCCTGTGACGGGTTCCTTTAAAGGGGCTGTGGGGCAACAGGCCTGGGAACGTGGCAACAGAATCTGAAGGAACGGAGGAAACAGAGAAATCGGCCCATATAAAGAAGCAGGCAGGAGCCCCCGGGTGACCTAAGACCAAGCTGAACAAGCAGGTGACACAGGCATTGGGCAGGATTCCAGGTGCAGGGCTACTGCTGCCCGGGGGGGCTCAGAGCACGCGCTGCAGGTCAAGTCAGGGGGCCGGCTCCTGAGAAGAAATGAGAAAGGAGGCTGGGGCTCTGTGAACCGGTAGTGGGGAAGCTGGGCAGAAATGCCGAGGAGGCGGGGCACCGAGGTCAAAGGGGACCTTCTCTAAGACCGAGGGGGACTGTGACGCCTCGGAGCCCATTTGATTCGCACCTGGATTCTCTTAGAGTGTGGGATGAGCTGAGCGGGCAAGCGAGAAGTGCGTACGTACGTACAACCCCAGACCCACAACACAGGGACAGGAGCCGGGCAGGAGGTGACAGAGGACACGGAGGGGCGGGTTTACTCGCCCAAATTGAAGGTTTGATTTTTGCTTGATGACAAGGAGTCACTATAAAGAGAGGGTGGAATTTGCTAGATGGTAGATTTCCTAGCTTTTATTTTGATAGTATTTTTTATTCTGTAGCATTTGTGGTTTCTGCAAATACGAAGGACATTTTTTTTTTAACACAAGGCTTGTAAAAAGGAGAATAGTGGATGTAGTAGGTTTAAGAGGCAGTTACAAGAACACACGCATGAGGAATTATGATTCTACTCTCTATTGAGCACATACAACACGGCGAACATTGAGCTAAGTCAGTCTTGGCCTCAGACTTCGGGAACACTACCGTCTAGTGGGGGCAAAGGAACAGAAAAAGTAAACAAAACTTACACAAATACCGGCTCAATTTCAAGTGTGACAGACACGCAGGGAAGCATGGGCTGCTTTACGGATCAAAACTGGGGGAATTTGGCTCAGGCAGGGAGGTCAGGGTAAGACTCTTGGGGAAGTGATGGCTGAGAAGGAGCCTGAAATATTAGGGGTATGGAAGAAGGTGAGGGGAGTAAAGGTCTGTGGCAGACCAGAGCGGGGCTACGGTAGCCACTGTGGCCAGAGTGCAGAGAGTAAGTGGAGAGTGGTCCAAGGTGACGCGGGGGACAGACGCAGGGACCGTGGCGAATCGTATGGGCACCGTGGAAGAGCTCCAGGGAGAGGTTTAAAGTCAACGTATAGGGGTGCGGAGTGGACGTGAGAAAGGCCGAAGGACTGTGCGGGGTGAGTGTGACATGACCCGATTTTGAGATCACCTTGGCCGCTCTGTCACCTGGGGGCTGGTGCGGCGTGGATGGCGGGTTAGGTCAGCTGTAGAGTGGGAGATCTGGAGGCTGGGACTTGGAAGTTGTGTGCAGAGACAAGAGTAGGTCAAAGAGATACTTAGATAAAATCAACAGGATTTGGTGATGGATGGGACATGGAGGGTGAGGAAGGCACTAAACACGAACCTGTGGTTTGGGGTTCATGAAACGGGTTGGATGAGGCAAGGTTCAGGGGGGGAGAGCATGAGTGCAGCTTCGGACATGTGGAGTTTGAAGTAGCCTTCAGACATCCAAAGGAGATGACCAAATAGGCAGGCCGACGTAAGGGGCTGAGCTGGGCAGAGAAATCTGACGTAGAGATTTAAATTTGGGAGGCTCCTTGCACAAAATGGTGAAGGAGGAGGGGGTGTGGATGGCGTTGCGTAGGGAGGGATTACGAAAGAAGTGGTCAACATCTCGAAAGCTGCCGTATGTCAAGATGAGGCCAAACGTGTATGGTAGAGCGAAGGCACTGAATGCCTGGTGGAGGGTGCGGGGTATAATGAGAGGTGACATAGAGGCAGAACGTCTGAACCTCCCTTTGAGAAGCTGGACAAAAAAGGAGGCGAGAGAGGGTAGAAGCTGGAGGGAAGATAAGACTGGGGAAGTTACAAGCTTTATTAACTGAAATATTTTACTGAAATTGAACAGCTTTTAATGACCAGAAGCAAACATTAAGCTTTGAGAATAAATAGACCGTGCGGAGGCACCAATGTTCATTAAATCATTTTTTTCTGTGTCTCTCCTTAATTGGTAATTGGTTTTCGGCCATGACACATTTGCTTGTTAATTGCTATACTTCCTATTTGATCATGCTTTTATAATTCTCTCCGGACAACATGGCTGCAAAAGGTCCAAAGGGAGACCTGAATTCCTCTCCATAAATCGCCCATGTTGAGACAGAACAGCTGCAAGAAAGCTTTTCCAGAAGGCCTCAACCCCGTTTTAATTTTGTTCTTGAATGTGCATCCCAGGGAGAATGATACTCAAGAGAGGAGGACTTTGCAAGTTCCACTTCTCTCCCTTTCTATGCTCCTCTTCTAATCACAAGCAACTATCTTCTTCAACATATTGTACGTCTATATATATACATATATATTGTATATGTATACATATATATATATATATTTTTTTTGACAGAGGGCAAGTAGGGGAGGGGCGGAGAGAGAGGGAGACAGAGAGTCCCAAGCAGGCTCTACACTGTCAGCGCAAAGCCCAACACGGGGCTTGAACTCACAAACCGTGAGATCATGACCTGAGCCAAAACCAAGAGTCGGACCCTTAACAGACTGAGCCACCCAGGCGCCCTTGTATTTTTAAAAATAATAATTTACCAAAGAAGGCGATGTGGGCTACTCTCTGGAGTGTATGGCATGCCCTTCAAGTTGACTTTGAAAGGTGATTAATTTCAGCAGTGGTTGTTCAGTTTCAAACGTTCAAATTAGATGTGCTTCAAAACTCTTATTAAAGGGAATATATTTTACACACCTGTCACTTGTGAGGAGGGCTGATTCGAGTCAAAATTATGAAAGAGGTAACGCTAATCATTAGACCCGACACACTCTGCTGAATGAAAGAATCTTCTAATAACCTTTGAGTGGCCCCGTCTTAAGCACTCGGTAACTAATTCTCCATGAGTTCTGTGATTTCAGGATTGATGTAATTCAAAGGTGGAAAGGACTTGAGAGCTAAGAGGCCCAGAGCCCTGAGGGGCTGCTGAGCCCTCAGGGAGAGAGAAGGTAGTCAGAGAATGTCCCATGGGCTTCGGGCCACAAGTCCAGTACTATATCCGTTATAGCAGGCGTTGGCAAATTGCACCATGGGCCAAATGCAGCCCCGTGCCTGTTTTTGTAAAGTTTTATTGGAACCCAGCCTCACCCATTCATTTACGTATCCTCTATGGCTGCTTTCACTCTATAGCTGCAGAGTTAAATAGTTGCCACAGACATAGGTATGACCTGCGAACCCTATAATAACTCGCTATCTGACTTTCATAGAAAACGTGTCGAGGGGCGCCTGGGTGGCTCAGTCCGTTAGGCATCCAACTTCGGCTCAGGTCCCGTTTTCACGTTTTGTGAGTTGGAGCCCCGTGTCAGGCTCTGCACTGACAGCTCAGACCCCGGCACCTGCTTCCGGTTCTGTGTCTCCCTCTCTCTCTGCCCCTCCCCTGCCCGTGCTCTGTCTCTCTCTCAAAATAAATAAACACTGAAAAAAAAAAGGCAAAAGAAAAGGTGCCACGCTCCAGGTGTCTAGCGCTTTCCAATCACTCGAAACAAAAGGACAGCGTCCCGGGCCACACTCTAGACCTTCTCAGCCCCAGTGTTTCAGAAGGGGATCCAGGAGTCAGCATTTCTAAAAAAGAAAAGGCAAGTTTCGTGCTCTGCCGGGTTAACAATCAAACACACTTCAGGTCGTGAGCGCATTTTTCACACGGGAGAGGGGACTGGGTAAAGCCTTCCGGGGCTTTGCTTCACAAACTGTGGCCAGCATCAGAATCGCCGGGAAGGCCTGTTAGAACTTACTGCTGCTCCCACTCCCGGAGATGCTGCCGAGGAGGTCAGGGCGTAGGGCTGGAGAACGGGCATCTCTAAGCAGCTCGCAGTGGCACTGAGGCCGGCGACCCACGACCACTCGGCAGAGCCCGGGCTTCCATCGAAAGGGCTTGCACCTCTAACGGGAGAAGGTCAAGTCCCGGGGCCATGGGATGGGGTTGGGGATAGACTTAAGACTCGACATCAAGCCTTCTTGCGCTGGATCTCCACTCCTGTATGGATTTTATTGTGGTTTTGAAATTCCCTAGGGATTATTTCGAGGCTTGTAAAGGAACTGCATTTTGAACGGAGAGAAGCGGGATGCCGGATGGGAGAGTTTCGGGCAGGAAAAGGAAACACCGTATGTTGCAAAGGAGTTCAAAAAGCCAGCAGAAGCTGAGTGTTTGTGGAAACCACGAATGCGAACACACAAAATGATGACAAGGCAACAGAGACAGGCGAGACAGAGGGCCTCGGAACCACAAAAATGATTTTATTTTGAACCAGAAAGCAACAACAATGGAGAGAACAGTCCGGGCCGAGGGCGTGGCACTGCGACTCGAGTACCAGGGACTGGATTCGTTCAGGTGAAGGAGCAGGCCTACACAGAGTCCACTCTGCCTTTCCAAACTGAGCAGATCGCATCCAGATCTCTGTGACACCAGTCACTGGATTCCCGTTTGCGCGGGCCTGGACCGCCTTTCAGATTCCAGATTTTTGTAACGGTTTTGTAAATCTTGTTTAAACTGAAGGAGCCACGGCAGTGAAGCGTTTGCAGTGAAGCGTCCCCTTTTCTTTTCGAGAGATCAGGCATTGAATGTTTTGCCCGGATCGTTCTTGGCCGTGGGGGGCTGTGCTGTGCACTGTGGGAAGCTGAGCGACATCCCTGGTCTCTACCCACCAGATGCCAGCAGCGCCCTCTCCCAAGCTGGGGTAGCCAAAACTGACTCCAGACATTGCCAAATCGCCCCCTGGCTGAGAAGCACTATTTCCAAAACATCCTCCCGCTTCCTGCTTAACGTTTCACACAGGCAGACCAGATCATCAACTTCCCAACACCAAAAGCACACGTACGCGAGCGTACGTGCGTGTGTCTCTTCAGGCACCGCATACGGGCCCGGAGCCGAAGCCGAATCCCACGCTCGCTGGACGGTGCCGGTTCAGTTCCTTGGCAAGTTCAGGGTCAACATCTCAGTACCGTGATGAACCGCCCGTTCGTCATCAGGCCGTTTCCTCCTCTCCAGCTGAAATCATCGTCAATATTTGCAGTCAGTTTTTGAAGTCATTTTTTGTTTTTTTCAAGCTGGAAAGAAAATCTCCACCCACGCCCGCTCTCCTCTTAATCCGTCTAGATTCCTCCTTGAGTGACACGGCCGGCCACGTTTGACACCGGATGCAGGTTTCTTCATTTGTATCCACCAGGAAGAGAGGTACCATGTTCCTGAGTTCCGTTATGAGGACCGGCTACATAACGTTCGAGGCCCAGCGCGAGATGCAAATGCAGGCCCCTTATTCACAAATTATTAAGGATTTCAAGATGGTGACAGCACCTGTTCACACACCCACGACGTCAGACCCGGCGGCCTTGGTCAGCGCCGCATCAATTTGGTTGTATTAATTTATGGATCTCGAAAACAAAATACGGTGACCCCAGTCCACTTAAAGAATTGTACTGCAGCAAATGTTTATAGCATATATTTTTTTAGACTCTCAAAAAAAAAATCCACGTGGAAATCTTTTCTACATCATTACAGCAACGAAAGGAAACACTGTGGCCTTTCACCATATACATATTTTCCTGTAAATAGGACAACAGGGAAATAGTAACTGCTACTATCCACAAGGTTTTTAAGTTAGCAAAGAGTGACACTTCCACAACCAAATTATAACATAATCCCTCTCGTCCTTATAAAAATAGCCAAAACATAAACTAAATGGCTTGCGGTGAAAATTTGAGTAGTAACTTCTTTATGTTGAAAAACATTATATTCACGGAAATATTGTCCTTGTAAATGCTTTACATTAACATCATAAGGCAAACCGTAGCATCTACTGGCACCTGGCGACCATGATTTTAAAAACTCAGAAGCTGAGTTTTAGACCCTTTTATTTAAAACCTGTTGGTGTACAAAGTGCATTAAAATATCCATTATCCAGCTACCAAAACAGTATGTAAAAATTACAACCCTTTCAGTTTGTCCAGGAAGGCAAATACACATTGTTTTATGTTGTAAAAAAAAACCCAAAAACATCGTTTCCAGAGAATGATTAATTTTTTTCCATTGAGGTGTCCATCTGTGAGATGTGAAATTGTCCTAAGTAGCTATCAAAATATTCATCTGGGTATAAATAATATAGTAAATATATAAACTCTATCTGTTACGAAAAAAGGAGAGTGTCTGCCAGTGAAGGGGACAGAAACACCCATGACGTGGCCCACGGGGTCCGGGCTCGCAGTCACATGACGTGATGCTGAAAACAGTGGGTCTGTGGACGGATTTCGGGGAGACAATTGGTTGATTTGGTTAACAACGAAATTGCTAAAAGCAATGCTTAAATTCATCAGTCTGTTCAGTCAAAATGGCCAACCCAGTAGTTCAGATCAATACATTAGCAAATGAAATGACTTACGGGTATCATGCCCTTCGTCAAGATAGAACCAATGCCAGATTCCTGGTCCGGGTCCAAGGACTGCTTAAGAAAGCCTTCCTTCATGGACCGTTCCGTCTTACCGGATCAGCATGCCCAGAATCCCACCTGACAGCTTATTAGCTGGTTCTACTAGCAGGTTCCAGCTCGGCAATAGTTTGATTTTTTTTGCGTGTTTTTTGTTTTTTGTTTTTTTGTTTTGTTTTGTTTTTTGTTTCACAACTCTATCGTAAACTATACTAGAACACAGAGGGTCCTCTACATCTTTCAAGATGTGTTTAATAAAAGTCTTTTTATAACTTTCGAGGCACGTGTACCAGTAAATAGTACTTTACGCAACGTCCCTTGTCATTACCGACTCATAAATATTAAGTGTTTTTCGGGTGAGTTATATTTGGACGTGGTAGAGACAGTCAGGGCCATGTGCTGATGTCCTGGAGAGCAAAGTCAATCCAAAGTGGTGCTGCCATTTGTAACAGAAAATGTGTATTCCCTCAGCCCCAGCAAGCGAAGAAAAATGATTTGGGGGAGAGGGAGATAGGACAGCTATTAAATGTGGTAAAGCAATGTCACAGGCCTAAAGACACTACTAAAAGGAAGAACGAAATAGACTTATGTCATGAAAGCGAACCCTACTTCTGATCAAAGACAAATCAGCCTCAGACGTTTTGAAAAATCAGTAGGATTCAAAGAGACTATTCTCAATCGCAATCTCAATTCTTAATGTTCTCCCAGATTCCTGAATCCTGGGAAAGGTAAGGTCACACATGGCCAAAGGCTTCGCAACCTTTCTTTCCAACATTACCCCACCAGCCATTGGAGGGTGATTAAAGCCTGGGCCATGGTGGAGTCCAAGCTCCAGAGTCAATTCATTCAATTCTCTCTTTTGCTCTCCGTTCCGGTTGAGCCAGTAAGTTTTTGACATCACAGTTAAAACACTTCGAAATAAACCACAGTAAGAAAGCCCGTTTACTGCCCTACTAGGTTCAAAGCTATGTTTTCTTTTTAAGATACTTGCATATTCTGTTATGCACGGTCAGGGCGACAGGACCTACAAGGGGATCGGTATGAGATATGAGGATGTGAGAAGGTGGATAAGCGCACAAAACTACAAGAGTTTTTCCTCCAGCCCACAGAGCGTGACGAGACGAAGGCTGTTGTGAAGAGCCCGTCCGCTTCTGGGCCTCTTAATGTGCAAAACCAAATACTTTCTAAGAGTTGGAATTCCGGTTATGTTTCTTTTATAAATAATCTATAATTTTTCCTGTAGATACAAAAAAAAAAAATTGAAGAAATTATTAAAGCGTGTACTTAATACAAAAGACAGCAAAGGGGGAGAATCGCCTATTTTGAGTCCTATCCTAGCCGATTTCTGGACACTTTTTGGCGAGATTTAATCACACTCTGGAAGCCTGTGCTTTCTCGGTCCCTGAAAGGGTGGCCACGGCCCTTTTTAATCCCCCAGAAATCAGCTCCACATGGCCCAGTGCTCACGGCAGCTGCTCTGTGCAGTCCAGATGGTCTGGGATCGGAAGGCCAGTTATAATGGTCAAACACTTGTTCCACAGCGTGAAGGTGGGGCACACAGGCTGCGAGAATGTGATGTCGAAGGTGTAGAGGTGGATGGAGTTCAAAGCATCGTAGAAAGCGATGGAACCGTTATCATAGTCCAGCAGGATGCCGACGCGCCGGAGATGGGGGGCTGGCTCGATGGGGGTTTCCTTGCTGTTGTGTCTCACCACCCAGTTATTGTGACAGCGACACAGCGCCCAGGAAGCAGAGTTCTTGCCGATCCACTCGTGCTTTGGGGCCGATTTGTAAGCAAGGCCGATGGCATACCTGCACAAACAAAATGGTGACAGCGAGAACGGTGAGGCGTGGGGCACAGCTGCGCTAGATCCCTTCTACGGTTTTCCGGGGTCACGAGAACCGGATTCATTCTTCAGTGAAAGCTTGGCAAGGACCCTGACACAGGTGTTCCTCATCTCCTTCCCTCCCACACATACAGTGGGTGGAAATGGGCTGCTGTATTTACTCATATTCCTGTTTTTAGTTCCGACATTACATGAGAATTTGAACTTTGTGTTTTGCTGCCTCTCTATCTTCCTTCCCTTCCCTTCCCTTCCCCCTTCCTTCCTTCCTTCCTTCCTTCCTTCTTTCCCTTTTTTCCTTCTTTCTTTCCACTCATCAAGACCCACACAGTGAATTCTCTAGACCAGCGCTGTCCAACAGAACTTTCTGCAATGAGCGAAAGGTTCTGCTCTGTTCCGTATGGTAGCCACGAGCCACATGTGGCTACTGGGCACTTGAACTGTGGCTGCTGAGACTGAGGAACCAAACTTTAAATTTAGTTAGTTTTCATGAAGTTAAATTATGCAAATAACTGTATGTGGCTCAGGGCTACCATACTGGACGGCACAACCCTAGATTTCTCCTTTTGACCTACTTTGAATTTTTCAACCGGCACCGTGTCTGTCATTTTCCATGACTTCAAGCACACTTTGCAAAAGGCGAGTGTGGAGAATGATTTTCATTTGCAGGGCAAGTTCCTCGTCCTCTCCTAGCCATTTTCCTCATCTATAACACAGGGACAATGACAGCGTCTATCTCGGATGGTTATTTTGAGGAGTAGAGGAAAGAATACATGTAAAATCCTGGGCACGAGGCCTGGCAAGGAATCTTCAGTAACTGCTGTTTTATTCTTTTTGCCCAATAACACATTACCAATAAGCATCAGAATCAGTACTTGAACCTCAGATGACTCAAAAGGCCCCAAACTTAAACAACACTCTCCCATACCTTCCCTCACCAGAAATTATGTGATTCATCGTTGCCAAGAGCCCTTCTAATTAACTTCCTACTACATTAAAAAAAATTCTGAATGTCTTTGAGAGACAGATATCCTGGTTATTCTAAACGTACTCGTGGGGCGCCTGGGTGGCTCAGTTGGCTAAGCGTCCGACTCTTGATTTCAGCTTGGGTCATGATCTCACGGTTTGTGAGTTTGAGCCCCGAGCCGGGCTCTTGGCTGACAGTGTGGAACCTGCTTGGGATTCTCTCTCCCCTCTCCCTTCCCCCTCTTGCGTGCTCACTCTCTCTCAAAATAAAGCTTACAAATAAATAAATGTACTCTCAACCGCTCAAAAAAAGTTGAGAATTCTTTCTACAATGTTCTAAGCTCCCTAATCTCTTTTTACCCTGCTGAGGTATGCCACCATTAACATTTGCGATATTTCAGACATTAAGATAAGCAAAACTCATCATTCTTAAGAAAGAATAAATGATTCAGAGCCCAACTTTTAATATGTTGTAGCAGAAGCCAGTCTAAGTGGATATTGACATATGGTACCTTACCCAGTGCAGACAGAAAAAGACTTCATTGGTCTTTGATAAAACGACATTCTTTTAAAAATCACATGTTGGATTTCAAATACAATCACTTTAAGAGTGGTGTGTTAAAAAGAAACGAAAGTAACATGCTATCACTGAATTAAAAAAGAGGATGGAATCGAAAATCAGTAAAGGCCAGTGTACCAGCCTGTCTGCCATCACCTTGGCCTCCTCTCTTCCTTCTTGCCAATCCTGTTCTGCATCTCAGGGTGAATCCCGGGACTGTATCTCCCAGAATCCCTTTTCAAGTGGGAGTCTGGGTCTCGTCCTGCCACCGTGATGGCTTTGCAGAAGATCTGGAAGTTCTAAGAGGTGGGGAAATGCCCTTTTCCAGACAACAGACAGCAGAGGTGAGGTTTGCGGGGGCTTCTGGCAAACTCCAGAACTTACCAGGGGGGTTCTGGTAAGCCGCTGGCTCCCCTCCTCCGTGGGGCTCCTTGACTGACTTCTGTTTTTCTGCTGAACCCTACCTACCTGAGGCACGTTGGAAAGGTTTTTGTTTTGTTTTTGAGTATTTTCCCCAGAGACCTTCTCTATGCCCCAGCAGACGCCGTTTCCGTTTTTCAGATAACCCGGAACCTGCGTTTGCATCACAAAGTAGCCATGTCTGTATTGCTTCCTTCTTGTCGCCGGTCACCACTCTCATGTTTTATTAAAGAACTCTGCCGTTGATTTCCCAGCTGAGCCTTAACTGAACCCGCCGGGAAGTAGCCGCGGCAGGTATGACGGACTTCATTTAGCAAATGGGAAAACACGGAGGTTAAAATTAGGAGCAGAATCCAGAATCTCGCCCCTTCCCCCTCGACTTCTGGCCCAGTAATCCATGTACGAACCCAAGTTTAGTTAACACCATTTCATAAAACACCAAGTGCACATTAACAGCATTAGGGAGTGAGAAAATAACTCTGTGTATAGTCCATTAAGCAAAGGAAAATATCATTATATGATCATTAATCTGTAAAACTATGTACGTATTTCCATCGAGCTTGAAAGGTGCAGGCAGAAGGTAATGTTCCATTAAGTTACGCAGTGAGACTTGGAGAATTCAGAAAGTATAAAAATTACGTTTCTCAGAGCGATGTTAACATGCCTCATTGCAGGGATCATAACATACATGTTAATTGAAAGTCGGGACTGTATTTCACGAGAAAATATACGTGTCGTTAGCTGGTGCAAATCAAGGCATCACAAGCATTTGATCATATGGGTCACCCCTTCCTCTCTAACACCTCCCAGGAAATGTTAAACCACTTTCTACACGAGAATTTTTTCTGAAATTGACACAATCCAGTTTGTAATGATCCAAAGTGCGGCAATTAATTTTAGAATTTTCCCCCCCTCATGAGTTGGTTTTGACATCTGGAGGGTGTTTTCAAGGTAATACCGATCTGTGTTTATATAACTGAAGAGGTCTGGTGGAATTTCCCGCACCATTCGTCAATGGGAATGAGATCATAATGATCGGGTATCATTTATCATAAATAATTATTAATGGGGTTGTAATTATTTAGACACTGGATTCTGTCCCAGGTTAATACAGCACGTTAATTAACTAGAAATGTTTGCTCCTTTGCACCTGCAAAAATTCATTGTATTTTCCTTTGGGCTTTTATCTTGCCCCACTGCAGCTATAAATGCCAATCTGGCCCAGAGCCGAATAGGGAGGTTGGGGGGGAAGGATTTGTCCTCTATCCTCCGGCAGGATGTTGGAACAGGAAAATGTTCTGGGCAAAGAGAATCGTGGGGATCACAACGGAAGAAAACCTACTTGCTTGGCCAATATAGGTACCATTCTGGGGAGAAAGGAGACACCCAAGCTTACGATTTCACTTTTTAGATTTCTGTCGACTTGTACCAACACTGCAAGGGACTTCGGACACAATGTGTCTTAGCATCCTTATCTCAAAAATAGCCGTTACAATACTCATCATTGCAGGTTATGCCCATTTGAGGTGTGTCTTTTTAAGCAAGGTTGAAGCTCTCACTCGTCAAGCATACCATTGTAAGCCCTAGCGTAATTATAATGTTTCAAAAACACAAGCACGGTGGTTAAGAGCAGAAAGAGATCAGCAACCTACAACCCATGGGCCAAGTCTGGCTCTCTGCTTGTTTTTAGAAATGAAGTTTTATTTGTGCCCTGCCACACCCATTCGTGGACATACGGTCCGTGGCTGTTTTCCCGCTACAACAGGAGAGTTGAGTTGTTGGGATAAAAATCATCTGGCCTGCCAAACCAGCAACACTGGCTCTTTAGCCCTTTACAGAAAAGCTTGTGAACCCTTGGCTAAGCGCTTGTACCCTGCAGACTTCCTAACCCTGCCACCTCTGAGCTTTGTGACCTTGAGCCAGTGGGCACGTGCCTCAGCCATCTCATCCGTAAAGCAGGAATAGCAGCACCTGCCTTTGTGGGGCTGTTAGGATGAACGGATGAGTTAACATCCGTAGAATGCTTAGACCAGCGCCTGGCACATATGCCAAATAAAAATAAAACAGCTGCCTTTTTGGGCAGTAGCGAACAGGTGTTTGTGAAACGGCCAGCCAGAGTAAGGGGGGGGGGGCAGTCTGTGGCTGTGGAATAGACAAGGTCAGCTTTGTGAGACGAACTAGGCAAGGTTAACCAATTGCAGCGTGGACACCGCACCCTGACTGGATCTAACGGACCTTTCGAAGGGATTTCCAGCCTATGATCGCTGCTTCACCCTCTCGGCTCCTGGCTATTTACAGTAATCGGCCCAGTCCAGAATCACCAAACATACAGGGCAACGGCAACTAGTTTTCTTTAAAGGTCGAAAAGTAGTGTTTCAGAGTAGGAGTCAGCTAACGTTTCCGGTAAAGGGCCACCGAGTTGGTATTTTCGGCTTTGTGGACCACAGGGTTCCATCTCAACTGCTCGACTCTGCTGTGTGGCTCAAAGGCAGCCACAGACAATGTGGAAAAGAATGGGCACGGATGTGTTCCCATTACACTTTATTTACAAAAACAGGCACGGGGCCCCAGGGCTCTAGTCGGCTGACCCGCATGGGACAGGACTCGATCACCTTAGCTGCAATTCTCGGAGTGAATTTAAAAAAAAATGTTCTTCCTGGCTGAATGGTAGATCAGATGACTGCTTTGCGGATACTCACCCCCTCCTCTCACCTCCACGGGAGGAATATACTTCCCTAGACCACTGGCTTTGGGTGTGGCTCTGTGACTGGCTTTGGCCAATCGGAGGTCAGCAGACGGTGATGTAAGCAGAGGCTCCTTGAGAAAGACATGGCCCGGGTGCCCCTCGCGTCCAAAGAGGATGAAGAGACACAAAGAATGGACCTAGATCCAACCTGCAGCTTAAAGCAAAGCCCGGCTGAGATTGGTCTTGACAGCTAACCCATGGATGTGGGTGGTTGGTGAGCGAAAACGAACGATCATTTTGAAGCCACTGAGTTTCGGGGCGCTGGTTATGCAGCATTACCATAGCAACAACGGACTAAAAAGGCTTTTCTGCCTATTATTCTTCAAGATGGGCTCTGGTATGGATGAATGCTCCGACACAGCACAGCCTAAGACGTGCCTTTTGTATAACGGGAGGACGATAGATAGAATTGCCTACCATGTGCTTCCACTTATGACCACCTCCCAGTAATGCCGACCGCTATCAATGAACACGTTTCCAGCGACACCATAGCTCCCTTGGCTGGTGAAGCGTTCAGGCGTGTGACTCTTTTTGGATGATGACTCATCACGTTCTACTGTCAAGTTATCGTGGGACACCTTCAGCTTCCGATGTGCAGATTTGGGGTCCAGTTTAAATGGTTGGCCTGGGAATGAGTTTGCGAAACACAAAGAGGAAGAAGAAAAGGACTGTTTATTTTGACATGACCAAGAATGTCTTTTCAGAATCAGATTTATTTTTTTTTTAAACGTTTAGTTATTTTTGAGACAGAGAGAGACAGAGCATGAACAGGGGAGGGGCAGAGAGAGGGGGAGACACAGAATCTGAAACAGGCTCCAGGCTCTGAGCGGTCAGCACAGAGCCTGACGCGGGGCTCGAACTCACGGACTGTGAGATCATGACCTGAGCCGAAGTCGGACGCTCAACCGACCGAGCCACCCAGGCACCCCTTTCAGAATCAGATTTAAAAAGCACAGTAATATAGTGGAGATGAACACGTCCCTGCCTTCATGAACTCCCCGTCCATCAGTTCCAAGACAGGGATCCAGAGTTGTTACACCTAAGGACTCAACAGTACCATGGGCAGGGCTCAACCACAGCTATCTTCATGGGTCCCAGATGGACCCAAGCAGCACAGGTACATACTGGCCAAACAGTGTCCCAAAAGGAAGGAGAAAATGAAGACTTCATTTTCAACCATTCCCATATTCAGTCCAGCTTAAAATGTGGCTCATGCTCAGCAGACTTCAGACAAGAAACCAAAGAAATCAAGAATGCAGATTTTGGCAGATGGAATATTCTACAGGCTTTACGTTATTCTGAAATTGTTGAAAATTAACAATTGTTCCCGTGAGCTCAGAGTGGCTATAGAGATGTGTATTTTGGGGGCGCCTGGGTGGCTCAGTTGGTTAAGCATCCGTCTTTGGCTCAGGTCATGATCTCAGTTTGTGAGATCGAGCCCCGCATCGGGCTCTGTGCCGACAGCTCGGAACCTGAAGACTGCTTCGGATTCTGTGTCTCCTCTCTCGGTCTCTCCCCTGCTTGTGCTCTCTCTCTCTCTCTTTCAAAAGTAAATAAATAAACTTTAACAAGAAAAAAATGTGTATTTTTCAGCCCACAACAAGGTCAGGGAAAAAAATGTGATCATAACACCTGGTTTTCTACTCCTGAGTTGTGTGTGTGTGTATACATAATCAAATAAATATGAAATAAAAAATATATATTAAATAAGGCCCTCCCTACCTCTCTATTTCATTATTCACATTTGTGTTTTTGGAGACTGAACCATTAGAAAATCTTGGCAGAGTCCCACCTGAACATCTTGCCATAGCCGTTGTTACTCCTTTGGATTTAACACTGCTTTGGAGGACCGCCTGCCATCCAACACCACATCGGGTACAAGCTTCTAAAGGTGGGAAATGAGTTACGAGAGGACGCAAATACCATGATGCCCAAACTCCACAGCCACTGGTGCAGTTGGTAGGCCCGCTGGGAGACAGCCAGTGGAAAAGTTTGGGAAGTTGGCTGTGGCGATACATGATGCCGCTGAGAAACTGACACCGAGAGCCTGGGGGAAGGCGTGTTAGGTCACGTGCGGGGAGGCCAGAGGATTTCCAGTCTCCACTCGGATACAAACATGACGCCGACACCTCTAAAATCCTTTTAGATCAGGGCCAGCACATCTTTCTGGTAAGAGGCCGGATAGGTTATTTTTAGCTTGGCTGGCCACGTGGTCTCTTCTGTGGGCGCTTAACAATGCTATTGCGGCACGAAAGCAGCCAGAGACAAGAGGTAAAAGGACGGGCGTGGGTCGTGTGCCAATAAAACTTTATTTATAAAAACAGACAGCCAAATTTGGCTGTAGTCTGGGCTGAAGTCTGCTGACCCGATTTAGATTTCTGTCCACATCACAGAAAAGGTTAAAGAGAGAGCTGAGAAGATCTTCAAGTGTTGATCAGGGCAGCGGACATTCTCAGAGGCTGTGAGACCTAATGGATTACCTGTGTCATTTACATTTCAGCTCGTCCTGTGAAATAAATATGCCCTCAGGAGTGATCACATCAGCAACTATTAGGGATAAAGTATGAACCAAGGCAAGAAGAGCATGAAGATAGTTTTGCTTCAAATATTTCAACTTTTAAAGGTGGAAGACGGAATGTATGCAAAAATAACCAGACGCTAATGGGCAGACTAGGAGGAAATGTCAAAAAGGCCGCCATCACGGAAAACGAGGGCCGTGTTCTGGTTGCCCTTCTTCCAGTGAGAAATATCAGAATGTTATAGCCATCAGAGAGACTGGCCTCATGGGGCGCCTGGGTGGCTCAGTGGGTTAAGCGTCCGACTTCAGCTCAGGTCACGATCCCGCGGTTCACAAGCTCGAGCCCCACATCGGGCTCTGTGACGACAGCTCGGAACCTGGAGCCTGCTTCGGATTCTGTGTCTCCCTCTGTCTCTGCCCCTCCCCCTCCCTCTAAAAAATAAACATTAAAAAAAAAAAAAGAAAGATTGGCCTCATAATGGTGAGATGTGTCCTGTCTCGTCTCAGCTCACACCCTCACCTACACATGCACGGAGCGGGATCACGCCAGCTGAGGTCAGGCCCAACCCCTGCCCCCTCAGTGAGCAAATTCACACCTGTGCCTCAGCTGTGTTTCTCACACAAACCCTCGCCTGCTCTGTCCAAGTCAGAGGCTTCTGCTTTCATGAGGACACATCGGTGCAAGGAACAAATTAATCACTTACTTTACTAAAGAATTCAATTCACTGTAATATTTGCACACATAGGAGTTTGGCAAACCACAGCCTGCAGGCCAAATCCAGCACACTGCCTGTGTCTGTCAATAAAGTTTTATTGAAACATAGCCACGCCCATTCATTTATGCGTAATCTGTGGCTGCTTTTGCACTACAACGGCAGAGCTGGATATGAGCGGATGGTGACGGAGACCGTCTGACCTGCGCAGCCCCAGATATTTACTATTTGGCACATTGTAGAAAAAGTCTGCCAACTCCTCGCGTAAAACTTGATAACATCTGTTCAATGACTGCATGTCTAGAAATAGAAGATGACATTATCTATAGTCTACATGAAATGAATCCATTATCTTTAACATTTAATATTTAAATCTGATGGAGCACAAGCAGGATGTCTCCAAGATACAGAATTAACCTCGGTGTATGTATTTACTCATTTTTTCCCCCTAATTAATCTCTAAAAACATCTCCTCCTTTACCAGCAGAAACACTGGAGGAGAAAGGAGCCCAGTGTTTAAGAGAATGTGTCTTAAACACCTATGTCTGGAGGAAAATAGACGTATTTGACCACTGAAATCAAGGCCTTGGGTTAAATGAGGGTTCCTCTTGAAAAGCAGTTAACTATTCCGTTGACCAGCTGAGAACCTTATAACACGGTGCCGTACCGACACGCTCCAATTTGCTTTCTCTCGGGAGGTCCCGGGCAAAAGAAACTCCATGTTACGGAACATATTTCTAGATCAAAAATAGTCAAGAGAAAAGAGAGGATAAAACAAAACACATGTGGGCAGAGACAGAGAGGGAGATGACGGTGTTACAAGACACATGTATCGGCCAGATCTCTCTTTGTTGTGTCCTGTGTGGTGTGGGATGTTTCGCATCAGCCCCGGCCTCTAACCACTAAATAACAGTAGCATCCGCCTCAGTTGTAACAACCCAAAATGTCTCCGGACACTGTTCAATATCCCTGGGGTGGGCAGAATCGCTTCTAAGAATCACAGACCTAGCCAGACAGATATCTGGAGTAAAATAAAGAATTCCTGAAGAAACAGCTGTTCATGTGCTCTTCTGCTATGGAAAGCAATACTACAGGGGCGCCTGGGCGGCTCAGTCGGTTGAGCGTCCGGCTTCGGCTCAGGTCATGAGTTCACAGTTTGTGGGTTCGAGCCCCGCGTCGGGCTCTGTGCGGACAGCTCGGAGCCTGGAGCCCGCTTCGGATTCCGTGTCTCCCCTCTCTCCGCCCGACCCCCACTTGCGCTCTGTCTCTGTCTCTCTCAAACATAAATAAACATTAAAACGAAAGTTTTTTTTTAAAAAAAATGAGCAGACTGAAGTGCAGAGAGGTGGATGGACTCACAGCCCTTAAGGGTCGAGTCAGTTTTGGAACCCGTTAGCTCTGGACTTGCTTCTTGAGGCCGTCGGCGATGCCCGAGGCAGAGAAAAGGAACAGAAAGGGGGGACCGAGGCAGCTGAGAGGAGAGCAGGAGGGAGGCGACACTTACTGTTTGTCTTCAACTTCCCAGGCTCGCTGCTGCGGCTGCCCGCCTGGTTGATGGCCTTGACGATGAAGATGTACTTGGTGCCGCTCTGCAGACCGTGAACGGTGTAGTGGTTCTGCTTGATGTTGGGCACGATCATCCAGCTGTCGGCAGAGTTACACAGACCTGCAAAACCAAGCAGAACACGGTGCGGTGCTTTGGCGCAAGCGTGGGGCGACGTCTGCGCGACTCCGAGTCTGTGTAATCGGGGGTTACGTGAACCACAAGTGGGGTGCTTGGCCACTTCTGAGAGAGACCCCTAGTATGTTCCAGTGCTCAGTCTCCTGCCTACGGTAGGTGATCAACCTGTATTTGTTATTATATATTCCTATTGTGTGCTCTAAATGGAAAAACCAGTTACAACTATTATCTTGCGGGGGGACGCCTGGGTGGCTCAGGCGGTTGAGCGTCTGACTCTCGGTTTCGGCTCAGGTCATGATCTCACGGCTTCGTGGGTTCGAGCCCCTCATCGGGCTCTGTGCTGGTGGCGTGGAGCCTGCTTGGAATTCTCTCTCTGTCTCTCTCTGTCTCTCTCTCTCTCTTGCTCACTCACTCTGCCCTTTCCCACTCATGCTGTGTCTGTCTCTCTCAAAATAAATAAACCTTAAAAAAAGTATTAAAAATTATAACACAGGGGCGCCTGGGTGGCTCAGTCGGTTAAGCGTCCGACTTCAGCTCAGGTCACGATCTCGCGGTCCGTGGGTTCGAGCCCCGCGTCGGGCTCTGGGCTGACAGCTCAGAGCCTGGAGCCTGCTTCGGATTCTGTGTCTCCCTCTCTCTCTGCCCCTCCCCCGTTCATGCTCTGTCTCTCTGTCTCTCTCTGTCTCAAAAATAAACATTAAAAAAAATTAAGATAAAAAAAATTGTTATAAACACAAATTCTGTTCAGCGTAAAGAGCAGCAAAGGCACTTCTGTCTGGTGTCTTGTGCACGTGTGTGTGTGCGACGTGTTGTTAGGGGCCGTGGTGATGTAAAGAAAGCGGCGGGTTCCCGCTGGGTCCGCTCTCTGCACCCTCACCCCACACCTCTTGTTACGGTAACCCCTTAAAATTTGCACCTCGTCAATCGTGAGACTCAGGAAAGTGAGAAGAGACCTGAATCACGGATGAGAAGCTGAACCTCTAATTCCTCACCCCTGCCCCGGATCCAGGCCTAAGTGACTTCGCACTGGCTCGCTCCCCAGATGGGATATATCGCCCTACGACACGGCCTTCGATTTGGCCGTGTGATTGGCTGCAAGGGCAGGCATTACAGGGCCTTGAGACTGTGTTGAGCCCTCGTGCCTCTGCCTTTGCCACGGGGAGAACATTCCCCAGATAGCCTGCTCATCGCAGCAGGAGGAGAGATCTAGGTCACAGCTCTACAGGCAGCCGGTGCCTGAGGGAGGCCAGCAGGGCCTGGCCCAGCTGCTGACAGGGGAGCTAGGAAAATGATCATCGGGGCTGTCTGCGATGCAGACTTAGTGTGGCCGTAATTAACCAAGTCAGGCGCCTACGAGGGTTCCCTACGAGAACCCCGAAGCAGGCAGCTGAGGGCCCAGTGCGGCTCTTAGAAGAGCAGGAACGGGGAGTTTTGACCAGCTGCATTCCCTGGCACGGCTGGTTTCAGAGTAGAGTTCCGGCTGCATTCTGCAGGATGTGGGTTGGGGGGCAGGCTGAGGATTTATGATGCTTGGAAGAACATGGAGGGAAAAGGAAGCCCGTTTTGTTTTGCAGCTGGCTGATGCTGAAAACATCTCTTTGGTATTGGGCCCAACTCTCTTCTCTCCACCCATCAATCTCCATCCACTCTAAAGAGAACATTTTCCCAGCGTCCCCGCCCCCCCCCCCCGCCCCCCCCCCCCCCCCCCCCCCCCCCCCCCCCGCGACTGGCTGTCATGAAGTTTCCTGGCTCTGGTGAATTTCCTTCACCATTTCTTGGTAGAGGGCTGGGCCCCTCCACTTCCTGAGGGGCTCCCAACTCCCCCCACTCTTTCCCTTTCAGTGGATTTGCAAGTCAAAGGATTCGTTCTTTTGATCTTGAGGCAACTTATACCTTACCATAATCCCAAGAAGCAGTCCCTTAATCTTTCTTTGGTCTCACCTCTTTGAGAATCTAATAAAACATTTCTAAAGAAAGAAAGTCACATGTGCATTTCCATACCAACCCACAAATATTTGCATAGCATTCCAAGGTATTCACAGCCCCATGACATCTGTCTTTGAATCCTACTAAATGCTTTCTCCAACTCTGGAGCTCAAGTGTTCCTGGTAGTCTCACAGTTGGAAGGAACCCTGAAAGTATTTTGTCAAGTGTGAAAATTCACCTCATATGATTTGTACCTTAGGTGCATAGTATCTTTAGACACACTTCAGTGAGTCATAGATATATACATGACCCTGTGAGTTTTCTGTCACCTCTTTTCATCCCCACCTGCGAACATTTCGCCAGGAGGACTGCCAGACTTGATAAAGCCAGCGAAAAACAAGGGAACAACGGGAAACTCACAGAACGGGTTGAGTGGGTGTCGGAGACATGGCATCCACCCCACTCCTCCCCCCAATTTCCCCCTAACTCTTAGACCCAGGGAAACACGCATAAGTGGTTCAGCAACATGGGACTCTCCTTACTACGTATCTTTTTTGATACTTTCTCACCTTACTTTTTCCTTGAATGTGGCTGCAAGAAACTCAATGCTTCCGGATAGCGGCATGGCCGAATGAGAGATTTCGATCCAACCAGAGAAGGGCCATTTTGAACGCTGAGCTCTGGGCCCCAAGCCTGTCTAACTCACTTTAGGCATTTAATAATAATCTTACAATAGCAATAAAACAAAAACAACGAGCTTTTCTATTGCCTAGGATAATCTACTCATATGCCTAGACCTTTGTCAACAGCAGTCAAGCACGAACGAAAACAATAACAGCATTCAGGAGAATCAAATGAGAATCCTATCAATGTCACTGCGTTTACACTGGTCCCGTTTAATTGCCTACGTTACAGTAAAATGAGTATTGTGGTCAAAGACAGCGAATGTAAAAATGTTTCAATAAACTTTACATCACTGTACAACCGAAAAGCTGGGCCTCATGTGGTGGGGGAACGCTTTCAACAACATCCTAAAGCAGACAGCAACTTGGCCTATAATCCAGAGTCTTAACCCAACAAAGATTTAATGTTTCAGAACGCTTTACTGAACAGGAAAGGGACTCTGACCATCCTGATTATTTTGAAGAGGTCACTAATTTTTCTCCTTGACTATTAAAAGAACAAAATGTTTACGGCGTAGTAAAATTTGATTGGATGGCTTTGCACTGGGACAGTCTGCTTTCGTGAATACTCACTATTCCTGTTTAGGCTTACCTTTGTGTTATTATTATTGCCGGGGCAATAACCGAGGAGTTGATTAAAAATGCCAAGAAAGCAACACCGACCATTTTCTTTTGGGGGCTGGAGTAAGGGGGTGGGTGCCTCAGAGTACAAAGCTATTGCGTGGCTAGCGTCGCTCTTGTGCCAGACCTCTCTGCCCCGATACCCCACCGTGTCGGGAATGTCGACCGGGTTTTCTTCACCTCTTTATGAGACACCCATGCAACCATCCCGACAGAAACTTCCCTCGTCTCCAAATTCGTTTTCAATCGTCTTTGAGGGTATTCCGCCGTTCACCTTCTCTAATTCAGCTTGAAGTATTAAAACAACAATGGAACTTGGAAGATAATTAGTTCATAATGAAACTTAATTGAGTTTTTCAATTTTATACATTTTGTTCTCATTCACAACGGGTCAGAAGCATTTCCCTACATAATGCCGCTCATTACAAGATCCTAATTACATTTGGGATTTCAGAGCCTTGTATAGCAACTGTCATCTTGCAGTAAAACATTATGTATAAAACATGATGCAACGTGGACACCCTTCTGAGAGGCTGTGCACCGGCTGCTAACATCCTTTGTTTCTTTTCACAGATTGGACAGAAGCGCACATTCTTTTCCTTCTTCTCTATCTGTTTAATAACTTTCACGAATGTTTTCAAAATGACTAAAATTAATTAAATACAGATAACTGCTTTGCCATGAACACTTGGAGAAATGCATCTTATGACTTTGGCTAGTGATAAAAATAGGCTGCTGGGAAAAGGCCCCATTTAAGAGTGCAAATGGTGCACTGGAAGAAGTTCTGGAAGAAAACATGAAAAACGTGGCAAAATTAAATACATATCTACTTATTAATAAGCAATTCATTAACATCTGCAGTCGCAAGTCTGTTAATAAAAATGCGTAATAAAAAATTAATAGCGTCGTTAATTTTGCATTTGAATATATGAATTTGGTTAGGGAGAGCCTTTTTATAAGATTAAAAGCTGCACAGATCTTATCTAATTCTCCTTCACCAAAGTCAGTTGTGGGCAATTAACTAGGATTTATTCTGACAAGTGAAGGCACCGGTGACCTAGCCGCACAAGGAGCCAGGACCAGTTTGGGAGTATAATGCCTTCGAATTTTCTGTACAGTTTTATTATTAGATCTTGTCATTCAATGTGACATCTGCAAGGGATATTCCTCCAAATGGTAGGACAGATGGACAAACAATATTCAGGGAAGGGCTTTCACGTGACGATTGTGCAAAATGCTATCGCGTAGACAATCCAAATGTCATGACAGACATTTACCATATGACCAAAAATACTAGCTTTTTATTGTTTTTAAAGGTTCTTTGGTTTTTGTTTTTAACATCTATTTGCTTTTTGAGAGACAGAGAGAAACAGGGTGCCAGCAGGGAGGGGCAGAAAGAGACAGAGAGGGAGACACAGAATCCGAAGCAGGCTCCAGGCTCTGAGCTGTCAGCACAGAGCTCAACGCGGAGCTCGAACTCACAAACCGCGAGATCGTGACCTGAGCCAGAGTAGGTCACTTAACCCACTGAGCCACGCAGGCACCCCCAAAATATCAGCTTTTTTTTTTTTTTTTTAAAAATGCAATGACAGGCGACTGTAGTCTATATTTTTGTACGAATAAGAACTTTGAATATTTATGTGCCAACACTGTGGCAAATGCGGGGCTAAGACCTATACTTTTGTTATCTCAACCATGTGAAGGTAAAACATTACCTCTTCTTACAGATGAGGAAACAGATTCAGAGGACGTTAGATGATTTGCCCCCAAATTACGGAGCTAGTGTGGCCCAAAGTTGGGATTCAAATCCAGGTCTCTCTCAGTCACTACAAATACGTATAATAGTTAAGAAGAAAATAATTTGAAGATCTTTGCATCTCACTTGCCTTTTTAAAATGTTTTTTAATGTTTACTTTTGAGAGAGAGAGAGAGAGAGAGAGAATGCCAGCAGGGGAGGGGCAGAGAGAGAGGGAGACCGAGAATCTGAAGCAGGCTCTACGCTGTCAGAGCAAAGCTTGACGTGGGGCTCGAACCCAGGAGCGGTGAGATCGTGACCTGAGCCACAGCTGGTCGCTCAAGCGGCTGAGCCACCCGGGGGCCCCTCAATTGCCTATTTATCTAAGTTTATTCTTTCCTTGTTACAACTTGATCCTATAGGCCTCAGGGCTTCACTATAGTGGCTCAATGGACATTCAAGGGACAAATAACTCTCGAGACCAACAAACGGATGAGTGTACCCCCATTAGATGAGCACCTACAGTGTCCCCTGCTTTCCATCCGTCCTGGGAGAATGGCCTTTTTGGCACCTGTGCGTTAAATAAGCAAGGTCTGTCATCTTCATGAAGTCATTCCCATGTATTTTCTTGTGGCCACTGCTCTTGGGGAACAAAACACCTTCCCTGGAATCACCAAGCATAAAGCTGTGGATTCAGGAGTGCTGTTGCCACGGGATTTCCATGGGCATGGCCTTCGCTCCTCTATTCCATTTATATGTCTTGTTGGGGTATTAGTTTTCATGCCGACAGCATGGAAGCCAAGTTAGTCACAGCTTAGCCACCTGAGAAGCCCTAAGTTTCAAGCAACAGATCTCTTCTTTTCATTCTGGGGATGGAGGGGCGAGCTGGTATCGAGTTAGGGTTCTAGAGCGGGCTGCCTTCTGGCTCTGCTTCCTTCCTCCTGGCCGTATCCGTCCCCTTTGTGATGGAACCCTGAAGGCCCTCGCGTTCTGACTCTGGCCTCGCCCAGGGGACTTGCTTTGGCCTGTGGCACATCGGCTAACACGACAAAGGCAAGGGCTTGCAAAGCACGTGTGCAAGCGGGCCTGCCCCTCCACCCGCACGCTGCGATCGCCAGGAGAAGGCACCTGAGCGGGACTGTGGGAGGGCACAGTGTGCCCTGGCCGAGCAGCCGGACCATGACGGAGCCTCACCAAGGTCAGCGGGACCTCCTAGCGGACTCCCACCGGATTCCGGACACACAAGCAATGCGTGTGGATTGTCATCCGCCACCTAGCTTCTGCGGTTGTTGGCTGTTCAGCAGAAGCCAACTGATACAAAGGCCCGCCAGTCCAGGCCAAGGCGCTACGTACTGTCCAAACGCTCATAATCATTTGATTCAAGACACCTCAGGAAAGACATAACTTGGGTAGCCGCCGTGGTTCTCACTCTACTATTCATGATTTTGTGCATTTCTTTCTCCTTGAGTGTGAGCAACACCTGTGACCTGCTTTTAACCAAGAGAATATGGCAAAGGACAAAAGTCTTGCCATCGTTATCATCGTTAACGCTCCTGGTGTTGTATTATATGGCAAAGGTAATGGGAGTCTGCAAACGTACTTAAGGTCCCTAATCCGTTGTCCCTGGGTTCATCAAAAGAGAGAAAATTCTGGGTGAAAAAAGCAAGGTAAGGAGCTGTGTATGGCATGTTACCTTGTGCGCCCCTAAAAAGGTATTTCTCCGTGACTGTGATTGTATATGCACGCCCGTCTATTAACAGACTGTCCCAGGAAAGACGCATGTGAAATAGAATTGATGTAGTGGGTAACTTTGGTTTTTTTTCTTAATATTTTTCTTTTTTTAAAGTTTATTTTGAGAGAGAGAGAGAGAGGGAGAGCGTGTGAGCAGGGGAGGGGAAGAGAGGGCGAGAGAGAGAATCCCAAGCAGGCTCCCGCTGTCAGCGCAGGACCTCACATGGGGCTCGAACTCACGAACCACGAGATCGTGACCCGAGCCGAAATTACGAGTCAGATGCTCAATTGAAGGAGCCACCCAGGGGCCCCACAGTGGGTAACTCTGGAACTGAGGTGGCTGGCGTATTGAAAAGCATCCAATTTTCACTAGATACATTTTATACATTATTATACAGTGTTTGTGCATTGCTCACTAAAAAGAAAGATTTTAGGGGCGCCTGAGTGGCTCAGTAGGTTAAGCATCTGACTTCAGGTCATGATCTCGTGGTTCATGAGTTTGAGCCCCACGTCGGGCTCTGTGCTGACAGCTCAGAGCCTGGAGCCTGCGTCGGATTCTGTGGCTCCCTCTCTCTCTCTCTGTCCCCTCCCCAGCTCATGCTCTGTCTCTGTCTCTCAAAAAAGAAATAAACGTGAAAAACAATTTTTTTTTTAAATAAAAAAAGAGAAAGATTTTAGGGAATCAGCGTTGCTTCATGATTTGTGGGGGGCATGTAGGGCTGGGGCTGGGGAGCGAAACCAGACGAATCGAAAATCCTGATACCCCCCGTGCCTCTCAGATGTGCCCCCAAAAGCACTCCAAATAGCTGAAGATAGTAACGGTGTTCCCCGGGGATACGGGTGAGAGGTGAAGTCTTTCTGGAATCATCTTCTCCTGCCCTCGCCTTCTTCGGTGCTAGTGCCCTTGGCGGGTCCTGGCCAGCTGTGCCTCCGTGAATTACTACGGGCCTCCTAGTTCACGTCTCTGCTTCTAGTGTTGCCCTGTCCCACTCCCTCGTCCCCAGCACTGCCCGACACGGCTTCCAACCGATCAGATGGCAGTGCGGCTCCGCGTGACGCCCAAGCCCACAGGGGAAGATCCAACACGCTGTGGCCGGGTCTTTACTGCGGGTTACGATTTAGAGACTGATGATTAAGGACATGTGCTTTCCGGAACCAGACCTACTCGGGTTTGAGTCCTGGTTCTATTTCCCTGTCTTCACGTCTCCCCGTCTCCCCTTCCTCACTCAATTCTCCAACCAGGCTTTCGTAGGCGGTGTCTCCGAAAACGCCTGGCCATTCTAGGTCTCTACAGGTTTGCGCCTGATCAGGTGGCTGCCTGGCGTCCCCTTACCTCTCTGATACATACCCACTCTTTCAAGACTTAGGCCATCATCTCCCCCAAGACGTTTTTGTTACACCTGCCGCTTCTGCCCTCTGTTTCCCCCCTGCTCGGGCGGCTGGCCAAAGCTGTTCTCGACGTTTCACGGTTTTCCCCCTTACACATTCTTGGAAAATGGTAAGATTTTAATAAAGCTTCCAAGGCAGGCCAATTAGGGAGGGGAGGGTCCGAGGGGTGAGGAGGGAAGCCTGGGAAACGAGGCGCTAAGGAAGCTGGGGGGTCCATTTGTTGGCATGAGCCAGTGACCTTCAGTTACTCAGAAGCAGGGCTCTTCGCCCATCACTCTTTTAATTAATCCTACACCTGATTTCTTTTTTAAGCATCTCACGTCTCAGAACTGTGTCAGAATTACACGGGAAAGAACAGTGTGGTGAAGCCGAGAAGAAGTTTACATAATAAAAGCACATTAAGTTGATACTGAATTTTTCAAAACACTTCTTTGTTGAAAAGTGGCTTCTATTCTATTCTATTCTATTCTATTCTATTCTACTTTGACATGCTGTATTTTAATTTGCTAAAGAGGCTTCAAACTTGCTCCCCTGAAGAGCCACTTCCTCTGGTCCTTTTCCATTTACTCAACTCAATTGAAATAGCTGCGGGGGTGGGGAGGAGAGATTCCTTTGTGATCACCTCTCTGGCCAGCAACTGGGGCGATGTGAGATCATCGCATTGTCTCTGATGCCAAATATCTCACGGGCCCCAGGGAGAGAGGGGCCTCTCCGTGTTTCAAGGAAGGGCTGAAATTCTTCCCAGGTGGGGCCGGTTACTAACATTGCTTGCCTCTCCATTTTATTACATTCTTTTTTTTTTTTTTTTTAACATTGTGAAACAACACTCGAAAAAGTACATAAAACTAAATGTATGATACGATGACCAAACCATGTGACTCCCACCCAGAAAGTAGCCACCCCGCTTTTATCTCTAGCTGTTACACGTTCATATGTATCTCTAAGCAAAAGAGTTTCCTTTTATCTTTCAGTTACGAACGTACAAACGGACTCGTACTGCGTGTATGCTTTGGTTTCCTGCTTCTTTCTCTTACGTGTTTGTAAGATTCATCCACGTGGTTTGCTAGAGATCGTTAATTTTCGTCGCTATTTGGCCAGCTAGTTTTGCTCGTAGAGCACAAGCGAACGCCATCATCTTCTTGGTTAGGAACGGCAGCCAATAAATACCGCGGATTCTTTCCTCCCTTGTCTTCCCCTGATGCTTAAATTTAGAAACGCAATCTATCCGGAAACAGTCACCAAACAGAGAGACCGATAGGGTGCACAATACTCACTAACGACATTGGCTTGTCCGGTGAATATGGTGTATTGGAGCTCATAGGAGACCACACTGAATTCATCATCGGACGTCCAGTGAACGGTGATGGTGTCGTAGGAAGCTGTGCAGAGCTCTTCTCTAATTGTGGGAGGGTTGGGAGCTGTGGGGATCAAGAATGCTCATCAGCAACGAAGCAGGCACCTCTGGGATACGTTGCAGAGGAGATGTGTGACAGTCAAAGCAGGCCTTTCTGGACAGGTCCATCAGGACCACCGTCCTAGAGACGGTGGCCCCAATCCAAAGCACATTTGGTTGGCTGGTGATCGCTGTGATTTTTAACAGGTAGCGTGACTTCGGCCCTCCAGGAGGGACTTGTCTCTATCGTGAAAGCAGGTTGAGGAGACTAAGCGACTAACACTCTTGTCCATGCAAGAAAACATGTTAGGCAGAAAGTAAACGAGATGAACTTTTGGGATTTCATCCGTAGGGGGGGGATGGCAAATTTTTTAGTAAAGGGCCAGATGGGAAATGTTTTAGGCTTTGCAAGCTATATGGTCTCTGTCACAACTACTCACCTCTGCCTCTGCACTACAAAAACAGCCACAGACAATTCAGACTCAAACAGACATGGCCAGGTGCCAGGAGAACTTTAGTTACAAAACCAGGTGAGCGCTAGATTTGGCCTGAGAGCCAAAGTTTGCCAACCCGAGGTATGTGAGGCCACGTATCTTATGAAACCAATTGGAAAAATACTGACGTTCGTTATTCCATAACAAACCTGCCAAGTAATTGTTTGAAAATTTTCTTTCATTAGGTGTTTTTTTTAATTTATTTATTTTTGAGAGAGAGAGAGACAGAGACAGAGACAGAGAGAGCAAGCGTGTGTGTGTGTGTGTGTGTGTGTGTGTGTGTGTGTGAGTGGGGGAAGGGCAGAGAGAGAGAATCCCAAGCAGGCTCTGCACTGACCGCACTGTCAGTACGGAGCCTGACTCGGGGCTCAGACTCACGAACCGTGACATCATGACCCGAGCCGAAATCAAGAGTCGGACACTTAACCGACTGAGCCACCCAGGTGCCCCTTTCATTAGATGTTTCGATGCCTTATAAAAAAGAACCCTTATTAGTGGGGCCCTATTTTCTTCTCAGTTTTTAATTTATAGGTGATATTTCAAATTAAAAAGAACATGATGAACAACCGATCATATCTAAGAAGTACATTTTCCTTCCCCGAAGAAAACACTGGAGAAGGCTGCGATTTTATGTCTTGAACACAGTCTGGAGCAGAGAAGTCTAAATCCTACCAAAATAATTATTTTAAGTTGATTTAAAATCTACCGGCTTGATTTCAGTAACTGGTTTTATGAGAAGAGTTTGTGAGCAAGAAAAAGACTAGGCAGTGAGTGCTTTGCACCGGCAATAATCTTTTAGAGCAGGGGTTGGCAAACTATGGCTATGGGCCAAATCTGGCCCACTGCCTATTTTTGTAAATAAAGTTTTATTGGAACACAGCCAGGCTCATTCATTTACGTATTGTCTGTGGCTGCTTTTGTGCAACAGCAGAGTTGAGTAGTTGGGACCATATGTCCTGCAAAGCCTAAAATATTTACCATCTGGCCCTTTATAGTCAAAGTTTGCCAACCCCTGGCTTAGAGAACTGATCCAGGCCTTTATTTCCACTCTTCTGGATACTAGAACCTAACTTCAAAAAAGGAGAAAATTGCAGCATTCTACAGATTGGTAGCAGCCTCAGTTTACATCATTGCAGAGTTCTTTCTTGCTTTAAATTGCGATTAGGATTGATGAGGCCTGAGCAAACCCAAAGAAGGAGAAAAGTTTGTAAACATGGCAAATTTAAGACCCTAATTGTTTTCGTATTCTTCCTTTTGCCACCTGACGGTGTATTCAGGACAAATACGGTAGGCGGCCAAGTATGAAGTATGTTCGCTGTACGAAGTCACATAGACCAGCTTTGTCTCTTGGTTATTGGATTCTACAAACATTATTAATGAGCACCTACCCGTGGCAGAGGCTGCGTTAAGCTGTGCATTAAGACAGAAAGGCTCTGTAGAACCTTTAAAGCATTCTTTCTGGAATATGTATTTACACACCTATCTCCTGAAGTATCCACACGCAAGACTTAGCGTCATGCGCTGTGACTTTGATGTGCATGAATCAGCGACACCAACCCGGAGATGCATTCTGCAGGGGAGGCCCGGCCGCACCATAAAACGTGCTTCCAATTGTCCGTGTTCGTGTGGGATCACCCTGCCTGGACCAGTGGAGAAATGCTTATTCTCCCATGATCTAAACAGTTCATTGAATTATTTTTTCCATCCACCGCTGTAGAAAGGTTGTGTTCTTTCTGCATTGCAATATATGATTAAATATAAAGAAAACTTATGCTCAAAATAAGCGAGTGGCTGGGAGGCACACGGCAGTTGCTGCAATCGGGGAGGAAATGTCACCTCTCCGGGTTATTAACTTGACATACCGCTTAGAGGCATGTCACAGGGAAAAAAAAAATCTTGTTTTCACAGCCACGCGGGCTAACCCTGTTTTGATTATCAGCCCAATGGGTTTGTCCTGAAAAGTCAATACCTAATTTACGGTAAATGAAAATAGCACCATGCTCCCAATTTCAATATTCATGGACCGGGTAGCAGAGCTGTTATTTTCCTGCCTCTGTCATAAACAGGACACAAGAAATGGCGGGCTCATATTCCGCAAACACTTCATTTCCTGCTTACGAATGTCTGATAGGCTATTTGGACTTGGCAATATCAGCCAAGCATCCTATGTTATGGCCAGGATCGCTGTTATGTCTAGAAGTGGACCAAATTTGTATTTGAGGTTGACAGTTAAGAAGGCATAAGAGCAGGTACCCCATGTGATCTTTCGTTTGGCATAAACAGGCATCGGGGATGATACATGGTGTGCTTGGTACTAGTCGGGGCCAAGTGCTTTCACATTTTCTCCTTTAATCACTACTCTGGCATTGGCTTAGAGATTAGCCCATGAAGGTGTGCCCACTGAAATACCATTAAACAATTCTTGGGGAAGGGGAGGATACACTCAGGTCAACGAGACACTGATTTTGTGCAGAAAGGCCAAGTGCCCAGCCAAACAGTGTTTCGTTCTTCTGTGTCCCTGGCCGTGACCTTGTGACGTGGATCTGGCCCATAAGACACAGGTGGGAGTTTGCTAGATGGGTCTTCTGAGCAAGCTTCTCATTTTCCTAATAACCCAAGACAAAGCTGGCTCACGGATCTTTGTCATCATCTCCCCTGTGTCCCTCTCTTTTTGCCTGTAATTTGAGCATAATGCACGGAGGTGGGGTAGTTGTGCTGTGATCGATCGTGTGGCGAAAAGGCAACACAGTGAAGACGGCAGAGCAGAAAAAGAAGAGAGCTAGAGTCTGAGGTCGTCAGTGAGCCGCTACCCAGGCCCGGGACACACAGCTCCGTCCTCCTGTTCCTGGGATACAAACACTCCTTGACGGGTTTAGTCACTGCTAAGTGGATTTTCTGTTGTTGCGATCACACTCAATCCCAAATGATGTAAGAAAAAAAGAGCTTTTTTTAATCGGATGTCATTATGAAAAACAGCTTAGCCAGAGAAAGCACTGTCTAATGCAGTGGCCACGAGCTCCATGTGGCTTTTTAAATTTCAATTACATTTAATTACAGTTAAATAAAAGTAAAAACTCGCCGCACACATTTCAAGTTTTTGATGGCCCCATGTGGCTAGCGGCTACCATAATGGACGGTGTAGATATAGAACGTTTTTATCGTCGTGGAAGGTTCTATGGGGTAGTTAGTTTAGATAAATCTCAGAGTGAAAAGCTTAAAAAAGGACGGCAGCATATTCATAAGTGTTTGAAACCAAGTTTGGTTCCTTACTGCAAATGCATTTTTGAGTCAACTTCTTTTTGAGTGGTGTGGTTTGAAAGAATTACAGAAGATAAGAAGTTTGTGGGATGACCGCTTCCCTTGCAAATGCAGAAAGGCTAAAAACAGCGCCTCGGATGCTTGTGAAGAAAAAACCTGTCTGGGTATAACGCCCCTTGGATATAAAACTCCTTGATTTTGATCCACAGACTGTAAAAACAAACTATACACAATGTTCCCTTTCTCCTGCTCCGTCTTTTCCAACCACTGTCCCCCAAACACACACACACACAGAGCTGGAGTCGAGAAGCTGATGCCATGCTAACTAAGCCAGGGATGTGGTCTCTCGAGGGCCGCCTGTCCTGAGTTCGGTGCACATCTGGCTTCACTGTATACATGGAGCTTTCCTGAAGTCATAGGCACCGGTGGGTTTGGCTAACACAAATAGAGGTCATCTAAACAGTCCACATCCTCCCAGCGAATGATTTCAGTTCTCGCTCTAGAGGTTGACAGCAAAGAAAAATCTGGAAGCATGGTTAGGAATGGGAGGAGGCTAAGGTTTTCTTTTATTGTTGTTTGCTTTTGTTTCTTAAGTTTGACCCAAAAAATGCCTATTGGAAACATGGTACCAGGAATTCGCGTGTGATTTCTGGGACGTTTGCCACGGTGACCTTTGCCAAGATGAAATGCGGTCTTTTACGAGAAAGACCAGGAGGTCTTTGGGAGTCTGTACAGACCCAAGCAAATGCTAACTCTGCCAAGTCCTTGGCTACCTGACCTCCCGCAAGATGGGTGACCTCCGTCCTCTGCAGAATGAGGCTGACAACACTTGACCTCAGTTGGATGTTGGGAAGATTAAACAGGCTCTCACATACAAAAAGCCGGAGCAGGGTAGACACCCAATCGAAGTTAGCTGCCAAGTTTTTCTCTGGCAAGACACCGTGAGAGCCCGATGCCTTGCTGAGATGAAATGGAAAATAGCCACACTCCCTTATGTATCCCTGCGATGGCCAACAGAGCCATTATTTGTGGTACCCACACTCTGAGAGGGAGGGAGAATGGTGGTAAGTATGTTTTCAGTTATTGAGATTCTCCTTTTTCCTCTGTTCCCAGTTTGGTCTCAGACTGTACTGTTTTGAGTGAAAAAAAAAAAAGAAAAAAGAGTGCCAGAAATTGTTTATGGGACTATTAGACTCCATTCCTAAATCAGAAGCGCACCCCTCTGGTTTTTAGGGAACGGATCTGGGGGGCAAAGTATGCGTATCCCCGAATGTACACTATATTAACCCCCCCATACACACACACTCACACACACACACACACACACACACGCAAGACATTACCTGTAAGGTAATCCAGACATTCTAGCAACTTCTTCTCTCGGGAAAAATCTAAGGCAAAGGTGTCAAAGGTGTCATTGAGGTTGATTTCAGGAATTAGGACCTGGGATGATGCAGTTGCCATGGAGACTCTGTAATGTAAACAAAACAACATTTTAGAACTGTCAAGATGGCTTTCGCTGTCGCTGCATAGGAATGAAAGACAATAAAAGGACAAGAAATACCATTTTAAAACTGTGCTGTTTTCACACGTGAGCCTCAGAAAGGATCTTGGAGTGGCACAGCACAGGGACACCATACTAATGAATGGAAGCTCAAAGACCAGGCAAAGGAATTGGGTAAACAGTAGAATAGCGTTCTGCCTCCCCCCGCCGCCTTTCTTTTTACCTCGGAAAAAAATTCCCCACGGAGGTGAAAGAATATTCATATTTCATGTTGCTGTGTATTTAACAGCCTGGCCCCTTCACATCTAACCCCAGCGAGAAGCTCATAGCTCCGGGCATTTCTTCACACATCTGTCTGGGAAACGGTTTGTTCCTTTCAGACCCGACCCTGCTCTACTTCAAAGAGGAGTCTCCAAAATTTCAAACTGCATAAAAGGCAAAGTGAGGATTAAAAAAGAATGTTTCCAGATATTGGATTAGTTTCATCAATTACCAGCCCCTCTCTGAAATACACATTAAGAAAGGAGTTTTCTCCCTGGCTCGCTCCATTCTCCTTGTATTCATTGTTTTGCCCCATATTCCCGGCAGATGCCATGAAAAATATTCATGAGCTTTCTCTCACATTCCTCCAAAGGATACACCATTTCTCCTCTTCATTTAGGGTTGCTAGTTAGAGTTCTCGTTCATAAACTCTACGGCAAGGTACTGGTGGGTCTGACTCTCCTGCTATGTATGAGAGATCTCCCGAGAGGCCTGTGTTGAGCTCTCAAGTCGATTTGCAAAGTTCGGTTACTAATGGCAGAACAATCTGACTAGTTTAAGAACCGCAGGCGATTCTCTTAAAGGCAATACAATTGTGGCACGATGTAGGCCACTTCTGAGCATATCAGGCTATGCCAGCCTCATAATCTTGGTGATCTGGGTATTTCATTAAGTTTGGTAAACACCACCATTTATACAAGGTCACAAAGCTGGCTGGCCCCAGCCAGGAGGAGAATTCCAGGCCTCTACTCTTCCGTTTAACCTAGAAAAATTTCAACCTCGTTACCTAAGGGGATGTAGCTCCTCCTATACCTCTTAGTGGCTCTTAAAACTTTGTGTTTTATTTTATTTCAAAAATTTTTTAATGTTTATTTATTTATTTATTTTTAATTTTTTTAACGTGTATTTATTTTTGAGACAGAGAGAGACAGAGCATGAATGGGGGAGGGTCAGAGAGAGGGAGACACAGAATCTGAAACAGGCTCCAGGCTCTGAGCTGTCAGCACAGAGCCCGACGCGGGGCTCGAACTCACGGACCGCGAGATCATGACCTGAGCCGAAGTCGGCCGCTTAACCGACTGAGCCACCCAGGTGCCCCTAATGTTTATTTTTGAGAGAGAGAGAGAGAGAGAGAGAGCGAGAGAGAGCGCACAAGCATGGGAGGGGCAGAGAGAGATACACAGAATCCAAAGCAGGCTCCAGGCTCCAAGCTCTTAGCACAGAGCCTGATGCGGGCCTCGAAATCATGAACTGATAGATCACGACCTGAGGTGAAGTCAGCCACTTAACCAACTGAGCCACCCAGGTGCCCCGAAACTTTGTATTTTATAAACATAATATATTTTCGGGGCGCCTGGGTGGCTCGGTTGGCTGGGCATCCGACTTCTCAGGTCACGATCTCACAGTTCGTGGGTTTGAGCCCCGCATCGGGCTCTGTGCTGACAGCTCAGAGCCTGGAGCTTGCTTCGGATTCTGTGTCTCCTATGCTCCCTGCCCCTCCCCCGCTCACACTCTGTGTCTCTCTCTCTCTCTTTCTCTCAAAAACGAATAAACATTTAAAAACCCTTAAAAAAGATAATAATAGTTACACCTGTGAAGTGCTCAAAATCCTTAGAAATAGAATTTCTATACTTGTACTTCTGGTACATTTTCAGTTCTGTGGAGGGGAGGGAAGGAGACAGGATAATTAACAATGTAATAATCGAAATGATATTGGGATCCATAGATGAACGTTTGAAGAGGCATAAACTCTGGAAAGAAAAGTTTCAAGTGTTTCAATGAGGGTGGAGAGTCTAAATTCACCACCTCACCTTTTCACCAAGAAACAGTAAATAGCAGAGTTACGGGATCTTGTTGGCTAAAGATTGCGCCCGAGGGAAATGGGCAAATTATTGTGACTAACACACCTGCTAATTTAGACCGATGGATAAAGGGACGGTTGCTAGGCATTTTTTACAGATGGTCAAACTGTACTTAAACATGCTTTCCTTATGACCCATAATCAGAAAAACTCCTCAAAACTCCGAGAGATCCCAGGATTATTCAGCAAATATTTACTAAGCCCTTAAAGTATGCCAGGGGCTGAAGAGCCCGACATATTTGCATCGGTGCAGAAAAGTTAAAAGAAATGCTCTAACGGCATTTGAACTCCTCAAATAAAAATTTCAAAGCGAAACCCCAATTAGAAGGTCTTGGGCTGAGAGGACCTTAAGGCCTCTGACTCTCGCCTTAGCACTTGCCCAGTCCAGGGGCAGAAGCTTCTGTTCAGGCTCATCCAGAATAGAGTTCTCCCAAGTTTCTCCGGGTCCTATGGTCCACAGGTAACTAAAAATGTGCTTCGGTCACGTGACAGGGTTAAAAATGCCTGCCATCTTGATGGTGGGAACTTTGCGGGGTTTTTTGATGGAAGGAAAGATATTTATCATTGGCTACAATTTCATATTCTTAATTGGAGTGACGGGCGAGGGGAGAGCTGCCAGATTCAACATTTTAGGTCACGTTTTTATTCCCCAAATCCTTGTTGCCCGTCTTCTGGCCTTTCAGATGAGCTGCCAAAATCCACCAGGGCCATCAGTGTTAGGCCACTTTCGCAATTCTGTGCCTTCACAGTTGTGTGTGTGTGTGTGTGTGTATACACACATGTGTGCACATGCCTGTAGGTGTATGTGAAGCCTTGGTCATATTGAGGCAAATAAGGACTTTGTGCCCTATGCTGATGTTTAAGGGGGTGGACTGCACGTTACTTCTGTTTCTGGTTGTACTTTGATGGCTCTAATCTCTATAACACTCTGTTTGCTAGGAGCCACATGCGGCCAGTTTTCCAGAAGGTGGATGTGTCTAGAATTACACTGCTTACAGGGTTTCTGTCAAACAGTCCATGTCAGGGCAAGATGCTCTACCCTTCCTGCTGAATATCGCCCCCATGCCAGGCCCCCGACAACGGCACTTAAATGGGTCGTCTCTCTTGGGCGAGAGGGCACATCACCACAGTAAAACCCAGCGAGGTCTCATGGCAACAAAATGTGGTTTACTTGGGTCTGCTCAAGATTTCCCGGATGCATTTGGCTCCGGGATTTTGTTGTTTTAATACCAATTAACACCCCCCCAGAACACTCTTCAAAAACCACTCATCACATGTGCTTAAATTCTTAAAATCAAGTGACATCTTGCCAGAGCTGACAACTGGAGCTCTGGGCTTTATATTCGGGGTAAGTCTGATGGATCCTTGAACTGCTTAGGTGTTCAAGGGCAGAGGGGTCACTCTGTGGGGTCGGACACCCTCCTAGAAGGTCTGAAAAATGGGTACCGTTGAGAGGGAAGTTTCCTTTAACCCTCCTCTTGAGAATTCGCTGCGAAAACTTCAGATTTCTCATAACCAGTAGACCAACTTTCTTATGCTTCAATTCAGTGAAAAGTTTTGCTTAACGTGATTTTGTAAAGACGCCCATACAATCCTACAAAAGACCTATACGTTAGCGTGGCTTGAGAATGCGGTATGTTATACAATCTGTTTGCATCAACTCAGTGAGTAGGAAGGACGGGAATGAGCATTTGTTGCACGTTCACCTTGGGACGGGAACTGGAATAATGGTTTTACCACATTATCTCATTTTGTCCCTGTGACAACCGCATTAGGTAGGACTCCTCGACCTGTTTTATAATTTGTTCACTCATTCATTCACGTCAGGCAGTTTGCTACGTGCTGGGGCTATAATGGTGGAAACAAGATGGCTGGGGGTTCCGCCTGCTAGGAACGTGCGAGCAAGATTGGACTCACAAGTGTTAAAGGAGCAGCCCCAATGCCGTCCGTAATTACTGCCAGGCAATGAACCCAGAGCCGGACACTTGATTCCAAAGCACATGCATCTCCTACAAGGTAAAGCTTGAGGGTCTCTCTCCTTTTTTTTTTCTTACTGTTTCTAAATCAAAAAGCTTTTTGCAGTTTGATTCAGCCTGTAGGTGAACAAATCCACTTCAAGCGGTTTAAAGACGTCGAAAAACCTCCCCCAAGTCTCACTTTAGGAAGGCTTGCAGGATTCCAAGTTTGTTCTGGGCTTTCCACCCTTGACTAGAAGAATAAAGATGGTTTGGAAGTATACAGGTGCCAACGCCCAAGGCAGACACAATAGGAGGCAGAGAATCATGAAGTCACGTCCCAGAGTGGAATGCTTACTAAGTAAAGGATTGAAGAGTTGAGACAGGCAGAGACCAGCCCCAGAAGAGACACACAAGGCAGGGCTGTACCGACACAATGAACTCTGAAAACTTAAATCCAACATACAGTATGGAGTATCAATGACGTTAAAGGCCTATTCTTAGGATAGGATACCAGCAGTATTATCAAAATTACCGATAGAGGTAGCTATTACGAGCCCACTCCTCTTAGCAGAAAATACCTCACGGATAAACCCCAAAGGATCGCAGTTTAAAAGTGGCAGTGCTGGGATCTGCCCAAGTTTCCCAGGTCCTAGTCCAAGCCCCCTGCCCTTTCCCTTCATTCCAGTCCTAGAAAGAGAAAGGCTCGGGAAGTGACCAAGAAGATTGACAAATGAAGACAGAAGAGAGGGGCTGCAGGAACGGGGGGACGAAGGATGTTGGCAAACTTTTACAGGTACTATGTCTTTAAACTTTGATGGAAGTTTAGCCTTCTCATAAACAGGCGGCCGACTTTCTTATGTCTGGACTTAGTGCATAATTTTGCTTATTTACAATAATTTTAGGGGTGCTTGGGTGGCTCAGTCAGTTAAGAATCAAAGTCTTCATTTCGGCTTAGGTCAGGATCTCACCGTTCGTGAGATCGAGCCCTGCATCAAGCTCTGTGCTGACAGACAGAGCCTGTTTGGGATTCTGTCTCTCCCTCTCTCTTTCTGCCCCTCCCAGGCTCACCCTGCTGCATTCCCCCCCCCCAAAATAAATAAACTTAAAAAAAATAATAATTTTATAAAAGTGCACACACAATCACAGCGAGAACTATGTATTAGTGATGCTTGAGAATATATTGCTCAGTTGACCTTTGAACAATGGGGGGGTGGTTAGGGGTGCTGACCCCCACCCAGTTGAAAATCCACGTATAACTTTTGATTCCTCCCCCGCCAAACATAACTACTAATAGCCTACTGTTGACCAGAAGCCTTACTGGTAACATAAATAGTCGATTAACACATTTTTTTGTATGTCATATGCATTATATTCTGCATTCTTACAATACAGTAAGCTAGAGAGAAGAAACTATTAGTAGAAATATTAAGAAATATTATTATAGAAAATATTATTAAGAAAATCATGAGAGAAAGTACATTTACAGCACTGTACTATATTTATTTTTAAAAATCTATGTATAAGTGCACCTGTGCAATTCAAACCCATGCTGTTTGAGGGTCAACTGTATTATACAATTCATTTGTAGAAAGAAAACTCAAAGTCATGTTTCTGTTCTTGAAGAGATGGGCTTGTTACGGGTGGAGGTGAATGGGACCAGTTATACCCTGCTGGATCTGAGGGAGATCACGTGTGGACATTCATGTGCTTATGTTACACTTCAAAGGTAGGTAGGCCTTCTTTCAGAATATTCTTTTTTTTTTTTAATATTTATTTTTGGAAGAGCATAAGCAGGGGAGAGGCAGAGAGAGGAAGACAGAGGATCTGAAGTGGGCTCCACGCAAACAAGCTGACAGCAGTGAGCCCGATGTGGGGCTCGAACTCATGAACCGCGAGACCATGACCCGAGTCGAAGCTGGACGCTCAACCGGCTGAGCCACCCAGGTACGCCCAGAATGTTCTGTCTTAACTGGTATGGGGCCACATTCTCTGCCCTTGAGAATTTCTTCATATTACACGTGATCAAATTTTTAGGGATTGCTGAGAAATGCACTTCACAGTAGCCATTTCATCTGGCCATCTCGTGGTTTAAAGCTGGAGAAAAGTACTTGGATCCCAGTTGGAAATCATGACATAAGTGTAAACACCGTCTAGTAGACTGCCCTAGGTACACCGGAGTTATTAGTGGTATTTGCACTTTCTAACTTTAGGATGCATATAAAACAATTGGATACAGTCCAGATGAGAGCTGGGAAGACAATTAAACGCTTGGAACCTAGGAGACACGAGGAAAGAAACTGGCTTCTCTTAAGAGTAGGGACGTGATCATTTTAAGGATATAACCAGCTGCTATCCACGTGCTTTGGAAGAGATCAGGTATCGGAACCAATCGCAGAAGAAATTTTTCTCAACTATAACAACACGGCGAGGCCGGTTCAATACGAGACCAGAGTTGTCAAACTACTACTGTACGTTACTCTAATTGAAAGAAGAGCGGAAACGGAAATATCAATGCCTACCTGTACGCGACATTTTGAGAATTAGCACAGTGGCCGCCACAAGCAAGCACTCAACTAATGTTGGCTTTCTTTCTCTTTCCTTGAAGAAATTCAAGTCATAGGATGGTATTTTCCCCCCTGGGCCAGGGGTTGGCAAAATACAGCCAGAGGGCCAAATACCTGTTTTGCGAAATGTTTTTAGAAACACCCTTTAGACAGTGTTTCTGTACTGTCTAAGCGAGGCTGATAGAGAGCTATCATGGCCGGGTTGAGTAGCTTCCAAGGAGACCTCATAAGTTGCAAAGCTGAAAATATTTACTCTCTGGTCCTTTATAGGAGTTGGCAGATTCCTGCTCTAGGATAAAGACCAGCATGAATGAGCTGCCTGGGGTCATCCGGTGATTGGATTCTATTACTGCTCTGGATAAGGGAAAAGTGACTCTGAAAAGCAGAATGAATGAGAGAGAGGTCAAGGGCATTGGCAAGGCTTGGAGATATCATTTAGGTGAGTCAGGTGCGTTTTGTGGCTCCATGAGAGCTGCTGTAGGTTTTTGCATCAGGGAGAGCAAGTGATTCTGTACCGATCAAGTACTCGGACCAAGGGAGCACAGACTCCCACCAGTTCTACTGCTGAACCGTCCATTCAAATAATGTTATCTCCATGTTCCCTGCCCTAGAATAAGCCACACATTTCAAAGCAAGAGGTAGGAGACTGACAGGTGGGTCCGCTCTCTCTCACATGAGTCAGCTTTGACCTTTCAGAAGAGGCGAAGCTTCTCGACCAAATAAAAACAGGTCTAACGGAAAACAACACCTGGGAGTTTGCTCTTTTTTTTTTTTTTCCCAAATAGATGAGCCCTGAGATGGAAGAAAAGATTCCCTTTTATGTCTTTGCCTTCATTCTGATTCTTTGTTATCAAGCGTACGATAAGATCAGGTCTGAGAGTCACAATAAATGCTGGTTTTGTGCCACCATAAGCTTTCTCCCCCCAAAAAGCAAGGCTGATTTTATTCTTTCTAGCTGGTGGACTCTTGTTTCAAAGGCCTTGAACTCCAGGGCGCTGCTGAAAAGGCTTTGACATGTCAAAGGGAAGCATCTTTAGCTGGAACAAAGCTGCTCAAAGCCTCTATTCTCCCTGGTACTCAGCCTTGAAAATGAAAACAAAAGCAAGGGGAGGGCAAGGCCAACCAATCGCTCCCCAGACACAGGAGCCCAGCGGCTGAGAACTTCCCAGCAGCCCCCGCACTCACCTCTCAGTGATATTCTTCGCCGTCTGTAGGAAGCGCGCATGATCGTTCTCCTTCAGAGAGTGTTCCGCTTGGGAGATAAGTGATGCCGACCGCTCAATGCACTGCTTGCAGTTTGCAATCTGCTGAGCCAGTTTGCGGAGCCTCATCACCTTGAAAAGAGGAGATGGTTACACGGGTGGCCTCGCTTAGGGAAAACGCATCGGGCCGGACCCTTCTGATGCGTGCGTTCTGTTGCACGTAAGTTGTCCTTCAATAAAAGTCCGACAAGCAGGCAGAGACATATGGAAATCTCCGATACGGGACTCCTGGCTTAGACAGCCCTTGTCTCCTTGGAGAAGCGTTGCTAATTTGTTTTATGGGAAAATACTGAATGGCGAATTACTTCCTTGTTGATGGGGAAACAAGGTGTTGCCCCATGGTAAGTTACAAGGGTCACCAGACCTCTTCCCCCACTATTCCACTCAATTACTGAAAGATCACAGGGAATGCTGGAACTTTCTCTTATCTCAGGTTTGCAGCTGGGCCATCAAGCAAATAAAACATCTCCATAGGTGCAAACGTGTGGCTTCAGTAAGAACCATTTTCTAAAAAGTTCTTTGCAATCCATGTAATAAAATTGTGATGTGAAAACATGAGGTATTACTATTTCCCACGCGATCTAAAACTCATGTGTTAAATTCACAGAAAGAGAGCGTTTTTTCCATTGATTAATATTTTTCCTGTTGAGCAGATGAGAGAAGGCCAAAAAAAGCACAGCTGGGCCGTTTCCCCTCACTGGGAACGTCATTTCCAGGCACTTTGTGCTTACTTGATAACTAAGAACTATTTTGATAAGCGTTTCCCAGTCGGGATAAAAATGCATGTTTGGTTCCAACCTCCATTCCGATTCCTGATCCTGTCTTGCTTGAAAACGACCCTCAAACGTAATTGACCATAACCTCTGGGGTAGGCCAAGATAAGTGCACGGTAACCCACTTGACCATGCGCTCGGGTGTTTGAAATGTGCTACGAGATGAAGCCCTCGGGCCAGAAGCCAAGTTAAAATTAGATTGCTAATTAGAATTGCCGAGCGCCCGGTGCCCTCTCCACACAGCTCGGGACAGGTCTTGGCCGGCTTTGTGATCATTCCGGAATGGAAACCAGCCCTGGGTGAAAGGGTAGGGAGGAGGCCAGTTAATCTGTCTTACAGACAGGGCTGGCTCCAGCTCCCTCCAGAATTCCTGCTAACTCCGAGAAATTCCTTCTTTCTCCAAGTCATCATTACCATTCCCATGCAGCTTTAATCGGAGAAAAGGAAGGAAGGAGATGTCAGAACTCGAGGCCTCTAAGGAACATCTGATTCCAGCTATGTCGTACTGCAGCAAACAAAGGAAATGAATATGCTACGCTGAGAGACCGCGGCCACAAAATTTCAGGCAAGAGTGAGAAAAATTCCCGAAAGGAGAGTTAGAGAATGAAGTGTCAAAACCTTGGAGCAAACGGTATATGATACGAAGCCTGGCAAAAGGCTTCACTCGTCAGAATTCTAGTGACCCTCCGCAGCGGATTAACCGTGGTCGTGAGTTGAACGAAGTGACGCTTAGTTTACACGAAACTGAATTTAGCTTCTAACGTGAATACATCCAGAGGAAGCAAAATAACTGAAGAGTCCCTCGAACAAACCAAGTGGATGGAATATTTGGAATCACACAACAGAATTAAAGCTGTTTAATACGATTCTAACAAAAGACACATAAGGTCGCAATATTCCCTTGGAATAACTTCGTGTCAATCACTTATCCTTTCAGTACGCCGGTCAGTGATCCCATGACTACACATCTAACAATGCTTGAACTCTATTCTCTTCTTTCTTTTCTTCTATCATGATATTGGAAATTAAAAGTGACATTAAGAGGAGAAGGGAGGGGCGCCTGGGTGGCTCAGTCGGTTAAGTGTCCGACTTCGGCTCAGGTCATGATCTCAAGGCTCGTGGGTTCGAGCCCCGTGTCGGGCTCTCTGCTGACGGCTCGGAGCCTGGAGCCTGCTTCGGATTCTGTGTCTCCCTCTCTCTCTCTCTGCCCCTCCCCTGCTTGCACTCTGTCTCTCTCTCTCTCTTAAAAATAAATAAACATTAAAAAAATTTTTTTAAAAAGAGGAGAAGGGAAAAAAACCTCCTCAGTCATGCGTAAGTTGAAACAGGCCAAAATGAGAGCCTCCTTTGAACACATAGGAATGCTTCACAGAAAACAATTGTTGGAATAATTTTAATTTTAACTCAAGTGTACAATTCCATCTGATACACCGGATCAGAGCTTTTCAAAATGGTGTGCATAAGAAGCTGCTGGGGATCTTTTAAAAAGAGAACTACAGATGTTTGGGCTCACGTCTCAATATCCTAGGTAAAAAGCTGTCACGGGCAGAGCAGCGGGATTCTGCATCTCAACAGGCAATGAGGTACAGGTATGATGAAAACTAGCCCTGAAAACGCGAAGTAGAAGACGGGCACCTGGGTGGCGCAGTGGGTTGTGCCCGACTCCTCATCTTGGCCCAGGTCGTGATCTCACAGTTCGTGAGTTCGAGCCCCAAATCGGCTCTGTGCCGGTGGCACAGAGCTGTCTTGGGATTCTGTCTCTCCTTCTGTCTGCCCCTCCCCTGCTTGTGCGCTCGCTCCCTCCCTTTCTCTCAGAATAAACAAACTTAAAAAAAAAAAACATTAAATAGAAGAGGGGAGGAGGAAAGGAAGTAGCAGAGTGTATTTCTGGTACGAAGGGCAAATTAGGTTTTGCAAAACTCTGTGTGTGTGTGTGTGTGTGTGTGTGTGTGTGTGTGCGCGCGCGCGTGTGCACGCGCACACAGGCTGGATTTGATGTCCTATGTATTTCTTACTGTGAGTTCCAGTTAAAAAAAGAAAAGATAAAAATACCGCTCTAAGTTAGGTGTTCATAAGCTATGGTCTGTGAGCCATACTCCGCACACACCCGTCTGTGTAAATAAAGTTTTATTGGCACACTACCACATTCATTCATTTAGGGCTCGCCTGTGGCTGCTTTCACACTACAACACTGGGCAGAGGTGAGCTTCTGCAAGAGAAACTGCCTGGCAAAATCAAAAATAGTTATTATTTGGCCCTTTACAAAAAAAGTTTGCTAACTGAAACGATTCTGATCAGATGGCCTTGATCGGAACCACACTCTGGGAAACACTACCCTACTTGGTATACAGCCCTTCGGGATCAGACACGGAGCATTTAGCAAAATACTAATTTCTTCATTAGAAAACACTTCGTGTATTATTTTAAAAATCTGACAAGATGAATAAAATTTGATTTTTGAAAAGAAACACTAGATCCTGACACGTAAGAAGAACCTTTATATTATGTGTTACTGCCACAGGGGAAATTTTTCCGAGTTGGCCCTGCTCTTTTTTCCTTTGGGAAGTGTTGATTGCACACTGTAATTTCAGGAATTCATTCCATACTCATCATGGAAATATCCCGCCTGGTGGATCTCCTTTGACTGGGGACACCGGCTTCAGTATGGCAATTTGCTGGCTGTTTATTATACCTTACGCATGCTTTGAAAAGTAGCCCTTTGTTTTTCTTGAAATGCATTTTAAATGCTTTTAATATATGTGCTTTTATGTACATTGCAGGATTCCACCCCAACACTGTTATGTCCTAGCAACTGATCCTCAGTCATCACAAATACCTGAATGGCCAAGGAAGCCGGTCCTTGGCATTTCAATCAGGCTGAAGAAAAGCCCGAACGTGTGGTCCGGTTAATGATCTTAAATTTTGGAGATTTAGAGTACACAAAAGCAGTGAGGACGAGGGACCCTTTTTCTCTGCGGCTGCGGCTTTCTGCCATCGACCTGTGCCTGAACATAACGCACGTGATTTGCTTCATCTGGAGTCTGGTGCCAGCTCTTCGTGTGTTGCCATGAAATTTATCTCCCACTACTGAAGAGATAAGACAATTCTTTCCCAGGGAGTCTCATGGCTTGAGACTCTCCAGTCCGTCCAAGTACAAAGGCTGCCAAGCTATGTATTTCAAAGAACGCACAATGGTCTGAGAGCGATGGTCTGTGTCGGCACCAGAGACACATGGTGGCAAAGGCGCGAGGTGGATGAAATTCACCACCACGATCCCCCAAATCCTGCTGGCGCCTCCTCCAGCTCCCCACTTTCAAGTGCCGCTCAGAGGGCCCCCCAGTCCCTTCTCTGCGTTCAGCGTCCTCAGACACGCTTGCCCTCCCTGCCCAGCACCTCAGATTTAAAGGGTGTAGGTACCCATGTTCCTCTTTTCCTGAAAATCTATCTCTTACACCAACACACCCTGGCCAGGGACCCAGTCACTGTGAATTCCGAGTTTGGGGATCAACTATTCCTTGGCGATATGCCAAAGCAGTCACTCAAGAGAAAGCCGAACTGGGCCTCATCTTTCCCAGGTATTGTGTGCTTTCTAACACAGCTTCTGAGATAATGTCCCTGGGCACTTTTTTAAACAAGGGAGAAATTCCACACGCACAATTTTTCAAGTAATGGGGCAAATTTCCTATCCACGGTACCAGCTTTACCAAATCTCGATGTTTTCATCGTATTAGCGTAAGATTTTTCAAAAGGAAGTAAAACATTATCGATAGCATTGAAGCCCTGTGTGTCCCTCCCTAATTTCACTCAAGTCCTTCTTGAGAGGAAGACACCTTTTTTGAAGTCAGGGTGGGTGACTCCCAAGCATGTACAACGTGCCCAAACACTGTATGGGATTTGTTTTTTTTTTTTTGGAGTTTATCAAATGTTATATAACAATTCTCATTCCGTACAAAAGTACTGTAAATCTTGTTTCTATTTTTGTGATTTGTCCATATGAATACATGTCACCCTACTTCATTAATTTTAATTTTTGAAGACTGTTCCATCATATAAATATGCAACTGTCTTATAAACAGCTTCACTGAGGGGCGCCTGGGTGGCTCAGCTGGTTAAGCATCCGACTCTTGGTTTCGGCTCAGGTCGTGGTCTCACGGTTGGTGAGATTCAGCCCCGAGTCAGGCTCTGTGCTGACGGCTCAGGGGCTGCTTGGGATTCTCTCTCTCTCTCTCTCTCTCTCTCTCTCTCTCTCCGCCCCTCCCCTGCTTGTGCTCGCTCGTTCTCTCTCTCTCTCAAAATAAACATTTAAAAAAATAAACAGCTTTATAGAGATACAACGAACGGATAACAAACTGTACATAATTAACGTGCAAATTTAAAAGTTTTCAAATATGCATAAACCCAGGAAACAGTCACCACATTCAAGACAATGAACACATAGATCATGCCTCCAGTTTTCCTGTAGCCCCTTGGTAATTCGTCCTGCCCACCCCTCCCTGTCACTAAGCAACCACTGATCTGTTTCCTGTTGCTGTAGGTTATTAGAAAGTGTTATTTCTAAACTTCCATATGAATGTATTCATGCAGAATATACTACTTTCTGTCTGGCTTCCTTCACTCACCACAATTTATTTTTATTTTTATTTTTTTACTTGTTTATTTTGAGAGAGACAGAGAGAGTGAGTGGGGGAGGGGCAGAGAGGGAGGGAGAGAGAGAGAGAGAATCCCAAGCAGGCTCCACGTTGTCAGCGCAGAGCCCAACAAAGGGCTTGAACCCACGAACCGTGAGATCTTGACCCGAGCCCAAACCGAGAGTCAGAGCTTAACCGACTGAGCCACCCAGGTGCCCCCGCTCACCGTAATTTATTGAGATTCACCCATGTCGTGGCATGCATCAGTAGGCATTGCTCTTGTTTGCTGCTGAATAGTATTTCATTCTGGATGTGCCCCAAACTGTTTATTCATCTGTTGATGGACATTTGGCTCATTTCCAGTTTGGGGCGATTACCCTTCACACTCACATGAAAATTCATGTACATGTCTTACAGGGACATATGCTCTCATTTCTCTTGGTAAACACCTGGAACGGCTGGAACATACGGTAAGTGTACGTTTAACTACTTACGAAACTGTCAGTTCAGGACGTGTGGGTGGCTCAGTCGGCTGAGCGTCTGACTCTCGATGCCGGCTCAGGTCACGATCTCACGGTTCGTGGGTTCAAGCTCCAAATTGAGCTCTGTGCTGACAGCGTGGAACGTGCTTGAGATTCTCTCTCCTTCCCTCTCTGCCTCGCCCCTGCTCTCATGCGCGCATGCATGCACGCACACACGCACACACACGCTCTCTCTCTCTCTCTCTCTCTTTCAAAAATAAATAAATATTTAAAAAAGAAAAAAAAAAACTATCAGGGGTGCCTGGGCAGCTCAGTCAGTTAAGCGTCCGACTTCAGCTCAGGTCATGATCTCACGGTTCGGGAGTTCAAGCTCCGCATCGGGCTCTGTGCTGATGGCTCAGAGCCCGGAACCTGCTTCGGATTCTGTGTCTCCCTCTGCCTCTGCCCCTCCCCCACTTGCACTCTGTCTCTCTCTCTCTCTCAAAAATAAATAAATATAAGAAAATTTTAAAAACCTGTCAGTTCTCCCAAATGCACCGTTTCATTCCTATAAACAGCATGCGAGAGTTCCAGTTCCTCCACATTCTCAAAAATACTTGCTATGGTCCAGCTTTTTAATTTTAACCATTCTACTAGGTAAGAAGGGTATCACACCAAGGTTCTAATTTGCCCCGATGACTTTTCTTGACGACTTCCTTAATGACTAATGATTTTGAACGTCTCCTCATGTTTTTATGTGCCACCCACATATCTCCCTCGGTAGAGTACCTGTTTAAATCTTTCATCCGTTTTGGCAAAGGTATTGTTTATTTCCTTACTAACGAGGTTTTAGAAGTTGTTATATATCTGCGTACAAATACTTTTTGATTTAGATAAAAATCTGTCCCCAATCCGTGGCTTGTCTTTACATTCTCTTGACAGTGCTTTATAAAGAGTTTTTACTTTTGATGAAATACAATTTAGAACGATCTGTTTAATTTGTAAAGATTTCTTTGATGTTTTTTTCTCATTCTGTATAAACCAATCTTTGCCCAACTCAAGGTTCACCAGGATTTCCTCCCATGCTTTCTTCTAGAAGTTCTTTTTTTTTTTTTTAAGATTTTTTTTGTTGTCAAGTAATCTCTCCACCCAACGTGAGTCTCGAACTCACAACCCCGAGATCAAGAGTCACATATGCCTCTCCGACTGAGGCAGCCAGGCACCTCCAAGTTCTGTCCCATTGTCTTTCACATTACGTATATGATCCATTCAGATTTAATTTTGGGGGGCGCCTGGGTGACTCAGTCGGTTAAGCGTCCGACTTCGGCTCAGGTCACGATCTCACGGTTCGTGAGTTCGAGCCCCGCGACGGGCTCTGTGCTGACCGCTTGGAGCCTGGAGCCTGCTTCGGATTCTATGTCTCCCTCTCTCTCTGTGCTTTCCCCACCCACAACTGTCTCTCTCTGTCTCTCAAAAAAGGAATAAATGTTGAAAACAATTAGATTTAATTTTTGTATATGGCATGAAATATGGATCGAATTTCATATTCTTACATGCGGATATCCCCTCCTACGGGGAGGCTAAAACTCAGTTTCCAAATTCCCCTCGTGGCCAAGTTTTCTTTGTAGTTTCAGGGTCTACATTTTTACCTCCCAAACTGCTAACTTGTTATTTTCCTATTTCTTTCTCTCTTATTTTCTATCCTTTTGTGGTTTCACAAGTTTTTGCTCTTTTAAAATCAAAGTTATGCCCTCATTTATTTCTTTAAACATCTTTTTAATATTTTCCCATAAAATGAATTTCACCTGGGGTGAGGTAATGTCTTTGCTGAGTTTGTCGGCTGTATTTTTCGAAATGCAAGCTTTCCTTATATGCTCCAGAACTGTGGTTTGAGTTTCAGATTTAAAGGGAAGGAGTTAGCCATAATCTTTACTTCCCTCGCCCTCCTTGCTTAGCCCACCCCGCCCAGCGGGTTTACCGTCAGTCGCCCTCACCTCACCCGTGGGGGTCCTCATTCGGGAACCCGGTATTACCTCCGCCTCTCTGAGGCTTCTGTGTGGGTGTCAGAAATAGTGCAGAGCCAGGCGCTAACCTGACAACGGGCTTGTTCCAGACTCCCAGGCCTGAAGTTTGCTAAAAACTCTGACCCTAGGGAGAGGTTGGCAAGAATCCTTTTCGGTGTCTTTTAAGGAAGCGAGAAGGCTCATACAGCCCGTGGCACGAACCAATGAGCCTGATTTCAGTCCCCCATACCATCCGGAGCACTGGTACCCTTCAGCCCAAGGCATCAAGAACTATTGACCCATTGGACTTGAAGGCGGAGCTGCTTCGGTCTCTTCCAGACCAAGTCTCCACTAGCCTGTGTTTTAGCCACAGCCGCGGCTTTGCGGGTTCATCCCATTTCTGGCCCGTGGAGATCTTTCTCTTGTTTTGGGTCCAGCTATGTCTCTTTGCTTTCCTACTTTGCTATGTGCTCTTGTCACTGCACGTGCACCCCTTCACTATCTTGATCCGGCTCATGAGAGAGGTCGTCATGCTGGGAAGTTAAGCAAGGGAAAGGCATGCTGGCCGGGCTGAATTAAGGGCCCCCAAAGATGCTCTTATCCTAATCCCAGCAGTTTTTGAACTATGGCACCTTACATGACACAGGGACATTGCGCATGTGATTAAGGCAGGGACCTTTGAGAGAGGGCGTATTATCCTGGATGTTCTGAGTGATCCCAATGTAATTAGGAAGGTCCTTAGAAGAGAGAACCAGGAGAGGCTGTGTCAGAGAAAGAAACTTGAGGAGGGAAGCAAAGGGCACAGAGTGATGTGATAGGGAAACCAGGAGCCGAGAAAGGGCAATGAATGGATTCTGCCCTAGAGCCTCCAGAAGGAAACAGCACAGCCAAAACCTTGACTTTAAGGCCGGTGACACTGATTTTGGACTCCTGACCTCCAGAAGGTCAGATACCAAATCTGTGTGTTTTAAGCCACCCAGAGCAGTAAGAAACTACTACGAGCCTTGAGAGGTGGTGCACGATAATGGAAGGGGAAATACATCCCGCGAGGATTCCAGGCGGACGCTAAGTTGTACAATGTGTATGTGGGGAAAAGTCGCTTCTCAACACAGCTGAGTCAGTTCTTGGCCAGGGACTGGTTTCACATTAATCTGTTAATTCACTGTAAACAGCTTCAAGAACTATTTGATTTGGTTTCACTTTGACGTCTCCGATCGCCGTCACAATTTACCTGTATAAATAGCTTTCAACCCATACAGACAAAGTAATCTAAAATATGATACAATATTGAATGTACCTTTGAAATTTTGTAGAGAACAGAGAAGAGCACATATATTGGCTATCGTTACCTCTGTGCACCACTTAATAGTTGCTAATTTAATTTAATTATACATATTTCATGAAAGTATGGTTATGAGCAGTAGTAGTTAAATCTTGAATGAATGTTTCCGTTTTTAAAATGGCTACAAAATCACCTTTGGAGGGAGGCAGAGAAATGGGTAAAATAAAATGGATCCTAAGTATTTCAATAAAAACCGTAGGGATTTTAAACACATAAACATTAGAAAAGAATTACTATTCATATATCCACAAAGGGATATATGATACAGTGAAACTACAGGAGTTTTGCCACCACAAAATTATACCTGTCTGAATTCGCTCAAAGGCATGGGAAAACACTTCGCCATCTCTATATAAAATCTGAGTCACTGAAACATTTATTTAATACTGTGATAATTGCTAGGATATAGCGATAAATAGGAAATGAACTCTTCCTCTGTGGAACCCACCTTCTCCTAGAGAAGAGAGATGAAAACAATGGCTGGGGCGCCTGGGTGGCTCCGTCGGTTGGGCGACCGACTTCGGCTCAGGTCATGATCTCACGGTTCGGGAGTTCGAGCCTCGCGTCGGGCTCTCTGCTGACAGCTCGGAGCCTGAAGCCCGCTTCAGATTCTGTGTCTCCCTCTCTCTCTACCCCTCCCCTGCTCACGTCCTGTGTCTGTCTCTCAATAATAAATAAACGTTAAAAAAAAATTTTTTTTAATAAAAAAAAAAAAAGAAAACAATGGCTGTAACAGACCAGAGCTCCACACTGCCCTCTGGAGTTCAGTAATGGAGTAGAGGTAATGTAATGCAATCCTTGTATTACAGATGTGCATAGGAGACCATGATAATACAAAGAAAGGGGTAGAGAAAAAAAAAGGTCAACCAAGGGACTTTGAGCTACGTCTTAAAGACGTAAGAGGAGGTTATAGAAAATATAGAAAAAGGGGGTATTCAATATTTCCTAAGCTATTGAAGTGCATGGGAGTATGACATCCTCTCCAGGAGAATATGGTATCTTCTGCCCTAGAAATCATACCTTCCCTTCTTTGATCTTGGTTCCAATAATTTGTCGTCTTTGTTGAATGATCTCAATGAGAAGATCACACTCTTCCATCAATTTGGCTTCTTGACGTGATGCATTGACCTATAGGACAGATAGAATGGTGAGCATTTAATTTGGCCTTTGTTTTCTGTTAAATGCTCTTTAATGTAGACTACTACGTTTCTGGCAATCACTAAAAAGATACTTTAAATGTTAACTCTTTTTCCAATTATACAAAGATGGAAAATATAGGACTTACATGTCTACTCCCTTCCTTACACTCTTGGAAAACACTATTATCCAATGATAGCAGTCTTCTCTGCTAAGCCATACTCAGCCACAGAATCTTTCTTAACACAACATATACACAGCTATTACCAATTAGTTGGAAACTGACACTTGAGATATATTTGCAATTCCTTCTTCTATATCTTGAAAGAGAGTGGAATTTTGGCCTATTAGACATATAAAGTAAGTTTAAAAAGAACGAATAGTATTCCTTTATGGAGGATAGACTACTATTAACGTCCATTGGACACATTTTCCAAATGCAAGGTAGCAAGACTATATCACATTTACTTAACTCTTCTTTCAAATAGACATCAACTTTGCATTTAGTCACTATGAAAACACCAAAAAAGAAAACGGATGGTTGGATATTTTATTCATCTTATGACATGATTTAAAATTTTACTTCTGGTATACGTCTGAAAGACCAAGATTCTACAATGAACATAAGCCATTCTCCAGGAAAGGTAGATCATTATAGAATGGCCCTTATTTGAAGTTTTTAAGACTCATTATATGCAAGGCAGGGTGACAATTAGCTCATTCTTGGCAACTGGGCTTGGGAAATACTCTGCACACGCTATTTCCTCCACCTCTTGACAATTCTGAAATGCTTATTCGCAAACAGAGACCCCAAAATCACAGCTGTGGGAAATGGGAGATAGCATGCTTGAGTTTTATGATTTTGACACAGCACACAAGTTGCAGTGTTACAGAGAATGACAATGGCATCATTGATTACTCTACCATATCTCAGGGAGGAGCCATGGCCCAGTCATTAAGCCCTTCTGATTTGGGATACTTTATTTAACTGGAGTAATTCCATTCTCTATGAATGAGATAAACTGGAAGTAGGGTCAGAAGTTCAGGATAAATATCCATTGATGGCTGTTCAGAGGAATCACGTCCTGTTTCCAGAGGCCAAGATTCCTTGCGTTTTATTCCTGATTATTATGAGACGCAGGAGAGAGACTACTCAAGACATCTTCTTATTGAGAAGATAATGGTCACTGGCCATTTGCAGCAAACCCCGAGATCAGGTCCTATGTCAGATTAGCACGCAAACATGCTTGCTGAATGTGATGAACAAAAGAGAAAATTAAAAGACGTTTTGAGGGGCGCTGGGGTGGCTCAGTCGGTTAGGCGTCTGACTTTGGCTCAGGTCATGTTCTCACGGTTTGTGGTTCGAGCCCCGCGTCGGGCTCTGTGCTGACAGCTCGGAGCCCGGAGCCTGCTTCGGATTCTATGTCTCCCTCTCTCTGGCCCTCCCCGGCTCACGCTCTGTCTCACTCTCCCTCCCAAGAATAAATAGACATTAAAAAAAAAAAAAAGACGTTTTGATGGGTAAGTACAGAATGTGGAACTCAGGCTAATATTTCAAGGAAGTTCACCACCGGACTCAGTTTCTCTTACCATGACTTTTATGTTGTCATTTCTAATTTCCCTTGAGGATTCCCAAATAAAAACTCAGCTATCCATGGACATATTTACTCAAAATGCCACTACTCTCAAGAAATTTCTTGTCTTACCTTTTGACCTCTAACTGAATGTAATGACTGGCTACAACTGAGCTGTGAAAAGGAAGGAATCATATTGAAACCATGGGCACATTATGATGGAGAGAGTGAAATTTCTGGAAAGTAGCACCTTATACTTGAAAAGTATCTTTGAGAGGAGTGCCTGAGTGGCTCAGTCAGTTAAGCGTCTGACTTCACCTCAGGTCATGATCTCGTGGTTCATGAGTTTGAGCCTGGAGCCTGCTTCGGATTCTGTGTCTCCCTCTCTCTCTGCCCCTCCCCTGCTTGTGCTCTGTCTCACTCTCTCAAAAATAAACAGTAAAAAAAAAAAAACCCACAGAAAAGTATCTTCTAGAATGAGCCCCAAGAGTGACAATTTTGATAGAGTCCAATTTACTTATTTATCTATTGTCATCTGTGCTTCTGGTGTCATAGCTAAGCAACCCGATCCAAGGTCATGAAGAGTTAGGCCTCTGTTTTCCTCTAGAAGTTTTATCTCTTACATTTAGGTCTATGCACCATTTTGAGTTAGGTTTTACGTATGCTTCCAAGCAGGGTCCAACTGTGCCTTCTTACTTCTGGATAGCCAGCTGCCTAAGCACCATCTACTGGAGAGACTATTCTTTCCTTCAGTGAAGTGTCTTAGCACTTTTGTCAAAAATCAATTGACCGTACCATGAAGTCCTCAGGTTTTGATGTTGCTAACATATTCTGTGCTTAATGACATTCTGGTTTTGACTGAACTGGATCCAACCTCACTAATAGTTCTAGAGGTAGGTGTCATGAAATGTGGCGTCGAGGACTAGCTCTACTCATAGGTCGATGTTGGAAAAGTCCAGGAAGATAACCATTTCAAAATTCTCCTATTTTGTAAAATGAGGGGAACGGTATCTGCTGTCTCAGCCATGTGGGATTATTGTGGTAAGTACACGAACTAATATCTGAGGAAATAACTACCACTGTGAAGTCACAGACAAATCTCAAGTAGTATCATCTGCATTGAGAAGTAGCTTTGTTAATAGACTATGATTTAGTTTGGGATCCATTTCACTCTCAAGATCATTGGGATTTGGGTTACTCCATGGGAGGAAAAGTGTCCCAGTTGCCATCCTAGCATGGGGTTTGATTTAATCCAAATTCTGACCATTTGATATTTATGATGGATAGATTTGTTTTACAAAAAAAGTAGACTGAAATCTACTTTGTTGAGCCAAATATGTTTTGGGAAAGCTGATACCACAACCACCACTGGCCGAAAATATAATTTCTCAGAAATTTGGAAACATGATCCATTCATTTTAGGCCAAGTATTTTCCTTAGATCTTTCAAAAAACACAGAGTTGACTTTCCTTTGAAACCAGGAAAGTTGAATCTCTTTTGATACTTTGATGAAGCTTCCAAATTTTTGTAACTCTAGCATTCTTCTATTCCAAAAGGTACAATAAAAGAAGTTGAATGCTATCCTGTATTTCTAAAATTCTCCCACTACAAAGAAGTTTTCCACAGTTTTGCTGTTTTATGTGTCACTTAAAAGAAGTTAATGACTTGATTGGATTTCATTTCTTATATGGGCTATTAACCCAAATATGGGTTTATTGGTCGCTCGCAGCGTGTTCAGGTGTTTCTAGTTCGCAGGTTTGGTTTGGAAGCTGGCAGCTCTTGGTTATGATTTCAGCCTTCGATTTCTGATTCACGTCTTTTGATTCAGAATCATGAAGGCTAATAATGCAAACAAGCGCTTTGAGTAGAGCCAACCTAAGGATGAAAGAAACAAGCCTCAAACCTTCTTTCATAGACCTCTATGTCCACCTTCTTGGTCCCTCACCTAAAGACAAGAGTGGGATGAAGATAATTAGGGATGACGAATCATTCCCCCCATCCTTGTCCCTAGTTCTTAGTACTGACTTCATCTCTAAAGTAATTCTTCTAAAGTCAGATCCCATCTGCATCCTGTCAGGACTCATGTCTTCTTTCAGGTGTTATTATCCCATTTTTAGGCCCTGACGCCTTATCTGAGGCTGCGAGCGGGACGGCCAATGTTATGCAAGCTCAAGCCTATTCTTATAAAACACTCGCGTCCCTCACTTTGAAAGACACGCATACAACTATTGATTCATTCACCTATCTAATCATTTATTCATTCAAATGATAGCAACGGGTTTCCGAGAGCATATCAGGCAGCACTCCAGCGCTGGGCACAGACAAAGTCCACACTATCACAGGGTTTACATACAAACATAGGGGAACAGGCTGAGCAAGTCAAGAAATAAATAAAAATTTCGGCTCATGACTAGTACATAGAGGAAATTAAAGAGGGTGATGTGATTGCCCGTGCCTGAGAGTAGGGCCCGTTTTATTGAAGGTCAGTCAAGAATTCTCTGAGAAGTCTTCGAAGGGGTGCAAAGGAACCAGCCATAAAATATAGAAAAGGTGTTTGCAGGCACTCCCAACTCTGCTTTTAACAGGGACCTCCTCACAAGCTCTACAGCGCAACTTCAGTATTCACAGCTTCCGTATTTGCGATCTGTACGCTCGCTAAAATTAACAACTCCACTTGTAACCCGAAATCAATACTTGTGGCCTTTTCACATGCACGTCGGGCACGCTCAGAGCCCGAAAAAAATCTAAGTCACCCTGCCAGCACCCAGCTGAGGTTGAACAAGGACACGCTCAGCCTTCTTGTTTTAGCTCTTCCATAGTCCGAGGGTGGAGACAATAAGGGTAGGGCAGTGTGGTGTAAGAAGGTCTGGCTCTGGGGCCAGATGGATGGGCTTGGAGTCCCAATTCTGGCACCCGTCAGTGGGCCAGCCTCAGGCAAGTCAGTTAACACTTTGGAAGCTCTTTTTCTCTTTCATAAAATAAAGACAATAGAATCTACCAGGAGACTTGCTTTCAGGATTTAAGATCATATCATCTATACGAGGGCTTAGTGTGTGTGTGTGTGTGTGTGTGTGTGTGTGTGTGTTTTCTCCCCTAAGAGCGATGGTTCAGTATTGGCCAATTCAGTGTTCCTGGCGACTTTATAGAACATAACTGCCACACTTAATGAGAATCAATTGTATTTCCCTACTACCGCGTGTGTCCATAATCGTCACGAGTATTTTAGGAGCAGGAAGGGTAGAGTGAGAGGGGAGATTACGGAAGACACAAAAGAACAGTCTGGCTTGTAGAGCTGGCACCCCACTCTCTCTTATTCCTAGGGCGCTTTTGCTGCTTCTCTTCGACCAACTACGACTATCTCACCCTCGACAGCCTAGTGAAGGAGAGATTGGAAAGTCAAACAATGAATTGAGCACAGAAGGCCACCACTCCTGTCTTGGCCTCCTAGCCCTGAGATCGAATTCAGCTGGGGGCCATTCGACTTCAGTAACACTCCTGTCAGATACCAGCAGTCAGTTGTAGTCCCGTGGAAGTTGCCACCGGGTGCCAAGCTCATCTGCCTTTGCTGGATGTACAGGTACACGTACTCATTCCCCAGCTTGGTTAATGATAACATAAATGTTGGCTATTTTCTCCAGAGCACGTGGTTAGCAATGGCCAGCAAAAAGTCCCCCCCCCCCGCCCTGTTAAGTTTTATTAGATTGCAGACACATGTGGCCTTAACATCTTTAGAAATGTTTTATGGCGCTCTTAGAAGACAACGTCAATGGGGAAAAGTATCTAGCCACTTCTCACGGGTAAAACTGGACTAATATGTATTTTAGAAATCCTCATTTTCTGGGGCGCCTGGGTGGCTCAGTCCGGCTTTGGCTCAGGTCATGATCTCACGGTCCGTGAGTTCGAGCCCCACGTCGGGCTCTGCGCTGACAGCTCAGAGCCTGGAGCCTGCTTCGGATTCTAGGTCTCCAGTGCCCTCTGCCCCTCCCCTGCCCGTGCTCTGTCTCTCTCGCTCTCAAAAATAAAGAAACATTCAAAAATAAAAGAAATCCTCATTTTCTCATCTTAAACGCTTTGTTGAAATGAGTTAGCCATCTCTAGATTTTGAGAAAAGACCCTTTGCATCCTCTCGTGAGAAGGATGTGCTGCCTTGATAGGTCACTTTCTATTCGTACACAGATGCATGCAGTGGAGGAAGTTTTGGAAAGGATGAGGTTTATGTGGTGGAAAAAGGGCATTTTATTTCAGGGCGTTGAGGAAGGAGGGGTGCCTCGAATTGGTCCTCATGGCAAAGGCAAAGCTGTACCACGATTCAAATGAAGGTGACCTGGAGAAAGATTAAAACCCTATTTTATTTTATGCTATGTTGCTTTTCTCTCTTACTAAGAATATGTGATTTTGAGGAGCACGTGGGTGGCTCAGTCGGTAAGCGTCCAACTTCGGCTCAGGTCATGATCTCACGGTCCGTGAGTTTGAGCCCCGTGTCAGGCTCTGTGCTGACAGCTCCGGAGCCTGGAGCCTGCTTCCGATTCTGGGTCTCCCTCTCTCTGCCCCTCCCCCGCTCACACTCTGTCTCTCTCTCAAACATAAACAAACATTAAAAACTTAAAAAAAAAAAAAAGAATATGTAATTTTGAGTCCGCATCCAAATTTAAAGGGGTCGGTGTTAAGATTATGTCTTAATAACACTATTATTTCATACTGTTCTATGCTACAACGTCTATAACAATCCCACAGGTGCAAAGGGAAATACGAGGATCTGAGGGTGCTTCGGGTTTTATTGCCAAAGGCAGCTGTGATGAACATTCCAGACCCTGGGGCAGAAGTTAGACGGAGCTGCCAGAAGGAACAATGAAAGCGACTCTAACACTTGAGTTTGTATATAAAACTGAGCCAAGGAGAATTGAGTAAGAGCAGACCGTATTACTGTAATTCATCTAATATGTTTATATGTAATCTTCACCCTGAAACTCTCTCACACCGAAGTCAAATATTTGTGGACGTAGCTCAAGTAGATGAGAGGGAGAAGAGTGGCCAAGTTCCCAGGGTCCCTGTCTTTGGGGCAGAAACCGGAGTACAGGAGAATATTTTGTAATATTTAATCTATTCATCTGACTAAAACTTTCGAAAGCCCAAGAAATGCTTTTCAGAAAAATAAAAAGATGGAATCCCTTCATACGGTGCTAACCATAGTCCGGCCTTTACCATGGAGTGATGTGCGGGGAAATGCTTGGGCCCAGAGGAGACCAATTCTGCATATTGATGGACTATCCACACGGGATCTTGCTATGTTTTTGCTACGGGATCAAAAAACAGCTCCCAGGAACCTCATGATAAAATCCTCCTTTCTGGAGGTTTCTAAGATAATGGAGCTTGAATGTTGGATAAGGAAGTGAGACGCTATTAAAAATGGCAACACACTGTGGTGAGCTGGGCAATAAAAGGCTTCTTATAAATGAAACACAACTGTAACAATACAATAAAACTGCCCGGCAAGAACACCACTCCTAATACCTAAAACCTTGAAGCTTCACACAAAGGGATTGCCGCCCCCCACCCCCCCCAAGAGGAGCAAACACAACGCGCCCATCCGAAACGTTGTTCGTTTTTCAGTAAAGCGAAATCGTCAGACAAGGTGAGAAGATTTAGAGTGAACAGGGCTAAGGGAGGCAGTAGTTCAGAACTCAGGGTCCCTAGAAAGTCTTCCTGGGGTGGAATGCCAGGCCTTCCTTACTTCCTAATTGTATGTTCTCAGGCATTTGCTTAAACTCTCCATTTCTCAAGTCCCTCAATATCGACTCTTACGGGGTAGACCAGGTGTTCCTGGGGGACCGCTGGCAACGTCCGGAGACATTCTTGGTCGTCACGAGGGGGCTGGGGGCCACGCCTCATATCTAGTGGGTGGAGGCCAGAGACGCTACCCAGCAAACATCCAACAATGCTTGGAAAAGCCCCCACCACAGCAGAGAATTGTCCAGCTCCAAAAGTCACCAATGCCGAGGCAGAGAAACCCTAGGGGAGCTTGTGGTTCAGAGCTAAACGCACTAGCACGTGAAACGTCACTGAAAAATGTTTCACATGTAGCAATTACTCAATAAATGTTAACTACCACCATTGTTAAGAGATTCTGTTTATCTGGAATGTCCACACAGGAGCCATAGTACGAGTTCCAGGACCGGTCAGCCTGTGATGATTACCTGGGGGACTTAATAGCAGGAATCCAAATTTTTTCCCATCTTTCACCAAAACAATGGCTTTGGAAGCTATAACATGAGGACTAACTCCAGAATTTGGGGAGTTATTTTCCAAATCCCCAATGCCTTCTCTTAAGGGCTCCTTCCTGATGCAACGGGGAGGGGACAGAGGAGAGCCTTCCATGATGTACCGCAGGAGGTGAGAGACTTTGCTATAAAGAGTTAGATGGTAAATATTTCAGCTTTGCGGACCATATGGTCCCTGTTGTAACTAGTCAATGCCGCTGTTGTAGTGTGAAAGCAGCCACTGACAATACGGAACCAGATGGGTGTGGCTGCGTTCCAACAGAACCTTATTTGTGAAACCCGGTGACGAGTCGGACTTGGCCCAAGGGGCATAGTTTGCCAACCCCGAGCAAAGGGGAAAAGAGCATGGACTTTGTAATCAAAGAGCCGCTGGTGTGAAAAATGTGTAGAATCTGTGTAGGAAGGTCTCCTCGTTTGCATACTTTCAATGAAAATATCCGTAAGCTCTCTGGCACATAGTAGGTGCTTGATAGATATCAGTTTTCTTCAAAGTGGTTCCAAAATGAAGAAGCGGAATGGAAGGTGTTGCTCGTAATTCATTCAAAAACAATAAACTCCTCCCTTCCTCTCTCTTATTAATTACACACGTTATAAAATAAATGCTCCACACCCTTCCATTTGGGTTGGGCACACAGAACGAAGAAAAAAAAAAATCTATTAACCTGTCATGGACACTTGGGCCTGTCAAGTCTTTTTCATAAAGTTTCTGAAAAGCGGTGCTTTCTATTAAGTAATTTTCAACTAATGTATTTGGCAAAAATCGCATTGTGGTCAGAAGCTAAAAAAATTATTTACAGCGCGGGACAGTTAATGGAGTGCCGGGGAGGACAGAGGTGATCCGTCTCGGGGAAGGGAAGTCATTTCTAATGGAAAGAGGAAGCTTCTATCCCATGACCTTACATTACTCATTTTCAGTCTCACATGTCATTTCTCATTAAGTGGCATTCTTTTTAGTTGTTGTGCCGTGATTCCCGAGTAGTGATGGACTGGAAAAATACAAGGTTGAAGTCCTATTCGGGCTTGAGTTACTCAAAGATAGATGCCATCTGGCGCCCCGCAAAGTTAAGGAGGATGAGGATCGGACCTTGCTCTTCAGCATCCCTCACAGTACGTGAAATACACTCGACTGTATCACTGGTAGGACTCGCACTTGGGCGCACGACTGGAAAATGTTAAGCTCCGTTCTGTCTTTCGGACGCGTCCCCAAGTAACATCTATGAAGCCCTGCCTGGGTGTCGTCACTCCGGAATGCCGGCAGAAGCAGGCAGACTGCTCTTTCAATATCTGTGATGCCCAGTGTTTAATAATATTCACATTTAGTCAAATAAAGTCAAAGACAGGAGGCTTTAGGGAAACCGAACACGTGAGCTGGGGCGGGGGGGCAAAGAGCTGCTTCCAGGAAGCAGGGCAGGGGACAGGGATGGAAATATAAGTAGCTGCCAGGGAACACCAGTAGGGGTGGGGAGGTGAGACAGGGCATGAAGCCAGAAGCACGTGTCTGACCGAGACCACGGTGGCCGACTGCAGATTAATCCCGGTGGGAGACTGGGAAACTCAAAACGGTCCTGCTGATGGGGAGGAAGGGTGGGATTTACCTAATATCTCCCATGGGTGGCTGGTCGGAGGCTGTCAGGGGTGGTTGGGCAGTAATTCTCTGGAGTTAACGGCTGGGCACCCTGGGTGGGGGAGCCCCCAGGCAGAGTGTTACGGGCTTCCAGAAGCTCTCGGGCCAGGAAACATAGGACTGGTGAGTGCGGTAAGCGCCTGGCACTGACCATTACAGACAGAAGTGCCTACATCAGAGGGGACGACGATCTGGACGTTTCTTAAGAAAGAGATCTAGAGGGGGTCAGAGGGCACCGGTGTCCCACTCATCCAGTTTGTTCTACAGCCCCAACGACTTCTGACTAATTGCAGGGCTGAACAGAGTTTGCATCTGGCCGTGCTGTCTATCCTGACCTCGGTTGTTTTTTCCTTCGGGCCACAATCTACCCACAAGTGTTCATTTACAACTGACCACAAATGGGTCTAAATCTGAGCAATGACAGGCAAAGTTGCCTGAAAAGAAAACACATGAAATCTAGTGAGTCAGACTAAAATATATGTATTTCTTTATCTAGAGACCCTTGGATTTTCCATCATTCCAACTCACTGTGAAATTATTATTGTCTTTTTAAAACAATGGCTCTCCAGTTCTAAGCTTAATATGTACAGTCTTCTAGAGTAAAACTGAATCTTAAAATACTTAAGTTAGGGATTACATGAAGAAGTGCCTCTCTCTCTCTCTCTCTCTCTCTCTCTCTCTCTCTCTCTCTCTCTCTCTCCCTGCCTCCCTCCCTCCATTATCTGAAAGATGCTGTCTTCTCACCTCCTAACTGGGAAACAGAATGCTCTGTTTACATTTGTCAGGATCAGGGGGTGGCGGGCAGGCGGCATCCTGCCAGGTAATGGAAACACTGCTCGCTTTAATTTTATGACCAAGAACAAAGCCTTCTTATTGTTTCATGGAAGCCTTCAAGGCGGGCCTCACGGGCATAGTTCTGATTTTTTCGAGACCACAAACAAGAGGAATTCTTTAAGGCCATTTCATGAAAAACAGAAGGCAAAAATACTTTATTCTGCAAAAATTAAAGCAGACCTTTGTTTAAGTAGCCAGAGCCCGACCCAGGTCAGCGTTTCGTTAAGAAGGGACGGAGGCTATGTCACCGGTATGAGAGAACACCACCTTCCTCTCGGATATCATCACTTCGGCGCCGTTATTTTCAGGTAGCATGCTGCAGGAAGAAACATCTTGCACCAAACGTGATCGCGCCAACACTGCCCTTGCGAGCTCTCTCTATAAAACTAGGAACCACGCAAGTCTTCATTCGGTGCTTCTTAGGATTCTGCCAGCCAACTCAACTTTCCATGCGGTCCCACTCCGCTCCCAGGCTAGGTGGTTAAAGCTACTGCTTTCCAGAGATCTCCGCAACGGTCTGGGTAGCTGAGGAATGTACGTGAGAAGAAATGACGACACTCCCACCTCTCCCAGAACGAGGAGGGCGTCAGCGGTGGCCGGGTGGCCATCCTGGGGACTTGTTGGGTGCCCACGATGTGCAAAGTGGCACGCGGGCCCAAACTCTGCCCTCCAAAGACGAGGACTCCCTTAGAGAACAACTAGCACACACGCCGGCTGCACACAGAATTAACTGCACCAGAAACCCCGGAGCCAGACATATCTTACTGCCCCTTGAGAAAAGCCACGCTGAGGTCCACCGCGGAGAGCTGGCGATGACCCATCGCACTCACACAGAGCCCGGCTAAGGCAAAAAGGTGAATTTGGAGGCTTAACTCTGGGGAGGGGTGGTCTTCTCTTGACCTTCTTCGAATTGACTTCCTTGATTTGATTTATGACAACTGAGAGTCACCGTCTCTCTCTGAAGCTGTCCCTGCTTACTTGCTCTCCTAAGGTTTTTTTCTGAAACTGGGGAGCTGGTGCCCATGAAGGTCCTGAGGGTGGCAGGAGGGAGATGGGACACAAACTACAGAGCACTGTCACTGTACAAGCTGGGCTTTGCCAAAAGGACACTGAGAAGGAATCTAACCTGGTCTGGAAGAGAAAAGGAAAGACCAGAGTATTCAGATGATTGTCAGTTGCCGATTTTGAGGTTCTGGGGTGTGTGTGTGTGTGTGTGTGTGTGTGCGTGTGTGTGTTTGTGCACACACTTCAAACGTGTGTTTGAAGATCAAGAGAGCCTAATACTGAAAATGTCATTCTAGGGGCACCCGGGTGGCTCAGTCGTTTATGCATCCGAGTTGGTTTTGGCTCAGGTCATGATCTCACGATTCGTGAGTTTGAGCCCCGCATCAGTCTCCACGCTGACAGTGTGGAGCCTGCTTGCGATTCTCTCTCTGCCTCTCCCCTGCTCGTGCTCTCTCTGTCAAAATAAATAAACGTAAAAAAAAAAAAAAAAAAAAGAAAGTGTCAGCCTGTAAGCCATCTTCAGACCTAGGCTGACTAGCCATCATCCCACATGTGTGAAAGTGTTCAAAAGTGTTTCCCCCAACTTGTTTCAAAGTGGCTGTCTGGCCATTTTTTTTCTTTTACAAACCAGAAGGGATAGAGAGGGTATCCCAGAACATCAAAAGGAAGGAGATAGCTGTGCAACAAGGGGACGGGGAAGACCCACTGTGACCTCCCTTAAGGGCTCAGCAACGACCCAATGGACAGTTCTCTCATCCTTGACTTCCGTCCTCCTAGCCCTCTGCCAGTGACAGGGCCCTTGTGCCGGGAAGAGCTCACAGTGTGCGTCAGCCATCCGGCTACTGCCTCCAGGAATTACGGCTGCTGAGATGTGCCACCATAGAGACCCTGTCCTGTGTACCGTCTTCTCAAGAAGGATCCTTTTTCGGGGCACCTGGGTGGCTCAGTAGGTTGAGTCTCCGACTTCAGCTCAGGTCATGATCTCATGGTTTGTGAGTTCGAGCCCCGCGTCGGGCTCTGTGCCGACAGCTCGGAGCCTGGAGCCCGCTTCGGATTCTACGTCTCCCTCTCTCTCTCCGCCCCTCCCCCACTCATGCTCTGTCTCTCTCAAAAACTAAATAAACAAAAAAATTTAAAAAAAGAAGCAGGACCCCTTTTCTGCCCTTCAGGATGAGAATTCATCTGATGCACTGATCGACACAAATGCACCAGTGACAGAGGGAGGGCAGAAGGAGGCAGCTGGTCTCTCTAGGAGAGTCCTGATTTCTCATCCCTGGCCACGTGCCGTGTGCTGAACGCAGGAGATACTAGGAAAAGGATAGCGTCCTGCTTCCCGAGGAGTCCAACCGACCAGGAGACGGAAGACATGTGTTTGAAGAGCACGTGGATATTTGGCCAAGGACTGTACCTGTATCAACAAATCGTCATGGTGTTTTCCTTAGGCTTTTAAATTCAAATGGTGAATCTCATTATTCTATTCATAAATCCAACAAATTTTATAAAACCAAGAATCATCACTCTCGGGGGGATCCTGAATCAATGTTTAACTCACTCATCTTGAACAGACCTAACTCCATTAAACAGTCAATGCCATATATTAATTAGTTGATTCAGTTCCTGTACTCATTTTTTTTTTAATGGAAGTAAATCTACCTACAGGAAAATGCATAAATCTTAAGGGACAAGTCAATGGATTTTGATAACCAACACAGCCAACAGTTTGACCAAGACATAAAATATCTCACCCCAGAAAGCCCATGGGTAACCGCTGTTCTGATTTTTATCACCAAATTCCTGTAACATTTTAAATTGCATTTATAAATGTAACATATTCAACTTACTTTATAAGCACTTTAAATGCTTAACGGTGTAAAATTAAAACCCTAACAAGGTAAACCTTCTCACGTCCTTAAGTAGCTCTTAGAAATCTAATAAATTAAACTTACAAATGTAGTGAAACTCCAGTTTTCTCCTGAACGTTCCCAGCACTGGTTTCAAACAAACTATTTTACACTTTTAACGGAACAATCACAGGTCTAAAAGAAATTACGTGTTTCGGATTGGAATTTCAAAGCTCGCCTGTCAAATTTCTGTAATATGCTATTTTCTCTTAAACGCTACACACCCTTAAAATACATGTTTTTCGCTCCACATTGTAATACAAAACATTGATTCTATAGATACTGTTTCGGTCCTCGTCTTTACACATACTCCTCAATCTTCCTGGGGAGGAGGAGAAAAAGAACTTTCTTTACTAAAGGGAGCAAACTGATCATCTCAAAGATGTTATGGTGAGTTGGACAGGGTTTCCAATTCCCAGCAGATGGGATCGTTTCTTGCCGGGAGAACTCCCCTAGGAATCTAAGATTCTGATCATCTCTTTCAACGCTATCACCTGGTTTGGGTAGCTGAAGTTCAGTAACCACTCAAGTTGTTTTACTACTTAATTAGATTCAGTCACCCTGCCCCCCCTTTTGTCTTACTGGCTGATTCTTGTTGCGTCTGCCTTCAAGTCACATATCCATGGTCATCTGAAGGACATTCACCTCAACAGGCTTTGGGATAATAAAATCAGAAAGTTACGGTGGGACCTTGTAAGTGGTCGTTTTTGTTTCGGTGTATATCTGTGTCAGTCCTCCCACTGTCGTCTTCTCTACATGACAGCCACATGTCGCTGTGGAGCTGTGAGACTCGATACAGTAATCACCTTCTAACATCTGCAAGGAGGGACAAGGTGCCATCTTCCCAACCTACGTAAACAGATGGAAGGCTTTCTTGAACTTACCACAGCCCCAAACGAGCTTGCCTGGTCAGAGAATTAGGCTACTAGGATAGTTTTCATCACCTCCTATATAGAAACCTGATGTTCTATCTAGTGAAAATACTTTTAAAAGCATAGTAAAAGCTCTATCATAAATTCCCAGGCCGGGAAGTTACCTCACTTGGTTGTAAAAATCTTTATTTGTGCTGCTCCTCACTGAAAGCCTTTTACACGCAGTGGTAGCCTCGGGCTTTTTAAATAGCTGAATTTCAAATTTCATATTTCTGTTTCAAACGAAAATAATCAATGCTACAATTGTGCTCTTGTTAACGAACATTTTATATGCATGACTCAATTATTTTGCTGGCGAATTTCAAAATCAGAACAGAGCTCTTCAGTTTTCCCTATAACATTTAGCAATTTAAAACAGAAGTGAATCAAATGAAGGCAAAAGATGATGTGTCCCATTTCTCTCCCACTCTGTAATTATCTTATGTACAGAGATGATTTCAGCTTGATTATCGTGAAAAGCAATTTTATATTCATTTGTTGAGAAACATAATTTAAGCTAGATATTGAGACCCAGAGACAAAAGAGGCTAGTTCAGTTACAAAATGACAGATTGACGGTTGGGACCGCTTATCTCTCTGAAGGGCAGGCACAAGCACAATCACGAGACACAATCTACCTGACAGTCACCCTCTCACCTGCGATCGTCCCTCCCGCAACTGGATCCATTCAACTACCACCATCTCACGTGAAAGCTGGAGTCAGAACTAACCACAGCGGCCATGTTTTAGATCTGTCCCGACCTATCCTTATTATTCTTTACATCATGCCAGAAGCATCCTTACTGCGCTAGTCACCATCTGAATATTTCAAGGCAAGAAAGAAAATTAAATAAAATTGTTTTTCAAATGGGGCTCCGTCGGTTGAGCATCTGACTCTTGATTTCGGCTCGGATCATGATCCCAGGGTTGTGGGATCGAGCTCCGAGTTGGGCTCCGCACTGAGGCGCGGGACCTGCTTGGGATTCTCGCTTTCTCTCTCTCTTTCTCTCCCTCTCTGCCCCTCTCCCCTGCGCATGCACATTCTCTCTCCAAAAATAAATGAATGAATGAGTGAATGAATGATCTCCAGGCAAGGAGGTTGTGTGTGGAATAGTGTAGGGGAGACACGATGAAGAATTCCTATACTATGGGGAGAAACCACATTAGGATATATGTATTCTTGGGGTGCCTGGGTGGCTCAGTCGGTTGAGCGTCTGACTTCGGCTCAGGTCATAATCTCACGGTTCTCATGGGTTTGAGCCCCGCATTGGGCTCCACACTGACCCAGTGGAGCCTGCTTGGGATTCTCTCTCTCTCCCTCTCTCTCTGCCCCTTCCCTGCATGCTCACAGGCTCTCTCTCTCTCAAAATAAATAAATATCCCTTAAAAATTTTTAAATAAAGATACATGTATTCTCTCTCTTTCCCACGGCTCATCCACTGGGCCCCAATTAAGGCCAATTATTTCACATTTAAGTATTAGCTTTGGAAATCTGCACTACTAAATTGAAATATGTTCAGAGGAACGATCTTCAGAGGCACGTACATGTACTCACACTCCAATCCAAGCCACCTGGTAGGATTCTGAATATGACACAATAGTTCATCCCATCCAAAGTAGAAAGAATAGCAGGTGAGGAGAGGTTTGGATCATGTTTTAAAATTTTTTTTAAACATTTATTTATTATTAAGAAACAGAGAGAGAGCATGAGCATGGGAGGGGCAGGGAGGGAGGCAGACACAGAATCCGAAGCAGGCTCCAGGCTCCCAGCTGTCAGCACAGAGCCCGACGTGGGGTCGAACCCACAAACCGCGAGATCATGACCAGAGCCGAAGTCGGACGCTCAACCGACTGAGCCTCCCAGGCTCCCCAGTATCATGTTTTTAAACAACTTTCAAAGCTGAAACTTGGGAATGTCATTCTCAAAGTAATACCAAACTAACTAAGCCTTATATTCAGTCATTCCTGAGACTGATCTCTTATTCCAAAACAAGACTGGAAGACTTACTGCTGATGTCTTCCCACAATTCCTCACGAATATACCTAAGACGGTAACAGGATCCAATCCCCCTTATGAAACTTTTTTTTAAAGACAAGAACAATGAATCTAAGGAAAGAGTTTCAAGCATGTGTTACATACTACTTTAATAAACGATTACACTCAATCTCCACGGCTGAGAAAAGTGAAGTTTGGTACATGAGCTGTCCATTTTAGCAAACTGGATACATAGCCATTATACACATGCAGTAGTCAATCTTCTTCTCGTCTGTCCTGGGAATCCTAAGACTGGAACGTGGGAGAGCAGCCTTTACCACAGTGGCTCATAACCCATGGATGATGTGGTTTCAGGAGGACAGAATCTGACTCCAATTATACCTTGAGAGCATTCTCATGAGGGCTCAGATGGGGTGGGAATCTAACCCTCCTCTGCAAGTGACAATAGATGATGACTCTGCACATTCAAGTTGGCCCCCAGCGGGACGTATGTCATACAAGGTCAGACACCTGTCCACAAAACACAAACAGCACATTTGGCGTTCAGATGCCGGTCTTTATGCGACGGCTGTGGACAGAGCAATCGCCAAGGTTTCCAGAGAGAGGGGGAGAGCGCTTTTGCGTAAAACTGTATAATAAAGTTAATTTAAACATAAAACCTGGGGCGCCTGGGTGGCTCCGTCGGTTGAGCGTCCGACTTCGGCGCGGGTCATGATCTTGCGGTGCGTGGGTTCGAGCCCGACGTCGGGCTCTGTGCTGACAGCTGGGAGCCTGGAGCCTGCTTCGGATTCTGTATCTCCCTCTCTCTCTCTGCCCCTCCCCTGCTCATGCTCTGTCTCTCAAAAATGAATACACATTAAAAAATTTTTTTTTAATAAAAAAATAAAAAAATAAACATAAAAATCTCATGTTTCTTTTTAACCCAGCAATTTTTCCTCTTATTTCAAAGCTTACAAATTGAGTGCCTTTAGGATGTGGTAAATGACTGAAAAAGTCTTTTACAGACCCCCTGCTTTCCCAAATCAAGGTTTTTAACCGTTTCTTACAAGCTACTGTAACATATTACCCTCCTCCCTCTCAATTCACGGAGCCCAATATCTGGGCAAAAATGGAATGAAATTGCCCTTAGTTCACCCCCAAGAAGTCTGTCACTTCACGTGTGATCTAGCAGTGGCAAGACTCAGAGAAAGCCAGCAAAAGAACAAAGTTTCCATTAAAATCAAAGAAAAAGATCGTTTAAGAACTCAGCGTGAAAAACAATGGCAAAAGGAATTTGTTTAAAAAAAAAAAAAAAAAAGCCTTTGTCTTCTCCACTCTGATCTGGCAATTAATTAGTCACCCTTGCCCAGTCTTTCTTTACCATCTCTCAGTGGATTTAGTCATTGGCCACCCGTAATCCCCCAAAGGAACATCTCTTTTGTGCCCAGGTGTTATAGTCTCTGTGAAAGGACTCGATTCTCAGAATGTGTGGAGAATTTGAAACATGTCAGTATTTGCTTAACTAAACTAGGCCCTCTGATTTTGAAAATAAAACGGGGAGGAGGCTGAGACGAACTAACGTTACACTCATCCCAACGGAATTCTCTAATGTCTTCCTCTCCTGAAGAAACCAAAGCCCAGTGGCTAAAAACCCACTCATTTTTAGAATCCCAGCCACCACATCACACACACACGTTTTGGGAGTCTACCTGATACTGTTCTTTTCAGTATCTCTCCCCTCCTGAGGCCTGAACCGCCTCGGCCTTCATTCTAGTTTTAAAAAGATTTGGGGCGCCCGGGTGGCTCAGTCTGCTAAGCATCTGACTCTTGATTTCGGCTCAGGTCATGATCTCACGGGTCGTGATTTCGAGCCCCGCGTCAGGCTCCGTGCTGCCCGCGGAGCCTGCTTGGGATTCTGTCTCTCTCTCTCTCTCTCTCTCTCTGCCCCTCCCCTGCTCGCTCTCTGCCTCTCTCTCAAAATAAACAAAAATAAACTCACATTAAAAGAAAGATTTGGTACTTACTGTCTAAGAGCCATTTCATTTGCTTACCCTCGCTGTAAAAACAAGTTATGAAACAATGGGGATGTGTGGGGGGAGGGAGACCTTCAAACTCTTTTCATTCTAAAGAAAAGCAGAAGTGAATCCCAGGAAGGAGGTGTGGACTTATAAGGATGTGGCATTTCCTCAGGATCTGGTGGGAATTCGTTGATTTGATTTACAACAATTGAGAGTCACGGGATTATTTTCCCTAGGAATGCTCATGCCCGAAAACAAGGACACCTTCAGGAAGAGGAAAAGGAAGAAATACAGTCTAGGAACCTAGGATGCGAACCAGGAAATTCTTTTCCACCGCCTGCATTTAAAAGTGCCTGACAAACTCCACTGGCTTTTTGGAGTTCAGTAGTGCGCAGTGAGGTTTTCCCTTGGGTGTGCACTTAGTGCATTTTGCACGAAGAGGTCCATACGAACTTTCCATTAGCCAAAAATACCACTTCCTGAAAAGAATCAGGGATGCCAGGTGTCGCTGTGAAAATTACCCAAGTCTCTATGTTCCTCAATCCCTCATTAAACTTTCAAGAGCACATATAGCTAGACGAGGATGCAATTATTAAAGCCCACCTAGCTCTCAGCTCTCGAAAGCCGGCTCCTACGGATCCCCCCGACACACCTTGCGTGTCTACAGAACGAACTACTTGCTCTGCGCACACACACTCTTTCTCATTCTATCCCCGCGCCTCGGTTTCAAGGCCGCCTACCCTTGGAGGCGGGCTCACAGCAGGCACTGCCTTTGGGACACCCAGCCGGAAGAAACGTCTTGCTTCTCTGAAATTCCAAGTACGGGGTCCGTACCTCTCTTACGGCAATTAGTTTCCGATTTGGCATTGTGGTTACTGTTTTGTCTTGGACAAGATGGTGGGCCCTCGGCACCCAGCACAGTGCAGGCCCCACACACGAACGGAACGAACAGACTAGCGTGACGCTTTAACCAACCGAAGCCACCGGCCGGAAGCAAAAATTTACACCCTCGCCCGGAAATATCTGTGTAGTGAACACAACTCATAGATCAACGGTGTCCAGGACAGAGCAGCAAGTCACGTTAAGCTAAATTATCCAACACGCGGAAATAAGGCAACAAGAAGACTGTGCGCCCTTGCCGGGGCGGTGGGAGAACATCCTCCACCAAGGCCGCCCGAGGAAGGGTCATGTAACTCCTCAGGCTGGGATGTCACAGAGTTCGGCTTTCTATTTACTCTCAATCGAGGCTTAGTCTCTGCAAAGTTAAATGTCAACTTGGACACTTGGAGAAAACTGATGATATGCAACTCATTTTGCCCAAACGTTATGACTTTACTGCCCTTTACGTCACCAACCAGTTTTGCATTTCATTCAGCTACCTGATTCCGGCGCCCTTCCTCCCGCACTCCCACCCCATCCCCACCCCCACCCCCACCCCCACTGTTTGCCGGTCCTTCATCAGTGACCTCGATAAATCCTCAACGGACCCATTTGGTTATTGTATGAGAACTGGATGCTCAACTGCTGGGAAGTTACACTCTGAGAATATCGATAATTATGAATAAGAGACACATGTAAAAACATAGGTACTCCTCGCATCACTTTTCTACTCATAATTCATTTTCTTTCATTTTTGTCTAGAAGAAATTTCCCAAATACCAAATTTATTCACCTGCAAGCATTTCTTTCCATTTGGAGGCTTTGTTCGGAAACACAGTAAAATGAATGAATATTCTTTACTCCTTGTCTAGCATAACTTCTCATGGCCTACACGTGTCTCCTTGCAAGCCTGCTAAAATCAATTCAGTAGTAACTTTATTTATTTATTTGTTTATTTATTTATGTATGTTTATTTTTCAGAGAAAAAGCACACGAGCTGGGGAGGGGCAGAGAGAGAGGGAGACATACAGGCTCCGTGCTGTCAGCCAAGAGTCTGATGCGAGGCTCGAACCCACCAACCGGGAGATCACGACCTGAGCCGAAGCCGGACACTCAACCGACCGAGCCACCCAGGTGCCCCAGTAAGTAGCTTTATTTCGAAAGCCTTTATCACAGCTAAATATCTCATCTTTTGGCCTCAAAACAAAATCTGCTTATAAATTTCTATCAATCATTCGAAATTGCTGAACATCATAGAAAGCAGTTTTACACGTTACAACGATAGCATTTTGTAAATTCGAGCCATACTAATACCGCATTAGGAGCAAGACCGTTGTTCTGAAACCACTACCGGCCGTAATGGAAACCAGACCCTGAGTGCTTTAAGAAGTCACTAGCTGAAATTGAATGGAATGATCACCCAATCTGTAAAGGCTTTGTAAGATTTCCCCGTAAAACACAGGTAATTTCTTTTTTTTTTACTGGAGAGAAATTATTCTTTCTGATTGTCCTAAACGTCAAATGCCGTCACATCATAAAAATAAAATATAGCACGTGGATCATTCCATTTTGTTCATCCATTTATTCCTACAACACATATTCACTTTACCCTACAATAATGAAAACATTATGCTTGTTCACTGTTATTTACCATGTTGTTTAATCAACAAGGCTCAAAACGTTCCCTGGAGACACCCTTGCCACAAGTGAATCCATTCTAGGCACACTCTTGACTTAATCCCAACAAGTGGTCAATTTCATGGAAACATATGTGACAGCGAAGATGCATTTCATAGACACCTGCGGTGGGTTGAATCATGTTCTCCCCCCGCCCCCCGCCCCGGAAAAATTACATCCAAGTCCTAACTCCCGCCCGGTATCTGCGAATATGACCTTATCTGGAAGTAGGGTCTTTGCAGACGTAATCAAGTTGAAGTGAATTCGTGCTGGGGTAGGATGGCCCCCGTCCGACGACTGGTATCCCTGTAAGGAGGTTTGGTCATAGACACAGAGACACAGGGGGAAGGTCGTGGGAGCACAGAGGCAGAGACAGCAGTGGGGGCAAAACAAAGCAGTGCGTGGGGAGGGATTCTCCGAGGTTCTATTTCCTTCGATTTTGTGCATCTCTTCTATTTGGCTTCTCCAAACGATCTAATTTTAAGAAGGCTGCCATCTTAAAAATGCAAAAGCCGAGGGGATAAACCAGCCCAGCGGTCTGGCGGTTCTCACATGAAACACAGCGCACAGAGACACTCACCTCCACGTGCTGGCAGGTTTGGATGAGTTTAGCCAAGAGGGTCTCCAGTTCCGTGTTCCTCTTAATAAGGTTGGTGAGGTTACTCTCTAAGTTTTGCTGTTCAAAAAGAGAAGAAAAATATTATGCGGCATACTTTTAATACTTCAGCATACACAAAATTACTCATACTCAGGAAGAGCCGATCCATTTTTCAGAAACCTCAATGAAATCGACGCAGCTTTAAGGATTTATAGATTTAAGCTCGGCTTTGAGAAGCTGCATTTAAAAGAACCTTCAAAAACGGTTCAAATTTCATTCTTTTTGTTCCTGCTTCTCGTACGAACTCCGGCACATGTACCTGAATAATGAGTTATAGGTCACGAACTAGGGAGAAAGGAGGTAATTGGATTTCTACTTCTTTACCTGAATCAGAAATAGCAATAATATAAGGAGTATATTCCCACAGCAAATCAACCATTATTGGATTTTTAGGATTTACCATCTTACGGGCAGGCTGAGGTCAGCCCCTCAGAGGAAGGTTTGAATTATCCGGCTATCGCTGACATTATGACTATTTATAGGCATTTATGAGATATAAGAGGTCCTCGCCATACACATTTACTCACTCACGGTACGTTTTATTGCACACACTTCTTTTCTTTGCCTATCAACCTATCAATGCCAGATCAAATTTCCTTGAAGGCCACATTTTTCACATCACTATCCTGCTTACGAATCTAGAATTATTCCCTATTCCTTGAGAACATCAAAGTTAAAGCCCCCTGCAATGACTATTAAACCTCATTTTCAACCACAATAACCCACTTCTCATTCTTCGTTTATGCCATCCATTCATTTATCCACTCCTACAAGTACTTACGGAGTTTCTGCTAAAAGCCAGACTCTGAGAGATACTGGGGAAGCAAAGATAGAGACTCCCACTCCCCGTCCACAAGGAGATAGCACTGCCACTGGGTGAGAGATGCTCTAAGCGAGCCAAGGGGCAGAGTCGGGGCCACCTGGAGAAGGTTTCCCGGAGGACACAGTCTTTCCGCTGAGTCGGGAAGGATGGGCGCGGGTGGAAGGATGGGCGAGGGAGTGTCTGGGAGTGTCTGGCGAACAAGAGGGGATTTCTTGGGAAGATGGGATGGACGCGAAGGTGTGTGCGGGGAAGCGCGTTCCACGGGCAGGGGTTAGAACAATGTCACGGACCCAGATCAGGGCAAAGGATTAGGGCGACTATGCGTTTCAAAAGTCAGCCAGTTCACAAATTCAGCGGACATATGGGGCAGAAGGAAATTTTGTGGAAAAGAAAACAGATCGAGGATTTGTAATGCCATCTGAGAGAAAGGATTTGAAAAGAGTATGGGGGGCGGATTATGAAAATTAACAACTTCATAAAGGTGGTAATAGCTCATTACACGGTGAAATTGCTTTCTCAGAGCGTTTACTTCTCCTACTTTCCAAAAGTTTAGATTTAGGAAGGTGTATTCAGGAAAATAATCACTTTTATTTAACGGCTAAGATGTGTAAGTCAGAAGCAGAAATCTCTCTGGCCATTCTTAAGCAAGTTAAGCCTATTAATCTGGTCTTTATCCTATTGCCTGATTCTTTTTATTCCAAGGACCACCTTTTTCATTTCCCGCGGATTCTTTATCACAGCTCCCTCTTCTTGAATTACTTTCTCTTCCTGTTCCCAGGATGCAATTCCCTCCTTCATAATTTCAAGAGAACGAAACATTCTTATTTATTCCTCAGCCTATTCGAAAATTAAAAAAAAAGCAATTCCATATTTTCCTGCGTGCAACACTTCCCAAGAACCCGAACCCTTGATGACGGGGCTCGAGGTTGTTTCCCTGGCGAGGACCCTCCCACGAGACCCCCGTGTGTCAGAGAGGCACAGATCCTGGTATGACTCGGTGCCTCTGTTTCCTTCCCTGAGAATTCTATCTGGATCCAATTCCAGAGAAGGTGGGAGCGACGAGTCCAGGATGTACCTGGGGAGTCCTGGGTCTCCTGTCCCGTGCGGGATTGTCTCCGCCGTGTGCCCCTCAGGTCCCCACTGCTCTGTCTCGTCCCCACTTCTCATGAGCAGCCCAGTTTCAGCCTTCCCTCACCATTCTACATTTCCTTTCATTTCCAGTCCTCGGAGATTCTCCTCATGTTTATACACGGTTATTAGTCTATTTATTTATTTATTTATTTATTTATTTTTGAGAGAGACAGAGAGACAGAGCGCAAGTGGGGAAGGGGCAGAGAGAGAGAGAGAGAGAGAGAGAGAGAGGGAGACACAGAATCTGAAGCAGGCTCCGGGCTCTGAGCCATGAGCACAGAGCCCGACGCGGGGCTTGAACCCACGAACTGTGAGATCATGACCTGAGCCGGAGTCAGACGTTCGACCGACTGAGCCACCCGGGTGCCCCGGTTACTGGCTTTAAAATCCATTTGAAAATATTTTATCTGTAATTCTCATGTGTTCGGAACTCAGAGGGAGGTTCTGTACATATTTCATCCGGACTGGAAGACCAACACGAACTGTCAAACACTCAAAGAGTCTCAAATAGAAATATTTTAAAGGAGAAAAATGCCACCAATGATTTTATGGTCGGAGACCAGAGTATAATTTTGAGGCACTCCATTATTCAGTGTCGTCCTTGATCTAGATATGACTACTTTATGGTGTATTTGTCAACTTCTTTTGGTATGTTAATCTTAGGGAATCTTTTTACTTGTCTTTTTGGCTGACCCTTCAGAGCAGGAAATTTCTAGGGAAAGACATCACCTAACTGTTTACAGTTCAGCTATCACAGGTATGAGTTTTCTAAAGCGAGTCAGCAAAAGAGAGCCGAATAAATATAATCTAACACATTTAGATTTTACAAACATCTGCTTGCTTCCCCTCCCTTTATTGAGCATACATCATGTATAAAAATCTGTTTTTAATCAACTAATGTGTAGACTAAAGCCTGTGGTTTAAACGCACTGACCTATCTAGATCCTTTGGGGTTATTCACATTTAAATAGTACAAGTGTTACTGAAGTCCACAAAGAATTACCGAGTCACTTACAAGCATAATAAAGGGAAGTGAAGCCGGGAGACACTTGTTTCCAAGAAGTACCAAAGGGACTGACAACACTTGCGAAGAAAGCCCGGGTAATGGGAAGGTAACAAAATCCAGCGCTCAGCGAACCATGCATCCAGAAGCTTCCACCACAGGGACTTCTGTGGAGTTTTCTAGAACTTAACTGTATCGCTAACATCCTGTGTGGCGGTCAGCAGGTCCTATAACCTCCTAATTTTGGCTGTGCTTTGTGCAGAAGAGAGATAATATTTTTTGGCATAAGGGTCGGGGGACTAAGCGTATGTAAGTACCCACTTCCCTGTGGATACCTAAGGAATTCTACAGAGTACCAAAAAAATAGTTTTAGTTTCCTGTTCTCACCTCGAAAACGTCAACGTATTTACATCTCCTTACGGTGCTGAGCTTTGTGGAGACCGAAGGAGGCAGGCCGGAGTGACCACACATGCAGAGTGAGGAGACGGGAGGGGGGGGGGGGGCTGCCCTCCCACCTGAATTCTCCTGGACAAGGGACTCTCGGGCTCAGTCTTCCCATCCACAATCTGGGCTACTGTCTAGGTCAGGGGAGAAAATGAACACGTACACCAGGAACCATCGAAACGCGTTCAGTTTGGTGTCGGTAGCAGGCACCACAAGGGGACCAACCCCGTGCCTCAGGCTTCCTGGTGACTTTAGGCTGCGAGCACCTGTTCTTGTCCTGTTCTTCTCCGCACTGGGGTTTTATCTGGCCCCAGGCAGAGCAGGCTGGGGTGCTGGGGAGAACAAGGGGAAGCTGATGCCTCTAGGGGCAGTAGGTGGATGAAAAGCCCAGTTTCCCTCATCTCCCAGGTGGGAGCGCTCTGAGTCGTGCCCCGTAACATCTTCCAGAGAGCCCCAGCGAGAGGGGCCCAGTGGCCCACAGCAACAACCTGCTCCAGTCCACACCCTCTTTCCGCTTCCTTCCCTTCTTGGTCCCGCTTCCCCTCTGCCCTACAGATGCCTCCCGGGTCACCTTCCAACGTGGATTGCGAGCCATGCTCTTCTTCCGGGAGAACTCAACTGAAAGTTTACTGGGAAAATAATCCTAGTGTATTATTTTTAAAAAATTTTTTTAATGTTCATTTATTTTTGAGAGACAGAGCACGGGAGGGGAAGGGGCAGAGAGAGAGAGAGAGAGAGAGAGAGAGAGGGAGACACAGAATCCGAAGCGGGCTCCAGGCTCTGAGCTGTCAGCACAGAGCCTGATGCGGGGCTCGAACTCATGAACCGAACCATGAGATCATGACCTGAGCCAAAGTCGGACACTTAACTGACTGCACCACCCAGGAGCCCCCTAATCCATTATTTATGAGTACACCTTCTTATGAGTAATAGCCACATTAGTAAAAAAGGATTTTGGGGCGCCTGGGTGGCTCAGTCGGTTGAGCCTCCGACTTCGGCTCAGGTCGTGATCTCGCGGTCTGTGAGTTCAAGCCCCGCATCGGGCTCTGTGCTGACAGCTCAGAGCCTGGAGCCTGCTTCGGATTCCGTGTCTCCCTCTCTTTCTGCCCCTCCCCCGCTCATGTTCTGTCTCTCTCTGTCAAAAATAAATAAAAATAAAAAAGATTTCTTTCCTTTTGAAAGACATGTGCAAATACAAGAAGAGATTGTTTTCTCTTCCTCCATTTTTCTTTTTTCTAGAGGTCACATATCTTCCGAATTCCAGGCTCAAAACCAGGAGTCACCGGAAATACAATGTCCGCCACAAATGTGAATCACATTTAAAATTTTCTAATAGTCATGTTAAAAAACAAAAGTAAAAAGAATCAGTTAAAATTAATTTTAAGACTATATTTTACCTAATTCAACAACCAAAATATTATTTCAACCTGTGATGAATATTAAAAAAAACTGATGAGCTGGGGGCGCTGGCTGGCTCAGTCAGTGGAACAGGAGACTCTTGATCTTGGGGTTGTGAGTTCAAGCCCCACCATGGTTGTAGAGATGACTTAAAAACAAAATCTTAAAGAAAAACTGATGAGCTATTTTACATTATTTTCGTTTCTTTTTACTAAGTCTTTGGAGTCTGGTATGTGTTTTATACATGTAACACATAAATAATTCAAGACGGTCCTTCTAAAAGTAAAGATACACGATGGTCCTTCTGCAAGACGGATTTGGTGTCTTAATATTAAGCCAATGATTGGACTGATAACCGGAAAGGATGCTAATTTTTCCCATAACTTTTTTTTCTACTGTTTGAGAGAGACAGAGAGACAGAGAGACAGAGTGTGAGCAGGGGAGGGGCAGAAAGAGAGGGAGACATGGAATCTGAAGCAGGCTCTACGCTCCGAGGTGTCAGCACAGAGCCCGACCCCAGGGGCTCGAACCCACGAACCGCGAGATCATGACCTGAGCCAGAGTCGGATGCTTAACCGACGGAGCCACCCAGGCGCCCCCCACGTCATGTAGTTTTCAGTGAGGGTTGTCGGAGCTGATGCTTTAACAGTCCAGGGCAGGATAGCGGGTTTCACACCAATCTCAATACGAGCCTGTAGGCATCGGATATGGACACCAGCCGAGAATAGTCAATGCAACTTAACAGATGAGCTTTGTATTTCCACATACGCTGATCCCTAATCGAATAGCAAGGTAAGCAGACAAAAATACTGCTAATTTTAGCCTTTGGAGACCCGTACCTAAGAATCAGGTTGCAGGGAATTAATGACTTGTCATTGAGTGCTACTATTAAAATGTATGCCTGAAACAGGAGATTTCAGTAATTCCTTTCGGGTTTATCCAGGCCTTAAAGAATGTTTGCTCTTATTCCGAAGTCAATGCTTGAAAATGTCTTTAAAGTATAATATTAAGTCTGGATGCCTTTCAAGGCAAACACAGATCTGGCTTGTTTCATGCCATAATATTCAGAGCGACATTCAGGAACCGTGTTTGTAGCTCTGACATCCAACACCACCGCTCCAGCACCATCAGGATATGAACACGTTGAGTGCCACAATCCATACATTTTCTTCTAAGAAACTTTAATCACAATCCTTAATACGAAAACACACCCGTATTAACACATGCCACCTGCGTGAAGGCAAAAACTCTTTATATACGTAACGAAACACTTAAGATGTTTTAATTACATCGCAGGAGTTTAAGGTTCAACTCATGACGGACCGCGGATACGTGTGATTTATGCTGGTTTTATTTTTTAATGCCTTTTTTCATTGGTTATGATAGCTAACATTTCCAAATGCCCTGGCAAGACAGGCCGCCCAGGGAACTTCAAAAACATAATAAAACTCCATCTACATACAAATTTAAGTCTAGTGTTCCGTGGACTACAATTTGAGCCATTTTGATACGCGATACTGTATTTACCTTGTCAGGTTTTATTTGATAGTTCTATATTAATTCCACAGAACCTGCTCCATATAGTTATAAATTCCATCATCCAGAGTTCGGGGTTTATATTCTAATCTGGTAGTCAATAATACACAGAGAGCAATTTTTAAATACCATTTATGGTCTAGAAGAGCTTTCAGATTTTAATGGAGATAGGTAAATATCTCAGTAGAGTTAGATTCACCTAGTTCTAATTTTAGCAGATCCAACAACTCCTCATCCCCTGGCCTTATTTCTGCCGGTAATAAGAGAGGCGAGCAACGGACCCGTAACCACATGTGTCACTTTTGAGAATCAATACTGAGGTGAAGGAAGCTGGATTACTAGGAACCTCTGAAAATCTGAAATGTAGAAATTCCCATTGCAAAATTTGTGCCCATAGAGAAGTATTTCAGATAAAACGATTGTAACTTTTATCAGCGGAACACACAGGAAGCATTTCCTAGGATTATGGCGTAAGTGGAAGGGCCGTGAAGGTCCAATTTGGCAGCTCTTTTGCTGCCTTTCTCTGCTCATTTGCCCCTATCCAGGCTCTGGAATCGGCCTCCACACAGCACATAAGAGGCAACCAGCTGTCAGTCCAGAATTAGATGGTGAAGGGGCGCCTGGGTGGCTCAGTTGGTTGAGCGGCGGACTTCGGCCCAGGTCATGATCTCATAGTTCATGGGTTCAAGCCCCGCGTCGGGTTCTACACTGACAGCTCGAGCCTGGAGCCTGCTTCAGAATCTGTGTCTCCCTCTCTCTCTGCCCCTCCTTTGCTTGTGTTCTCTCTCTCTCTCTTTCTCTCTCTCAAAAATGATAAATAAACTTAAAAAAAAAAGAATTAGATGGTGAAAAGATCATGGAAATATCGGAAAACAGACTGACAGTAGTAGTTGATTATTTCTGCTCAAAAGAAAAGCTTTCAAGTTGGGGAAATCTGAATCTCCCAGAGCAGGGGACGACGGCACTGTACAGCCCGCAGACCAAATCCCGCCTGCCACCTGTTTGTGTATGGCTTGCCAGCTCAGAATGGTTTTGACATTTTCAAATTGTTTGAAAAAATGAAAAGGTAAAATTTTGTGACCCACGAAGAGTATATGAAATTCAAATTTCTGCGTCCATGACGTTTTACGGGAGCACAAAAAGTGTCATTTGTTTAAGGGTTGGCTGTTGCCACTTAGGAGCCACAATGACAGAGTTGATTACTGGTCCTTTGCAGAAAGTTGGTCTCCTTAGAAACAATAAAAACATCTTAAAAAAAATAACCTCAACACTTTTTATTGGCTAATACGGAGTGCTTTCTCTGTTGGTCCAAATCATTTTAAAATTTCAACAACTCAGCTCACTTAACATTTTCTTTATTAAAAACAAATCTTTTTTAATGTTTATTTATTTTTGAGAGACAGAGAAAGACAGAGCACGAGCAGGGAGGAGCAGAAAGAGAGGGAGACACAGATTCTGAAGCAGGCTCCGGGCTCCGAGCTGTCAGCGCAGAGCCCGACGTGGGGCCTGAACCCATGAACCGTGGAGACCGTGACCTGAGCCAAAGTCGGACGCTCAACTGACTGAGCCGCTCAGGCGCCCCTCACTTAACATTTTCAATCCGTGCTATGAGAGCGGAGGAATATGCCTAAAATTTCAATCACTCAGCGACCCAAAATTCTAAAGAAGACTCTTTTCGTTTCTTTTTGTTGGCTACCAAAACGATTTTTAATTCATAAAAGAAAACAATGGCTTTCAAGCATGGGTGAAACGCAAATGTCCGAGTCAATTCCTCTGTCAACTTTTGCTCAGAGAAGCAGAAGATCCAGGCTGAAAAAGGCTCAGAAAGGACCTCATATGGAATCAAGGTTGTTCCAGCAAGAGCATGGTGGGTAAAGACGGCAGCGAGCACAGGGATCAGTCAGTTCTTTCCGACATGTGAATAAGTGTCAAGCGTTGGGTTGCAGGTACACACCGAGTGTGGAATCACTCGTTAATCGCTTTTTCCATCCACTCGACTTTCCTCAGTCTTTTTTCTTAATCATAAGACACACCTCAAAGGGGTCCTTAGAGCACAAGATAATTAATGTCTGTAAAATCCCCTGAAACTGATGAACGTCATACACCTTGTTTGTATATGTCACTTCGAGCTTTACTTCCTCCATCACTCAGAGATTGAATAATCTTGATCTTATCCCCTTTCCTCCGTTTTAAGTAGATGATGACATTGTTAGATACTCATTAACGAACATGTTCTGACTTTTCTACTTAAATAGGGTTTTAATACCATCAAACATTTTTATCAGACCTGAGTGTCTCATGGTGGATGTTTAGCCTTCAACGAATGGAAATATAGTTGAGTCTTTGATCTAATAATTTGGCATCGGTCACTCTGATTTGCTTTGTTTCTATAGCAACATTTATCTCCTCAAACTTTTAGGTTTTAGAGGAATATGCCTTTTCTGGACCAGCTGCTGAAAATGATTATTAAAATTCAATACATGGGCAGCTCTGCTCTTGAATTTGTGGCATTCCCAAGAAGGATTCATATTGTTCACAAAATTCATATCCCCATCTGGGAGGTGCAAAAAGTATTAAAGCCAAGGGAGGTTACACTCTTTGACTCAAAAAAATAGATTAAAATTCCATTCCATCCAAAGGGGTCTGGTCTGTTAAGAATTTACAAAATCAATGTTAGTAAGAGAATTCCCCATTTGGGACAGCCTAGAGAATCAAAGAAGAATATGAAAGCATGCCATTGTTTCTCAGCCCTGAATAACCTTCAAAGACAGAACCTTCCTTGGGTTTTAGACCTTTGAATCTCAAATTCCTTGAATTCAAACCGCATCCTTCGTCCCTGACTTGACCATCTTTACTCAGCCATTTCCTCCTCATTTAGTAGGACCGATTCTGCCTTTGTCCAATCAAGGTGATTTTCATGGAGTCGAAATTAAAAACACATAGAAGTTATGGAAGGAAGGGAGGAAGGGAGGAAGGAGGGAAGGAAGGAAGGGAGGGAGGGAGGGAGGGAGATGATGCCGGATCACAGGGTAAGTGGTTCCCACCCTGGCCTGTTTGCTGCAATCACCTGGGGAACTGAACAAACACCACGCTCAATCTACACCCAACCAGAGTCTGAATTACTTAGGCTGGGGTAAGGTCCAGGGATTGGAATCTTGAAAACTCCCCAGGAGATTCTAATGTGTAGCCAAAAGCAAGAACTATTGCTCAAAACTGAGACATCGGGCTGCTGAATCTTTGGGTCTATAACACAGTGGACACAAATTCATAACTTACTCACTTTACTAGTTTTACACTGTAAGATTTATTCAGAATAAAAAGAGTCTTTTTTTGTAATGCAGCATATACATATAGTGAGTGCAGGGATAAAAGTACATACAGATGTCGCTAGAAGTGTGAATTTATGGGAATTTGTCATAGAAAAGCCCAGGAACCTTACTAAAACAGTGCTTTGCAGGCAACACTGATTATTACGGTTCAGAAATTCAGAGGACTTTTTTGACTGGAAACTACAGGGCAATACTTTGTTGAATCACTCAAGTATTCCTAACGGCTAAAAAGAACTTCTGGGGGTGCCTGGGTGGCTCAGTCGGTTGAGCATCTGACTTCGGCTCAGGTCATGATCTCACGGCCCATGAGTTAAAGCCCCGCGTCAGGCTCTGGGCTGACAGCTCGGAGCCTGGAGTCTGCTTCCGATTCTGTGTCTCCCTCTCTCTCTGCCCCTTTCCCGCTCACAGTCTCTCTCTCTCTCTCTCTCTCTCTCAAAATAAATAAACATTAAAAAAATTTTTTTAGAAAGAACTTCTGGTTACCTTGCAACCTATTACTATCATACCAACTTAGTTTGTTGATTTCCGCAGTAATTATCTCACCAGAAATATAACAGAAGTATGATACAGATGTTTATAATCCAACAAGATTTTTTAATGTGGTAAATCAAAGATGTAGGGGGGAAATGTTAAGAACTCTCGATGACAAAACAATAGATTCACTGCCCTACCCAGATTCTTTGAAAGGTCAACTCCGGCAACACAACTGCCCTGAAGACTAGAAAAGCCTCTAGACTAAAAGGTAAAATGCAAATATTTACAATGATGGAAACCGCAGTGAAACCATTTCATTCCTTCCATCTTTGTCCATAATATTCTGTGTCTTTGATCGAGAGCCACCTGTCTACTGGCCAAAAAAAATAATAAAATAAATAAAAATAATAATAATAATTCTAGAGAGTGAATTATTTTACTTGTGGTGCTTTACAAAAAAAAAAAAAAAATGATTAAGCCATTTTCCCAGAGTTGGTTTGTGTATACATGACTAAAGACGTTTTAAGGTTCAATGTATTTCGGAAATGAACAAACTCCCATTTCCCCGGAATATATCCTGGTTTGCACATACAATGTTTTGCTAAAGAGGAAGTCAAAGAATAAATGTCGCTTTAAAAAAAAATGTTTAAAGCCATTTGCTTTTAACCCAGTGAGAGAAAACTGTCCAATATTCGGAGAACTGGAAGGAGACTTGCCAGTTAAAACAATTACGAATTACAAAGTCCCATCTTGTCCTGTCCATAGAGTCTAGTTTGCAAAATGTAGCGTGGACCAAGCTCTCCTCCCCGGGGAGCTGGTTGGAAAGGCAAACTCTTGGGCCCCGCCCCAGACCTGCTGAATGAGAAACTCGAGGCGGCCCAGATCCTGTGATTTAATAAGCCCTCCAGGGGATTCTGGGGAGTGCTAAAGTTTGAGAACCACTTACCTGAATGTTGTGACACTCTGGGGGGGGGGGGCAGGGGAAGTAAAATTTTTACAGAGAAGAGAAGCTAAGTGGGGGGTAACTAATGCCTGTGCTGTTCTTTTGATCCTATTACTCAGTCTTTGTCATCAGGCCTTATTCTTGGCCCCTAGCTCCTTCAGTCTCCACTGGGAAACAGGGGTGAAACAAGGCAGGGCTGGAGAATTTGGGCAGTGCGGGGAGATGACCCCATGTCATGGCAGACGGAAGGCTTGGGAATGAATGTGTACCTCAGTCAACCGTGCTTTTTACCCCGTCACCATTGGCAAGTCTGAATTGCTTTTTCTAATAAAAACATAGATAGAACTCAGATGTTCAGAAAGTTCCAGGAAAAAAAAAAATCAGTCTTGGTGAAGTTGCCCCAGTGTATTCTCAATTACTTATAAATGCTGTTTTGAAAAATGTTTAAGTGGTGTTGAAAGGGGGAGAGGGCAGTCAGCCAGCAGAGGACCCAAACTCATCTGTTTATGATGAAAACATAATGCCACCCCCCCCCCAACTGGTTGAAGTAAGTGCACCTCTTTAAGATTTGGCTTGACACAAAACACACAAAGCTGAAAGCAAACGTTAAAGTTCGCTCTCAGAACGTTTCAGCGTGACTTTTGTCATCTGATTTTCAAATGTCTGTGATCTTGGTTGACCACTGTGATCGGACACTCCAGGGAGGTCGAACGCTAACCCATGACGTCAGAGACGGCTCGACAGTTCAACGGTGACAGTAAATCATATAGTGGCCTTCCACTAACCATTGTTTTTCTCTAATGCGTTAGTTTTATTTGAATGGAGCGTCCCTTATATAGCTAATGAATACATTTTCAAATCAAACACATTTTACTATAATTAAAGGCAGACTTTAGCACTGCGTAATTTTGACTGCAAGTGAGTCTTACACCAGAATGTGTTCTTTCCATCTCCAAACAATGATGACAAAACAGTGACTTCATATATACCACACACACACACACACACACACACACACACAGACACGTATATACATACATATGCCTCAGCCATAAATATTGCCTCAGCCAACATGTATTCTTTTCCAGCTTTGACTCTCTCCTCTATCCTGATAATATTCAAAGTTTGACCTCAGATCTCAAGTGTGACCTAAACTTTGGTCTCTTGTTCCCAAAGCTTTGATGCTACCTTATTTTATTTTTTTTTTAATTTTTTTAACGTTTTTATTTATTTTTGAGACAGAGAGACAGAGCATGAATGGGGGAGGGGCAGAGAGAGAGAGGGAGACACAGAATCGGAAGCAGGCTCCAGGCTCTGAGCCATCAGCCCAGAGCCCGACGCGGGGCTCGAACTCACAGACTGTGAGATCGTGACCTGAGCCGAAGTCAGACGCTTAACCGACTGAGCCACCCAGGCGCCCCAATGCTACCTTATTTTAAACTCAACTTTCTTAACAGCATCATCTGCCCCTTTGAAATTTCACTCCATTTTCTAGTCTTTACAAAGGATAATGACCATTCTCCAGGCGAGAACTAAACTCAACATACTCTTAGACTTTGACCTCTCCTTCATGCATTCTATCAACCACTCTCTAGGGTTGCCTGGTTGTCTATTAGAAGGCCCCTTGACTTCAGCTTTCCCTTTTCTTCTCAAGGTTACCACTCTAACCATCTTCTTCCGAGAAGTGTTGGTTTTCATCCCTCTAATTTTTGCCCAGCCAAGCGGGTCCATGCGTGGTCACCAAGGTAATCTTCTGAGTAAGTTTGTATTACTATAGTATCACATGATCACAAGTCCAAAAGCTGTCTAGTCTTAATTTCCCCAGTAGAAGCCAGCTATAATCACTACTGCCCTGCAGAATGAACACTGCACTTCAGATAAACTGTCTGAGGTCGTGTCTTTCTACTTACCTAGAATTTTTTTCGTTCCACCCTCCAGCACTCTGCTGAGAATCTAGCCGACTGCTCTACACGCAAATTGAGGCACCAATAAGTGCTTGCTTGACAAAGGAGTACATGAATAATAATTAATGCAACTAAAGATTTCCTGTCTATAACAGAAATCACACAAAGCCAAATCAGAATTCTCTTTCAAACTCGGATAGGATTAAATCATACGTTTCTGAAGACATCAATACATATTTGAGACATCAAGCCAGAGTTCACTATAGTATAAAAACACTTTGATTAAATTAGTTTCAGAAACTGCTCTCTGGCCAAGGAGCTATCTACTACGCATTGGATCAGGCAATAAATCTTGGACTGTATGTGCTGACAGGTGTAAGATGGTTTATTGAATTGTAAGACAAGGAATTGTAAGGCATTACTAAGAAAATCCATACTCTCTTGCAATGCAACCTTATTTTACTTAACAAAAGGAATTTAAGAGGATACTATACTGTTAAAGTAATCGCACGAATGCTTCCCATACATCGTTAATTGTATATATTAAAAATAATCCAGGAATGAAATCATTAGATTGTGCTGCTGGCTCTAGATCAGACAGATGACTTAATAATGATCCATTTCCCTGAAATAAAGCTCATTTCTGCCTGGTAATAATCAGAGAATTTACACTACCTGTGACCTTCAATACTCTTTTATCTGGTTTTTCTTTGCAATGTTATTCCTTTTTACACAATACCTAAAGAAACTGAGCCCATATATTTAACTTTCTCTTCATGATTGAACTTCATTATAACGATTTCCCGAATTTTTCCATTTAACCAGTTCCTTGAAAATTACCACTAACCATTTGCAGCTATAAGCTTCCCCAATAACCAAAAAAACCCCCAATTTTTTCATTAAAAAACTGTACCTAAGGGGACTTTCATGTTGGTTTAACGAAAAATGGCATCTTGGGTGCTCAGGATACAAGGGCAACCTGACATGTCCTCGGAGAGGTTGGTACAATTATGCCACGATCTACACGTAGAACAGTGTGGAGGTGTGCCAATCAGAAAGGTGCGTTTTGTTTTGTCAAGATGGAATGATATTGCTAGAGAATTTGATATTCCTGCCCTTGGCCTCTAGCTCCCAAAGAGTATTCTAGCCCTAAACAAAATCCTAGGTCCAGAAAAGAGATCTCCTTAGGAGCCCTCTCTAGCATAGGATGCTAAAGAGATTTGATTCTGGCGAGAACCAGCCCTTAGGGTCAGAGGGAGGCTGAAAGATAGTGGGTAGGTGGGTTCCTGGCTCCTTGTGGAAACCAGAGCTGTTCACGTGAATCTTAATGACCATTTACTTCCTGAAACCTTATGGAGGAAATCTGGGCCAACAGTTATTGGACACAGCAACATCCGAAGTGTCTCTATTAAATACGCTCCTGTTGTATAGAGAATAGGACGACTGGGCCTCTGTTCATCACCATTGTACAAGAGATTCATTAAGTGGGCATGGAACCTCAGATCAAAGCATCCTGCACGCTTCCTGCAAGACTTTAAAGAGCCGACCTCTCTAAAGGGCCTTTGCAAGGTTCCAAGATCTGAGAGACTCCCCAAGTCTTAAGAGCACCAAGTAGTTAGGAAATCAGTCAAAAGACTTCTGCCTATAACCTGAGTCTGTTTCCTGGGCTGCTGGTATTCCACACAAACAGTTCTGGCTGTGGTCTGTAGCATGCTCTGTGGTGCACAGAAAGAGATTCAGAACAAAAGTAGCTCAATTACAATCCGATGCATTGTTTCAAAGTATGGGAGTCAGCGTGTCCTTGATCATCGGAGACCCGGTATCTCACCCTCGGAGGGGATTCCAGGGATAGGATACGGAGTTCTATCCGAATTGAATCTACGGCATAAGCAACGAGGATCCCACCCACACAGTCAACTTGGTACACATTAAGTCTCCCAGTGCCAATATTCTCTAGTAACACATTCAGAGATTCCCCCTGCCTCTTCTTCTTGTTAGAAAACTTCAGATACAAAAGACGTGAACTCCCTCGAAGGAAAGCATCATTAGGACAGGACTCCGGTCTCACTTTTTCCCCAGTGGATTCAAAATACCTGATACCATGTTTGCTGCATAGCAGATTCTAGAGAATTTGCTAGAGAAATGGGTGGATGAATGGGTGAGTGGATAGATGGATGGGAGGGTGGGTGAATGAATGAGGGCTCCTACAGAGTTTAGGAAAATAATGTGGCACGTTAGTCCCAAATCCTGAGAAAGAATTAAGGTGATGCAGAAAGTTCTCAGATTATACTGTTCTCATAGTTATCCTGGTGCCACCGAAGAGTTGGAAATATTTCCGGTTCTCGTAAATGAACACTTCTGATTCTATCGAGAGCTTTCTAGAAGGATCCACACACTTGGTAATTGGACATTCTGTGGAAGATACCAAAGGCAGTGGACCTATCTGCCTCCTTCTCTGTGAAAAAGCTTGATTCTCTCCACTGTATGTGCTGAAAAGAAAGGCCTTGCCCTCAGGGCGACATTTCTCCTGTGGCGGGAAAGTTGCTGTTGCAAATTAGCAGAGTAGATGCTTGTTTTTAGATTACAGACAAACAGAAAACACCGAGTTCAGGTGCTAGTAATAGGTTTTCCCTGCAGTGATTCACAACTGGTTATTACAACGTCTTAATGTCCGAAACACTAACTTTAAAACTGGAATCTGAAGAAAACATTTCATGCTACGTGCATTCCATCCCCTTGATAACCAATTACGTGTATCAGCACTGAACAACAAGGGGAAGTTGTCAACTGACAAGCATTTTCTTTCCTGTAGTCCTAAAATACAATGAGGGTTTAAAAATGAGGACACGGGTAGTTTTATGTTATTTGCATTTTATAGTATAGTGAAGTGTATCCTGAGGATGCGAGCCTGGAATTCTAGTTTAGGGTCCATCTCAGGAAGTATCCTAGAAATGTGAAAGGAAATTGGCAAAATGAGTTTAAAGCACAGAAATCCCAGGTGTGAATTTTCTGAGCACAGGTGGAGTAAATGAAGAGTCGGATAGAAGTATGTGGGGGACGAGGGGGAGGGGGAAGGCTTTACGGGAGAAACACCTTACTCCAAAGACTTTTGGGACCCTCCATGGCCAGGTATTTCCACTACGTTTCCCAGGCTTAATCACACTCCCCAGGACTGTGGTTCATTTGCTTCCAGGCTGCCATTTTACCATTTGACTCAAGAGTCAAATCTGTAAGGGGAGTTTTATCACCACTAATGCAACCCAGCATGGACCATGTTCCTACGGCACAGAATGAAATTTGGCAAAATCAATGGTCATTTAAAATGGCTAACAAACCTCTGGATCATATCAATTAAGTCCTTCATAGAATTTTCACCTACATTAAACATTACAAATGTACAGCTGGAAGGCATGTTAAAAAAAAAAAAAACACCCAACTGTATACATTACAACCCTTAATGTGTTTTGCAGATTTTTTTTAGAGGCTGGGATGAATCCAAATTGACCATGTGTATGCTGTCTTTGGCAATCATGTGGTTTTCCAAAACAATTATAAAAATAAAAGAAACATTTGCTCATTGCTACTAGTGTATACAATGTCTCCATAGGGTACTTTCTGCTGTCGGAATAGACGCTCAATACCTTTAAAAAATGTTGTAGCTCATTATTCACCAACGTCTGCCAGTTGTTGAGAAATGAAAGAGTCACGATGAGGGTTGGGGTGGGGGATTTAAGACTTAATGAACGTGGTGATTAACATCACAAATAGTGTCTAAACAAAAAGCTGAAGAAGCAAAGGACTGAACTTGAACCTTCACAGTTCCGGATGCTTTCTTTCCTACAACTAGTACATGAGTTTATAATGATAAGTAACATTTCAAAAATAACCATGGACGTAATCTAGCATCCAGATTTACTGGACAGTAACCTCCTTAACGACAATGGTATCTTTGTGCTAATCTTAACTTCTTCCCACGTGAACATGGAGTAGGATCAATCCATGTTTGCACGGCATCGGAATATATATGGACATTGGTGGCGGAGGAAGTGAAGTATTCCATTGCATCGTACTTCACACTCAAAGCTTTTCGAAGACACACCATCCACTTCACATGGGAAGGCCCCATCACAATTTTATTTAAGTTTCCTTTAGTTTCAAATTAAAAAGAAACAAAGAATTTTTAGTGCAATCAACCGCGGTGCATTAAGGGGAAGTCTTAGTCCAACGACCACATACCAAACATGTCATAATCTTCCCCATATGACACACTTACTGGCCTACGAGTGTTCACAACAATATCCACACCCCAAAGTCTACCTACTTTGAATCCAATTTGAGGTGTGCTAAGTATTCATCTGCTTCGAAAGATCAAATATGGACCACAAGATAAATCTCGATACCTTTGACGATGTTCGATTTTGCAATGCGTAGCAGCAGCAGCAGTAGTCATGATAACAGCAGCTAGCATTTATTGAACATACGCTGTGTGCCAAGTATTTTGCATATCTTACGGAGCTCTAGTCCCCTTCATAATGCTACAGGAATGCATTATTACCCCGATCTTTAGTGATGGAGAAACGCACTCCAAGAGCGTCACTTTCCCAAGTTGGCACAGCTAGTGAGTGCTGGAACTAGGCCCCTGAGCCCAGTTCTGTTTGATTCCAAGCTCGTTCTCCACCCCCCACAGCATCCAACTTTCGCGGCATCATCCTCTAAAAAGTCATTCATGTCCGTCACTTTCTTTTTTATTCCATTGTCACATGCCCAGAAGATGCCTCTTATGAGTACAACAGGTCGTGCTGGTTTTGCAAACGGAGACACCAAAGACAGAGTCAGTGTTTCAAAGGGAAGATTGGGATTTCCAAGGTTACACTGATGGGAGAAAAGCAAATAAGCAAGATTCTTCATCCGAGTGGCCCTGGTTAGAATCAAGAGGATTTGGAATCTCAGTCAACAGTAACTGCACCATACAGAAGGACCTCTGCTGGGCCAAGGCATGCTGGGAGCTGCTCACCAAGGACTTAATGAAAAGACCTTCATTTAGGAAATACTTGTCTATCATGAATTGAAATCTTCATCGGAAGACTTTTCCGCAAAAGGAAAATATTGTTCTATTTTAATATCCAACTCATTCTAAAAAAAAACCAACTCTGGGTCATTGACTTAATTTAGTTTCATAAAAAATAACAGGACTGAATCCAACTTAACAGTATAAATACATAAGATACTGGGGAGCCTGGGTGGCAGTCGGTTAAGCGTCCGACTTCGGCTCAGGTCATGATCTCACGGTTCGTGGGTTGGAGCCCCACGTCGGGCTCTGTGCTCACAGCTCGGAGCCTGGAGCCTGCTTCACATTCTGGGTCTCCCTCTCTCTCTGCCCCTTCCCTGCTCGTGCTCTGTCTCTATCAAACATAAATAAAACATTAAAGAAAAATTTTTAAATGTGGAATCTTGAGGCTAGATAATTAGACTTTCAACACATAGTAGGCGATTGTGATACCAGTTGACAAACTCTAAAGGTGATTTCTTTGGTTGTACATGCTGTACATGATTGAAAGAAATAAGATATTGTTCTTCACCCTTTCCTCAGTCTACAATTAGAGAAAGGTCCATATTTTCCTTCAGTGCATCTAGTAATCCCTTTGCCAAAGGGACTGAAGTCACACCAATATTCAGATCACAAAATTAAAAGAGAGGGAAGGGGCACCCGGGTGGCTCAGTCAGTTGAGCACCCAGCTCTTGATTTCAGCTCAGGTCATGATCTCGTGGTTCGTGGGATCAAGCCCCACGTTGGGCTCTGCGCTGACAGTGCAGAGCCTGCTTGGGATTCTCTGTCTCCCTCTCTGTCTCTCTGCCTCTCTCCCATTTGCTCGCTCTCTCTCTCTCTCTCTCTCTCTCTCTGTCTCTCTCAAAATAAATAAACATTAAAAAAATTTCTTTTAAAGACAGGGACATGTTCCTGGAAAACATCTTCAAAATGGGATGTGTGCCTGTGGTGACAAGATGATTATTTCTGAATGAAGGAGGGGGTGAGAGGAGAGAGAAACACATCCGAAGCAATGCCACTTTAACGTCCCCAAACAAGGCTGGGGTTGATTTGTTCTGTTGCTTTTAAAAACTTTCATTTGTCACTTTGTAGTAGTCCCAATTCTCATATTTTCTTAATTTCTTTTCTTCTTTAGTTCTGTTTGGCGGTGTTGGCTGCTGGAGTAAACTATGTATTTGAAAAAGCGTATAGTTTAGATTTCCAGAACTTCGAAAAAAATATTGAATATTGCCAGTGTGTTTTAAGTGGAACTCCCAAACAATAGCATGTCGTACATGGACTTCCCATGGGGTTTTAAGACCTTACAAGAGAAATGGCCAAGTCCCATGAGATTGCTTCCTCCACGTTTTGGGCACGCCTGAAATGTTCTGGCATTATGCTCTCGGCTTGTCTTTTATTGCGTGGAATTTATTACTTGGGAAATATTTTTGAAATATTTTAAAATAATAAGTAAGTATTCTTCGAGCAGTAACAGCAAAAACAAACAGAGGGGGAAAAACCGAGTTCTGAACTGTTTTTGTTTCATGAAAATTATTTTAATTTCAGCTATGTATAAATCATCATTCAAGGGCTTAGCGGCATTTAATGACCTCACTCCGTCTTCTTTATAGCTGTTTTCTCAATGATAATGTGAAACAAACAAACCTATTTTTTACAACATTTTCTATGCCTATTGTCCCCCCTACAAAGGCAACCTCAAGTGCAGAGCTTATCTGGATAAGGATCAGTTCAACCTTCAGCAAGCTGTCTTATCATCTAACACTTCCTTGTCAGAAGGAACGCATGGTATTAACTCATATCACCCATCTTCTAGTACAGTCCTTTGGAACACTTTATTTCATAAAACCGCTCAGGGCTATAAAACTCTCAACAGCACTGAAAAAATGACTCTCCCGGAGCCTCGGGAACCAAAGATTAAGGCAGCAGTGAAGTTTTACTAGGGCGGAGTAAGCCAAGTGGAAGAAGCAAACTTAGCTACAGCTGTCCTCACATCTGTGGGGGCATCACAGAGAGGGGGCATCACGGGGAAAGGGCACCGTAAAGAGGGGTGTCATAGAGATAGATAAGGGACACTTCCTGTGGGAGACAAATTTCATTTTGTTTCACCATCTTTATCCATTCGGAGAAATCATTGACAGAAAGCCATTTTATCATTGTAAACAGGACACGTCAGGACAGGGAGCACTTTTATCAAATGTATTCTTTAGACACAAAATGGAAGAGAGAATCATCTTCCTGAAAAATATCGTTATGTGTGTAACTAACAAATGTAAGTCAATCTCCAAGAAAAAAGACCCGATTCAATGGCTTTTTAACCTTCCAACAAACCTATTTTTATGTGTGCATTTGGAGGAAGTGTTACACAAACAGCAAAAAAAATAAAAAATAAAAAAATATATACCAACATTGTCATTAAGAGCCAAACCCATAACTCTCCCCATTAATTGTGACGGCTTCATTTCCTCTACCTTGGCCTTACTCCATGGTCATTCTCAAGGACTCTTAGGGAGGCATCTCTAGCTATTAGATAGAACGCTCAAGATTGCTCACAGTTGTTCGAAAGAAATTAGTTTTGGACTTTCCAGTTGAAAAAAAAAAACCTTGGACAGAAATATTATTGACTGGCTTATTACGTTAGTAAAACAGAGACACTGTGATTGTAGATCCTCGGATGCTTGTCTTAACTTACATAAAGGTATGTATTTAACTTCTACAGAAATTGGGTATGTTATAGACCCTGCCTCAAACAGGAAGGCTGCATCCAGTGGAAGAACATTTACTGAAAGTTGGTGTATTTGTGGTCTAGCCATATGGGTTTCCACCAACCGGTCGTGAGACCTAAACCAGGGGTTGGCAAACTATAGCCCGTGGGCCTAATCGGCCAGCCACGCGTTTTTATAGTTTCATTGACACACAGCCACGCCCGTTTGGGTAAGTATTGTCTGTGGCTGCTTTCACACCAGGACAGGTGGAACAGTTCCGAAAGAAACCATATGGCCCAGAAAACTGGCAACATTTAGTAGCTGGCCCTTAAAGTGTTTGCTGACTCCTGCCTTTATGAATTAATCTAGACCTCAGTTTCCCCGTTTGGAATGGAGAGACTGAGCAAGACTGAAGTTTTTCAAGCAAGTCCGCACGTTAGAATCACTTGGGAAGTCTGGGGGATCTATGCGCAGCCAGGGCAAGACTCATTGCACTAGACAATGACAAAGGCCCTTCCAGCTCGGGGCATTCACGTTGTGAACCTCTTGTGAAATAAACAGCATCTGCCTGCAGGAACAAGCTCTTGGAAATTATGCCGGCATTGAAGGCTCATGTTTGATTCCAAGACTCACATTCCAAGTCTCCGAGTTGAGAAGCTGAGAATCTACAGTTTTGCAGATAAAGAAGCACAGCTACATAAATATAAACGGTGTCTCTGGAAGATGGATTTGAACTAGACGAACAGATCTAATGAGTTAACTTTGGAACTGTGGAATGAATCCACTTTGAATGTATCACCATTAAGACCATTATACATCAAATGCACGCCATTTGGGTGAAAATCTCGGCTGCCAGCCTGTTCTCTGCAGACTTCCCACTCGGTCGAAGGCCCCAGGCTGTCTCTGACACAAACAGCTACACCTGGAAGGTAGTCTTGAACACGAGCCGCCATGACTCGGAAATCTACGGGACAGCAGATCATATCAAGTGCACCTCAATCATGTTTGAGGAAGGGATTAAGGAACGTTTAATAAGCTTTCGGAGGGTTAAATATTGCTGAAACAGCCCGAAGGACGGCATGTGCGGGCCCAGACTGCTCAAGACAGGCCCCAGCCTAAGGTAGAGGAAGCCTGCCATGCAATGCGCCTTGGGGCGCTGCCATTCTGCCACTCAGGGCGGCCACAGATGGCGGAAGCGGGATTCTCCAAGGGCTGAGCTTTCTACATCTCCAAATACATTTGGTTTCGGAGGTCACACAGACAAGTCAATGCCTCTGAGAATGAGGCTGAACATTTCCCTTGGTGTCACTGGCAAAGATGCTTTGGGTCAATTCAGGGTGCCCCAGTCTTGGCCTTTGGGGTCAGATGATTCTCTGCCATGGGGGCTGGGCTGTGCATTTAGGATGATGCTTAGCAGAATCCCCGACCTTGACCCACTAGGTGCCATTATCAGCCCCCTGCCCCCCCCCCCCCGTTGCCAGGAGAAGGCAATCGTGCACTGCTAAGCTGACCCCCTAAGCTCTTTATGATTTCTTAGTATTCTGCCTCAGAATGGAATTAAAGGTAACTGTTTTGAGGCAGCAGAGAACAAAATGTATACACAAAAAGTATATATACAAACAAATATACGGGTACATAGTGATATTTTATCCTACCTCTTGTGAATGACAAATATTTCATCACCTCTGCCTGAGGTGAAGTTTAAAAAAAAAAAAAATCAAACGGTCTCTCTCTAATACTTTCTCTAGAGAAATCATTGGGGAGCGATTTGCAGATTCAGAAATGAATGCAAAAACCTGAAAGGCAGTGTTTCACTTGCTTATGTATTCAAAATTCAAAAGAATGGCTGGTGGGCTATGTATGGCTTTCCTTTTTTTTATCTGATGGGCAAATCCTACCGACACAGTGGAGACTATAATCTGATTAAATTATTATGGGCTGTTCCATTTATTTCAACAAGTATTTACTACTGATAAAATGCCTCATAGCTTTAAAAAAAATGCTCTCGTCACTGAAAACTGAGTAAGCAGATACAAAAGAACTACAAGATACAGTCACCGGGTTTGAGAAATGGACAAAAAGTCTACGGCCATACCACCCTGAACGCGCCCGATCTCGTCTGATCTCGGAGAAATGGACAAATGGTTGGGCCGAGAAGGCTCTGCGCCCCAAGAATGTTCATAAAACAGTACCGAATGCTACGTAATCATGAAAAGACAATACGGAACGTCTGGGGTGAGGGAATTTCATGAAAAGCTAAGCTAGAGAAGTCCTCAGTGAGCCTAGAGTTGGGTCCTTTAAGAACAGCGTGGAGTGAGTAGAGGAAGGGATGGAAGGATTGAGGAAGGAGATCCGTCATTCACTTGTGTTTCTATACACTTTATATTGTCTGACTTCTTAGAGTCTGTAATGGCTTTATTACTCCTCGTCCAGGGCTTCCCAAGGGTCAAGCGTTACAGGGTTTAGTCCTGAATTATTATCACCTCCTGTTTTATTGAGGAGCAAATGAGGCTTAGAGAAGTTAGTTTTGCTTTTATCCCTAACTTAAATGCATATGACTCTAAAATGGCAAGGCCAGGCCCCAAGTTGAAATCAGACCCCAAACCCATCTCAGACTTGCTGAATCAGAATCTGCATACTAACAAGACCCCCGAGTGGTTCCCGTGTACATGTTACGTTTGAGACATTCTGGTCTAAGATACTAATTGAAGCCTACAATTCCGATGGGTTAGCAATCCTAGAAGGAGGAATGGAGGATAGACCCAAAAGCTGTTATTGACTAACACGTAGTGATCATTTTTATCTGTAGCCAGGCTTTGCCAAGAATAACTAAATATGAACAAGAGCTCAGTTGGGTCTCTTAAGAGGTTTGAAATGTCAAAATCATAGACCGAGACTCTAAATTTACATTTTTAACCAGGGCAAATAAATAATCACATTTCAAGTGATGAAATGAATTTAGGGATCACTGGAGATTCGTTCATTCCTTCATTTAACACTTACATATGCAGTGGCTGATGGGTATGGAAGAATTCGACATTACTGGAGATACATAAAAATGATTCCACATGGATTTCCGTATTTCAACTTTGTATTTTTCCATCTTTATTTCTGTTAGAATGGAAAATAGATCATCTTCGATCATAGTCACCACTTTAAAGAAAACTTCTTCGCTCTGTCCAGGGAGCCCTTGTGTCCAAAGTTAAGGCAAAAGCGCTTTCAAGCCCTTTTTCCTTGTCAATAATTTTTTGAGGTGTGGGATGTTTGAGCCATAGTTCTTTCAGCCTTAATCCTAGGCAATGATTCGTCAGGGACAGGGTGGGCTCCCTGGGTCTGAGCCCCAAACTTTTATGTCTCTAACCGTACTTATGCTATTTAATTTCCCATGGCCGCGTGTTGCACATGGTTAAAAAGGTTCCTCTTTACCAAGCTTCTCCCACCCACTAGACGCTGGGCTAGACACTTGGCCCTACATTATCTCATTTAATCCTCCCAAGACCCCTAATGAGCAGGTATCATCATTCCCACATCTTTGCCGGGGAGACACGGTTGTTCCAAGGATCAAATAATACTTGAAAGTGCTTTGCAAACTGTCAATCTGGAGATTTACCAGTGCTAGTCATTACTCTTGGTAATAGCTGGTTCTCAGTGTTGAGTCAACAAATACCCTTGAACCACATCTCAGAACAACTGAAAGCAGCATCTTGAAAGAGAACTCTCCCTCCCTCTACTACCACCCAGCCTTGGCCCACGCGACATTTTTCTAGAGGTATGGAGGCAGCACGGTGGCCTTGCCTCTTACGTTTCTAGATGAATTTCTAGAATACAAGAGAAAATGTAACTACTTCACTTAACAAGATGAACACTACACATGGGCGAGCCCCTTTTTTGCCAGGACCCTGTAGAGCCTGATTTCAGCAATCCAGGGGGCCAGAAAAACATCTCTCTCCAAGTTCCTTGGGTGGGGTTTGAACGGGTACCTCAGGTCTCCTAGATCTTCCAGAAGCAACAGGTCATGCTGACAGGGAGTCTTAAAATCTGTCCATTTTGCTTCTCTCCATACCAACCGAGAGCAACTGAGCTCTGAACAGCCATGTCAAGGGTCAAAGGAGGAAGGAATAAATCTCTCACTCTACCATGTCAGGATATTCATCCTATAGCGCCTAAATTTGTAAAAAAAAAATCCCCAACAAAGCCAGCCTACCGGTTGGCTTTGGCAACACAAGGGCACTTCCTCCAGTTGCCTCTCATAGCGTCTTCTTAGAGATGGGCCCCTTCAGAGTGGAAATGACAGAAACTGTTCTGAGCCTGGCTATTTACCTGACCTATTAGCTCCGTCCAGGAAGGACACGGAGACGGCGGGGGGAAAGCAGACCTTAATAAATAAGAAAGGGCCTGGCCCAGATTTTATTATGGATTGGGGACCTCATCTCTTGTCCTTTCCTGCCACTCCAAAGGAACGCATGGTGCGAAAGCAAGTCACTGCTTGTCCTCCGCATGTGGCTTTTCATCGGAAAGTGTTTCCACTGCAGCTTCTGGAATTAGGCAATTTCCAGGGAGCAGCACCTAAGCCATCAATTTTTGGCTATCATTCATAGCAAGAACTATCTCATGGATTGAGTTTCATACACTTCTTTTCATAGTCCTTTCATATACTCTTATCACACGTTATCATTACATCTAGACTTATCTTGGTTATTCGCCTCTGCATTCCCAGAGTTTACCCAGTGCTAATCTCATTAGCTACAAACAAATAGTCTTTGGGTGAATAGACAAGCCTTCTTTTCTTTCTTTCTTTCTTTCTTTCTTTCTTTCTTTCTTTCTTTCTTTCTTTCTTTCTTTCTTTTTAAAAGTAGGATTTGATAAAACAGATGGGGGGAGATCATTTATAAAGGTACAAAAGGCGTAGAAGCTTTTCATGATTTCCATATTGTTTTATTAGTAACCTAGTCTATACCAATGTGAATAAAAGCCATTATTTTCCTGATCCCACCCCCCCACCCCTTAAGCAGTAAAGAAGATAGAAGGGAGGAGGCAGATGATAACCCTGCTGTTCTCTGCATTCTGTCCCCATGGAGTGGCAGGAAGCATAGAGAACAAAATCCCCCAGGGCCACTATCGTGGAGGACCTCCAACCCTTCTCCTTCTGCGAGTTCCTTCTTCTGAGCTCTCTTCCTCTCGTAGCCCTAACCAATACCAAAACCTCTTCTTCCCATTCTAAGGGACACGGCTACTAACATAGGCCAAGGTCAGCTTGCTCTATCCTTCCCTCATACAACACAAAAGAAAGTTGGCCCATGGAACTTGTGATTGGTCCAGGCTGTCTACGTGTGACATAACCCTGAGCTGGCTTCTTTTTCCTAGGAAATAGTCATAGGTCCTCTGTCAACACCCACGGTGTTGATTCTATCAGATAAGCCTAGCTCATCCCCCATGGACTGGACTTCAAAATGGTGCCTGTTCTTAAAGCCATTTCTTTCAGTCTACCACTCCCTGCTTCTTAAAAGTCCATTTTACTACCTAGCTCGGTTTAGAAAGAAGGACAAATCAAAGTTTCCACCCAATTATAATTCCCCTGAAGGTTGTTTAGTTTCCCATGTCAGCCAGAAACACAAATCGACCCTATAACCACGGAGTAATTTATGATACTGTCATGAAATCCATGATTGGATTACACCAATGAAGCCTTTAGTGTAACAGTAAATGCCCAGATGTAATAATACGTCACGTTCATGGAACGCTTACTATGTGCCAATCACCATGCTCGGCACTTTACAAGCATTTTCTTTTTGACGAGAAATGTAAAATGTGTTTCCTCTGTCAGCTTCAAACCTATCCTCACGGGTATGCCAAGACTTTATGTATCATGCCCCAAAGTGCAAAACATCAAGTGAGTAAGTTTTAAGTGGATTTTGTAAATGCAGTTTCGTCAGATTTTTCCAGAATGCTTACGTCACATACTGAGAATAAATGAAATCTTTAGCCACATTCACTTTCGCAGGCCACTCATGTCCTCTTTATTACTTAGCCGGGACTAAAAAATGTACCACTCTTTCGAAGATGGACTTAATTCATGATCTGCCAATGACACAGAAGGAAGGAGAGTTTTGAATATCACAGCCTTGAAAAAATGGAATGTTTTGTTAACGTAATTTCAGCATATCGTACTGGCCTTAACTTTGTAACTGGTCGCGATGAATCGCATTCTTTCAAAACTTTTCAACTTAAATCCAAATACCACGCACAGATACTCCTCACTTATGTTTACTCAGTTAATGTATTTCAATAAAATTAAATTGTTAATCTGTATGTTAAAACATTCAGGAAAAAAATTACCCTAAGGGCGGGGAGTGGGGGGGACGCCTGGGTGGCTTAGTCGGTTAAGCGTCCGACTCTTGGTTTTGGCTCAGGTCATGATCCCACGGCTTGTGGGTTTGAGCCCCGCGTCCAGCTCTGCGCTGGCAGCGCGAAGCCTGCTTGGAATTCATTCTCTCTCTCTCTCTCTCTCTCTCTTTCTCTCTCTCTGCCGCCTCCCCCCAACTATCTCTCTCTCTCAATATAAATAAACTTGACAAATAATTATCCTAGGAGGGAAATTAATGAGCCATTTAAGCTGCAATTGTAATTCATTTGTTTCCACGTGAGCATCTCCTTTTCTCTGTGGTGTCCCCAAGGGCAACTGGGTCCATCTATATGAACCCACCTCCTGGCATGAGGTCTGGCCCTTCAAAGCCACCCGGTCTACACTGGCACAGCGGTAGAAATGACAGCACGGGGATATCTTGAAGCAGCTTTTTTGGTGGCCCTAGAGGCATCATCCTACATCCACGATGGTGGCTCACAGCCAGGCCAGGTGCGTGTTCAAAGTCACTGTAAAATCAGTGCATTTAGTCCCAGTGCCTCAAAAGGACCCAGAGGAATGCCCGGAGGGCGGCGGGGCTGAAGGGACGCAGGACAGACCGGGCAGCGGGATAGCCGTGTCCAGCCCCGGTATAGTCACCTCGCCGGGTGGTTGCAGGCAACTCCTTTTACCTAATATTCTCATCTACAGGAGGGGGGTGAAATAACGTGAGCTCCGAGGTTGCTTGTGGCTCTAAAACGTTACTTAGGTGTATAGCAGGCATTCCGAGGCTTGAACGGCATCCTGCTTATCGTGAATCAAAAAGCCAGAAGAAATCGGCACATGTTATCACCAGTGTGTCGCGCTGCACTAGGACAGGAGGAAAAGAATCGCCTTTCCGCCTGGACCCAAGACCCGCCCGGCAAGGACACCCTCCTACTTCTTCTCAGTCTTCCTGGGCCACTCTCTGAATCTCCCAGCTTCGCGTGTTTCTGTTGACGGTGTGGCGGGTTCTGAGCTGTGTGACGCTACTTTACTTCGCCAGTTAACAAGGACACCGCTCTGGGGGCGCCTGGGCGGCTCAGGCGCTTGAGCGTCCGACTTGGCTCGGGTCACGATCTCGCGGTTCGTGCGTTCGAGCCCCACGTCGGGCTCGCCGCTCTCAGCACAGAGCCCGCTGTGGATCCTCTGTCCCCCTCTCTGCCCCTCACCGGCTTGCGCTCTCTCAAAGAGAAACAAAACGTTTTTTAAAATGTTACAAAAGAGAGACCACAAATTCTAAAGGCATGGGAACGTCTTTTCCTCCCCTACCTCTGTGGATGCCTACACGTTCGCGTGACCTCACCTTCAGAAAACATACGTCACATAAGCATCCCTCGCAAAAACAAAATGACTTCAGCGTTCCCCTGTAGAGAAGGGTAAAAATGTCGCACGCTCTTAACTTGGCACTCGAAAGGCTTTCAAAATCTTATCCCAACAGGACTCTTCCAACACTCTCTCTCCCGGCCCCCCAGTCGGCGCCCCAGGCTCCAGCCAGCGTTGTCTAGGATCCCTAAACTCTCTTGCAGGTTCCTGCCAACAGGCCTCACGTCCATCAACACGTCCATCAACAAATGGATATTCATTGTTGCGCCTCTGCCCTTTGCCAGGCGCTTTGGAAACAAAACTACAGAACACATGAAAACCGTAACACGACCCTTACCTCACACACAAATAATACAAACAGTATTAACAAACGACTGGCAGGCAGTCTATCTCCAAAGTCCACACTGTAACCATCCTACCCCCTGGCTCCCAGTAGACACTGTTATGCCCTAACATACACTGCAGGCTTCCTGGGGGCCAGGCACAACACAGAGAGTTTATGTGAAACATTTTATTTTGTTCTCCCAAGTGTCCATGTAAGTAACTACATACTTAGCCCTGTTTTTTGAACAGCAAGCAACGTGCCCAAGAATGACATTTGTTTACATAGCCACATGGCTACAAGGTACCTCTATACTTGCCTGTGCATCTTCCAGAACTCTCCAAACTTACTGAAAATGGTTCCAATAACACCAAAGCATCAGGCGAAAAGACCTTCCTCTCTGCAGGTGCAAGAAGGGAGAGGAGATTCTTCAGGGAGAAGGATGTGGCCTTGAGCTTACAGTTAAAACTCATCCCTGGGGACGGTTTCCTTTCCTCCGTGTGTCATAAATCCTTTGGGTACCAAACTGAGAAAATTAAAATCTAGGCTTAAGGTAATTTACAAATACTTGGAAACCACATTTTAAATATATATCGCTGACTGAAAAAAACCACAAGCAGAATTGCATTCTCAAGGGGCCAGTCAGAACTGGTGAGACCCCATAAAACCAAAACGTTCTACAAGACCTATGTCCGACTTACGCACATATCCCACCGGCATCATGTGGTGAAATGTCAGAGGGCATATCCATATTTTAGACTAAAATCTAGCCTGGGATTATTGTGAACTAGCTTGAAATCTTATACAGGGTTGCACAAGGGATGTCGCAGGAGATAACAATAAAAAAGAACGACCCAGCAATGGCACTACTAGGCGTTTATCCATGGGATACAGGTGTGCTGTTTTGAAGGGACACGTGCACCCCCATGTTTAGAGCAGCACTATCAACAATAGCCAAAGTATGGAAAGAGCCCAAATGGCCATCGCTGGGTGAATGGATAAAGAAGATGTGGTCTAGATATACAATGGAGTATTACTCGGCAATCAAAAAGAATGAAATCTTGCCATTTGCAACTGCGTGGATGGAACTGGAGGGTATTATGCTAAGTGAAGTGAGAAAGTGTCAGTCAGAGAAAGACAAAAATTATAGGACTTCACTCATATGAGGACTTTAAGAGACAAAACAGATGAACATAAAGGGAAACAAAAATAATATAAAAACAGGGAGGGGGACAAAACAGAAGAGACTCTTAAATATGGAGAACAAACAGAGGGTAATTGGAGGACTTGTGGGAGGCGGGATGGGCTACATGGGTAATGGGCATTAAGGAATCTACTCCTGAAATCATTGTTGCACTATATGCTAACTCATTTGGATGTAAATTTTAACAAATAAAAAAATAAAATGGAAAATAAACAAACTTAAAAAAAAAAAAAAAAAGAATGACTAACACCAGGGAAGTTACAGACATCTAGGAAATTCAACGTTTTCTAATAAAAGGCTGGGAATGGTGAGTGTCATGGTCCTTTTCTGGGAAGCCTTTCTCCATCGCTCAGGTTTAGGGATGGTGTTTGCTGTTGTGGGCAGGCAGTGCTTCCCCCCACCACCAACAGAGAAAATATTGACCTGATTGGAGTTCTCTGCTAGCCTATGAGCGCCACGAAGGAAGGAGGCTGTGCCCGGTCATTTATTAAGCATATACTGGCTTAGCAGTTTTCGGCAGCCCGTTGAAACAACACCTAGATGCCAGATATGGTTAACTGGAGGGGAAATGAAACGATGGGTTTAATGGGTCTATCAAGTGCCCATCACATAACAGCGTGAAACAAATGTGAATTGTTGCACAATTAGCTGAGATCTAGTTTATCAAAATTCACGGCCTTTAAGCCAACAAAACGCGATAGGGTCCAAAATAATGGTTCACGTCCAGTTGGGTGGAATGTCATGTAACGCCTGGCTCCTCTCTCATTTAGATATTATAGGATGCTTTGTCACGTAGAAGAATGAATATCTGCAGTATTGTTATGGCCTTAAATTAAAATTTCCACGGAGGGTTAATAGTTGATCATCAGTGAAGCAGCTGACAAGAGTTTATTGGGAATTCATGATCTACAAGCCCCCACGGTCAGTCTTAGGTGAGTGCCGGGGCAGTGCGAGCCCACAGGGCTCTGCCTAACTTGAGGTGATTAAATCCCTGATGGAGAAAGAATATGTGTTCAATTGACTAGATAATTAGGTACACATTGAAGTAAGGAACTGTTGTGGGTTGAATTGTGCCCCCCCCCCAAATTCACACGTTGAACCCCTAACCCCCAATAACTTCAGAATGCGACCTTATTTAGAAATCGGGTCATTGCAGATGTAATTAGTTATGATGAGGCCATACTGGAGGACGGTGGGCCCATCCTCCAGTATGACTGGTGTGCTTATAAAAAGGGGAAATCTGAACACAAAGACGAGCACAGGGGGAGAACGGCACCGAAGAGAGAGAGAGGAGACAGTCACCTACAACCCACGGAGACGTGCCTGGAGCACATCCCTCCCCTCACAGCCCTCAGGAGGAGTCAACCCTGCTTACACTTTGGTTCTGGGCTTCTTGCCTCCAAAACTGTGGGACAATAAATTTCTGTTGCTTAGGTCACTGTGCTTGTGATCCCTTGTGAGGGCAGCCTAGCAAATTACTACAGTGATGAACACTAAATTCTTCTCACTGACCAGGGTCTCTCGACTGGGCACTATTGACATTTGGGGCCAGATAACTCTATCCTTACCATGGATGTGCCATGTAGCACACACACACACACACACACACACCTTTGCACTGGAACCCGTACTATGCCTGTGACTATTTTCAGAGAAGGGACAAGGTATAGAAATTCTGAGGAAAGAGAATACCAGTCTAGCTAAGTATCTACTTACGACATTCCTGGTTGCAAATAAAGTACAGGACTTTCCAAATTATGGAACCTTACAATCTATAAATGAAACCCAAGAGTGAAATCCCTTGCCTTGACCTCCAGATAAGAAGGACTACACAGGAAGGCTAAGCTTGAATTGGAACTTTTACCCAACTGTGACCAAATTCCACTGGGATGACCCATTGAAGTGGACATTATACAAATAAACTCCCTCAGCCAGCCTTTAGAGTCAGAAATGCAAAACAATGGTTTGGACCTTCAGCATCAGCTAACTTGAAGTGAGTCTATGCTGAAGTTGAAGGGCAAGGCAAGGTCAATTCCTCTCAGTTTGTATATTTTTATAGGTATAACTAGAGAAAAGAAACTAGAGCTCCAACATCGTATGTTGGAACAGGGAAAAAATGGAATGATTGCATTGTAATTCCTCGGTCACTCTGCCATACACTATATTAAATTCTCTTATATGTTATGTAGTTCACCAATCAAAATTTAATCCAGATTTGGGGCACTGAGAGGCTTCTTCAAATTCAATTAAAATGACGCAAGAAAGTCCACAGTATGACATGCTCCATTTAGAGACGTGCATTTGGTAGGAAGACTTTTCTCTTTTCAGATAAAATTCTACACGTTGGGATTTTTATGTTTTTCCTTTTGTGCCTAGAAGGAGATGTGCAAAAGTATATTCCAATTCTTTACATAAACATACGTATAACGAGACCTAACATGAGTAAAGGTGCCCCCCGAGGTTTAAGATCAGTGCAAGAAATAATTGTTCTTCGTCATCATTGCAGAATTCCCGTCTTCAAATAGTGGACTTTTACTAACAGAAGGACAGACACACACGTTTTTCAACAGGAGACCCTTGCGTCCCTACATATCCAATTTACAGAGCATAGTCACTTGTTCAGACCAAAGTAATAATTGACAAAAACACCCTTCCTTGGCTTTGGTCCTTTCAAATATTAATGCACACGCTGTGCTTGGGTTTTAAGCAAAACAAAGAAGTACGTACGTTCATAATTATGTGACAGCTGAAATATCACAGACGCCCCACATGTCAGGGTATTCCTATGATTTGTCCATTCTAATGGCGTGTTTTGGAGCAAACACGTTATGTTGGCATGTTATCTGTTTAAACGCTCATAAGCGCATTTTGTGAAAAGGCTGTAAGTAAATGCTCGGAAGCATATTTTGTTGAGTGGCTGTAAATGTGCTTGGGTGCACTGGGTGCTGTTTATATGCTTATGCTTCTATAATTCGAAGAGAAAATATACTGCTTCATTAACTGATACTGTTACCAGGAGGGCCTGACAATTATCAACGACCACTAACCCACTGGCTCGATCAGACAAGTGTGCAGGGCTCATAATTGAAGAGTTGTCAGTTTCATCACAAGAAGGGCCTAGAGCATGACAGTATCTCCTCATAAATTTGGAGATGTTCTGTAAATAATTAATAACTCCCCTCTGATAGTACACAAATAACGAGCAGAACCTGACTACCAAGTTTAACTACCGAGTCCGGGGTTGTCGAATATTGAACATCACGGTGGGGTTTTAACACCCGATCATCAAAAGGCAGTGTCGATCCAGTCAGAGGAACATTTTGTGATAAAGAAAAGACCCCGTCCGCCAGGTTTACGTCGGGAAGACAAAACCACCTGTGTCCGGTCATCTCAAACGTTCAGTCCCCCACCAAAACAGGGGCGAAACGGTCACCTTGGTCTCCAAGATGGATCGCCGCATCCATTTCCGAAGAATTTGTTTCAGAGGCACAATTCGACACGCATTGCCTCCGCCATCGTTAACTTTGGAGGTGTGCTTGTGGTAGTGCTGGGCACACTAGAAAACCAGGCAGCTTCCGTGTCCCCTTGTCCCCAGCACCTAAGTCCTCGGGCTTAACTCCCTCTCCATGGACACTTAAAAGTGAGGCGTGCTGCCCAGGTGAGGTTTTGTTTCCCCAGGTGAGTGACACTCAGGAGCGGGATTCACTTCAGCTCCTCCATTTCCCTCCGCGTCTCAAGACACAGCCAGACCAAATCACAGGTGTGGCCCATTAATCCCAGCGTCACAAAATAAACAATGAGGTCCCGGGAAACACAACCACCCATTAGCTGAGGAAAAGTGATAGGAACCATTTGTGACAGGTGACGGTGTGCTCCCAATGGTAGCACTCTCGATCATGTGATTCATTTTCTGTTTGCTCAACAACACGGTGTGTGTTTTTCCTGAGAGGAAGGACTTGAATATATATTTACTCAAAGCTCTTAATTCCTACTTCCTTTCTTTTTAATTGGCGTCTTGTGATCTAAAACTGACTGGTGAGCATAGTATCTCACTATCAGAGCAAACTCTCGGCTGAGTTTGCCATAATTAGACCCACCGTCGCCTGAAGTTGAACAGACATCAGGAGACCTGACTTATTTCTTCCCTGGTGCATTCTATCCATATTTAGAGAGTGATTTTTTAATTTGACGTATAGTCATATTAATTATCGTTCCCCGAGCTGGAGTCAGGTTAATAATTTCATGTTAAAAGTGGAAGTTCAAATAGTCTTGCCTGTAACCTTCCTGAACACAAAGCCTAAATGAAAAGGAAATCCTTCGTGAAACCCGAGATGGTCAGCGTACTCTAACTCACCAATAAGCCAGATATCACTCACACGAGAAATGAAAGGTCACAGGTCCTCCAAAAGCCCACAGTTGCCACAGGCTGTCCTCCTTGTGTCCTTTCGTTTATGCGGGTAACTAGATCCAGGTACAATTCGGGTGAAATTAGCTTTCCTGGATGAATGAAGAAACTGAATGCCCACCCCCCCCCCCCCCGCCGCAAATGCCCAAAGCCAGATTTTATCTGCCATTCCTTCTTTCCTTCTGTCTGTCTGTCTGTCTCTCTCTCTCACACACATACACACACACACAAAACTGCAAGGGTTGAAGACGATCCAGATTTTGCAAATTCATCGTCACCGTGACAACGCTAAAATTACAAGCAGCCGTCAACTTTTACAAGATACCCTTATTGTGCAACATTTATAGGCTGCCAGAAAACATGCTAAAACTAATCAGATAGCAAAGGTGAAGAGGAAACCTTCACCTGCCATGTAGCTAGCAGTGAGTACACTTTTTATTTCCATGACATTTGCTGGCAGAAAGGGGTTGGCTTAAGGCGGATCGGACTAACCTTCAACTTGTCATAGCGTTCACTCAAAGCTGCCACCTGATGATCTCGGTGCCGCCCAACCAGTTTACACAAGGCACAGATTAACTGGTCATCGGTCACACAGTACATATTCACCTTCTCATCCTCGTGCTCCAGGCACATCAGCCCCCGGATGTGTGAGTCCGGAATTGGCTCAATCAGACGATGCCCTGTAAAGGGCTTCTTGTTTGGGTGAGTGGCTTTCAGGCACTCATCACAGTAGGACACTTCGCAAGTGACACAGGTCTTCACAGCATCCTGGGCAGGATCCTGGTCACAGAACTGGCAGAGGACTTTCTCGGCGGAGGTCATGGTGTTGGCGTCGAACGCCCGCTCCCGGCGGGTCTCGCTGGGGGAGTTGGGCCCGCTCACGGACGCTTTCTGGAACCTGTCGATGATGTTCTGCAGGGTGACGTTGCGCTTGAGTCCGTCTAGACCGCGCTGGCTGAGCGTGATGACATGTCGGCAGGTGGGGCACTGGAAGGCGGTGATGGACTCCACGGACTCGTTGGTGGCACAGTGCGACACCAGGATGCGGTGGGCACAGTTGAAGCAGAGGCTGTGTGCGCAGGGCAGCAGGAGAGGGTCCTCAAAGAGCTCCAGACAAATAGGGCAGGTCAGCTCCGACTCCAGTGTTTCCATCTTCAGGCAAAGCTCTCCTGGGTCATCAGCAAAATCCAAGGAAGCTGATCAGCTATCTGGAAACAGAACGTAAGATGTGATTAGGCGCGAGGGGGTCAGCCATGGGGGGCTGTCAGCTTTGAATGCGTCTCAAAATGATTCCGAACGCGGGTCACGGAAGGGTAAAATGCGTGTACGTTCCAAATAATTCTCTTTCTGTGCGCGTGGGGCAACGAGGCGGGGAGAAACACCCTAAGCCAGCACACCAACGGACGTTTCCTCTAAGTCCCAGTCCCTGAAAGCAGCGAGTGGGTTTTTGCCATTTTGCTTGCCAAAAGGTCTTACTCCAAACTGGCAAGTTACTGAAACGGCAATGTCCACAATTTGTATCTGATCCCAATAACCTGAGTGGGTCACGGCCAACTTCTACCTTGTGCTGAGAATTAAAATGTAGAAATGCTAACTAACGAGCGAGAGCCTTTCAGAACTCGGAATCGATGAACTTACACGCGAACGTTTATGCGTCCGCAGGATTTCTCCCTCTGTGACGCCAAAGCAGTCTTCAGGGAAGGAGAAAGGCACCTCCCGTGGAAACGGGCATGAAATGTGCGTGAAATCAAACGCGTGGCTTCCGCGGCGACGATAACGCTTAAATACGCGATGTCAGCTTCCCAAATATATTCCCGAGGAAAAACACTGACTTTCGCGGACATGATCGTGACAGAGGCAATGTTTCTGGCATGCGTTCGCTACCCTCCTGAATAATTCTACTCGTTGATCCCGCAGTGGGATGGTGGGTGGGCAGAGGGAAGCAGAGAAAAAATATCTACGGGCCTTTTCAGGGGCCGCGGTGAGCTTGGGTCCCAATGACTAATAACGATTCAGTTAATTAGAACAAGGATTCTCGGGGCTTTAACGTGCATCTGGTAAGTCACTGACAACGGTAACGCCTGCAGATCGGACGGCAGCGTCAGGCCGTCGCGTTACCGCGCGGGGAGGCTCGCGAGGGCTGCCGAGGGGACCCCGCGCGGCCCTCCCGGCCGACAAACTCCCATCCAGGGCCTGTCCCTGTCGCCGGCGACGGGCCGGGCTGGCGGGAGGTCCAGCCTCACACCCAGAGCCGCGTGGGCCGGGACACGATCCCCGCCGGCTTCGGTGCTCGCCCCCCCTGCCGGGCCGCCTTCGGGTGGCTCAGCTGCGCGCTGCTGCTTTTGTGAACCCTCGCCTGCCTTCCCTTCAAAAAGGGCAGGGGAAAGAATCCCACAGAAACGCCGGTTCATTAACCGGGAAGGGGCCCCGCGCTCATTAGCAGGCCTGGGAACCAAGCCTCTTTGAACCTTCTCCCTTTAAAGACCATCAGCAGAGGTCTGCGGAACAGCGCCGGGCATGTTAGATGCGGCCCACTGCGGGCTGTGGGAGAACGGTAGGGCTCGGGGGACACCAGTTCAAATCACGCTCGGGGTGGGGGGGGTGGGGCGGGGGCAAGGCGGGGAGGGGTTCTCGGCCGGCTTCAGGGGAAGGCTTCACATCCACAGCTGGGTTTACGGGATTCCGACAGTCGGCCCTTTTGTAGTCCCACCTCCGTGTGTTTACAAAATTCGAGGTTTCCAGCCCCTGCCGCCCCTTTCTGAAATAGCAGCCCTCGGAAACGCCACGTGGTGCTCGGGTGAAGCTTAATGCTCATCCTGCCAACCACCGAATGGTAAGCGATCATTAAAAGCGTCAAGTATGTGCTGAGTTTGTTAAAACTTAACGAGCTGCCGGCTTCATAGGAGCCCGGTAGCTGAAAGAGATCTTCGGCCATTCGCGAACATTAACTACATGGGAAAGATTAAGCGGGCAGCTGAGATTTGAAATATTAAAGCTTGCTCGTGTTTCCACAATCTGCAGCGGAAACCCCAGTGGGGGGGCGGAAGGGGGGGTCGCTGCCGTTGGGAGAAACCCGCCGTCCCCCCTCGGTCTCGTCCCCCCTCGGTCTCGGCCACCTCTTCCGGCAGATGGCCTGGAAGAAATTGAAAGGGTTTTACCTATTAATCACTATTTTGGTTGATCGCGGAAAATGAGAATGATCTCTAAATCGAACTCCTTCTCTCTTCCCACCGGAAGAACGTAAATTAAAGGGAAAACGTAGCTCTTTTGGTCGGCTTTGTTCACAGGTGGAACGAGAGGAGCCCCAATTCTGTCTGGAGAGCTGTGACGCTGGTAACTTTTTAAAAAATGTCCACTTACTTATTTTGAGAGAGAAAGAGAGGTGAGAGGCAGAGGGGGAGGGACAGAGAGAATCCCAAGCAGGCTCCGTGCCGTCAGTGCAGACCCCGACACGGGGCTCGATCCCATGAACCTCGAGACCATGACCTGAGCCGAAACCAAGAGTCGGATGCTTAACGGACTGAGGTGCCCAGTCATGATTGTACTTTCATGCGGGTGCCAGGATTCCATCCCAGAGTGGCACGATCAGAATTTCCAGAGGTGATTCCACTGCTGACCCCGGGAGAAATGCTGACGTTTCATTCAAGGACATCAAGTGTGCTGGCTCGAGAAGCCGGAATCTGGCGTCCTCACTAGCCCGGCTCTATGATCGTGGGCCAGCCGACATCACGCCTTACCTGGATTATCCTAATACCCTTCCAAACGGCAGAAGCCAGAGATCCTGTTAAAACATGACTGAGCCTGCCCCGTCTCTGCTCTACCCTCCAGGGGCTTTCCCATCCCACTCGGAGAGAAACGCACCAGAATAACTCCAGCCCCAGAGAACACAGACTCAGACAGTGACCTCATTTCCTCCCACGTTACCCCTTGTTCGGCTCCGGGCACATGGCCTCCTTGCGATTCCTCAAACGTGCCAAGCACGTCCCGTCTCCCCCCTCACAAGGTCTGGGGAATCCGCAGGACTCTCTGCATCGGTGTCACCTTCTCTGTGAGCCCGCATAAAACCAAGTCCCCTGCTACCACCACGACCACCTGCCCACCCATCACGGCCACCCTTCTCCCCCGACCTCGGTTTGCCTTTCTCCACAGCTTTTATCGCCCAAAGTATTCTATTCGTTTGGTCACTGAGCCATCTCTCCCCACTGCCCCAGCAGAGGGCGGGCTCTATGGCAGCACAGACTCCACTTTGCTCAGTGACAATGTATGCCCAGCACGTGGAACAGCGCCTTGCACACAGGCAGGGTCAAGCATCTGTTGAAGGAGGTGATAAACGTCCAGATGTTGGGGTTAAAACACCTCAAAGAATAAAACATAACCGCCGCCCTGAAGGATCTCTCAACGTATCAGAACAGAGGTCAGCAAACTTTGTGTCCTATAAAGGGCAAGGCAGTAAACACTTTTGGCGTGGCGGGCCAGGCAGAATCTGTCGCAGCCGCTCCAGTCCACTGCTGTAGCGCGCAAAAGCAGTCACACACCAGGCGCGAAGGAGCGAGCGTGGCTGGCCAATAAAATCGGATTTACAAAAAACAGGTAGCCAGCTGGACTGGGCCTGAGGATCTTATGTTGCTGACCCGTGTGTTCGAAGGTAGAGACACGTACAGCTAGACAAAATGCAAATGAGAATCCCTCCCCAAGAGATACGAATAAAATGCAGCAACGGCAGTGAAGTAAGACTCTGACAAGCGGGTACAAGTTCCGAATGCTAACGAGAAATGATATGCAATGGAAATAATGGCAGTCGAGTGCTTAGGGGCACTTCATGTAAGAATGATTTAACAGCAGCTGCTCAGAACAGGATCTTTTTCTTTTATTGCCATCGCGTTTGGCGTGGCAAGCACTTTGTGCAAGTGTCTACGCTGTAAGCGTTGGTTTAATGGTATTAAGCCATGACTACATATCTGGATACCCAGAGAGGTGCAGCCCATTTTCTGGATCTTTCGCCCATATGTTGCCAAAAAGGAAGGGGCCACGGGTTCGCTATCTACAGTGGATCTGATTTTTTCTTTCTCCTCTCCTGCAGATCATATTTTTGTTACATTACCCAACAATATGTTAGCGGTAAGCGTGCGTAGCATTCACCCACCTGAAAAAAGTAGCCTCGTTTATTGTCTAGCTTCCTTTGAAACACCCTTTTCGAGAAATGAAAACACCATTCATTCTTTCACCAAACATCGAAGCCCCTCTAGGTTCTCGGACCTGGGACATGACAAAAGACACGTGCCAAAGATTGGGGGACAAGAAGATAGGAAAGCTTCCCGGAGGAAGCATCATGTGAGAAAGATTTTTGAAGACGAACAGGGGTTCGCCAAACAGGTTGGGGGAGGAGGCTGTGAAAATGTTATGTTTTTTCTTTTCTTAAATCCCATAATTTAATTTCTAAGCTTCAAAAGAGAGAGAGAGAGAAAGAGAGAGAGAGAGAGATTCTTAGCCTAAATGCACTACAATGGAAGGAAATCCCACGTGCATATCATTGTCAGGAAATTCTATAGCTCAACATTTTTCTTAATGGGCTGAGCGGTCCTCATTCACAGGAGGATGTGGGCAATCCTGGGAACCCCTTGCAACAAACTGGGAGTGGCAACAATTTAGAGCTCACACCCCCGCTTGTCCACAGTTTGTAGTCTAGAACAGGGCACGGAATAGAGAGAAAGGAGAGAGCTGGACGAGCGGCCAGACAGTCGGGGACGACATGTAGCTCGCCTATTAGCTGAGTGGCCCTGGGAGTGTGTCCCCAGATGCTCCCTCCAGTTCCTTCCAGCCCTCACTCGGAACAATCCCTAAGCAGGACAGTCCTCAGGGGCGGGTGCGAGACACGTTTTCAAGAAACTTTCTTACAAATCCAAGACTTTCGAGGAAAACACTTGTTTACAATGGAAAATTAATAAATGGGTGTTTCGGTTGAAGTGACAATGGACACATCCCACCCTCTCTCATTCTACGTGTCACCGAAACTGCTCTTCGGGTTTTCCTCTCTCTAACCACTGCCGACTTCTTCCAGCCAATCAAAGCCTGGGTGTTTCCTAAGCCAGAGTCTGGCCTTCCATCCAAAAGTCATCGAAGAGTGGTCAAAAGGCAGACTTCCAGATGTAAAAGAACGTACTCGCGGGGATGTAACGTAGAGCACGGTGACTCTCGCTCACGATACGGTATTGCGTAATTGGAAGTTGCTAAGAGAGGAGATCTTAAAAGTCCTCATCACAAGAAAAAAAGTTGTAACTGCGTGGTGACGGATGTTAACTAGACTTAGTGTGGCGATCGTTTCACGACGTATGCAAATGCGGAGTCGGGTCGCGCACGTGAAATGAATATAACGTTCTACGTCAATTCTAGCTCAATTTTTAAAAAAGCTGTCCCGGTTGTTCGTTCGTTTCCCGTACGGCCTGAGAACGACTCCTGGGCTTGTCCCTCGCAGTGCCAGCTCTTTCCAGAAGCCCAGCTCATCACTGCCAGTTCTTTGCTTCATTTACTGTAAATGCCCCACTTCACAGCGTGCACCTCCTGGGTTTCGTCAGCTTCCCTCCGGAACCTGCCTGCCCCGCAAGCCTCCTGGTGCCTCACATTCGATCCTCCCTCCCTCCAAAGAGGGCCTCATCCTAATCCCCGGAACCTATATGTCAGGTTACAAGGCAAAGGGGAATGCAGGCTGCGGACGGAATTGAGCTTGCCACAGCTGAGCTCGAAATGGGGCGCTCAGCCCGCACTGCCCAGGTGCACTCGATGCAATCGCCAGGGCCCTTGGATGTGGAAACGACAGGACACGTCAGGTGATGAGACGCAGAAAAGACTCGAGGGCCATTGCTTTGAAGATGGAAGGGCCACGAGTCAGGGAACGTGAGCCGTTTCCAAAAGCTGCAAAAGGCAAACAGATTCTTCCCTAGAGCCTCCCCAAGGAACACAGCCCTGCGGACACCTTGACCTCCAGCGTTGCTGAAGCCATCACGCTGGTGGTCATTTGGTACAGCATCAATAGGAGGCCACACGCTCTCCTTCCCCCAAATCCAAATCACTAGCCAAGACATGTAAGTGTCAGTCCCTAGTTCTCGGGTCGGTTTCTTTCTCTCTGCTCTTGCTCTGCCTTCCGGGTAGATCTACACCTTCTGTCCTGCATTCCTGGACTATTACCAACCCTCCCCACCCCCCCACGAACACACAAAACCAAAACAACAAACCACCACCTCCCAAGGTGATTCCTTCCCTCCAATCTTTTGTCCCTCAGTTTCATCTTGGCCACATGCTTCTGGCACCAACGGCTTCTTCCTGTCGCCTGCCTTAAAGGCCCAGGCACTGAGCAGCACCCAGCTGCCCAAAGCAGGAGTCGCAAGGGATGCCTCATCTCCTGTCTCGAAGCCATGCCCAAGTTTCTCCCAAAGTGCTCCTTCGGCCTGATTCCCACGCACTCACCTCCCATCCCAGGAACCGGGACTGTTTGCTGCTCTTAGCAACTGCCTTTGTTGTTCTGCCTAGCACAGATCATTTTTTCCTTTGGCAGATTGTTTTGTGTTTCGTGTTTATTTTCTTGTTGTTGTTTTCTGGTTTTTTTAAGATGACGGACGGCAGGACCTCGTAGAGGCCCGAAGAACCCTGGTCGCTGTTGTTTTTGGAGATTTCATATTAAACAAAGAAGGATTGTTTTAAAAGACAGCTATAAATAGCGTGACAGGTCTTAAATGTTTACAGTGAACAAAGTAAAGCTTTTAGGTGAAAACCACAAAGCAGCATAACTATCATCTGTGCAAAACAACCAAAATATTCATTTAAAGATCCTAATTCCTACTCCTGAAATCATTATTGCGCTATATGCTAATTCACTTGTATGTAAATTAAAATAAATTAAGCTCTGGGACTGATAAAGGCATGCACGATACAGGCGCGCGTGCACACACACACACACACACACACACACACACACATATCTCACACAGAGATAACACTCATAGTCTAGATTTGAGGCCAATGACGGACAGGTGGCCTGAGCCAAACGACCACCTACTCCTCGAAATCCCCCATGCTAAACCTGGATGTCAAGAGGCTCGAGCTTTTTGGGGCAAAGGAAAATTAATCAACAGAAAGGGCTGCAGGAATGATCGAACCTTGGCATCAGGTGGTGGCTAAGGTGGTCTGGCTGAACCAGCTGCCTGGGCAGGTGGCCCCTCGCCCCCTCGGGGCTCCAGGTATCATCATCCTTTGGTAGCACTCCTCCCAGGAGGAGGACTTTCCTGGAGGGAGAAGGGCTTTCTTTTGTCCAAGGTGCGCGATCTGGGGGGAAGCAGACTGCGTGAGAAAGTCCCCAGTGGAAGAGAACGGACAGCAGGACTTAGTTCAGACACAAGCTTTGGACCTGAGAAGGCAGATGGGGAACTCAGGACGGGTGCCCTAATGGATTACTGTCACAGGCCAGGCAACGGAAGGTCTTTTCTGCCTCCTCCTTTAAAGTGAGAGAGAGGCAAAAAACATTGTCCGGGCAAGTCAATGCAAAGAAAACGTTTAACCCCCTGCCTGTGCAGTCACAACCCTCGCCATCATCCTGCTCGCTAGCTCATGTAAGAATTTCACAACTATATTCCTTATCGTCTCCCCCAACTCCTGCTAGGACACAGAGAAGGTAACCTACAGCCCGAAGGAACCCCCGGTACCCCGTGAAGATGACACGCCTTGCACGGCTTAATCCGTGGCCAACGTCAGTGAGGGGGCTTTCCGGTTCAAAATCCCCACAGTGTGGAAGTTTCACCCATAGATGCCAGAAGTGACCAAGAATCAGGAGTCTCCAGACCGAGTGCATTCTATGCGTTCAGTCACCCACGAGGCACATCATCCGTGAGTTTTTAATCCCAAATGTCTCTTAACGGGGTTTCGACATCTTAATCGTAAGGTGAACCCATCTCTTGGCGCTTCCCTACAGGTTCTGGGTCTCCACGAACAATAATCATGTTTCCAATTATGAAACAGAGCGTGTATTGCAGCCCCCACTGATTTTACTTTCGGTCTCACTTTGTACGCCTCTGAAGGCCATGGCCTTCAGAGGGAAATTCATGAGTCACCAGACCAAGGAATAAACTCGGAGAGCAACCCTGGGTGGCCCGTGGTCAACTGTTACTACCAGGTGGCTCTCAGCCACTGCCCGGACGATTCCCAAGGCACTTCCTCCGATTTTTTCCTAAATAGCCTCTGGGGTGGGGAAACTAAGCCTGATGTTCCATTTACCAACACAGAACTGAGCCGACACACACACCACCCAAACTGTACAAATGTTACACCAAATCACATAAAAACGGTTTGAGGGGGGAAAAAAACCCTTGAAAGTGTTTTTTCACAAACAGCATCCCCCATATCCTATGAATAAATTTTCTTTAAAGCATCCTACATTTCAGAACAACGACCAAGTCCATTTCCTATCCCCTCTTCACAGGGGTAATGAAGATTTAGTGGACTTCTTGCCATTTGGGTTTTTGCTATGACATCATCCCTGTTCTAGAACCACAGGTGGAATTTTTTTTTTAAGAACTGTGGACGGGGCGCCTGGGTGGCTCAGTCGATTGGGCATCCGACTTCGGCTCAGCTCACGATCTCACAGTTTGGTGAGTTCGAGCCCCGCGTCTGGGTCTGTGCTGATGGCTCAGAGCCTGGAGCCTGCTTCCGATTCTGTGTCTCCCTCTCTCTCTGCCCCTCCTCCACTGGTGCTCTGTCTCTCAAAAATAAATAATATGTAAAAAAAAAAATTTTTTTTTAAACTGTGGAATGATGTTTTTATCTTGGATCAGAAGGCACATGGGACTTTCAGAGGACTCAAAACTTTGGAACTGGGCAACTTTGGAAATTAACCTGTTTGTGAGGCAGAAACAATGGAAACTGGGTGCTATATTCTAGATGAATCCACCACAAATGCACTATTTTCAATAACAGAATACAGGCACCCAATGTTTGCGCATTCGGCCATGGTTTAGGATTTAGCTTTGAGTTATAAAAACTACAGCTTTGAGTTCTAAACACCCGACCCAAATGCTACTTTACTGATTAGCAGCACCCTGGCCGATTGGAGACACGGGCAAGTCGGTAAATGCACAATAAAACCGGGCCATGAAGCTATGGAAAGGGGAGGGTGAGATCCAATTGAATGTAACAGCATTCTGAAAGACTGGAAATTGATATGACAACAGAGGCAGTCAAAATGCAAAGTGGCTCTTAAAGCAACAGTACAAATAACACACGAGCGGAAACAGGTGGAGAAAAAAAGAAAGTGATCCTGTAACATTCTATAGGTAATGTCTCTGAAATATCACTGTGGTTAACCTCCGACTGTCAGCACCCCAAATTGGTTCACTTTATCGGTGACAGACTTAAGAATTTCTGCCAGCCGAATTTTAAGGGACCAGAGGGACTGAGTGAGGAAACAAAAACAAAAACAAAAACATGACAGGCAGATGAGCACGGAGGCACCAGCCTCAAGTTTTAAAGTAACTCATTAAGACGATAGATTTTCTTAATAACTTGCCACTTCGTGTTTATTTATTCTGAGGAGCGCTGAAGTTAAAATGTTCTACCTGCCACGGAAAGTGAGAAGCAAGGAAGACTTTTAATGTCACCAAACACCCACCTGGTGGAATTCATGCAGACTGAATGAAACCGTTCACAAAACCTGTCCATAGTGTGCTCGATTTTTAGTAATTGGATCTCCAGGATATTCTTTAAAATAATCACATACTCTCTTGACCATGCAACCTGATTAATAATGAATGAACATTCCTGAAAAGAATCCTTTGGAAGCACAGCAGATGTCTTTGGGGATATGAAGGCTTTAATGATAAAAATTAAGGGGAAGCGGGAGCTAGGTCACACTGTCTGGTTATTTTAATTGAAACCTAGTCTTCCACATTTACTTAACAGAATGCTTAAATACACCTTCTGGAGTTCATTTATACAAGCAGACAAGAAAAAAGACACCAATGACAATGCAAAAAAAAGCAATCCCAATTTCTCAAGGACCGACCGCCCGACCCCGCTCTGCCTTAATAGTAAGGAAACCCCCTCAACCGTCTCAGAAATGCAACTTGCTCTCTTGAAAAAACTGATAGATAGGTTAAAAACAGGAAACAGCACATTTGTCCTTAATAGTTCTTTGAGCACCTCTCCAGATTCTTACAAATAGATCGCCTTGAATACCCACCAATGGACTGCACCCTAGTTCTTGGTGAAGACACATCGCCGTAGGCAGAGGAAGGGGACCCGCGAAATGACAGGCAGGCCACCGAGACCAGATGGCGGGTGGCAGGCAGTGCCGGAGCAGTCCTGTGTGTCTGTGAGAGCGTCAACGGTGAAACACAACAGGAAAATCGACGCGACAATTCCAGGAAGCCCAGCTCCACCTCATCCACCCCGCCAGGGTTGCTGAGTTGAAGAATCAAAACTCCCTCTTGCTTTCCAGCTGCCTTTTGCACAGACCCTGCCGAGGCTGCCCTATGTCCTCGCCCACTCCACGTTCAACTCAAGCCAAATGAAAAGGCAGCTCGGGGCGGATTAACACCCACTGCCTCGTCCCCAAAACGACGACGATTTGGCACTGCGATCTGTACCCTCATGGCTCACGGGGCCCAGCAGCGGGTCAGTGTCCCGCAGCCGAGTGCCGGGTGCCAGCTTTTCCATGCTGCCAATAGGAGCGTCCCGTCCGGCTCCCGGGGTCAGCAACGGGCTCTTGCCTCCCTTGCATTTCGGTCCTTTTGGCGGCTTCCTGAGCACATGATCACACTATGCTCTGGACGCTGTTGTTGTTTTTTTAAATAATACACTTATTTGTATCTATCTTCTGAGTTAAAATATAATATCTGGAAGAAGTTTTGATTTTTTAATTTTTTTTAATTTATTTTTGAGAGAGAGAGACAGGCAGACAGAATACGAGCGGGGGAGAGGCCGACAGAGAGGGAGACACAGAATCCGAAGAAGGCTCCAGGCTCTGAGCTGTCAGCACAGAGCCCCACACGGGGCTCAAACTCGTGAACCGCGAGATCATGACCTGAGCCGAAGTCAGACGCTTCACTGACTGAGCCACCCAGGTGCCCCCAGAAGAAATTTTTTAAAACATCACATCCAGGGGCGCCTGGGTGGCTCAGTCAGTTGAGTGTCCGACTTTGGCTCGGGTCATGATCTCGCGGTTTGTGAGTTCGAGCCCCATGTGGGGCTCTGTGCTGACAGCTCGGAGCCTGGAGCCTGCCCCGGATTCCTCTCTCTCTCTGCCCCTCCCCCACTTGCACTCTGTGTCTCTCTCTCAAAAATAAATAATAAAAAAATTTTAAAAATAAAAAAATAAAAAAATAAAACATCACATCCAGAAGAACAATCTCTCGTACAGACTCCATAAAGCAGTCATTTTTTTTCTTCCCCAAATAGAGAGCTAAACTGCAATCTCTCATCCTGATAAACAACTGAAAATATAGGTGTATGAAATATACACACATGTATATACACACATAAGCAAGCAACACATATACACACATATATATATATATATATCATGCCTGCATACAACATGTCGTATGCACACGTGTTTATACATACATATGATGCATACACACATACACACAGCAAATCTGTGATAGGTGTCCCAAATTTCAGTCACCAGAACGGCAAAGAAAGAGTGAATTGAGAATGGAAAGTAATCTTTTAAAAATTGATTGTCTAAAGGAAGAGGAAGTAGTCTTCCCAAAAGCAAAAAAAAAAAAAAAAAGAAAAGAAAAAGAAATTGTCTTGCCCTGCAATTCTTTCAAGGATGTTGCTTATCACCATGCAAGACAAGAACAGGCAACTCAAGTAAATCATCAGGAAAGTGTAAAAAAACACACACACACACAAAAAACCCCACACACTGATTGCAAACCTGCACGATTCACGTGCAAAATCAGACATCCGGCCTCCACCAAAGGTGTTTAAGAACCTTCTTGATAAAAGGGCAAGCAGGAGGCAAGGACTGTTGCCTGGCTGGCGTGTCGTGACGCCTACTTTCGTGCCATTGCAACACCTCACGGTAAACCAAAGCGTGCTTCACATGTTTGGACATAAAAATGCAAACATACACTTTCTTGGCTTATGTCTGTACAAATCACAATTTCATCCGTCTGTTAACAATAAACAAAGGGATTACTCAATTTCACAAAGAGGTGACTTCCCAAGGAAGACCTCGCTGTCCACAGGAGAGACACGCATCCATCATCAAACAGAATTCGAAAGAAGTTCTCGGCATGAGATGTGAAAGCGTTGCCTTTGTTAAAACAACCTTAAACCTGCCAAAATTTCTACGAGACATGCCTAACTTGTCCGTATTTTGACGCTGCGGTGGCAAATGAGCCTGAACGTCTAGAGTTGGAACATCAGGAAACAAACATGGACTTCACCCCTCAAAACCGGAAGAAAAGGATCAACAACCGCAACCTTGATCATCTTCTACGGAGCATCATCTGACAACCTCTACAGGCGATTTCCCACCGCCGGAGGGTCTCAGACATTTCATGTCTTTTACAGTTTACGCGAAGAAAGCAAACATCCAGTGTTAAAGGCAAATGGCACCTATTTCGCATTCAGTTGAAAGTGACGGACGTTTTCCCTGTCTGTGCTGTACCGAGCGCCAGGCAAGAATCTGGTGCTGAGGGCAGCGGCAGCGGACACGAAAGAGAGGGGAGGGAGAGAACACCTGTCACACCTAGTCTCCTGACACCTCCAGTGTGGTGGTGGCAGAAATGGAAGCTCCCGTGGACGCTTCTTCCCAGTGTTTCTAGTTCGACAGGCATTTCTACACCCATGCATGGAACTATTCTCTGTCTCTATAAAACCCTACGTACGTCTACAGTGGAACTGATTTTTGTACACACCCACACACCTAAGCGCCTTTGCAAAATTACGTGGGACTTGACAGAACTCACCCTTCACAAATCCCTCGGTGACAACATCCCTCCTGGATCAGAGAGACACGCCTTCCTCTGTGCAAAAACGGAAACCTTACACGATTTATATATTACATTTTTTTTTAAAGCCTGCCCGTATCTGAAAAGGGTTACCTGGAAATCAGCAAAATGACATCAGAGGTCTGGTCTGTGAAGGACGGACCAGTTGAGCTGGATTATTGCAGCAAGTAGATTCCATCTGGAAAAACGCTTGCCCCTTGGGAAAACCTTCTCTTACTTCATTCCTACAATGCTCCTCTAGAAGGCAGAGAAAGTGCACTCTCCCCCCTTCCCACTTATTATCCACCGGGAGAAAAATGCATCAGTAAATAGTTCCTGATGATGGCCAGTATGGCATTTCACCATTGTTCTCTGAACATCGAAAAGCTTACGTTCAGTGGCACGCACAACTCCTCCAGTCCCATGACTCACTGAGGTAACGACAATGTCATATAGTAACTGATGCCTATTGTATGGACAGATTGGGAAATTCTCTCAAACGCGATAGCTCCTTTCCTCAAAGGAAATCGCTTTGTCTCTCAACTTCAAAGTTAGCCACACACAAAGGCCTCATGTTCACAATGCCCCGAAGCTAATTTGCGATCTTGAAAACTAAAGAAAAGTAACCTTGATTCACAACTCCTGGTTAACTATTATGAAGAACATGCTTTCAATGTTTCCCGTGATCACTGAGGCCCTACCGTCAGGGGATGAAGTCTTTTGTTTTTTGGGTTTTTTTTTTAAGGCAACAGAAACAGGAGTGACTCTTTTGTTCAGAGTTGTTATTGTAAAGCACCACACGAGAGAAGGGGGACGATGGAAGAATGGCAATGAAAAGAACAACAGTGCTGACGAAAACAGGATATTAAGAACAGCATCTGAACCGGGCGTCCTCACAGAACAAAGGCAGGTGGCTTCTTGGGAGAAATCTGAGCAAAAATACTTTGAAAAGATTTAAATGCTAATGGATGAATGAGTTTTCCAGGCAGCAAGAAATCTTTACGTCTGGGGCGGTAAAACTGGGTTGTCATTTAAATACATACACACACACACACACACAGTATCATGAAATTAAAACTTTCAAATCAGATTAAATCACTCACTTTTTAAACCCATGATCCACTCCTTGAAACTTCTAGATCTGTTTCTGCCCCATCTAAAGTAAGATACTTTTTATTAGATAACTGAAGGAACTTAGGGTACATTCGTAAGGAAACGGAATTTGTTACAAAAATGGTTCTCTCCATTCGGAGCATACTCTAACTTACACTTTTTTTCTTCTAACTTACATACTTTAAATATAACCTTTAAGGAGAGTTTTCAAGAACTCCTAGGGAAGCCACGGAATGGATTCTTCGCTGAGAAACAATCACCGCGACCGAACAGCTAACGTGAAGGTCACAGATGGGTTTGGTCAAATCATGCTCTTTTTTTTTTAATGTTTATTTATTTATTTTGAGGAGGGAGGAGGGGTAGAGAGAGATGGAGAGAGAGAATCCCAAGCAGGCTCCATGCTCGGTGCAGAGCACGACACAGGGCTCGATCTCACAACCACAAGATCATGACCTGAGCTGAAACCAAGAGTCGGACGCTTAACCGACTGAGCCACCCAGGCGCCCCCAAATCATACTCTTCTTACCTTCTACTTTTTTTCCGATTCAAATTCCGCTCAAGCTGCTAATGGGACAACACATTTAGTGAGAGCATCAGAGTTCATATAAGTCTACTGGACTTACCACATAATGAGAATTATAATGATCATTATTGCAGTCTCTGAGCTGGAGGGTTCAGAAAAGTAAAAATATATCCTGTCTTGCAATGCTTCCAAAATGGCCGTCCGTTTCCTCTTCTCTCTGTTCCGCTGCTATTCCACGTCTTTCGCCTTTCCCCATCCCCTCCTTCTATTGCCAGCGGAAGGAAAAGCAAAAAGACTTTCCTCTTTTAGACAACGCATTTCATCTGGCTCTCTCCTTGATGTGCTGGCAGAAAAGCTGGGGTTAAGCCTCGATTGAGCTCAGCTGGCCCAACTACGCTTGGTCTCGTTTTGGGGTGAGACCGTCAGTATGGTGTTGTGCAAAGAAACGTGTACCTGGAAACCAGATACACCTGAGTTCAAACCGTGGCTTCTGCCGTTTCCTATCTTGTACGGTTTCCTCATCCGCAAAATGCGACAATGAGAACAATCTCGAAGGGTCTTTTGAGGATTAAGTGAGGCAAAGTTGCAAAAGCGCTAGCAAAATTGTAGCTCCCACACCCCTCTTCCTCTCGTGTCCCCGGTCACCACTTCCCACCCTTCTCTGAGTACATTCATGATCTGTATTTTTTATTGCAAACTGTTCCAGATCACTTTTGGAAACAGGAAGGATCTCAATCCATGTCCTTGTTCAATAACATTCATGGGCCGTCTTGTATAAAGAAATAGTATATAACGAATAAACCGGCATTCCTGCTGTTAACATTAATTCTTTTTTAATAATTGTCTTCACGTAGGCAAGGTCCTCTGTTTCCCAGACATCAATATACCTCTATTCATTGCCACTGGGCCTCCGGCCGTGACCTCGAGCCTTCAGTTCTCCGCTCCTCACTGCAGAGCTCCCCGTCCCACATGAATCCTAGGCCAGAATTTTTGATGTCGCAGGAAATAAGAGACCCTGGCACGGGTGGCGCAGGTGAGACTATCAAGACCAGTGACGGCTTTCAGATTTTTCCTGCTCGGGAGCTAAGCTGTTAGCCTACCAGTTCCATGGATTTCGGCAGAAGACATGAGACCCGTGAGTCAGAGACAAAGGACGGTTTTAAGGCAGGGCACAGCAGGCATCGCGTGTCTCATAGTCACGCTGGTTCCCCTCGTCCCCCAAGTCCACGGAGCGCCCCAGGTGCTCACTGCATTCGTAGAGGGTTTGCATCACAGCTGAAAAACCCGAGCTCAGGAAACCCCAACCTCTCATTATGGGCTGCAAGCCAACCTCTCTGGCATTCGCCCTGTAGAGAACATTATCTTTACCATAACGGACAGCAGACCAACCTACTTTCTACCCCGGAGGGAGATACTCTGTCGAGATACTCTATGTCAATCTTCTAAGCTGTTGGCTATACGGATGAATATCCTCGAAAAGACCGTCTGGAACAAAAGCCATCCGTACCTCAGCTCGCCAGAGGTACAGAAACGTGAGAGGTCCCTGGAGAATTATTGTCCAACAGACACAGCTCCTGGCTCCTCCTGGAGATCTGGCCCAGGAAATCGGATCGATCGCCACCGGGCTTTCCAGCAGTGAGGGCAGAGGCACTTAACGTGACAGTGAATGACGCTTGAGTCATGGAAGACCAGGGGTCAAAGGAGCCCGCCAGAAAGTGCTCCACACTCCTCACCCCTACCATCCTTTAACATCAGCTGGGGTTCCAGGAAGAGAGCAGGTGGGCCCCACCCATAGTAAACAGAGCCCTTAACTACTTCCTTATTAGCCCCAAATCAGCCTGTATCTGGTCTTTGCTCTTAACCGAAACTCATTTTAAGAGGTGGGAAGAGTAAGCTCGTTTTGTTACTTCTTTGATATTAGAAATCCTACACGTGCGTTAAGTTGGCTTAAGCGTTTTTTTGTTTTTAATGTTAGAGCTACCTTTGGCGTAAAACCAGAGAGCAAGTCATTTCTCTGAATAGTCTTTCATTCAGTAGGTATTTTTGAGGTCCTGCTGTGAGTCAGGCACTGCCCTGGGCCCTGGGAATACACGGGTGAATATGTCCTGGGAGGGCTTATGTTTTAATGAAAGGGACATAAAATAAACCAGGAAATGGGTGAGAACCATACATAAAATGAAAGAAATAAAAAGGATATCATGATAGAAAATAGAGGGGTGGGTGAGGTCTACTGTAGCTACAAACACGTTTATACTCATATCTGTGCAGGCTTTCTTAATATTTTGCCTTGCCGCCCTGCCAATAAATGAGCAAACAACATCTTAATTTCAGTATAAAACTTTCCAGCATTTGGGAGCAGAGTCTGGATTTAATTTCTCAAGTTGCTCAATGTTTACTGACAGATTTCCTTAACGGATGATTTCTGTTTCAAGGACGTGAAAATCCAACTTTTACCAAGAAAAAAGGAAGAGGTCACTGCACGAAAAGATAACGTGACCAATTATTGGAAAGCAGTGACCTCTTGATTTTTTCTAGCATTAGAACTTGCGAGAAAAGCCACGATCACACGGTGGACCCAAAAAACCCCAGGAACTACGGGACTTAGAACTCCCTGAAGGTCTGAGAATCTTGATGGCAGGATGTTAACACGAAGTCGAAAGTAACAACGGGCCAGGCAGTTAAGGGTCCAGGGAAGGGCGTGAAGGAAATTAACAGACATTTCAAGAGTCATTGGTTTTGCTGTTGCCTCTCTAGGAGAAGAAATTTCAGGAAGGACAGGAAAGAGGTGGGGAAAGAGCGCGGGGGTTAATGAACAGGTACAGCTGGGGCTCCATGCCCAGAAGATCAAAGAGGAGTGGAAACCGGGGGAGCCCATGGCCTGAGAGCTGTGTTGGCGTCTTGTGGGCAGTGATGTCAGTAACGAAAGGTATCTCAAGAGAAATAAATTCCCGGCCTGAAGGGAGACCAGCACGGCAGGAATCGTGAGACGGTAACGCGTGGCTACTGCAGCGGTAGCAGAGGCCAAGGGCCCGGCTTGGGAAGCAGGGGTGGCAGGTGCCAGCCCTACACCACAGAGACACCAGTAAGCCGGTTTAGGAGAGGACGGAGCACCAGGCATAGCGGCGTTTATAAAGCAAGTCGTTCTCGGAGGGGGAGTTCTCCCCAGCCCAAAGATTTTTGGCCTAAAAACCAACATTAAAGGGTGTCCGGGTGGCTCAGTAGGTTAAGCGTCCGACTTCGGCTCAGGTCACGATCTCAGCGTTCGGGAGTTCGAGCCCCGCGTCGGTCTCTGTGCTGACAGCTCGGAGCCTGGAGCCTGCTTCGATTCCGTGTCTCCCCCTCTCTTTCTGCCCCTCCCCTGCTCATACTCTCTCTCTCTCTCTCTCTCTCTCTCTCTCTCTCCGAGCCCCGCGTCGGTCTCTGTGCTGACAGCTCGGAGCCTGGAGCCTGCTTCGATTCCGTGTCTCCCCTTCTCTTTCTGCCCCTCCCCTGCTCATACTCTCTCTCTCTCTCTCTCTCTCTCTCTCTCAAGTAAATAAACATTAAAAAATTTAAAAAATTAAACTAAAACCAACATTAAAAATGTCTCATTGGAAGCTTGATAATTCTGAAAAAAAAAAAAAAAATACTTGTAATCATATGAAAACAAATCCCACAAAGGCCATGAGGCTTCTTCTAGTGTCTTCTTAAAAACACTCTCGAGGCAGGCTAACCTCTGAGAGATTTTCCTTGCATTATCCAAAGGTTTCCTGTCGTAACTTTGAGAGAAATTATACATGCAACTTATGAAACAGGAAGTCAAGACGTTCCCTTGGAATTTATATCGAAAGGTATGATCTCAGGGACCCGACTCCAGGGGTTTTGTTGTTGTTTGCTTTGTGTCTTATTTGTTTGTCGTCTAGGATTCTTTGAGTCTTAAAGGAAAAAGAGCTTCATTTTCAGCCACTAAGCGAGCACTTCATCTTGCGCGTTTTATCCTCTCATTGAATCAGATTATATCAAGAGCTGGCTTTATGGATATAAACAAAGGCGAAACTGGAAAGACTCAGTACTTGAGATACAATCTAGGGCTTAAAACTTCACTTACGAGAAACTACCTAGCTTTGAGAACAGTGAGCTTTCCGGGTGGCTAAGCTACCTCAAAGTGGAGATGTATTTATTCTGATAATAAATATGGACGTTGTTTGGCAGAAGTATCGCAGTTACGTGAGGAAGCATCGCGTTTTGGAAAAGAAAGACAAGAGCCCTTCTCAACGTCTGCTCGCTCATCTTTAAGGTAAAGATGGTTACGGCGCTCCTTTACCTTGTCCTGATTTAAATCAACAGACACTTGACCCAGGGCGCGGTTCCAAAGGGTCCTGCCAGTTGTCTAAGTCTATTCTTTCCATTACAAACTCCTCCAAATGACTCCCTTGTAAACGGATGCAAATATTCCGTTCCCCCGCTCTATTCATTCTCTCCCTCAGAGTGGGAAATGCCTTTCTCCGGGGGCGCTGGGCCGAGGGGGCAGGACGGTGGCAGGGTGACTTCCCAGAAGGGAGCTTTGTTGTGCCCAAGCCACTGCCAGGCAACCTGCCTGAGCATCAACTGCCAAAACATCACGGTCCGAATAGGGGCGCTCCGGCCCCCCCTCCCCCCCTCCCCGGCCCGCCCCCGCCTAGCAGCGTCCAGAAAGCAATTCTTTGCATGGGTGCTTCTTCATCGTGATCCTGACTGGCAGCTCCGAGGATTAAACACAGGTCCTTTATGCACATTAGCCCCCTGGAGTGTTGAACTCCAAAACCTCTATTTTCTCCCAGTTAGCCACTGTGGTACACAGCCTTTCTTCCACTCTGGGCTATCAAAAGAAAACAAAACAAAACACCAGACCCTACAACAATATGATGGACATGGTAATGACGGAGAGTCGGTAGGGTAGTGGGCAGATTCTGAGACTGGGAACCCATTTCCTTCTTTATCATTAAAACTTCGCATTCTCAGCAGCAGAAGCTTGCTCACAATGGCACCAACAATCGACTGGGGGAATGAAAACCCTGTGCTCTGTGCGCGCGTATATCTATCTCCATTAACACACGGCCCGCAAAACTGCTGAATGAAAATCGACACCGGAGCCTTCTTAATCAAGCAAAATTTCCTGCTTCGTGGCTGCATTAAGAAAAAAAAAGAGAGAGAGAGAGAGAGAGACCATCTGGCCTCTCTCTGCTACTTAGGGTTTTTGCTCCCCACTTCCTGGTTATCTTCAGCAACGCATTACATTTTCACTTATAAATTATTTTTACCACGATGCATTTCCTGCGGTGAACTAGAGGCCGAGTAGAAAGCATTGTTCTATTTCTAGGAAAATACTTCTCCGTTCCTAATGGCAGGTTGGAAAGGGGAAAAGAGCACTTGAAATAGGAAAATGGAGGACAAGTCGCAGCGAGAGCATTAACTACTCGTATTTCTTTCGACGTAAACACGTCTGCCACCAAGCTCACTCTGTCTCTTCCTCTCTCTCTCTCTCCCTCTGTATATAGAGAGAAAAAGAGAGAGTAATAATTTAAATCCCAAAACAGAAAGCCACCTCTGCCCCGCTCATTCAAGGTGTACTTCGTACTAATCAGTCTCCAAATAATAAGTCAGAAAGTGGAATTCATTTTTGCACGGGAACAAAGACCCTGATAAAAGTACAATCAACCTTCAATGAGCTGAAATTCCCCGAAAATGGGAGAGTTCTGGTTAATTTAATTTTCTGGTTAACTGAACCTCAAATAGAAAACCTTGTCTTTTTTTTTTTTTTTAAATCCTCGTTGAGAACGTTCCTAAAATGCTTGAGCCTGCTTTTCTTGCGTTAACTACAAATGGGATGGAATTTAAAAGTTCTTAGGTAGTTCCAAATTGTATTGTTTCTTGAGATCATCACCATAAAGTCTTCTTCCTTTTAATCATAAATTGAGGAGATTTAAGAGATGGAGCGGAACGTAGATTTGTACTCGTGACCGTGAATTTTTACATTAATCCACGATATTGCCTTCTTTCTTGTATTTCACCATCTCTTGGGAAAGTACAACGTAGAAAACTGGTTAACAGAGACGTTTGACTCTGTTGGCAAAATTCAGGTAGGCTGAAGTTTCTGTATGCTTACGTGTTAAAGGGACGAAAATTCCCTCTATACCTGTTCAATAGGTGTAAATAGTGAATACTTTTAATACAGTGCTTCCCATCAAGCTTATTAACACAAATTAAAGACCGTGTCAATTCCTCTGACGTACGGATTTAAACGGACCAAGAAAGCGCTAGGATTTAGGTTTCATGGTAGAACGTGATGGCAGCTCAGAACTGGCCCCAAACGTCCTCCTTCCACAACATGGTCACAGCCAGCCCAGCCCTCTCTTGGGTTCCGTGTTGCAAGTTCCCACAGAATTCTATGCCGCGCCACCTGCGGCTATCAAACAATAACACCATATTGACTCAAAGCACTGCCCAACGGTCAGAGCCCTCGAGTCTTACATCAGGCTTCCGGGAACCAGGTCAGCTAGGATCATTTACGATTCCAGATACCTCACCATGTACGCGTGAAGAGAAGACTGGGGCTTTTGCTCTCTAGGTAGAATCTCTCTAAGTAGGATGTCTTTGTCTCTGTCTCTCTCTCACATACACACGCACCTCTTTTTCTGGGAGTGGGGGGGGGGAGTAAGGGGTGTTACGATGCACTCATCCTCAAAGAAGCACTGGGCAAATCTAACGTAGATTGAGACCTTATTATCCGCCAGGAACTGTTAGCCACTGGGCGCACAGTAGGATTTTCATAAAGATTTCTCCAAAGGACTGAATGGAAGTGAAGGGATCAGCCATGGCTCACTTATGGACCTATACAAGATCGCCTTATAGGTAGGCTAACGATACCAAATGATTCTGAACAATGACTATTTTCAAAATGAGGCAGTGGTCACACCCTAAAAATAGGACTTTACTGTAAGGCACAAAGACAGCCATTTATGTATTAATGTTATCAACCACTATGTCTTGGGCACAGATGTGGTGAGTATATATGGAGGATGTATGTATCGAGTGTGTATTTTAGATCTCAAAACCTACAATGCAGCATAGAGCTTGCCCGCGATCAGAACCAGGGCCTTCCTTCTGGCTCGCTATTGTCCTCCTGTCCGTACTGTCGGCTCTTCTCTCAGTCCGTTTTGCAGGTCCTGCCCCGAAGAAGGATACTGACACCCAAAGCACAGACACTTTTCTTCCCCTAAGGAGCCCTCGGGGAATACAAGAGATCGAAAGCCTTGGAGAGTTCTGCAGACTTCGTAAAGTGGGACACTCAGAAGCAGCGTAAGGGGCCTGAGGCTGCTTTGCCTCCGCCATCTGTCAGACGGTGATTTCCAGGTTGAGTGGGTGCCTAGGACATCCTTGGTCAAAGGTCTGGATGAGTAGCTCCATCCCATGTAGAACCACTCCAACACCCTTCCGGCTCATTTGCGGAAGCATCGGGAAGTGCTGGACATTGTTACCTGCTAGCTCTGCGAAGCCCTCCCGTTCAGTACTTTAACAGCTTCCTTAGAAAAGAGCAAGCAGGTCTCACGTTGCACGACTCACTTAACTATTATATCCTGGGAGACAGTGTGCTTATACTGATTCCTCCCTGCACTAAACAAAGAGTATCTATAAAGGGAATTGTTAACTTAATGGAAATAATACTTACTTGGTGGGGGGGAGGGGTTGGGGACTTCTAGGCAAGAATAAAGCATGTGTTAATACACCTAACACGCAAGTGTTTGACGTGTAATGCCAACTCACATAAGGCTTCCTTTGAACCTCCCTTTTCTCGACCATTCTTCCATATGTCCACAGCTGACATGTTTTTAAGTACCTACCATTTGTCAGGCACTTTCTATCAATTACAGACCCAAAAGGGTAGGTACCATTTTCTCCACTCTCTACATGGGGAAACTGAGGCTCCGAGTTAGGGCACCTTGCCCAGGGCCACAGAGCGGGAACATGGCAGAGTCCAGCTGAGAACGTGCTGCTCCATCACAAGGAACTGGAAATTTCCGATGTACGAATGCAAAGAAAATGTGGATGCTGTAGCTTCCAGTAAGTGCTTCAACTACTTCGAGACTTTAATTTAAAAAAGAAAACAAAACTGGAGCCCCAGTTGTAGGGTGGCTCAGTAGGTTAAGCATCCGACTCTTGATTTCGACTTAGGTCATGATCTCACGGTTGGTGGGTTCGAGCCCCACGTTGGGCTCCGTGCTGTCAGCATGGAGCCTGCTTGGGATTCTCTCTCTCTCTTTCTCTCTCCCCCTCCCCAACTCATTCTCTCTCAAAATAAATAAACTTAAAAAAACAACAACTAATAGTTAAGCATTGGTCCTGTGCCTTTACCAGGAGCCATTCAGGAATTTCACAAGCTAAGCACTCGCCAGTCTCCCTTGGAAGGACTGACATTTGGATCATATTGGCAAGTGGGTGCTTTAAACACGAGAGAAAATTAGGAGAAAAACCTAAGACTGGATTACGTCCACGAGTTCACTCACCAATATCTCCCCAAGTACTCTTTTTTGTCTTTTTTTTAAAAAGTATAACAAGCTCGTCAACCATCCTTTTCACTCAGTGAACAACGGCTTGTGACCTCCCAGGTAGCAAATTCACAGGAGAAACATATCAGTTATAATTAATGTTTACTAGGATAAATGTAAATATTTAAAAACACACAACAGTTCCAAGCACATGTGATTTCCATTTTATTTTATGAAACACTAAAAATCCACTTGTCCACCCCATTAATTATAAGCTGCTCCCAGCCCTGACCTGTATATAATTCCCTCTGACGTAAATTGGAACAAGGTGCCCAGAGTGGAAACAGCCTACACCCTAACTGGGCTACAAAATGTCAAGTTCCCAAACCTCTCAAAAGTGTAACCTGACATTTTTCTAAGATTAGAGGCAGTTTGTGAATTTAAAAAGAGGGCTTAAAGACTCACCACAGTTAAATCCTACAGTAACTCCTGAAATATCCAAAGTAAACAGGCCTAAGGGGGCTCTGGGGACACCAAAACCCTACTAGGAGAGAAGAAACACTCTTTAGTAGGTGGTATTGCTTTGCAGAAAATAATGTACGTGCGTTCAACCAGAATTAAGAAGAATGCGACAGTACACTTTGAGGCATGAAGCCCTCTAGAGATCTAAAGGAGCCATGAATGGACCATGCGAAAAATTTCTCCTTTTGCTACACATGAATGATTGAGTTTATAGTGCCTATTAATCTTAAATGTTGAAGGCAAAAAAAAAAAAGAGAGAGAGAGACTGGTTAACTTTTCTAATAGTATTTTTCTTGACACAATTATAGTATGTGTTCATTTATAACATTCCCCAAAAGCAAAATGCCTCGAAAAGAATCTGACCACCAAGAAGCAGCATTCGGTCCATCAATCTTTCGAGTCATTTTTCTATCGTCTTATCCACAAAAATGGGAGCATACTTCACAGGCTGTTTTGCAAGTTGTTATTTTAAAATAGAACATACTGGGTGATTTTTCATGTTCAAAGACTCTTGTGATTTCTCAGGATTAATCTTAAGTGCCTTTTAGTACAACTTAAGTATTACTGCCAGTTGCCAAATCAAATAGACCGTACAAGTTGAGGATTTAATAAATATTAAAATGTGAGCAATTTCTTTTTTCCCTTTACCAGCATGCGTTGCCAGTGAGGGCAATACTGCCTTCAAGGGTGAGAAAATTAGTTCTTGGTGGCAAATAGTCTCACTCTTTTTATGTACAAAGCACAGAAACACATAAATAGGTATACAATATAGCTGCGTAAGGAAAATTTTATGGGGGGGGGGAGCAATTAGGAAAAAATGTTTGAAAAGGCTCCTTGGAGGATCAATGACGGAAACAGGTTGCCAAACACAGTGCTATGCCATCAGACGTACCGCAAACAGTAGCCTTTACGTCACTGGGATCCAAGAGATGAATTTTTCCATTTTAAATGTCTCATCCTTGAATGAATTCCAGCCCATTTCGGAGCTGGAGAAACCCAGCTTCCCAGCGGCAGATCTACGGCGAGTTTTTTGTGACGTGCCCATGGTCGGCACCTGTTCCCTCTCCCATGTTCTTACTAAAGACTCAACGGGGTCTGGGTGAGGAGGCACACGTTGGGTGAGAAGATGCTCTGAAGACAGATGAAGAAACCATCTCCGAACAGACTCGTACCGTGGGAGTCTCTTAGTAGCTCTTGCTCTGTGCTGCCCTCTAGTGCTGTCTGGGCCTCCGGGATACCTCTTCCTGACAACCCTAATCCCCAGAACCCATGTCGGCCCTAATCCCCAGAACCCATGGATGTGAGGTATCACTCCCCCGACCATGTTGTTAAATAACAGCGCAGTTGACGTCAGGGGAAGGGAGATGATCCAGATGGGCACATGGGCCCTTACGATAGAAAGCGTTTTCCACCTGGTGGCAGAGGAGGAATTTAGAGAGATCATGTGTGTGCAAGAGACTCCACGTGCTGTTGTACTTTGCGGATGGAGAGGGCCACATGAGAAGACGAAGACAGAGGAGACTCGGCCGACAGCTACCAAGGACACAGGGAGTTCAGTCCCCAAAACCGCAAGAAAATGAACCCGCCAACAACAGGTGTGAGCCTGGCAGCATCTTCTTCCCCACAGGGCCTTCAGATCAGAGCCCACCCTGGCCAACACGTTGACTTCAGCCTCAGGAGACCCCGAGCAGAGAAGACAGTGGGCTACCCGGACCTGTGACGTACAGAAGCACGAGCTAATAAATGGACGTGGTTTTCACCTGTAAGTCTGTGGCGACTTGTTATGCAGCAACGGTGACGAATACACCTTCCTTTTTCTACTTTACGATCGTACCAATTATACCAGTGGAGGACATCCTGGCGATGTCTGTCTCCCAGGTCACAGACCCTGGGTCAGTGGGAATCAATTCAAATACAGTTGCCAATCTCAGGCCTCTCGCTGGCCTGTGTGACCCTTTGAGAATCTACAGTCAATCCTGCCAGTCAAGTCGCAGCTCTTGACCCCTGCTCGGAGCAATGGTCCCTCGGGGGGATTTTCATCACCTTCCACTTAATGACCAAGTTCCCAGTGCCCCCCGCCACCCGGTTTTCTTGGTGCTGGGCGACCTCGCCGGCTCAGGCATCCATCGGATGTATTTCACTCAGATTGTCTTTTACTCCCTATAACGGGCTGACCAAAGAATCATGTGAGAAGATAAGTGGAAATCTGAATGCTCTGCCGGGCCTTAGTTTTCCTAACTCTGCTGCAGGGAAAATTGAAGCAGTGATTGCTAAATCATATGCTAAGGTGCAAAGAGAAGGAAGGGGATTAGGGATCAGATGTGGCTGAACAGGAAGCCTACCCAGTATTTTATCACTTCTGGTACCTGCTGCCCCATTTTATATCTTTCTGGGCCTCATTTCCCTCATTCAGAAAAGAGTGGTGGAAACATTTACCTCACAGAGCTGCAAGTAAGAATAAAAATGGTAAAGTCCCATATAACAGAAATTAAACTACATAGACACTTTAAATATCACCGTGAGGGGCGCCTGGGTGGCTCAGTCGGTTAAGTGGCCGACTTTGGCTCAGGTCATGATCTCGCGGTCCGTGAGTTCGAGCCCCGTATCGGGCTCTGTGCTGACACCTCAGAGCCTGGAACTTGTCTCGGATTCTGTGTCTCCCCCTCTCTCTGCCCCTCCCCCACTCATGCTCTGTCTTTCTCGCTCTAACAAATTAAAAAAGGTATCTATCACCGTGAGAAGAAATCAGGTAATAGTTTGTATAAAACGCTTTCAACCTTCCAGGAGGCAGCTCTGTAAATAATCTCTCTATGTCTTCTGTTATCACCAGAAAAAAGCCACAGTTAACCTTCTTTAGGGCAGACTTTAGCCGTGACAAATTGAGTACCGTATGACATGGAGACAATCAAACGGCATTGGGATGCTGTATTCATTACTCTGGCCAAGAATAAGGAAAGAGTTTTAGGATTAGGAAGAAAGTTCTGCAGTTGCCATATTTGTAAGGATATTTCTATTGGTTTTGCTGTAAAGTGGAATAAACCATAAGCCCCCTGAGGATACAGCCCATGTATAATTCACCATGGATACCACGGTGGGCACTTGACTTATTCAGGCACCAAAAAATCAGTTCGAGAGTAAAGTTTATGCTACAAACTGTGGTGAGCTCAACATTCGATTTTTTCCCCCTTGAATTCTCTTCTTTATGATCCGGGTAAATATAGATCCCATTTTTCTTCAAATTAATAGATCTAAATACTTCCATTACAGAACTGAAGGGGATGTTCAATCGAAGGGGCTGGGAGCAGTGGGTCAGACCTCCCCCAAATCTCCATGTTCCTCAACTTTTGACTTGTGCTCAAATCAGAAAATAAGGCCCCCAAAGTGTAGCATAAAATGGCCCACATATTCCCAAGGTTTTCTTCCTTTTGCATTTCCGGCTCATTTCCCAGGAAGTATTTCCAGGCTCCTGGTGGCCACCCAGGATCCTGTGAGAAGCATCTAACACCACTCACTCCCGGGCTGGAACGTTGGGGACATTTATTTCCAGATGTAAGAGACCCACTTTCTGAAAAGTTTTTCTTTCCGGAAATTAGTTGTCATTAGAATAACATCGGATGCACTCATCAGTCAAATTAAAGATCATCTTTCTGGATGTGTGTCAAATGCAGATAAAGTATAAAGAAGCATTGTTGATAGTTTTGTAAAAATGTGGACTTAATGAGTAACTTTGCTGGTAAAATTCAGCAGCCGGGGGCAATGAAGAATTCCCAGGGCTTGAAATCCACAGCCTTGGCAGACTTCTTAATGGCCTGTGTTCAAGATATCCCTAGATTCCCGGACTTAAAAATAAAAATCTCAAAACCACACAAGGTAGCATTATTACATGCTCAATCCCGTTAGCTGATTTTTTATTTCATAATTTGCTACAATGTGGACTGCTGCAGTTGAGTCTCTCAATAGCTTGGCTTTTAAACATAATGTAGCATTATTTATTGCCTTACCTGGTACATTGGGGTAAGGACTTTAACACGCTTCCCAACAAACTGCTGACTGGCCAGGTACCTTTTTCAACCATTAGCCGGGAGCCAGAGTGCGCAAACTATGGCCCCCCGCCTGTTTTATATGGCCCCCAAGCTCTAAATGGTTTTTACATTTTTAAGCGGTTGGAGGAAAAAAACTCAAAAGAATCATATTTTGGGAGATGTGGAAATGACATGAAATTCAAACGTCCGTGTGCAATTGTTTATACCTACTGCTCATGGCGAAGTTGAGCGGTTTCGACAGGGACTGCGTGGCCTGCGAAGCCCAAAATACGATCCAGTCTTTACAAACAAGTTTGCTGACCCTTGGCCTAGATGTATGTGGTATGAGAAGGGTGCAAACAGCTTAAACTTCGCCCCCTAAGAGTGCAGGGTGTCCGCAGATGCTGGAAGTCTCATGACCTAGCTCTGTACGCTGCCCCGTTACACTTATATGCGCGCGCACGCGCACACACACACACACACACACACGCGCGCGCCTCTTTCTAATTATTGGAAAGAGGGAAGCAACACCAGAACCCACCTGTATTCTCTATGGTTGTGGGAGTTCTGCTGGGACAAAATCTACATGATAATCAGCAAGTGATTCCCAACCACTTGGACCACCAAGGATGCCTTCTTCTTCTTTTTTTTTTTTTAAAGGCTGGGTGCTGGGCTTATTATTTTTAAAACCAGTGTCATTGAAATAAAATTGATATATCAAAAACTCAACCAGTTAAACTCAGTGGTTTCTAGTGGATTCAGAGTTGTGCAACCGCCGCCACTATTTAATTCCAGAACATTTTCATCACTGTCCCCCCCCCCCGCCCCCCCGCAAAAAAGAAACCCTGTACCCGTTAGCAGTCACTCCCCATTCTCCCTTCCTCCCACTCCTGGCAACCACTAATCTACTTTCTGTTTCTATGAAATGTGTTTATTCTGGACTTTTCATATAAATAGATCATATAGTATGTGGCCCTTTAGGGCTGGCTTCTCTCACTTAGCACAATGTTTTTGAAAACCTCTTCGCTTTCTAACTTCACAAATCTCCAGGTTTAGAAGTATCTGATGAAAATAATCATTTAAAAGCTAGGACTGTACAATTTCCTTCGAGTTTTCTATAATGATAAAAAAAAAAAACAAAACAAAAAACCCTAGCACACAAACCACTCTTCCAGTCCGTAGAGATGCCTGGGAGTCTCAGCCATGCCATTCAGGGCACGACGTCACCACCATATGCTCATTCTGTCATTTACTCAACAAATATTTATAGAGCGCCTGATACCTGCCCAGTACTGTGCCAGACGGGCAGTGAGACAGGCCTGAGTTTCAGATCTAGTTCCTTACAACCTTACTTTTCACTAGGTGCTGGCTCGATCTGTCAACCCCTGAACATCTTATTCCCAACACATTGTACGTATTGTCCAGGATTTTAGTCTTTTACGTAAAAATGATGTAACTTCTTAAGATGTTCAAAATAGTATCAGTGGCCTTCAACTCTCCAGATATCGGAAGAAAGTTCCAGATGCCTCTTTCCCTTCTTCTCCTACTCAGCCACCCTGTTTTCTTCTCTTCCATGTTAGGACTCCTTCCTTTCATTACTATTTCGAGTTCTGTAACACACACCAACAAGACATCACGAAGATCCTTGGAGTATCAGACAAGCAAAAAGAACAAAACTCAAACCTTGTCCATTCATGATTTTTTTTTCCTTAGCACCTAGACGCCCGCCATCATCTGAGTACTCACTCACTAGCAAAGTCTCAGAAGTTCCGTTTCAGAAGTGGGCTAGACAAAGTCTGTAATCTAAGCAGCAAGAGGTTTAAAATAGTGGCTTTAAGATCGCTGGGTCTTAGAAGCCGAATCGTATCTCTCCCACGGACAGACCATTTCACTGTTGGACATTTGTACTTACTAGCATTGCTTGATCCTAAAGGACAGGGTCCAAATCAAACACATCTGGGCATATTTAACCTGGAAAAATGCCCCCAGAAGGCCCTGTTAGCTCTGTCTTTGAAGCGCCGTCAAGAGAACAGAGTAACCGCACGTGTTCCGCGCTGTGTAGATGGGGCCAAACATGGGTAAAAGCAATAGGGAGACAGATACAGATTTCATCTGAGGACAAACTGTACCTGCGAACGACGTCCCGGATGGGACCGGGCCTGGGGAGAATCCCCTCCCCTGCTGTGCTAGCATTCCTGGGTGCCATCAGAAAAGGTGTGCTGGTGACATTATAGGAATCAAACGGGGACAAGGTATGAAGAAAGGAACCAAAGTCCTTTAACTCCCAGTGACATAAAGTCTGTGGCCAGGGTGGTGGGCAAGGAATCCAGTTGGGGAGACTTTTCGTTTAAAGCCACTGCGATGGTTCAACCCGACTGAACTGGTCTCTCAAAAGACTGGGGCATTTTTGAAAGTGACAAAGATGACGTTTCGATGTCAACGGTGACATAGCTTTTAAAGCATTCATGCAGCAACTTAGCAAACAGAACGGAAAGCATTAGTTAGCATTTAGAGGTAAGTGTTAGAAATTTTTAACCTCTATATATTATAACCTTTATAACATTTAATATGACATCCTTTTGTTAAAAAAATATATTTGGGGAGCACCTGGGTGGCTCAGTCGGTCGAGCGTCCGTCCGACTTCGGCTCAGGTCATGATCTCACGGTCCGTGAGTTTGAGCCCCACGTTGGGCTCTGTGCTGACAGCTCAGAGCCCGGAGCCCGCTTCGGATTCTGTGTCTCCCCCTCTCTCTGCCCTTCCCCTGCTCGTTCTCTCTCTCTCCCTCTCTCAAAATCAATAAACTTTAATAAAATAAAATAGCCCTTGTCCGGCAATAAGGAAACCAGAAGTATGTTATTTTGAGTACAGCACCCCTTTACACTGAGCACATCACACTGAGCAAACCAGTCATTTCCTACAAGAAGGGCAACGGTAGCCTCTGAAGAAATGTGTATTCTCACGTTAGAAGCAACACTCCTCTATATCATCCTGTAAACAAAGGAAGATCATTTTCTGGGCTCATATGGGTTTAATATTTCTTTCTCCAAAGCCTTTTCTCAACATAATCTACAAATCAATCCTTTCGGGCACCTTTTCAAGAGACTCCAGCATTTTCAAGTAGTTTTGAGTATTATTTGTCATACTATGAAACTAATACATTTGCAAATGTTATTCTATTATTTGGGGAGTCAATCTGTATTTCAGCCCATTTGTTTCTTGGCAAATGTTCTTATTAAAACTCATACACTCCCAAGAGCCTTTGCTGTATTTAAGTGTCACTTGAGTTTAGTCTGCTGGGATCACAAGCGCATAGAAAAGAACAAAAACACTTCAGGACGCACCTTCATCTAGAAATAGCGATACCTCCAGGCAGTTTATAAATCTCTATTCCTGAGAAAGAAAGGCTTCATTCTGCATTGGCTCCGCGTTCGTGGGGGATTTGTATTACAATACAACTCAGTGGCGTAATGTACAGGCAGGGCCATAATAGCTGTGCATTAATGATAACTATTGTCCAAATTTTTGAGCACGCTGGAACACTCTGTATATTCTGTTACTAATCAAATGAGGGAAGGGTGACAAAAGTGGAATTTAAATTGTATAACTGATACAGTAATATTTAATTTCTACAGGAGGTTATAGTTTATTCTTTTCTCCGGTAATTTGTAATGTGTATATAAACATAAAATAACATTTTAATTCCAATATCAACAAGAATATACTATTTATAATATTTCAAACAATAATTATTTTTTAATTCCAATAGAAAAATACATTTATATTACCTATTACGATATAATAAATACAAAATATATTATTTTTACCCTGTAAATACAATGTAAGGTAAAAAATGTGGTATTTTACAGACTAAAATAGTTATTTTTACCATCTAAGTATAATTAAAATTTTAGAAACCGATTGTATTTTCTCTTGCCTGCTTTGGAGTTCTTTAAATGTCTTAAGACCTCAACCATTAGAGGGACGCCTGGGTGGCTCAGTAGATAAGTGACTCTTGATTTCGGGTCAGGTCAGTATCTCATGGTCCTGAGATGAAGACCTGAGTTGGGCTCCGTGCTGAGTGTGGACGCTGTTTATGATTTCTTTCTCTCTCTCTCTCTCTCTCTCTCTCTCTTTCTCTCTGTCTCTCAGGCTCTCTCCCTCTGTCCCTCTCCCTCACTTGCTCTCTATCAACCAATCAATCAATCCTCGACCATTATTCAGTGAAACAAGTTAAATCAGAAAAATATCCAAGATTGTGCCAATTCCTCTATAAAACTTTCTATGCACATACAGATATGCCTCATTTTATAAAGATATTTTATTCCTTATTCAATTTTAGATCTGGTCAAATAAGCATGATATCTAACATAAGGGATAAACTATCAATGTGAAGTAACATAAAACCGTGCTTTCATGAAGTTTTGTTGTTAATGGTGCGTGTTCAATTCGTACAAGCTCTTTAAGAAACAACAGCTGGTATCTTTCTCCATTAGCCACTAATCTTCACCCATAATGTACAGAAGCAAATGGAAAGACACTGGTGCTTATGGGAAGTGACCAGGCAGGCATGTACCCAAACCTACCTCATGGTAACGAGAGGCCCATCGAGTGCCCACAGCCCAGTGCGATAACCTGAAGGCTGACATTCTCCTTCTCATTTACCTAGACCAGTGATTCTCAAAGGGGGTGGTGGGGTATTTTGCTCCCAGGGGACATCTGACATGTCTGGAGACATTTTTGCTTGTCAGATCTTGGGCGGGTGCCGGGGTTGCTGCTGGCGTCTAGTGGGTAGAGGCCAGGGATGCCACTCAACACCCTACGACGCACAGAAGAGCCCCACAAAGAACCATCTAGCCGCAAATGTCAATAGCGCTGAGGCTGAGAAAACCCTGACCTGGAAGAATCTAGATCGGATGGCAGGGAACATTTAGGATGCAAGTCCCAACAGCCTGTGAAGAGATGTGTTTGCACACACATACCCCTCTGTACATAGATTGACAACGGGGCTAGATCGCGCCCCTAAATGTGTCTACACCCCAAAGTGAATAGGCGTCAAGTGTGGCTCTGCTATGTCTTGAGGAAGTATCCATTCTCTGTGTTTCTCAAAGCATAAATTGGAGGCCATTCTAATGTTGAAAGATCTATTTTATACAACAATGCTCCTTTATTGCTTATCAATATGTTAGCCAGGGCTCAAATGAAGACCCAGCAATCACAGGGAATTTTGACAATTCAGCCATGAACCACGATAGGCCCATTTGGGTGTGAGAATCTTACCTGGGAATACATTAGATGATGAAATATTTCTTCACCTTTTAAAAACCAATACAAACGAGATACCACTGCACACCTACCAGAATGGCCAAAGTAAAAATACAAGCAACACCAATGCTGGGGGGAGGGGGGGGAGGGGCGGGGGGGCGGGAATCACTGATGCATCGCCAGTGGGAACGTAAAATGGGTCCACCACTCTGGAAAACCGTTCGGCGGTGTCTTACAAAATTGAACATGCACTCACCACATGACCCAGAAATCATACTCCTGGACATTTGTCCTCAAGAAATGGAAATTTATGGTCGCACAAAATCCTATACACCGATGCTCCTAACAAATTTATTTGTAATGGCCCCAAGTTGGAACCAACCCGATATCCTTCAACAGGTGCATGGTTAAACTGTGGTGCATCTTTACCGTGGAATACTACCCAGTAATGAAAAATACCAAACTACTGATCCACACCACGACTTGGGTGAATCTTCGGAGAATTATGCTGATTAAAAACAAAATACCAGAATCAAGAGGTTATGTACCGTTTGATTACATTCATGTAATATTCTTGAAGTGACACAATTATGGAGATGGAGAACAGATTACTGGTTGCCAGGGACCAAGGATGGGGGGGGGCAGGGGTGGGTGAAGGGTACAGGGGACCTCCTTGTATATTGTTTTGCAACTTCCTAAGGATCTATAATTATTTCAAAATAGAAACATTCTTTAAAAACTCGATTTCTACACCAACAGAGCCCTGGGAGACAGGAGCATCCAAATGGCCGCATTCACAGTTACAGGGTTGGTCGTGGTTAGTTGTTCTCAGCTCTCAGTAATGGCGACCCTACGCACATCCAAAATACATTCTTTTCCAATTCTACCTTGTGTAGTTACTGCTCTGCTTAGTATTTTATTTTTGCGTGAAGGACATAAATACATAAACATGCATATAAGTGTCATTTCAGGGGCTCCTGGGTGGCTCAGTCGGTGGAACGTTCGACTTCGGCTCAGGTCATAATCTCACGGTTTGTTGGTCCGAGCCCCGCGTCGGGCTCTGTGCTGTCCAGCTCAGAGCCTGGAGCCCGCTTCGGATTCTGTGTCTCCCTCTCTCTCTACCCCTCCTCCACTCATGCTCTGTCTCTCTCTGTCTCAAAAATAAATAAACGCTAAAAAGAATTGTTTTTAATAAAATTAAATTAAGGGACCACTGTAAAGAACAAAACAGATGATGAAGAAATGCTTTCTTGGATTATGCCATACAACAAAGACTCTTTCCTTAACCAAACTTTAGTCAGACTCCCTCAGTCCTCCTCTTGACTAAGCCTCAACCCTGGCCTCATCCCTGCTGGGCCTGCACAACCCAGGGTTAGCCAGAATCCTGCTAAGTCAGTTTAGAGAGAAGCCCCCATTCTTGGTATCTGGACATCCTGACCTGCCTTCAGGAAGATTCTGTTAAGTTGGTTGAATAAGAATTCTCCCACCCTGATGTCTCCTCTTAGTAAGTTTCCATCATGCCATAAATTTCTAGCTGTAGGAGGGGAATCGGATCTCTCTCCACTGTTGCTATCACGATAGTCCTGAGTAAAGTCTTCCTAATGGTTTTAACATGTGTCAGAATAATTTGTCCTTTAACACATGAAATCATGAGATGTGGCATTGTTTTAGCATATCAGGAGACCTTGTCCTACAAAGGTATACTTCTTAGCAACAAGTTACAGTTTTCTCACACTTTACAGGGATTATTTTTACAAATACATGAAATCTACATGCATTTGTGCACACACACACACACACACATACACATGCACAGATATCTGCCTGAAGGGATGCCTTTAGAGGTTTACATCCATGTAGTACATAACTCCACTGGGTACGTGTGTGTATATACATGCCTCTGTGAGGGCGGGTGGGTATTCATTCAGAAGCTAACAAGTGGAAATGTCCACAAAACCCAGACTTCCCTGAAACCTTGAGTTTGTTTCCAGAAAAAGAGAAGGTAACCTAACATCTCTTTAAAAAAAGTTTTTTAATGTTTCTTTTATTTTTAAGAGAGAGAGACAGAGCGGGAGCAGGGGAGGGGCAGAGAGAGAGGGAGACACAGAATCCAAAGCAGACTCCAGGCTCTGAGCTGTCAGCACAGAGCCCGACGCGGGGCTCGAACCCACGGACCGTGAGATCATGACCTGAGCTGAAGTCAGACGCTTAACTGACTGAGCCACCCAGGCACCCCGGTAACCTAACGTTTCTTATATGCCTGACATGTAACCAATACTCTAAGTGCTTTGTATTTCATTTTTCCTACATAGTTCTTCATTTAGTCGTTACATCAACCCTATGAAGTTGGTGATAATATTCCCATGTACAGGTTTGGAAAGCTTAAGGAATCCAGCCAAGGTCACGGAGCTAGCAAGCGGCACGCAAGGGTCCTCGCCCAAGGGTCTCTGAGACTATGCTTCCAAATCTATTGCCTGGAGTGATTCTCTTATCCAAATAGTAGTTTTATCACTGTCAAAATAATGCCAAACACCATTGTACACTAGACCTCGTGTTTTCAATTTTTTAAAAAAGATTGATGCCTTTGGGGTGCCTGGGTGGCTCAGTCGTTCAAGCGTCCGACTTCGCCTCAGGTCATGATCTCACGGTCCATGGGTTTGAGCCCCACGTCGGGCTCTGTGCTGACGGCTCAGAGCCTGGAGCCCGCTTCGGATTCTGTGTCTCCCTCTCTCTCTGTCCCTCCCCCACTCATGCTCTCTCTCTCTCTCACTCTCTCTCTCTCTCTCTCAAATATAAACGAAAAGAAACATTTTTTTTAAAAAAGGAGGGAGGGGCACCTGAGTGGCTCAGTCGGTTGAGCAACCAACTCTTGATTTGGGCTCAGGTCATGATCTCAAGATCAAGCCTGCTTGGGATTCTCTCTCCCTCTCTCTCTGCCCCTCCCCTGCTTGCTCTTGCTCTCTCTCAAGATAAATAAATAAACTTAAAAAAAAAAAAAGGAGGAGGTTAGCTCTGCGCACTTTTATGGAAAGATCTCCAGGATAAAGCAGTAGATAAAAGCGTGCAAACAGTGCATGTGAAAGGCCACTGCTTATGTAAGATGAGGGAACTCTAGTCACATCTGCCTACGACAACCGGAACACTTCCTCGGAGTCTGCCACCAATACCTAGAAATAGATATCACCATCAGGGATAAACAGCATCCTTCACAACTTTGGGCTGCGGAGGAGGGACGATGTTTATATACCAATTAGGGATTTCAGAAATCCTCTAAAGAAGTTTCTCTCCAAGATGCTAGTACTTAAATCGGCATAAGGATAAGACAGAAACTACAATGCTCCGAGCTGACAGTTTCAAACAGCGTTTGAAGCCCCCCCCCCACCGGATCACAGTTAGGACTTGCGCCTGGGCCAATTACTTTCATACTGTTTCTTTAAATGATCCGCAGCTAATCAGCAGTTTACCTGGTTACATACAATTCGGCTGGTTTGGTAGTGCTTCAAGGGGACGCTCGCTTCTCGGGTCTTCTGCATTCAGACAGGATTTGCAGAAGAGCTAACAACAAAGGGACTTAATTGGAAAACGAGCAAACGGTCGCGTTTTGAAGAGGAACCAGGAATCCATATTCTTGGGGGCTTTTGCCTGATTACATTTGTTAATAAGGAATGCCAAAAACATGTGCACCAAAAACCGTCCAAGGTCTTTTGGTAGCAAATTATACTTGTAAATGTGATGTAAGTTGATCACTGCAAGAACTCACACACTCTTTGAAGATCTGAGTTCATAAAGGTACGAAGGAATTAAGTGGTTCATTCCCCTAGTGATATAAAGTATTAAATGGCAGGGAAAAAAATGTGTTTGAAATCAACGGAGGAAATAATTCATTTTGAAAATTATCCCATAAAAATGTTAAATAGGAAAAACATGTTGGGCCAGTTTCTACCAGATAAATAAAGCAGAAATACGCAATGGGCAAACTTACGGATGATGGGCTGGGAAATGTCCCATCGAGCTCTTTGTTTTCCGTAATTTTTTTGTTATTCAACTATGGCAGTCTTAGGCACGGTAATCTATTCCATCCCCAAACGACAAAGAAAGGAAGACTAATTCTGATCAGCAGAAAACTGGCTGGCCTTTGGAGCCTTGGAGAGGGCAATGGCTCCCGATCAAGGAGAAGTGAATGTCTTTGAAGACTGCATCTTAGATTGTTTTGTTAATACATAAAATCCTCCCTCTTTATCATGCAGAAGACTCATTTCAAAAGGAAAATGCAAGTCAATGAGGATTAGTTTGGCTTCTTGGAGGTCAGAACTAAATATACAAAACTAATAAAACGACGACGCTGAAATAAACAAGAATGTGCAATTGCTCATCTGTGGGAATGATGTAACGAATACTGACATAATTTCCAAGCAGAAAAGCAAAACTAGGTCAAAGCGTGTTGGCCTAACATAATAAGCATTTTTGCTCCCAGAATTTTACCATGTAGGCTGTGTCCGCAGGCATTAATGTCTCCTGTTATCAATGTTCGGGGCTGTCACAAACAATTCATGTCTTATCACTCTTTGTTAGTTAAACCAAAACAATGTTAAAAAATATTCCGAAAGTGTCTCATGTTCTTCTCCACTCAGAAATTTCTCTCGCTCAGTTATTAGGGCTTTTTTTTTTTTCCTTCTTTCACTCAGAGCCATACCAGATCAGCAGCATCGATCTCTCTTTAGAAATCCTCCTTAAACACTGACCAATGAAAAAAGCCTCAACTGAGTCACTCGGTGAGTAGCCAATTTTTCCGTTCTGCTCTCCCATATGCTGACTAAAAGAACTCATACATTCTTCTTTCTATTTCTATTTCTTTCTATTTCTCCATTTCATTTTCCTGCACTATTTCCACAAAGCACCTTGATTCACCTGGGAGAAAAAAAGGACTCGGTCACTCCTCAAACTTTCTCCTGTGTAAACATAATCCTCCTAAGGTTTTACTCTCTGACAGGTTCACGCTTATTGAAAATCGGAGCAAAGAATATGTAGACAAAAGTAGTACAAAATCCAAAGAGAAGGCTACGTGGAGTTTGGATTTTTTGGAGTTTTGGAGTCTTGGATTTGGAGTTTTCAGATAGTATCTGCTCCCAAAGGGACTGCCGTCTCTCCTGACTCTTGACTCCCTAGAAACCATCAACCCGTTCGAAATGCCTTGGCATTTGTTAGCACATTAAATTAGAACTGGCCTGTGACCCCAAATATCCAAATGATGTCTTACTAGAAGGCATGCAGTACAGTCAAAAGAGCACAAGGTGGGGAGTCTAGAAGACTCAGGTTCCAGAAGTAAACTTGCTCCTACCTTTGCCCCCGATGGAGGGTAAAGCATTCCTCTGAGTGAAAATTTCAAGCCACAGACTCTCAACTTTTCACCAGTACTCTTTGTCTGAATTCCTAATGCATCGCCTAAGTAAGTCGGTTTCTAATATTTGCCGATGCCTTCCACTTATACGTTTATCTGGTCGTTCACCCAGTTATTGGCAACCCAATCGGGCATTCAACAAATTCCACTTGTCCACAAAGAGCTCCTTTCCTCTTAATCGTGTGGGGAAGACCACCGCAAAACACACACGACCGAAGCCACCCTCCGCAAGCTGACATATGACACATAACACGGTCTACTGCGTGGACCCTTCGAAAACGTATTAGTCCTGTTGTCTCCATAAACCGGTAAACGTCTCAGAAATTTCTATTTCATCATTTTAACCATAACTCTCAGACAGTCTGTCACACCCAGAAGCAGTGAAAATGCTTGGTCCAGCATATGTCTTGAATTTCATGGAGAAAATGTGGCCACCACATGCAGAAAAGACAGTAGAAGACTTCAGTCTTCTCTCAGAAACGTTCGCTCAGACGCTGAGTGACCTTGGGCAGGCCACTCACCTGGCAAAACAAACCAACCGCATGGCGGCCAAAGGCCTAAAACACCAGGTTGGGCTCAGCGAGAGCGAGCAGCAGATTCTATCTTGCTTTTGGGCTTTCAGCTACTGGAGGACACATTCCATTTCTTAACCACTTGTGTAGCCCCATCATGGAAATGTAAGCTAAGCTACCTGCCATGTTCCAGGCTGTGTCCTCACCCAGAAGGCAACTGAATGGGATCCATGGTTAAGCAGCTGCAACACAGTTTCATTTTTCTCTAATGTCCATCTATTCGGCCCTTACTGTTCCCCCACCGAACGCCCTTTTTTTTCCTCTCGGAAACGCTCCCCGGAAAATGCTCTCTCCTGCTAAAATTCATCCAGCTTCCACCTACAAAATATTTAATGATTCTTCTTGTGTGCCAGGCACCGTGCCCCCTGTGGTTCCCTGGCTGCCATTCCCAAAGACCTCAGTGAGTCTTGAAGTTCGGGCAGGATGCTAAGAAGAGAACAAATGAAGAGGTCTGACCCACAGGCAGTCACATCAGCAAGTCCCATCTGCCAAAGGCGTGACCTCGCCCACAGATGTTGTCCCTGAAAGGGCAATCGTGAGTTTTGCAGCTCCAGGCTCTACCGCCTGCTTTTTCTCCAAGGAAAGGGTCGCCCTGAGGTTTGAAGGGCTAAGAGTCATGAGCTCTTAGCTCATCCATATTACTTCTCCCCCAACACCCGGTCGGGACCATTGTCTAGAGGAAATAGGAGTGTGGTTTGGAGGTGGGGCGGGACAGGGGGGAGGCTGGGCAATTATGGAAACTCAACTCACTGTATATTAGAATAGGGAGTCCCAGTAGGACCAAGAAGGTATCAGAAGGATGGAGAAAGAAAAGCGCGACTGGCGCAAACCTTTCCTATTTCAAACCTTGCCAAGACTGGCCCGTTACCAAAAGTATGGCAAATCTTTCTCCCTCTGTGCTCCATCCTGTGCAACATGGAGGCATGCCCTCAAAACTCAGAACTGAATCTGACATTAATCAGATTTTTAAGTTTGCTTATTTGAGAGAGAGAAAGAGAGAGAGAGACAGAGAGAGACAGAGAGAGCCAGAGATACTGCGTATGAGGGGCAGAGAAAGACAGAGAGAATCCCAAGCAGGCTCCACACTCAGTGTGGAGCCCAATGCGGGGCTCGAACCCACAAACCATGAAATCATGACCTGAGCAGATACCAAGAGTAGACGCTTAACTGACTGAGCCACCCAGGCACCCCTTAGATTGGTTATTTTGTAAGATAGTGATGTTTAGGGGTGCCTGGGTGGCTCAGTCGGTTGAGCGTCTGACTTCTTCGTGAGTTGGAGCCCCACGCCACACAGTGCCCGATTTAGATCCTCTGTCTCCCCCTTCCCTGCCCCTCCCCTGCACACGTTCTCTTGTGCTCTCTCTCTCAAAAATAAATAAACATTAAAAAAAAAGATAGTGATGTTTAGAAATGGAATCATTTCTCACTGGAAAATGTTCTGGGTTTCAAACAACAGACCCTTAGAGCATAAAGTCTTCCAAGATTGGGGAGTACCTATGAGTTATTTTTCTCTATTGGTAAGATTTGATTAAATTACTATTTAAGAATTATGATAGGGGCACCTGGGTGGCTCCATCAGTTAAGCGTCCAAGTTCGGCTCAGGTCATGACCTCACGGTTTGTGGGTTCAAGCCCTGCGTCAGGCTCTGTGCTGACAGCTCAGAGCCTGGAGCCTGCTTTGGATTGTGTGTCTTCCTCTCTCTCTGCCCCTCCCCCACCTGCTCTCTTTCTCTCTCTCTCTCTCTCTCTCTCTCTCTCAAAAATAATAAATAAACATTTTAAAAATTAAAAAAAGAATTATGATACATTGATTTTAGCTAGGGATTCATAAAACTTCTACAAATGGATATGTGGTTAAAAGTGAACTAAACTTCACAATTACAAATCATTTGTCAAGTCTCCCAAGTTCAAGAAGGGTTTGGCTACCATCAATTTATCAAGTGGATTCTTATCCATACAAATATAGTTGTTAATAAGCAGGCACTCTGCCCGTGAGTAACTTACATTGTGCTACGGGAACGATAAAGTATATATCAGATCAAAGATTATTTGAGGACGGGGATCATATTAAAATCATGCCCGTAGCCCCAAAGTGGCCTGGCATACAAAAATCATTTAAACTAGCATAAATGGGGGCGCCTGGGTGGCTCAGTCAGTTGAGCGTCCTTTTTCGGCTCAGTTCGTGATCTCGCTGTTCTTGAGTTTGAGCCCCCATCAGGCTCTGTGCTGACAGCTCAGAACCTGGAGCCTGCTTCGGATTCTGTGTCCCCCTCTCTCTCTTCCCCCTCCCCTGCTGGCACTCTGTCTCTGCTTCTCAAAAATAAATAAATATTAAAAAAAAAAACTATAAAGTAATGCAAATGAATGAACTACTGAATATGGTAATTCTGTAAGTACTCAGTAAGTGTCCTTGAATGATGTAAGAAATGAAGGAGAGACTTTGTCGTATGCTCATCATAAACAGTTAACCATATATAAGACTTAAGGGGCGCCTGGGGGGCTCAGTCAGTTAAGCGTCTGATTTCAGCTCAGGTCATGTTTTTCCAGTGCCTCAGTCTTCTGCCCTCTTTAACACTTTCTGTAGGCCATTAGCCATCCAAATCTGTGCCAATGGGACATTTTCCTCCGGGGGGTGGGGTGGGGGAGGGGGAGGGAACCTTGTGGATCCAGAAGCCTCCCTAATGTTTTGTCCTTCCATTTAAAAACATTTCCAGAACATGCCAGATTAAAAAACCAGGCAAACAACCTTCTAGAACAAAACCCCTGAGATGAGTTTCATGTGCAATAAAAGGAGTTGATAATGAGCCAGAAAGGAGTGATGTTGATAGAACTGTCCCATATCTAAATGGAGATTAGATTCCCGTTTGACCTGGCTTTGTAGCCCTCTCTTTAATCACAGCGTATTTGATATTCTCTTCCTTGAATGAACTCATTTTCATCGTGGCTTTGGTCACAAGATTAAAGAATCGCTAACTAATTGTTCCAAGTAAGCAGAGCAATTCTCCCCGACTCCAATCCCGACTCCCAGCGGTGCCCACCGCCTGGCCTTCCATCGTAAGACATTTCAAGCCTGACCTCTGCAGGTGGAGAACGGAAATGCACAGGGCCCAAACGATTGTGGTCTTTCTTTTTAAAAGCCCACCGAGTTCTGAAAACACAAACGTTCACACTAGGTACGACAGGGATACTGATAGAATATGTTGGCCTCCCCTTTCATTTTAGAAGTTGCTTTTTTGAAAGTAGCAACCATTTGACTGCAAAGCATTTAAATTCCATCTGCAAATTAACTTTGTCCCGGCTAACCATTAATTCTTTCTGCCCATCGAGAAAAACCCAAATGCCTTAGATGAACTGAGATCCTGGAGTCATGCGGGTTAAAAAAATGTCCTGATCGGCCCCACCTTTCTCTAATCAAACAAATTGCTCTTTGTCCAGTGACCAAATCCCCCCTTTCCACCACCGTGCAGCCCAGGTTGCCATAGCTACCTTGGATGTCTATTTACCACACAAGGGATCAAAGCCAGGAGACATCCACACACGCACTTAGCCTTAAAACTTGCTGGAATGCCTGCGGATAACATGTGCCCACAAATTAAAGGATTTGCCCACAGCCTACGCGGTCCACAGCCGAGCAAACTACGAACGCACTTCATAATGAATGGCGAGGAAAAGCCACCGAGAAGTATTTCAAAACGACCCTATTTTAAATTCTGGTTAGTTACAGTATCTTCCTAGCTCAGTGTTGGGACAAATGAGAACAGAAATGCCTTTTACAGTTTTAGAGGCTTGACTTTCAAATGAAGGAAGCCATCAAACATAGTTGGATGCTGTAGGGGAGGCCTGTTTTAAGACCTATCGCTTCTAATTCCAAGCCTGGCACACACAGGTAGCCTGCCTTTCGGAGCGGGTAGGATTCCTCCCCAGAATTCTGCCTAATTTGCTGTGTCTCATTCTACGTCACTGTTCTCTGCCTTCATTCACCTCACCATTTGTTCAATGAGGATCAAACTGCCACCTCGTTCTCTCCTGGGGATGTGACAGAGAATAAATAGATGGCGTTGGTAAAGGACTTTCTAATCCTCAAAGGAAAGATGAATACAAAGACATTCATTATGAAACCAGATGTCCTTGGGCATTTTAATTCCAATCTGAAGAATGCAAAACAGGCCGAGTCACAGCTTCCTTGTAATAGCACCAGGCTGGCCTTGCAAGAATTAGCAGCTGCTTAAAGCACTGGCTCACTACCTTGTTTTTCCCCTTCACACTCGTGTTAGTCTATCAGAAATAGAGCGCGCACCTTCTTCTCTTCGCGTGTTTTGGGAAGTCGTCAGGATATTAAAAACACAAAATACGTCTGGTAGGCAATTTCGTCTGGAGCAGCTGATTTTTTTTTTTTTCCTAGCTCGAGAAAGAATTATTTGTCCTTCTCACGTGCGGGGACAATGAGTGGTGCGCTCTTTAGGGAGGGTATCGGGCCGTTGCAGGAATGCCAGAGGGAAACCTGTTGTTTTTGGCCGGCCTTCTACAACAGGTGGCCAGGCCTTTCCTTTTGCCTGGGAACACGGCAAATTCCTTCTCAAGGAAGTTTGAGGAGAGTGTCCCATTTAGGACCAGAGTACAGAGAAAGATTGGCACACACTTTAAAATTACTTCCTGATAAAGGCAAATCAGGTTCACACTTCTCGTCTGTCCTAATTCGGCGTGACCTTAGGAACCCTCAAATAATATTATCCTTCTATGCGTTTTTTTTTTCTGCCACCCTGGCAGAAAGTTAAACCCCCCCTCTGAATCTCATCGCAGGGCAAGCAGCTTTCTAATTCTGCTGGCCCTGTCTGCCTACCCGCTATGGCTCGTACGTGGCAGGGGTCTCCTGGCTGCCGCACCATTGTTCAGCACTGTGCAGCCCTAGGGACGGATCACTCCTCAGAGAAGAGATTGGATTTCATTGCAGAGCGGATGACACAGGGACCTGTTTGATAGTGAACGCTGCAAATCCGGCTGAGGCTGCCGGGCTGGGATGGCAAATTGGCCGGTGGGTGCGATTCACCCTGCCTGGTCGCGGCAGTTTGGCCCGAGAGAAACTCAGATCAAGACAGGATTAATCCACACCAAGAACTCCACCACTCATCCCCTCCACATTGTTGTTCTAGCTGCCGTGGAACAATGTGTTCGATTCTTGAAAGGCTGGACTGCCCCGATTCTTTGGGTGAGCAATGACCCTCCCTCTCTCTCCCCCTTCCTCCCACCCCCGCGGCATCCCACCCTCTTTTCGAGTACTGAACAGGCCAAAACATCGTTAGGCACACAGAGTCGCGAGATTCGGAAGTCGTTCGCTCACTAAATAACGAAGGAGCCATCACATGTGTGCCCTTAGAACTTCAAAACCGGGCTGAATTCCAGTTCGCGCGAATGCCACGGCAAGCCAGGCATGGGGAAGATCATGCCAAGCCGGACAGCCTGCCTTTGGCATCGGGCACAGGGAGTGCCACCGTTCCACAGGGATCGTGTGGGAACAGGGATTCTGAAAACTGAGCTCAGACACCACCAAGGAGAGGACAGGTGGCCGTGCCCGGGATCAAATGACTTCTTTGTTCCAGCTGAGGACCTTTGTCAAAAATGTTTTGCGTTCCTCTTTCTCCTTTTAAATCCTTCCCATTTGGGCTTCTCGCTCCTTCCCCCCATCCCATCCGACGGCTCGACATAAAAAGAATGGGATCAGTTGTGGGTTTGCAGAACTAAAAGAAACCGAGCCTCGGCCCCACGATCTCCATCCAGCAAGGCAAGGGCAGTTCACTGAAAACACACGGCACTTGCTGATCTAAACGTGCTTCCCTGCATTCACAGAAACTTGCCAAGCACGCTGGCTTAGGGGGCGAGCGGCAGAGGGTCTCTGCGCTCGACCAGTGGGGGCTCTGCACCTCCTCCCGAGGCTGCAGGAAACGGACGGAAAGTTCTAAACCCCTCGCCCTGGCGCCCAAAGGGAAAGTTTTGCTTCCTATGCAAATCACTTCCCCCAAAGCTGTCGGAGTGGAGGGTGCTGAACTCATCTAGAAAAAGATGTGAAGAGCTTTTCTGGCGGTAATACAGATGCTAACTCTTCCTACCCAGATTTATTGAGAGCTGGCAAAAGCAATTTACACTCCTCTGGTCAATTTTCTGCCGTTGCCAGCCTACCGGCATGTTTTTCCAATCTTGTCTTCCCTTCCTAGGAGCAGTGATCTTGATATTTCTATATTGACATAAGAGTCTTCCATAACTTGGAGTAAGTTGTAAATTGCACCTTTTCTTGGCTTCATACACCCACTTTTTCCTTTTCCTTTCTTAATGGCAAAGCCATAAACCTCTGCCTGGGCTGATAAGGAATGTTATCACTCTGCCCCGAAGCCACGGAAGAGGCTGTCGGTTTAGAATTCCTTTCAGAGACTCATTTAAGTAATCCCAAGCCTTTCCCAGCTCACCGCGTCAGGGTTGTCTTCTTACGGCCAGAAGCAACACAGTTTCACAACTGCTGGAACAGAAAAATAAATCTGCATTTTTCTGGAAGGGCCGGCCGTCTGGGCTCATTTCGGGCTGGTTCCGCCTTCTCAGCCACAAACACAGTGAAGTGCTCAGAATGGGAAGCCAAAATGAGATAAGACGCCCCGTGTAATTCTTTTTCAGGATATTCAGTTATCTTTATTCTAACCCAAAGCACAGGATAGAAGCTTCAAAAAAAGCTCGAGAAAGACCCCGCACGACACAGCCCGGCGACTGCAAACTGGAATTGATTTACATATTCGACAAACCGCTTTTCAGCCCTTTACAATGACTGGCTGACATCACCGATCACCATTAGAGGCAAAGCGGGGCGGGGGGGGTGGTGGAAAGCCGGGGGGGGGGGGGCCCTCAGGAAATCGGCTCCTTCGGTTCCCTCAGGAAAACGCAGCCCCGACTTTCCGCCAATGGATGGACGTGGACAGCATGTGCTAATCCAGAAGGCTCGCCGGAGTACCATCGCGGGGGGCCCAGGCTGCGCCCTCCCGCCCCACCGGCCCGTAGAGCCCCCGGAGCTTACCTGCCTCATGTTTAGAATTCCATGACCCATCCGGCAGGGAGCGAGCTGCCTCGAAGCCCACGCCGCGGTCTTCGGAGGGGAAACACCAAACCCAACAGAAGCCCGCAAGACAAAAGCAACTCAGGGAGACCCACAGGCAGCAAAGAGCACGTTTTCTTCCTTTTTCTTTGATCTGTTGCTACACGCACTCTGCCCAAGACAATGTCAAGTTTCTCAAGCTTCCCTTCCCCAGCCTATGAAAAGTCGGGCTCAGGGCAGCAAGGACCGCCTGGCTCTTATTTCAAATCGGGGCTCCGAGCCGTCGTAGGCGGCTGGCTTGGGCCCCGGAGGAGCCCCGCCAATCAGGAGGAAGGGGTGGGTCCTGGGAGCCCGAAAGGCCGCCTCCGCGAGGATTAGCGAGCTTTCGGGATTTAAATGGCTGGAAGCCGCTGGAAACGGTGCGAAAGCTCCCAACGTGAAGCCTGAGTGCTGTTCTTATCTCGCTGCCCCGGGTCCGCTCGAAGCGTAACTGACTAGCTTCGACCCTAAGGCCCGGAAAGTGACCCAACCGTGTTTGGAAAAGGGCATCTGGCACCGAAGCCCTACTTGGGCGGAGACGCTGGGGAGGAAACCAAATGGTTTGTGCGGAACACCTTCACTGACGGGAGCACTCGGGGGAGGACGGTGCCACCCACCTCATTTCCATATAGACGAACTGGAGATCCAGCCCAAAACACCCAAACCGAAACGGGAAGGTGCACGCAAATCTGTTGAAAAGCGGCAAGGGAACAAGAATCGTTATCTGTTGGGAGCCCGAGGCATAACTGCCCAAAATACGGTTATTCGAAAAATAAACGCTGATGTGTCCTTAAGAAGAAAATGACTAAAGGAAGCCTATCTCCCTTTCTCTAGGGTTCGCCTTCCCCACAGGGTTGAATGTGGTGAACTTATGAACAGGGCCTAGCTGGCCATCAGCTCAGTAGGATGGGAGGAAAGCTGGCTGGCTTCTGGTAAACTTAAACCCGGACTGAAAAAGAATTCCCGAAGTTCGCTTTCTAAACTTCACATAAACAGGAACTTTATTCAACTCTCAGCCAGCATGATTTCAAGGCAAATCGACCTTTGGATTTCAAAAAAGTGCACGTCGAGCCAAGACTACTTTCTGTGGCACCAGTGGCGTCTTTTTTTTCCCCCCCAAAGAGTGGCCAAAATGATTCTTTTGTGAGAATGATTCCATAAGTATTTTTAAATTTTTGTATAACAGGTTAGCAGGTAACCAACGGGCAGTTTCAAAACTGTCATCTGCGTACCCAGTTCTATGAAAACTCAGCAGCCCAGTATCTGCTGGCCAGGAGGTCCATAACCCCACCCCAGCCCCCCACCTCGGTAGGCCAAGGGCCCGCCTAGTGACACAGGCTGGCTTTAGTCCACTTGTCCTTACTTCGGAGCCCTTCAGTTACGACCCAGCCCAACCTCAGCGCTACTCACTTGGGGTCAGATCATTCTCCGCGGTGGGTGCCGTGCTGGCCGTTGTGGGATGTTGAACAGCGCCGGGGTCTAGGCCCCCTAGACGCCAGTAGCATTCTCATGACAATCAATAATAATCATGCGGGGGGCGGGGGGGGGGACGTAAAATCATGCCAGATTGAGAAGCATTGATGTACCAGCTCTGAGATATTGGTTCTCAAGCCAGAGCGCGCAAGGAAACTTCTGGGGAGATTGCTAAAAATGCAAATCCCAAAGGCCCTGCTCCTGTTCTAAGGGAATCTGATCAATTGCTTTGAGGAGGAGCCTGAGAATAGCATTTCTGACGCACAAAGGACTCCGATTTGCTTTGAGATGTACTGTACGTATCCCTGCCCTAGGTATGCCCTCAGCCCCAGGACATAGGGAGCGACCCCCAGCTGCTGCCATTAAATATCACTCGAGTTAAATCCCAAGGCGCACCTAATTTATCACCTTCAACAAAAGCTTCTCACAACTGCATGTGCCTTCTGCGGTCATCATCTCAAAGGTACATATGAGCTGGAATTTCCTCTCACCATCACCGTGCCCTTTCAAAGTTTCATCCATCTTTCTTCTCCTTTACCCACTCCCCTACCATCATACACGGTCAGATGTCACCACTCTCTGTTGCTTCCCCAGAATGCCCCAAGACGAAGTCATCCCTTCCCTCCTCTATGCTCATAAAGCAGTTTATAGACACCCAGTGGTGTGCTGGCAAATGTTTGACAACCAGCTCTCCAAAATTTAAAAAAAAAAAAAAAAAAAAAAAAAAGGCAAGATTTGTAGTCGCATTTGCCAATTTCCGCGGTGTAAGAACTCGCTCCTTTCCCACCACCAGGACACTGAACAGAGTTAGAAAGGGTGGCGCCGAATCGGCGCTGTGGTCATACACTCTCGTCTCTCTCGTATTAAACTATGCCACGCCGGAGGGTAAGAATGGCGTTCTATTCGTCTCTGTAACCCCAGCCACTTGTAATGTACCCGTTGTGCAGTAGGTGGGCAACCGACATGCATGGGGAGAAAACGCAATGCAACGTGCAGCTCAGACCGGAGTGCATGATGAGAGACCAGCCTTCTGAAACAGAACCTCGGATTCCCGGGTGTATTTGGGAGACACTATATTTTTTATGTTTTTATATGAAGGCATCCCACACGTTTGCATCCACATCTTAACACCATTCGATCAGCTGTAGATTGCAAAGATCTCCAGGAGGAATATAGACAGTAGCCCCTGGGAAGTACAGGAAAGGTAAGAGATGTGGTAATTGATGACGGTTATTTCTACCATCTTCTCCTTATGCACTAAGACAGGAATGCTAACGGTGGTGTCATTAGCAAACACCACTTGCGACTGCCTCCTGTCAGCCAAGCATTTCGCCAGCTTCTTCACCGACGTGCGCCGTTTAATGTCCGCCAAAATACCACAAAGTAGACATCACCGTCGTCAGGCTAAGAATGAGCAGACAAGATCATGGAGGCAAAGTAAGTAGCCCAAGATCGTATTGTTATAAATCGCTGTACCAGGAATCAAGTGTTTGGGATTAGAATTTTTCTGCTTTTCGTTGTAAGACATGCTGTCTCCGGAAGTGTTCGGAAGCTGCCTAAAGAAAGTGGACGGTGTGAAAAATGAAGTCTCCTTCATTTATAAATACGCCAATATAATTTTTAAAAACTTCCAATGAAATAAATGGCCCCTTGGGGGTCGCCCATCGAGCGAACATCAGGTCCGCTCATCGGAAACGGTGTAGGCAAGTCAAGCGAAACAAGGAAAGAAACTTGCTTCACCAAAGGAGAGGATGTCCCCTTCCCCAGTGTGTGATTAACAGCGTTTGCCGATGACAGCTGAAGGGATGTTGTAGTCTTAACGGAGCCTAGATGACAGTCCTGCGTGGTTATGTGCGGGTCTGGTGATAAACAGACCTGCACAGCAAATGGAACAGGTGCCTGGACAGGTGGCCCTGGGCAGGCCCTCCTGGCCATGGATGGATATTAGCATGGCACCTGACAAGTGTGCCACCTCTTTCTGGATTCTATTAGGGTCAAAGCATATGGGATTAGCACTTGTGTGCATAAATAATGGTTGACCGTCAGTAACGTCGTGTGGTTTATTGAAATATGTGTCAGGACACGACATTAAAAGTCAGTGAAAACCAAGCTGAAATGGCCTAATCGGCCACTTGGAAAGCGTGCTTGGTGCAAGTGAAGTCTTTGGGGTCTATGGAAAGAGTGTACTTATTCTCCTGCAGAGGATCCAGGAAGCCAGTTGCTTTATACTGTATATACGTATACATATATAAATATATATATATTGAGGAATACTGTATTCGAGGTAATTCGTGAAGTTGCTTTAAGTTGACAACAACACAGGTCCCTGCTTAGAAAAAAAAAAGGAAGGGGCGCCCCGGTGGCCCAGTCGGTTGAGCGTGCGACTTCGGCTCAGGTCACGATCTCGCAGTTTGTGGGTTCGAGCCCCGCGTCGGGCTCTGTGCTGACAGCTCAGGGCCTGGAGCCCGCTTTGGGTTCTGTGTCTCCCTCTCTCTCTACCCCTTGCCCACTCACACCCTGTCTCTCTCTGTCTCTCTCTCGCAAAAATAAACATTAAAAAACAAAAAAATTTAGAAAAAAAGGAAAATCCCACCTATCATTCTTAGAGCATGTCACCAAAAAGCAAGTTTCTACTCGCTGAGTGCGGGCGTTCATGAAGTGCATTTCTTTCAGTTGGTTGATGGAAGCACTGAGAGATACCAGAAGCACGGGGGGTAATTTGGAGTTCATTTTTGGTGTTAATGTGGCCAGTAAACTGGCTGATGGACTTCGAGCAGACGAACTGACATCTTTAGGTCCAGATTTTTCAGGGGGCAGTTGGGCATATTATGGGCTGAATGTTTGTGTCCTCCCACAATGCTTATGTTGAAATCCTAACCCCTAATGGACCAAGACAGATAAAATCATAAATGGGAAAGGTTTTTTGGTAACTATTGCTTGTATGAATGTTTTGGATGACAGACACTGGAAAGAAGGAAAGAAATCTGTGAATCCAAAAACGGAAGGAATAGACACCCTGTGAGAAACGGTTTCGGAGAACGGAGCCTAAGGACAGACCTGCAGACAGGACGGAGCTGACTAACTGGTCAGGGTTTTCAACGCACTGAACTTGCTATTTCCTCACTTGAAAACTAAGGACGTGAAACAAATCATGCTATTTAAAATTTTAATCATAACTTACTACGTACTAATTCTCTGCGTTTAGGGGTGCCTAGGTTAAGCATCCGACTCTTGAGTTAGGCTCACGTCATGATCTCACGGTTCATGAGTTCGATCCCCATGTTGGGCTCTGTGCTGACAGTGTGGAGCCTGCTTGGGATTCTCTCTCTCCCTCTCTCTCTGCCCCTCCCCCATGCACATGCATGTGCACTCTCTCTCTCTTTCAAAATAAATACATAAACATTTAAAAAATAATAATAATTCTCTGCTTTTAGAGGTGAAACATTCTGACATTTCCTAGTTTTTGTTGATGAACTAAATAGGGCTGATCCCTCATTATTTTCCTCTTAGTAATCTGGTAAAGCTTAATGCATGAACTTGGCAATGGTTTTTATGTACTCCTCCCGCTGTCAAATATTCTCTACACTCCCAATTAAACCTTCTGCTTCATGTCAACGCAATAATATCCTACTTCCCCAAAAGTAATTCTTCAGCTTCCAAGTCATCTGCTTTTTTGCTCCAGTTTTGCGCCTAGATTTGCAAGGAGAAAGTTATTACAATGATTTATTATTTTTTTTTTTTTACTTGCCTTATTAACCCCTTTCCTAGCTTCTGAGGTCGGTAAGGCCTGCGTCAGTCAGGGTTCTCCAGAGAAATAGAACCAGTAGGATATATAACGTACATCTTGGGATTTATTTCAAGGACTTGGCCTGTGTGACTATGAGCACTGGTAAGTTTGACATCCATAGGGCAGGCTGGCAGGAGCTCATCCTACAGTTTTGAGGCCAACTTTCTTCTTCCTCAGGGAAACCTCAGGTTTGCTCTTAAGGCCTTTGACTGATCGGACGAGGGCCCCCCACATTCTCAAAGATCGTGTCCTTTACTTAGAGTCGACTGATTGTGGCTGTCAACCACATCTGCAAATGCCTTCAAAGCAACCCCGAGATCAGAGTTTGATTGAATAACTGCTGACTACAGCCTAGCCAATGGACCGTTGTATATCCCTGATAACAACAAGCACACAGTATATGGTCAATTAGTTAAGAAATGTTTACTGAATCGCTGCAACTAACGATAATTGCAAAACCTCCATCGGTAGAAGGCTCTCTTCTTTATAAATAACGAAATTTTGCTAATAGACTTATCGTGTGCTTCCCAACCACAACACTGGAAGGGAGGAGCTCTAAAATGTTCAAATAAAATGATTTCCAACTGATCATTCTATCCCAAGTCAGACTATTCATCAAATGTCAGGACCGAATGCCGCTACTTTCATAGAAAGACGCCAACATGTTGCATCCCTTCTACTCTTTCTTTGGAATCTACTCAAAGATGTGTTTTAGCAAAAGGAGGGAATTAAACCAGGGAAGATATGGCAACGGGTCTCAGAAGCAGAGAAACCAACATGAAGAGAAGTGAAGACGATAGTTGGGGCGGTCTTAGAAAGCCCCTGTCTGAGCTATAGCAGGATGATGGAGAACTCCCGGACAGAGGTCTCCGGGGGGCTGGGGGGATGATACTGATGGATCACATTTGAGGATGAACAGGTGCACGTAGATATAAGCAAAAGGTGGCACTATCATTAATTCCAGGAAGAGCAAAAGAATGCCCATAGAAGGAAGCACAGTCCTAAAACACTCCTGAAATCAGGAGTGATCTCTGATACAGAGACCGAGGCAGAGGCTACTGGCAGCCAATCCAATACCCAGCTTCCCCTTGTTTCTTTCCAACAGAGCTTCAATGTATTTGGTGGCAGAAATGTGCCGGACCGAAGAACATTTCCCCGTCTCCCTTGCAGGTGTGGCTGGTGATGTACAACTATATGGCCAATGGAATTTTCATAGAAGCTGCTGTGGAAGGCTTCTGGGAAAGCTCTTAAAAGAGATGCACGGTTTGCCCTTCGCGGTTCCCAATTTCCCTACCGGGAATATGGATGCGACATCTGAGGGGCTGGGGCCATTCTGGAACCATGAGAGGGACGGAACAAGTGGTAAAGCTGGAAAATAGTAAAGGCAGAAGGGTCCTGGATTCCTGAGGACATCTTAGAGTCTCTGAATGAGCCCTGAACTCCATGTTCTGTGAGAAAAATAAATTGCTGGGGTGCCTGAGTGGCTCAGTCAGTTAAGCATCTGACTCTTGATTTCGGCTCGGGTCATGATCTTACGGTTTGTGGGATCGAGCCCTGCATCGGGCTCTGTGCTGACTGCACCTGGGCAGAGCCTGCCTGGGATTCTCTCTCTCTCTCTCTCCCTCTCTCTCTGCTCCCTGCTCTCTCTCTCTCTCAAAATAAACAAGCAATTTAAGAACAAAGAAAAATATGGGGCACCCGGGGGGCTCAGCCAGTTGAGCGTCCGACTTGGGCTCAGGTCATGATCTCAAGGTTCGTGAGTTGAGTCCCACATCGGCCTCTCTGCTGTCAGTCCGGGGCCCGCTTCAGATCCTCTGCCCCCCTCTCTCTCTCTGCCCCTCCCCCACTCATGCTCACTCTCTCTCTCTCTCTCTCTCAAAGATAAATAAACATTAAAAAATAAAGAAAAAGAAAAAGAAATTGCTAATTCTTTCCGATCCTATGCGGGATGTTAAAGATACGGTCTAAAATTCATAAACCAAGAAACAGCAATAAAAGCATGTTACAGGAAATATGAAAGTACATATCAGAGGAAATCTTTATGAGTTGAAAGCGATTGCTCCCAGAATGGAGTGGTGGTTTTCATTACAAGTCGTTCATATATTTGCACTTTGAACATGGATTACTTTGATACAAATTAAAAATAATTAAAAATAAACAAGAAGATACTCCGCGGTGATTAAATCAATTTCTCGGCCCTTGAACTCACTTCCTGTATCAGCAGTGTGTTATGATTATCTGGCCCATAGTTAACCAAAGAGTCAGGGTAGAGCATTCGAGAAGTTACGTGCCTGATGGCGCATTTTGAACCTCAAGGGCAATGTCACCATGTCACGCACATATGATCTGATTGGCATTTCCTCTTTCCCCCACCACAGATTTAATTTGCTCAGAGTTTATGACTGATTTGCCATGTAGGGTGGGAAATACGCATATTAAGACAGCCTTGATCCAAACTGCTTTAGACTAACATTCTTTCAGAATCAAGGCAACCCTGATGCCTTAATAATTGGTTAGACTAATTTAAAAAAACAACAACAATTTTTCTTTTTATTCCTAACTGGCATCATCCTTGATTTAAATTCATTTTTAAAAACTGGGTTTAAGTATGGCAGGAAATAACTGGTTACTGTTCTTTATATTATTACCACGTTACTTCTTATTCTTTTCTCTCTCTCATTTTTCTTGCATAAGAAACGGGTTAGTCTCTCAAACCTTTAATATTTTAATACTCAAAGCTGATTTTTAAATTAGCCTTAGAGATGAAAAACAACATTCACTTATGTGATTCAGATCTCAGTTTTTATATGTTAGGAACAAACAAATCAGGCTGGTTCTTTGATAATCACATGGACAGAAGGTGAATAGAAATTTTAATCAAAAGAAGCTTTGAACAGGATTTGCGCTCCTTGCTTGTAAAAAGACAATGCTTTATCCTTTAGATTGACACTTCTCAAATGCACAGAAAGACTGCAGGCATGGCTGTATTTTTCTCCCCCTGATTGGCAGAAGCCCTCTCCCACTCCACACATAATATCTATACTTGGATTCAAGATGGCGGAAAAGATAAAAGCTACTTCAGAATCATGGTTTACATGTCTCTTTCCTCTGCTAGACACAGATGAGGGTGTTTTTCTGCTCTCTTTTCATAGCCAAGAAAATAATAGTTGCTCTCATTTCCTTATAACTGGATGGCTCATCATGGGTTTCTCCTCTGCTGGGAACCACTTATGAAAATTCACACATACTGAGATCGGCTTTCCTATACTATTCCCCCGATGCAATATGCAAGATAAACATATTGAGTCGCGGCAAGGAAAAAAAAGGCAAACGTTGAGTATCAGTGCCTTAGCTTTCTCCATATTTACTGAAGAGCTCTTTTAAATGTCTGGGAAACTGCATTCAAATGAAGCTTCGTTTTCGTTCTCCTTCGATTTAGTAATTTACAAAAGGAAAGGCTTATACTGTTTGTCTATTTTATAAATGTGCTATCTATTTTTTGTTTAAAAAATTTTTAATGTTTATTTATTTTTGAAAGAGAGACAGACCGTGAGCAGGGGAGGGGCAGAGAGAGAGGGAGACACAGAATCCGAAGCAGGCTCTAGGCTCTGAGCTGTCAGCACAGAGCCCGACGTGGGGCTCGAACCCATGAACTGTGAGATCATGACCTGAGCCGAAGTCGGACGCTCAACCGACTGAGTCCCCCAGGTGCCCATGGTGCTGCTATTTAAAATAATTTCAATGTGAGTGATTTAAATAACGTCATACACTGACCAAGATAACCGTACTCTTATTTGTAGCTTTATCTGTGTTCTATCCGAAAGCCCTACCGATATTTCTCCTAAACTCCCATCTGTGTGGGGGAAAAGATAATTTCGTTATGGTCATCTCTAGAAACCAACCAACTGGCTCTACTTATCTTCAACTGGGCAAACTAATCTAACCCAATTAAAGGGATCTAAAACCAGCTGCTCTAGGAGGTCTAACTTAGTTAAACCTTAAATTAAAAAGTGGACACCCGCACTAAAGGGATGTGCTATCGAATACAATAGAGACCAGCAGGAGGGACTTGTGCTGAGTGGAAAGAGAGGAAATGAAAGGAGTCCCGGATCTGTCATGGCGAGACCGGTTATGCGTTCGGCCTTCTTGAAAATGGAGCACGTTTCTGATGTGTACAGGACTCCCATCTCTCTGACTCCACAACTCACGCTCTTTCCAGAACGTGGCGCTGCCACCCCGGTCCCAGATGCGGCTCTCCCATGGAAAGAGGCATCAAAACCCAGCATGCCAGCGCATGCCTCACCGCAACACTCCCTCATCCCCTGTGCCTCCTTCAGGGGTGTCTGGGATTCACCGCGTGGATTGCCATTCGGTTCTGAAATCACCAACCTCAATACGCCTCCCAAAGTATCTCACGCTGCACCTTCGAGATAAGTTTACTTATCCTGTAAACACCTTCAGGAACGTACTTTGAGTGTATCTTTGAAAACACACTGGAGAACTCTTACGATTTCTATTTACCTTTAACGGTTTTCCAACCTGGGGATGGGTTCATTTGATCACCTGTAGGTAGGGGGAAAAAACCCACACACGTGCCTGCCGATGGCGTATTCCTCGTGGAAAAAGGTGGTACTGTTGTGCTACGCAGGGCAGGGTATGAAATTTTAGGGCCATTTCTCTAGGACTGTAAATGAGGTTTTTCCTTCTTCATTCAGAATTTCTCAAAGGCTTTCCCATCGGAATACGTCTCTGTGATTCATTTCCACAGTTAGGAACACGGCCCGTAGAGGATCTTGCCTTGTTCAAAACTAATTAGTGCATCAGTGATTTAGCCATTGATCTCATTAGCCACATACAGATATCTGTAGATCCCTACGAATTGATTTTCGTCACTCCCAGGGCATCCAAAGACCTCGAGCGTAAAGACAAGGACTTCCTGCAAGAAAAAAAGGCTGAGGACTCTCATGCCTTAACGTCGTGCTAACAAAGAAGCAATGGCGTGCCTTCTCTATGCCTGTACGGTCAGTCATTCATTCAGCAAGTATTTGTGGAGTGCTTACTACCTGCCACGCATCGTTTTAGGTGCTGGAGAGGCAGGCAGACAGGTCCAAACAGGCCGAGGGCTGCCCTCATCGGCACACCTTCTAGTGGAGGGAGATAGACGAACAAATCAACAAATAAAGCGTGTCTGAGGGCGACAGAGGTTCTGGTAAGGGGGCAGGGAGCCTGTGCTGGTTGAAGCCGAGTGAGCGAGGGTGACGGTGGTAGGAGCTGGGTCTCAGGAACATGAGCGCGTGAGTGTGTGTGTGTGTGTGTGTGTGTGTGTGCATGCGCGTTGGGGGGGCGGCGGTTGCAGGTTGCGTAGTGTCTAGTAGATCTCCGGAAGAGTTCTGGGTTTCCTTCAGAGCAAGGTGGGGGGAGACTCTGAGGCTTGGACACCGAGGAGTGACAACAGCCAGTCGACACTTTAGAGTTCAGTGTGACCGCCGGGCCCTATTGGGCAGAAGGAAGGTCGCTGAGGAAGCTGTTTTGGTCAACCAGGGCCCCCGGGTCAGAGATGGTGATGGACGGGGCTGGGCGCGGAGGAGGAGACGTCGAGGCTCGGGTGGACGCTGGTTGTGTTGGGACCGTAGAGCCGATGGGATGGCTGGTGGGGCGGATGTGTTAAGGAGTGGACACTAGGATGACTTCCCAGTTCTCTTCTGGGACAGCTGAGAAAACGGAGCCACCATTGACTGACCTGCACACCACTGCTGGGGGGGCCGGGGGTGGGGGGTGGGGAAGCCGTTTGGAGGAGGGCCCCTCTCCCTGCGACACTCCCCTGTGGGAGGGGCCGTGCGGCGGCACTGTAAAACCGTCCCGATGAAAAGAAGGTCCAGGGATGTGTGAAGCAAGCCACGGTTTCTACCACACATGGCAAAAAACATTGCCCGTAAATACGTGATCTGTTATTCCCAACCAGTGCAGTATGGCAATGTGGCGAGGAGCACCGATCCCAGAAAGAGCCTCAGTCCAAGTATCAACTTTGTCCTTTAATGACTGTGTGAATACGGCCCATCTGCTTATTCTCCCTCAACATTACTGTGATTTGAATAAAGCGATTTGTTTTTTTTAATTTTTTTTCTTAATGTTTTTATTTATTTTTGAGACAGAGAGAGACAGAGCATGAGCAGGGAAGGGGCAGAGAGAGAGAGGGAGACACAGAATCGGAAGCGGGCTCCAGGCTCTGAGCCATCAGCACAGAGCCCGATGCAGGGCTCGAACTCACAGACTGTGAGATCATGACCTGAGCCGAAGTCGGACGCTCAACCGACTGAGCCACCCAGGCGCCCCTAAAGCGATTTGTTTAAACATAATATTATTTAACATTTACCGAGGGCCTACTGAATGCCAGCCACTTGTGAGCACGTCAAATTCTCCTTTACCCCTATGAGAATAGGTCCTAATATCATTCCCATTTCCCAGGAGTGAAAACTGAGGCACAGGGAGGCAAAGTGACTTGCTGAGATCATAAAGCTAGGAGGCCGCAGATCCTCGTGTACACATTCAGGCCGACTGGCCCCTGCAAACCTGCTCTTAACCACAGAACTATGAGAGTGCAGTGCAGCGTAAAGGCTCAAAAACTGTAGCTTGTATTATGATGAGGTAACTACCAAAACAATAGAAATGCCCGATGGTCACTCGTAAAACCCTACTCATAATCATCGCCTCAGTTTCGATCTGTACCTCACTTTCTCCCGCTCTATGTGGGGTACACAGCCTGTGCATGGCGCAAACTCTGCTGAGAAAATCAGAACAGAGCATCGTTAGAAAATTCCCTTTAGAAAAATGCCCAGGGGGCGCCTGGCGGGCTCAGTCAGAAGAGCCTGTGACTTTTGATCTCAGGGTTGTGAGTGTGCACCCCAAGTTGGGAGTGGAACCTACTTAAAATAAGAAACATAAAACAGAATCGCCCAGGGCATGGGAGTCCTGAAGAGTCAGAAAACTCATCGGAAGCGTGCAAATGTGGGCTTCTCGCTGTCGTTAGTGACATTTAAGACTAAAAGTTACTTACGTGATTTCCAGATACGGAACAGGAAACAATTGCTCAGACGCGCTGGCCAGTAGGGGCGGGGGGTGGGGGTGGGGCGGCGGTGATACCCGGTTGCTGTCACTTTCCGCCCCATCTGAATCCCAGAAGTCTCGCCTCTGCCCCAACGTGCTTGCAGGTGGGACTGTTCTGAGCCTCTACGCCCACCTTCTTCCAATCAGTCACGTCCTCCGGCCTAATGAGTTTCTAAGACTAGTTTTCATTTTATTTAAAGGGCAAGTTTCCAGATGTGTTTTAAAATTAATCAGTGCTGGGGTGCCTGGGTGGCTCAGTCGGTTGAGCGTCCGACTTCGGCTCAGGTCACCATCTCTCAGTTCGTGAGTTCGAGCCCGGTGTGGGGCTCTGTGCCGCCAGCTCGGAGCCTGGAGCCTGCTTCGGATGCTGTGTCTCCCTCTCTCTCTGCCCCTCCCATGCTCCCGCTCTGTCTCTGTCTCTCAGTAATAAATGCACATTAAAAAAAAATCAATCAGTGCTAGTAATGAAAGAAAACATTATTCCTGAAGCTTCTAGCAAATACATTCCAGCACCGAAAACACTTTGGTCGCACTCACGTATCTAAAAAAAATTTAAGCGGACTATGCCACACCTATTTCTTGCTGTGTATCTCGGCAAGTCGGTGTCCTTATTTGCACACTGAAAGCATCAGTTGACTTGGCTGCCCTTTGAAACCAACTGGAAGAGATTGAAAAGATATTGCTGACTGGGTCCCCAACCCCCCCCCCCCCCACCCCAGACTCTGATTTAATTGCTCTGGGCTGGGTCGGGGTGGGGAGATTGTTTTTCAAGCTCCCCCCGGGGGAATTAGAATGAGCAGTCCAAGGTTGAGAACCACAGGTTGGTCTAGATCAGTGGTTGTCAAAGTTTAGCCTGCGTCAGAATCCCCTGGAGGGCTTGTTAAAACACAATTACCGGCCCGCCCTGGAGTCTCTGATTGGGCAGGTCTGGAGTGGGGCCTGGAAATTTGCATTTCTGACAAGTTCCCAGGTGGCGGGTTTGGAAACCTCTTCTCTATATCAGGGGTCCGCAAACTGCGGCCCTCAGGCCAACTGTGGTCGGTGGAGAACGGTTTTCAACACTTTCCAATGGTTGAAAAAAAAAAAAAAATCGAAAGCATTCTGTTTCAGGCCATGGGAAAAGTATATGAATTTCCAATTCCAGGGTCCATAAATAAAGTTTTATTGGAAGGCAGCCACACCCACTCATTAAACCAAGCTGGGGCCTGTGTGGCTTCGTGCTCGACTCTGAAGCCTGGCCTGACAATGGTTGACACTGGAGCTTGGTGTGTTTACCTCGTGAAGCAGGTCCGAATATGTATGCCACCCCAAAATACGCCACTTTGGCGTCGGGATTATTTTGAGCTAAAGGCAACTGAGAACCGGGGCGCCTGACCGGCTCAGTCAGTGGAGCATCCAGCTCTTGATCTCGGGGTTGTGAGTTCGAGCCCCATGCTGGGTGTAGAGATTACTTCAAAATAAAATCTTAACAAATAAAGGCAACTGAGAACCACGGGGGAGAAGAGTGATTTTTTTTTTTTTTGGTTTATTTATTTATTTTGGGGGGGGAGGCAGAGAGAGAGGGGGAGAGAGAGAATCCCAAGCAGGCTCCGCGCCGTCAGCGCAGAGCCCGATGCGGGGCTCGAACTCACGAACCGTGAGATCATGACCTGAGCCCAGATCAAGAGTCCGGTGCACGACTGACTGAGCCACCCAGGCGCCCTGAGAAGAGTGATTCTTATCACCAAAGACGGGGTGTGAACACCAAGATGTTTGCATAAACAGACCATTCTAATATAGCCCTTATCTTCCATTAGTTCCTTCACGTATCTTCTCGTCATTTCCCCACATTTTATCATTCCTTGTAGCCCAATCCCTCTTTTCTTTGTGAAAAGGGTAGACAAGGCTTGGAGTCTCGCGGCTTCTTTGCGTTTTGCTCCTTTTCTGTGAAGTCTTGCGCATATACGTAGTGAAAAATTGTGGGCCTTTTGTCCTGTTAATCTGACTTTTGTTAGTTTCATTCACAGGCCCCAGCGACTAAACCTAAGAGAGGGGAGGGAATGGTTTCCCGGCCTGACACTCCTTACCCAAGAGATGGGAGAAGTTGAGGTTTTCAGCCTCCGTTCTAAAGTCCCCCTGTGCCTTCTCTCCATTGGTCGACAGATATCATAGAAGCTCGACTCCTGGTTTCTCCCCGCAGCCCTGACAGAGTGGCCTTTCATGTGGTCAGAGAGGGCCTCTTGGAAACAGCATGACTTAGGTCCCCTCACAGTACAAACACTGGACTTTGACATGATCCTATATCCTTTCTGGTAACAAATACCCAGGAAATGACCACCAAAGATCTCTACACAGCACAAACCTCAGGACATACCCACCATATATGCTATGGAGGGCTGCTATGTATTCCTAACCATCTGAAACCCAAAAAGTTATTTCATGGCTTTTTTTTTTTTCTTTGAGGGTGGGGGGAGGGGCAGAGAGAGAGGGAGACACAGAACCCGAAGCAGGCTCCAGGCTCCGAGCTGGCGGCACAGAGCCCCACGCCGGGCTCGAACTCACGAACCGAGAGATCGTGACCTGAGCCGAAGTCGGACGCTCAACCGACTGAGCCACCCAGGCACCCCTATTTGATGGCATTTTAATGAAAGCCTGATACGTAAGAATTCTCTGGTGATAAGGCATGAAAACACACTCTACTGGAAATAAGCACGTAAGTTGTAAAACTTTCTTAAAAGCCCCTTCCCCTCCTGAATCATGCCCCTAATTAAATTCAAACCCGAGTAATATCATCCACGGTTAACTAACATGGTTTTATTTCTCCCTGCTTCTCTGAAAAGATGTGTATCCTTTCAGGTAACTATTCCCTTGACAAAAAGGTTGCCATGGATACATTTTTTTTTTTTAATTGAATGCTGGTATTTTAAAGCCTGTGCAATTTAGTGAGGTATACCTGGCCTGAGGGTTATACTCATTTAAGTGCCTGCCTTTAACACTAACAATTTTATCTTAATACAGTTGCTCCGTGCATTTGACATGTGGTGTTCAGGAGTAGTTGGAAATGGCGTGGGAGTTCCTGAAGGAAAAGCAAGTAAGACACATATCACCCGGCCCACCTAACTGCACTTGAATCAGCGGATGCTTCACTCGCCTGGAATTTGTCTGTTCTCGGCATGTTTAATAATGAGTCATGCAATGCATTTGCAAGGCTCCCAGGGCCCCGGGGCCACGTGACGATCCTCTGCGCCTAAGTCCCTCGTCTTTGTTCAGACAGGCTGCTAATGCGTCCCACAAAGCTGACCTAATGCTACTACAGTGGCTCTATTTTTCTTCGATGGCTCAGCTTGAACGTGATATTTAGGAAGTCGACTGTCAGGCATGCAAATCGAGAGAAAAATATGCCATATTAAATCATGACGGTTTAATAAGGTATTACTCATGGGCCAGTGACTTCTGGTTCTCTCCTTAGTAGGGGCGAGTTGAAAAGCGGAACCGGCCACGGAGAAGGAATGTTGCATTTTCAGAATTCCACCTTCCCCACAGCATTGAGTGAAATACACTCCAATATCCGTAGTATGGCTGCCGTCATTCTACCTGAACATACCAGCCGCCTTACGTCCTACTTTAGCCGTAGGACATATTAGGTGGGGATGACCACCTTTATGATTACACTTAGGTGAGATAATCACTCCAAATATCATTCCCAAAACATTCCACAGGCTTCTAATGATTGTTCCACTCCATGAATACAATGGCACCAAACACTTAGGAATGTTTCATGGTATCTCAAGAATTTCTTTTCAGAGCAAAAAAAAATTGAGAGATTCTTCCTTTACTACAGACAGAAATGAATCAAACGGGTATCCATTTTCCTTCGGTTCAGTTGCTTTTGTTTCTGTCATCCATAGAAAAGGAAGCACATTTAAGAAGACATATTTCAATTACACCCTTTTCGATCAGACGTGGCACTTTGCACACCGAAAGGTCCGGAATTCAAGAACTGCAGTGCTGAAATGCATTGATGACTTTGCCCGCCGCCAAACTATTAATTTGGTAACTTATTCTCCTGGAAGTACACTAATTAGGGTGATATGTTAACAGTAACACAAAACCAGTTGTTTTCCATGGGTTGATCGTAGTTTGCCACAAGCATGCCTCTGCTCGAAAAGACCGAAAACAATTTCACATGAAGAAACTGGTTTCCTTCTTCAGTCAACAATTTAAATCAGCGCTTAGTTGTCGAAGATTAAATGCAAAATGTATTAAAGGCACCGAAACCATTTTTAATCCTTCTTACTTAACTACAGATACTCTTTTATTTAATTTTTGGTTTCTTTTGTTAGATAAAGAGAAAGACTTAAAAGAAAGGAGAAAGGCAAAGATTTCCAAAAACAAAAACAGAGAGAAGAGCATGAAAGCAAGTATAGAAACCATGTGGAAGTAAGTATTGTGGGATAAAGGTTTTCAAAACAATCTTCAGGAATCGTCTTTGAAAATACAGTAACAGAGAAAAAATGAAAAATTAGCAGATGCCAGTAGGAAAGTCTGGCCCAATTCTCGTTTACTTAAGAGAAATCGAACAAGATTAAGCGTTTAAAAATAGAGGAGGGCAAAACAGTCATGTGTAGTTTTTGTCTTCCTCCAGTGCCTCCTCTTCGCTATAATTAATCATTTACTCCAAGAGCAGACCACCGGGGAACCGCATTGAGCTAGGACAATTCAAAGCCATGGAAGCCAGATCAGGCCTTACGGGTTTCCCCATTGGGGTTGGGACCCGAGCGAAAGGAAGATAATGGTCTCAGAGCAGCCTCTGGTGGCTAAATGTCAAAAGCTCAAGAAGTCAGAGGCCACCTCACTGGTGTTCTTAAGACTTTGTGCAAATGGAAGTTACTATTTAAACAACGTTAAGCCCAAGCCCAAGCCCGTAGCCCAGAAGTGACTTGGTCAGAACTGAGATTAATTCATTGGTCTCAAAGACTATCTCGGATAAGGTGGAGTTTTGATGCTGACACACCGGGCTATTCAGACAACAGGTACCATTGCCCTTATAGTTGGACGTCAAACGGTGTTACATACAAAATTATCTCCAACTTTCCGAGTATCTCAAATAAATGGTGGGCTAGTGATGACTGACACCTGAAATTAATTTAAAAAAATTTTTTTAATGTTTATTTATTTTTTGAGAGAGAGAGAGAGAGACAGCAGGGGAGGGGCAGAGAGACAGGGAGGCAGAATCCAAAGCAGGCTCCAGGCTCTGAGCTGTCAGCAGAGCCCGACACAGGGCTCGAACCCATGAGCCGTGAGATCGCGACCTGAGCCGAAGTTGGACGCTTAACCCACTGACCCGCCCAGGCCCCCCTGAAATTCATTTCAATTTTTAAGCAGTTTTAATTTTTAAGCAATGGCCATTTTAAAGCAATCTAAATATTTTCAATTCTCAAAAAGCTCTGCGTATGAGTGCGGGTGTGTGTGGACGTGGACGCGTGCCCTCTGTCCGTTAGAAGTATTTGGGCACGTTTTCTTGTCACAGCTTTCCCAGCTGGAAGACATCTGTTTAGGACAGAGGCCCATAAATTCCATCTGGCAGACTCCCCGTTGAGCCATCTCATCTGGGATGTTTCTAAGGGCCCCTCTTCCAAAGTCTGAATCCTAGGACGCCACCTGTGTCAAGCGTCACGTCCAAAAAAGTGCTGCCATCTGCAGCATCATTTCTGAGTACCTCACACTGACACGGTAGGTCAGCATGTTCTGTTCAAAAATCCAATCTTTGCAACTCTTTTGTCAACCCAAAAGTGTTCTGCAATCAAAATTGGATTTTTTAAAAGCAAGCACAGAGCATCATGAGCAAACGCACTGAGCGGAAGTGGCAAAGGAAGGACAGAGTTCTCTTATAGAAAGAAGGGCAATTAGCACGCAATCATTGACTGCTGTTTGTTATGTACCAAGCACTTAGCTATGCACCTGAATAACATTAACTCATTAAAGCGTGTCCCTTAAAACCACACTCATGAAAGAATGCTGTTGCCTACTCTGAGTAACAAAAGAATCAACTCTTGGGGCACCTGGGGGGGACTCAGTCAGTTAAGCGTCTGACTCTTGATTTCCGCTCAGGTCATGATCTCGAGGTTCATGGGTTCGAGCCCCGAGTTGGGCTCCACGCTGATAGCATGGAGCCTGCTTGGGATTCTCTCCCCCCCCCCCTCCCGCCGCCTCTCCCCCACTGGTGCTTGTGTGCTCTCTTGCTCTCTCTCTCTCTCTGTTTCTCAAAATAAATGAACTTAAAAAAAAGAGAATGAACTCCTAAGGAAAAAATGTGGCGCTTAAACTTCAGTAGGAGACCCTTCCTTTATTCTTCCTCTCAGCTCACTATTTTCACCTTCCCTAGGGTCTTGGGCCCAGTCTCAACCTTATCTTTACTCCCTCCCTCCATGACGCTTCTTTGTCATTACACGTATGTTTCAGTATCGGAACAGCTGAATGTTCAATTGTTCCGATACTCAAATATTTTACGTAGATGAGTATCGGAATTTATCGATCTCTAAATTCAAATGTTTGAGAATCGGGATAATGGAACATTCAACCGGCGGCGGTGCGAGAACCCAAGTTCGAGCCAGTCTCGGTCTGGCCACGAGGTCCCGTTGTGAATTCTCTGCCCTTGATGAGTTCCTTTTCAGCATTTGTCAGGTAACCTAATTAGTATAGCTCAGCTATTCTTAGCTCCAGAACAGGGTCCAAAGTTCCCATGACAGTCACAGAGCACAATTTTCAAGCATGACACAAAAACGTTCCTCCCTTCCAACCTCAGAAAGTGAAAGATGCACAGATGACAGGTGGAAATAGTTGGTCTCCGAAGCCCAGTTTGCCTGCAAACCTCTCTTGCTGTCCTGATTCCAGTGACACTCGCTGTCTGCCATCACTCATTGAATCGTGGATCCCGTTCTATCTTGCATTAGCCTCTCTGTGGTTATCACCCTTCTTGAAGCCACACATCTCTTTCGAACTTCTTCCCAAATGCTGCGGGGACAACCGCACGACAGTCTGCTCTCCGGCTTTTGGGCCACAGCCACGTGTGAAGGTGAGACGGTACAATGTGACCGAAGGCCCGGCTGCACAGGGAGTCAGGAGGGCTGGCTCCCGTTCCCTCCGCGCCACCGGCAAGCTTTGTGCCCTGGGGCGCTCTGGTTACCTTCTCAGGGTCTCAAAATCCTCAGGGAGGCAGCGAGGGGCTGGACTCCACTCAGATAAACCGCTGGAGTTTACTGAACGCCACATTGCAGGCCTCGGAGGCGCCACGTCAAGCCTCACGTTGCTATCTCTTCCTCCCACTGCCGCCACGGTACCAACTCTGCGTGGGCTTCAGCCAGTTTCCCTCGGGTGTGGCTGACAGCGTCTTGCCTCTGCGTGTACCAAGGATGTCTCGATTCCTGCTCTGGGGCTTTTCCAACAGGGCATGAGCCTCCTACGGCTCAGCTCTCCTGGAAGCACAGCGCAGAAGCTCAGGGGTTCACTCTCACGGGGCCGCCCAAGGCCGAGGGGGTACAGGAGCCTCTTGTCCCCAAGGGAAGTCCTGAGACGCATTCGGTAAGCTCCTCCGAACACTCCCTGGGAAGAACCTTCGTTGCCCACGTGGGAGCGGCCAACTCGACGATGCCTTTGGGCTGGCTCTCTCACCGTCTCCGACACGTCCCAGTCCTGCATGGCTGCTCCCTGAGAGCACTTCCCACGCAGCCTTCCGGCAAGGAGGCCGCCTTCAGGATCTGCTCCGGGGGGACCCAGGCTAAGAGAAGTGCCTGCTCTACATCAGACATGTGCATCCTTTCCCGCTCTCAATTGTGATGGCCCTGCAATTGCTTGCTGGCAGAGTTCGCTCCTGCCCAGTGGTCCCCGTAATAAGAACAGGCTGGGACGAGGCTGAGTGGCCAGGATAACTGAAAATTACTTCCAGCTTTTTGCCTGACTTCAAGAGGCCACTGGGCATGCGGTTCTGGTACAGTCCCAGGGTGTATTTGGCCATATCACATGGCGACCTAATATAAGTGGAAGGGAACTGTAACAGGGAGCAATTTACACAGAAATAGGCTAATGAGAAAGACCCAGAAACCGCTCCTCTTTCTTTCCACTCCCGGATGTTAAGGAAGACGTTAAGGGAAGGACATTTTCACCTGAATTTCTGCTGAGAACAGGAGAAGTTTTAAAGGGCAGGAGAAAAATTTCTGAAAACCACATTTTTGCATGTTGCCTAAAATGAGAGATGTGTGTCAACTCTCTCTATAGCACAGAACCAAGGGACATCAACAGTTGTTGGGGGTGGGTATTCTTTGTCAATTAAGTTTGGAAACCATGTTAAGCACTTTTTTTTTTTTCATAAAGGGCAAGTTTTCTCTGAGCCCTGATTTTATTTTATTAATTTTTTCCCTTATGTTTATTTATTTATTTTGAGAGAGAGAGAGAGAAAGAGAGAAAGTGAGGGAGGCGCAGAGAGAGAGGGAGAGGAAGAATCCCGAGCAGGCTCCAAGCTGTTGGCGCAGAGCCCGCCTCGGGGCTCGAACCCGTGAACCGCAAGATCAACGCCGAGCCGAAACCAAGAGTCGGACGCTTAACCAACAGAGCACCAAGAGGTGCCACTGAGCCTTTACAATGTTAATATAGGTTGCCACTCTCTGAGAGGGAGACTCCAAAAGCAGCATTTCCCGAATTAATTTTTCCGCGTAGCCATTTCCTGCAGGCCTTTTGCAGAACAAGGTGTGGGAATAGGCTTAGAGAAATGAAAAGAAGGCTATCTCTTCTGCACGATTTGAACAATGTCTTCACGGAGGCTCTAATAGGTAACTACTAGAGGCCGCTTCTCTCACTGTGATGCTGGCAGGAGACTGTCGGACGAGGTACACGGATGACCTAACCTTGGCCTGGTGATCGCCCCATCTCACCCCCACCCTTCAATGTCAACAACATGCTGGGAGGTGGGTAGCACAGGAACCTTTGCTCTTTATTTATTTTTTTAATTTCATTTTATTATCTTTTCTAATATCTACTTAAAAAATTTTTTTTAATGTTTATTTTTTTTTGAGAGACAGAGAGAGACAGAGTGTGAGCGGGGGAGGGGCAGAGAGAGAGAAAGACAAAGAATCTGAAGAGGCTCCAGGCTCTGAGCCATCAGCACAGAGCCCGACGCGGGGTCCGAACTCACAAGCCACGAGATCATGACCTGAGCCGAAGTCGGACGCTCAACTGAGCCACCCAGGCGCCCCAATATCAATTTACTTTTGAGAGACAGAGTGTGAGCAGGGGAGGAGCAGAGAGAGGGGGACAAAGGATCCAAAGCGGGCTCCACACTGACTGCACAGAGCCCAACGCGGGGCTCGAACTCATGAACTGTGAGATCGTGACCTGAGCCCAAGTCGGACACTCAACCGACTGAGCCACCCTGGTGCCCCAGGAGTGTCGTGCGTCTTTTAATGCTAACTTCAAGCGGAGAATTAGACTCTAGAAGGGTTGATGTAAAAAAAAGTGCTAAAACCTTCTGTCAGACCCCTGAACCTGAACGGTAACAAATGAGAACTTGGAAATGGAAGAATGAAAGGCGTATACTCATTCACGGTACCAAAAACAAAGAGATAGGTGATAATTTGGGGTAGTTTTGATCTTAAGGATACAGCTGATTCTATGTGTCCAAAGCATGTAGCGAGCCTGCTCAGACAGCTCCAACCCTTTGTGCGGGTAACCATGGAAAATGCAGTCATTGCCATTCAAGTGTGGGCCCCGGGTGAAATCATCGAGCGTTCGAATGGTCTGATACGTACGTAAAAGAGAAGCAAAACTACCACAAGTCACTCAGCCCATGTTTCATTCCTCATTTTAGGGATTTCCTCCAGTCGTCAAAATTGAATCCTCCTTTCATCTTGTACACATCGCTGGGTGCCTATCATCTTTATGAAAAAGTATTGAACAGAATTCCTCACTAATCTCCAAGCCACAGGCTCTGACTATCCTAGTCCTCATTGTTTTTAGCTTCACCTCTGGCAGAAGGACACGAAATGCCACTGCCATAAACTCAGTTTTTAAAGATTTCATACATGGACACCCGAGCCGCAACAACATTGTTGTTGAGAAAGAGACAGAGTACAAGTGGGGGAGGGGCAGAGAGAGAGGGGGAGACACAGAATCCGAGGCAGGCTCCGGGCCCTGAGCTGTCAGCACGGAGCCCGACGCGGCGCTCGGACTCACGAACTACGGGATCATGACCTGAGCCAAAGTCGGACGCCTGACCGACTGAGCTGCCCCAGCACCCCTGTAGCTATCCTATTGTTACAGTGCCTCGGGGACTATGTGACTTTGGGGAGGCCTGGGCTTCAGTTTCTTCACCTACCTGTAGGTTAGAGTAAGAATTAGACGCAATCGATCGTTAACACTGTACAAATGTGAAGTCTGCTGTTCTTGCACGTAGGACACCATGCTCCACACTGGAGATCAAAGCTTGGTAAGATGCTCTTTTCCCTTGAAAAGTGAGTTCCTAGTTCATTGGGTGGAAACCCAAACCCAGAGGAGCAAGCACAATGCATCATTGTATTGTGATCGATAGACTATTGCCTATTAAATAATGATATGACCAGATGGAGACTAAACTGGCCAGCAGAAGATTCACTTTTAGTCCTACCTCTACCCTTAGGTAGCTGTTTGAGGCTCAGTCTGTCCACCTGTAAACTAAGGGTTGAATTAAATAATTCCCAAACTCCTTTCATTCAAACTCTTGCTCTAGTGTTTCTCATTTTAAGTTTATTTATTTTGAGAGAGAGAAAGGGAGGGAGAGAATGCACACGTGAGTGACGGAGGGGCACAGAGAGAGAGAGGGAGAGAGAGAATCCCAAGCAGGCTCCAGGCTGTCAGCACAGAGCCCGATGCAGGGCTCGATCTCATGGACCGTGAGGTCACGACTGGAGCCGACGTCAAGAGTCGGGCGCTCAACCAACTGAGCCAGTCAGGTGACCCTCTTGTGTTTCTCATTCTCTGGCTCATTTCTTACGCTTATTAAGAGGTGAGATTGTATCGGGCAGACACTGCTGGTCGACTGCCCTGGTAGCCATCACCCCCTCATCTTTGCTAACAGCACTGTCCTCCAAGTTTTATCAGGTCTAGGGCCGGGAGGTATGCTCTCATGGGAGTCTAAAGGAGTTAACTGGGATTGTCAGGGTCGTTCCACGACTTTTGTCAGTGATTGGCTCAGGCATGGGCACGCAAATCGCTTCTGACCAATGAGATAGTAAAAGAAGTCTGCTAGTAGTGTTCTAAAAAAAAAGGTTTTAATACCTGATTAAAAGGAAGAAAAGGGGGGTGCGCGAGTAAGAAAGCCACTCCTTGCCTTCCGGTATGGGGGGAGCGACGGGGTGATGCCTGGAGCTATGGCAACCATCTTCCAGCCACTTGCTGATGGAAGCTGGCTCAGTGAGAATGGCAGAGTGGGAACCTGAGACACACGAGGATTGCTGATGACACTGTTACGCTAAGGACGTCATCAATCCCGGAACTAACTGCGTTTTAATGTGCGCGGGTGAGATTTTCAAAACAGGCAAATCTGCGTTGCTCAAGCCCCCCAAAGTAGCCAGCTGAAACATGCGATCCCAAAAGCTGAATTACGGTACCTTGAAACGTTCACCAACGCATCCACGAGCCCAGTTTCACATTGCGCACAAGCGAATTCATGTCAGACCGAGAGGATAAGGTGAGTGAGTGATTCAGGGAGAGAAAAGCCCCTTAACAGATCTGATCTTCGATTTTCTCAGCTGCAAAATAGAATCCAAAGTATATCTACCTCATTGAGACGGTGAAGTGCGTAGAAAGCAGATACTAATTATTGCTGACTGTTTGATTATACATGAGGAGGCTGTTAGGGCAGAGACAATGCTACAGGGCCACCAAATCCTGTTACGTTTTGTTTTTCTTCCTGCACACACAGGAAGACCATTATTTCCCAGTTTCCCACGTGAATAGGTTTCAATCACGTGACTGAGTTCTGGGCTGTGGGAAAAGTCACGCAATCCCCTTGCGGCCTGCTTCCTTCTAATATCCCACGTGATCTTCCTGCCAGCTCCGTGTCATATTACCGTCACATTTCCGAGGCTGGAGACCAAGTCTTCATATTGGCCACTAGATGGACACTGAACGGTTTTATTTTCTTAAAATATTTAATAAGTGTGATTAAATTTACAATGATCTCCTCTCACTCATGTTTCCTACCTTCCATTTAAAAATGAAGGCCAAAACATAAATACATAAATAAACAACAACAAGTAAGGGGAAAATGAAGAATTAAGAAAGCTACCCCAGAATCTATGTTAAAATAAGTATGAGGAAATGGCTTTAAAATATCCGATACAGGGGCGCCTGGGTGGCGCAGTCGGTTAAGCGTCCGACTTCAGCCAGGTCACGATCTTGCGGTCCGTGAGTTCGAGCCCCGCGTCGGGCTCTGGGCTGATGGCTCGGAGCCTGGAGCCTGTTTCCGATTCTGTGTCTCCCTCTCTCTCTGCCCTTCCCCTGTTCATGCTCTGTCTCTCTCTGTCCCAAAAATAAATAAAAAACGTTGAAAAAAAAATTAAAAAAAAAATAAAATAAAATAAAATATCCGATACAGCTTGCAAGATCCGTGGAGAAAATCTCCCCAGGGAAGCAAAGCAGCTACCCCTTGTGGAGAAAGTCTACCCCTCTGAGCGGCTATTATTTTTGTCTAAACGCCTACGACAGAGAATGGCTGTAAAGAAAATTACGTCCATAGGTGCATCCATTTTTTCCGCCTTTTCCCAAGGACGGCCTAGACATCTCATCTTCTCCTGCAGCTTTTAACACACTTTCCGCATTTCCATTCTGGCTGGCAGGGCTGGTTTAAAGGAAGATGCGTGGTTTATGGGAAAATGCCCGAGGAAATCACCCCTCCTTCCGGTTGGATCACGTGACGAGATGTGAGTAAGTAAAACGCGTGTGCCTGCTGACGTCAACACCGTTTTCGTTCTCCAAGCCCTATCGTGTTTACGACACCTTCTTTTTGTAAGCAGCCACAACGACCGTTACCATTTGTTTTCATCTAAGTAAAAAAGTCCCGAAAATAATTTCTCTAAGAGGCACCTAAAAGATAAAGAAGTCTCCGGCATTTTCCAAAGCACCCTGGCCGGCATGATCATTTTGTAATGTGACTTAATGTAGGGCATTATCTTAAAACTTTAGCTCGACGAAAAAGAATGTATATTGGCAATTGCATTTTGATTTTGTATTTCACTTGAAACAGGGCTTAAATATGAATGGATTGATTTGATATAGCTTGACAATGAAAATAATAGTTTTTGAACATTTAATCCTAATAGATCCACCTCACTGGAAGATTTAAAAGAAATAGTCCCCTTCAGTAATAGTTTGCACTTTATAACTTAAAAAAATACATATTAAGGGGCGCCTGGGTGGCTCGGTCGGTTGGGCATCCGACTTCGGCTCAGGCCGTGATATCACAGTTCATAGTTTGAGCCCCGCGTCGGGCTCTGAGCTGACAGCTCGGAGCCTGGAGCCTGCTACCGATTCTCTGTCTCCCTCCCTCTCTCTCTCTGCCCTTCCCCCACTTGCACTTTCCCCCTCTCTCTCAAAAATAAATAAACACTTAAAAATACATATTAAAATGAACTGACAGGCTGTAGAGAAGAATACAGAAACTGCATTCATGTTTAAGATAAGATTATGAAAACAAAAGACTTCAGAGGAGGTTCGCTGGAAACTATACTCCCCATCACCTGGGGGTAAAAGGTCATACCTCTCTGCTAATAGGGATACCTTAGTGGAAAAAAATTAATTTTTTAAAAAATGTTTATTTATTTTTGAGAGAGAAAGAGAGACATGGCATGAGCAGGGGAGGGGCAGAGAGAGAGGGAGACAGTCATTATGCTTCTTGGTTCATTTGCTTCTGGGCTCTCCATCCAACTAGTTAACGTGTTCTCATATGACCTGTTTTTATGTCCCGTCATGATCTTTTGTGTGTCTTAGCCCCAACTGCTCTATAGTTTGCGTGGAAACTAAATGAGATACTGCAATAACGAGCCCACCGTGAGATATTGTAAATTTAGCACTACAAAGTAACATTACACTAGGTTTAGCAGAACTCATGATAAACTTGCTCCCTCTAACTGGTTTTGCCCATGGCAGCTAAGCTACAGTTCTTCCTTTTTGCCCTTGGTTTATTGATGGAAGGCTTGATGTTCTATTCATTTCATGTTGTTAGATTTGAATACTGTGACTAGACCACTGGAACACCTTTGCTCCTTCCTGTCGGTCCCATCTCCAGCCTCTTAAGCACATGCGACCATCCCTGAAAGCAAATGGGCATTTCAGAGCCAGCCATAAACACAGCCAGATGCTCAGACCAACATCCGATTCCTCAGGAAATGCTATCAATCTCACCTTTAAAACACACCCAGAGGGGCTCCTGGCTGGTTCAGTCAGAAGAGCATGCAACTCTTGATCTTAGGGTCATGAATTCGAGTCCCACACTGGGTGTAGAGATTGCTTAAATAAAATAAACTTAAAAAAAAACAAAACAAACAACCAGAGGGGCACCTGGGTGGCTCCGTCGGTGAAGCGTCCGACTTCAGCTCAGGTCATGATCTTACGGTCCTTGAGTTCGAGCCCTGCATCGGGCTCTGTGCCGACGGCTCAGAGCCTGGAGCCTGCTTCGGACTCTGTGTCTCCCTCTCTTTCTGTCCCTCCCCCACTTGCACTCTGTCTCTCTGTCTCAAAAATAAAATAAATACATAAGGGGCGCCTGGGTGGCTCAGTCAGTTAAGCGTCCGACTTCAACTCAGGTCATGATCTCGCGGTCCGCGAGTTCAAGCCCTGCGTCGGGCTCTGGGCTGATGGCTCAGAGCCTGGAGCTTGCTTCTGATTCTGTGTCTCCCTCTCTCTCTGCCCCTCCCCCATTCATGCTGTGTCTCTCTCTGTCTCAAAAATAAATAAACGTTAAAAAAAAATTTTTTTTAATTAAAAAAAAAAAATAAATAAAATAAATACATAAAAAAATTGTAAAAAGCAACCAGAATTTGATGCTCTCTCATTATGTTCTACTGCTCTGCTTCAAGCATCACCATCTTTTCATTTCATTCCTGCTGTAGCTGCCCAACTGGCGTGCCTGCCTCTACCATGCATCACCCTGTACCCCCTCCCCAGCCTATTTAAATTTTGTTTTAATGTGTATTTATTTTTTGAGAGAGAGAGAGAGCACGCGCGCGCAAGCAGGGGAGGGGCGGAGAGAGAGGGAGACCCAGAACCCGAAGCGGGCTCCGGGCTCCGAGCCGTCGGCACAGAGCCCGACGCGGGGCTCAGACCTGCGAACCGTGAGCTTGTGACCTGAGCCGAAGTCGGGCGCTTCACCGACTGAGCCACCCAGGCGCCCCACCCCAGCCTATTCAAAAGCTGTGATCCTTTCAAACTCCTCCGCTCAAAACTCTTCAATGGGTCCCATCTCACACCGAGTAAAAGCCAAAATCCACGCAAGACCTCCTCTTCTTCCAGTCTCCCCTGACTCACATGGCCCACACTGAGCCCCTCTAAGTCTACGACAGACACCGCAAGCTTCCATCTCAGGGCCTTTGCACTCGCTGTTCTCTCTGCGTGAAGTTGTCCCCCCGCCAAGGATAACAGCATGATTTACACCCTCACCTCCTTCAGGGCTCGGCTCAACTGTTATCGTCTTCAGAAGATACACTTTCTGTGACAGACGACCTCCTGGCTCCTCTCTCTGTCATATGTCTCTCTGACATATTGGACGTTCACGGCTTTGTTGTGTGCCTCCTCACGCTAGACTATAAGCCAAATGAGGACAGGGACCCGTTTAATTGACCCTGTAGCCTCAGCATCCAGACTAGAGCTAGACATGTTGTTAATGCTCAGTGAAGATCTGTGGAGGGAGACACGCGTGCTTCACTGCTCCCCACTTCCTGCTTTGGCCCTGGCCGGCCAGGCCCCCTGGCTTCATACAGTCTTTCCACAGAGATGCCACGTGCCGTGCTGGCCCGTGAGTTTGTACATCAGAGTATTCGTTGTTCCCCTAGCTTTATATAATACCCTTCGAATGTGTAAATCAATAAACAAAATGTAGGCTTCATGAAGGCACTAACTAGTTTAGACTCTAAGTTAACATAGGCAAGCTCAATTCAGTAATTCCCATGTCTTGTCTTTTATTCCTACCCTCTGACTTAGAAATCAGCTCCTGTGCAAAAACCAAAACCCTCTCTAAAACACTACTGTAGGCACTCGGTACCGTTAACGCAAAAACCATCATAGCACATTTCTCAGAAAATATTTGCTGTCAACAATTGGAGAGAAAGTCGATGCTTGCATTAAACTTTCTTATATATATCATCGATCAAAAAGGTAGGGGCACCTGGGTGGCTCAGTCGGTTAAGTGTCCGACTCCTGATCTTGGCTTAGGTCATGATCTCATAGTTCATGAGATCAAGCTCTATGTCGGGCTCTGTGCTGACACTGTGGAGCCTGCTTGGGATTCTCTCTCTCCCTCTTTCTCTGCCCCACTCCCCTTCTCAAAATAAATAAACTTTAAAAAATTTTAAACAAAGGTAGAAATAGGGGCGCCTGGCTGGCTCAGTCGGTGGGGCGTGTGACTCTTGATCTCCGGGTTGAGTTCAAGTCCCACATTGGGTGTAGAGATGACTTAAAAATAAAATCTTAAAAAAATGTTTTTAAAAGGTAGAAATAAAAACTTACATCTCTCTTTTTTTTAAAAGTAGGGACCATGCCTAACATGGGGCTTGAACTCACAACCCCAAGATGAAGAGTCACAAGCTCTACTGACTGAGCCAGCCAGGCACTCCTACATTTCTTCCTTCCTTCCTTCCTTCCTTCCTCGCTCCCTCCCTTCCTCCCTTTCTTCCTCTTTCTTTCTTTCTTTCTTTCTTTCTTTCTTTCTTTCTTTCTTTCTTTCTTTCTTTCTTTTCTTTCTTTCTTTCTTTCTTTCTTTCTTTCTTTCTTTCTTTCTTTCTTTCTTTCTCTAAAAGAAAGCAGTGTGTTTCTAATGAAAAAGCCAAGAGTTGAAATATGTAAAAGGAAATTGTCAGAAAAATTCCCCCAAACTTGAAAACAACAAAATGTAATTATTTGGTTGATGGAGGCTAAAAAAAAAAAAAAAAGAAAAGAAATAAGTTTTATGAACTTGTGCCAAAATATTTTGTCATTGTTGAAAAAGAAAATACTTCCCAGCCATACTTTTTAAAGGTTTTGCCTCGTAGGAATGCAAAAGAAAATTTCCAAAAAAAATTTATGTCGTGTAATTTGTTCCTGCCAAGCATTCTACTTGAATAGCAGAAGATTCTAGCAATATTTTAATAGGATCGTTCTTCAGCTTCAATGAACTAAACTCCTTACTGAAGTGTCAAAAAGATCTATGCATTATTTCTGTGGTCAATCAGACAATGAATATGTATGGAGAGCATGTTTTATATACAAGGTTCGAGAAGAGAAAAAGTATTCTTAGCAGCGATAGCTCTGGGGAAGATAAATTTCTGCTGGGCCCCCTGCATCTTTAGGGCAACTAGATAGAGACATTATTATAGTTACAGTTATACGTAGATAGAAATATAGCAGCAACCATAAGGAAATCAGTCTTATTCTATACAATAAATTTATTTATGTACTTCCTCTACCTTGAAAATATAATTTAAATAGAGAAAACACGTTTGGGGGCACCTGGGTGGTGTCGGGAACTTTTCCACTAACATGTGACGTGGTCCAGGCTGGCCATCTGGAAGGTCAGACACACGTAGAGCGTGGATCATTGAGGCCATGTAGAAGCATCTTAGCTGATGCTTCCTAGACCAACCAGTCCCCATGACCTGCCAGCTGACTACAGACACATGAGGGACCCCAGGTGAACCAGCAGAAGACTCACTCAGCTGAGTCCGGCTGATTGCTGACCGTAGAATCAAGAGCTAATGATTGTTGTTTTAAGCTACTAGGTTTTCAGGTGGCTTGTTATGCACCGTTGGATAACTGATACACCCTTCTCATACATACACCCGACACAAACTTTCCATTTTTTCCCCTTAAAAATAAAATAGTTTTTTGGCCATTTACAACCAAAAGAAGTCCTGACTAAAATGGCAGGGCCTCCTGTGCTCACGTCATTGACTTGGTGCCCTGTCCATTAATTTAGTCTGTGACTTAAACCATGTCCCTAAATCCCAATCTTGTCCTTCCAGCCCCTATGGTCCCATTGCCCACCTATGCTCTGTCATCACAAGCCATCTCATCCCTTCTCTCCATGCCTGACACCTGCAGGTTGGATCCCTTCCCGTGGCCTTTGCCAAGGGTCTATACCTGCCACTTCCTGTTAGCTCTTCTCCGTGCCAACTGCTCGAGGATGTGACTCTCCATCTGTCACTGAGCACTGGACCCACTGCCACCATTCTGCACTTCTCTGTGCAGACTTTCTCCTCCAAATAGAAGAGCTACCCACCTGTCAACTGCTGACAGCCAGCTCCCTCCCTGGATATGTTTCCCCATTAGGCCCAGATTCCCACAGTCTTAATCTTCTGCTTTATCCTCTGTCTGAGATAGAGCGGGGCCCGGGAAGCGAGGTGAATCTCTAGGAGCTCTCATATCCACAGTAGAAGTAGATGGTAATATGTTTTAAGACAGGTCATGAGGAAATGATGTCCCTTCCTGGTGGAAGAATAGTGACGAGGTTATCACAGGGACTTGTGGAGTGTGTGTGCTGCCTCTGAGGTTGGTAGACAGTGAAGCTGGTTGCCAACTGTATGAACCAGACAGGCCAATGTTCCACTCATATTCCCTTAAGCCTTTCCATTTCTCTGCCTGGCGGCCTGACATCCAACTGGCGGCCTCTACATCTTTGGGCCAGGGAGCTTTCTCTGGCACCGGGGCCAACCTTTGCTTGCACGGGCAGGCAAGGGGTGCCGGAAAATGAAAGCCTCCCACCTATGACCCTGTAGAGTCCTCATCCAGTGACTGACCAGAGCTGGTGTATAAATACCCCGACTACCTTTTCACTTGGTATCACAGGGATACCTCGGAAGAGTATGGCTCCCAGAGTTCCCCAATAGGATTAGGCTCCATTGCCCACAGTGATAAGTTACTCGGCAACACATTCTTTATTGGTCTCCTTGCCTCCCCTCTCTCTCCCCTCCAAATAAATTACTTGCACTTGAAATTTTGTTTCAAGATCTATATCCAGGAGAAGCTAAACAAAGACAATAGCCCACCTATCAGATGCCTTGAAGGATAGGAACTGGCCCCATGAAGGTGACGGCAACCGTGTGGGCGGAAAAGAGCACGGCAATGTGATAACGAACAGAACCAGCCACTCGGGTCGTGCAGCCCCATCTGCCCTCTGTCCAAGAGTCAGGGTGATTTTCCTGATAGGAGAGTCACTGAACCAAGGATGAACATAAGGGGAATGTTTGGCTATAACTCCATTTGTCTATAACATGGGCGTCAGTCACTTTGCCCCATGTCCATAGAACTATAAACTTGTGGAATTTGATTTCTTTTAATAGAGAGCTATTTAAACATTACTGTGCAGATTTTTATGGGAGAATGACACTCTGATATGGTTCTTTGTCTACTAGCAAAGTACAACTTAAAAAGATAACCCGGTGTTCCAATAGCCATGTTCAAATATTTATGAAATACTGGCTTGAATCATAGACTAAAGCACGGAGTTGAAATTGGTTAGTTCTATTGCCAAATACCTTCAGACTTCATTGACTTTGTTGGAATTAGTACAAAAGCAGAGATCAGATGCAAGACTTGTACGAGGATCCTGTGTGGTCCAGAAAATGGTGAGCCTTCACTCGTACATACGAATTAAATACTGAACACATTTACTCTTTAGCTTCTGGGACAGTGAGCAGTCAAGGTGGCGGGACTGATTGCGGAAAGGGCTCTTCTAGCAAAGCGTGGTAAAGTCCTCAGTCGTTCTGGATGGTGACCTTGCTAAGGACAGAAAGTGATTGCGGCATTTGGGAGGCGATGCTGACCATCTGAAGAGGGCTCCCTTTGCCTGAGGCCCGAATTGCAGGCGTTGCTTTGTTAAAGATTCTGAGATTCTTCAAGCATGAAAGGGAGGAGAGGGAATCAAGTCTCTCTACTTCATAGGAAACGTATTAGGACTGCTTCAGAATTAGCCTTGGCTCAGCTTAATGAAATTGCCCCATTGTTCAGCAGCGGCCCACCCAATCCACAGCATTCAAATGGTAGCCCTTCCACTGTAAAAAACCTTGACATTTAGACAACTTACAAAATGAAGATTATTATTTCTCTTTCCCAGGTTCACAAAAAGAATCGTACCTGCTCAGACTTTTGAGTCGGCCAACTATTAGAGGATCCCTATGCCCACGATGGCATTACTGCGTAAAATGCCTGTGATAGGGAGCCAGAAGTTTCTGCGATGAAACTCACCAGCCGGTTTATGCTCGAGAAATCACTGTAGAGGATGGCAAAGTCATCAAGAGACATCAGTTAGAGCCACTCCTCTCCGGTGTCACCGAAGTTTCTCCGCTGGGATTTCACGTGGAAGGCGTCGTTCCTCGAGACTTCCCTCCAGTTCCGGTTAAATGAATTTTCCTTCACTGGCCTGAGATCAGAGAATTCTAATTGCTTCGCCACCCCTTCCACTCGGCACCCACATACAATCTTTGCGTTTCCAAAAGGCCTTAAAATATCGCTATGACGTGCAACATTACTTTCTTTAATGCCATGAACGTGTGCATAAAATCTGACACTCAGAGCTCACCTTTTATTACCCACTGTCTATTCATCTCCCTTTAGCCTGCGTGGCCAAACTTCTAGCGTTCAGAGCACGAATCAATGTAGCAATGGAGCAGACAAAGCATCTCCTGATTCAAATGAGACCAATGTCAAATGCTGAAGTGTGTAAATAATTAATCGTGTTTTCTCTGGTGAGTCCAGTTTGATCTTTCACTGCTCGGCGATCCCTGGGGTCTGTGGCGCCCCGAGAAGCAGGGACATTTAGGATTTTTTATTACCAGCTCATAACTAATTTATAGATTACGATGGAGTCAGGTGCACAGATTCAGCGTCTCATCTATCACTACAAGCAGCTCCGGGGTTAAGGGATGGCTACTTCCCAGAAACCAACCAAGGGGAACAAAGATGAGGACCAGGGACGAAGTGCCTATGTCATAGCAGACACATCTTTCAGCAGAAGCACAAAGGTGTCCGGGTAAGGAATTTCCTACTCACTGAGCCAACCGACGATAAAGTTCTCTCGTTTGGTCTTAAAGGTAAAACCCGCTGTATGGCGCACAGCCAAAATATATGCAACCAAACACTGAAATTCTTTATCCAGTTTTCCTCTCTGATTTGCCTTCTTCGGTGAAAATTTTACCAGCACAACTGCGTTAGGTGCAAACTTGTACCAAGTACTATTGCTAAGAAAGAAAAAAAAAAGAAGAAGAAGAAGGGGGGGACTTTCCTAGGAAAATTTTGTCATGCCAAGAAATGACCTTGAAAGAAGAGGAAAATATCGGAGCTTAATTGCAGCTGTGATCACACATGTGCTATGTCTCCTGGACAACAGCATTGAGTGTGGAGTTCATTTCCTTATGATTTTCCAAAGTGTGTTCTATTATAGGCACATATTGGTATGTGATAGAAAGAAGTGAAAAGCGCAAACGCCAAAAGGGCCACTAATCACATACCTTCAAAGAAATCAACAATGGCTTCGGGATGTACATTACATTCCCGAGTTTTACACGGTTTCCTGGAGAGCGTTAATAGTTTTCTGTGAGTGCACTCAAGAATTCCATTTCCATCACAGCCAAGTATGTATTCCCAGCCTCTGACCCCTCAGACGTGTCCGCAACCTCGACACAAAGCTCATTCTCACAGAGCAAAGGCAAGAAGGGCTGCGGAAATAAAACCCAAACCCGGTGGAATCCGCAACGAGTACCAGTGGGATAAAGAAATCTCTGAACATATTCATAAGGAGTGTTTCTTTATGGTACTTTTCTCTGTCTCGGGGACGGCACCGAAGCTGTGCCACATTCTGAAACTGTTGCCATGGCAAAGCGTCTTGTTTTATTGACTATGGAGCACATTGTTGTGTTTAAGTCATGTAAATGATCAGGGTACAAAGGAGAGAGCCCACAGCAGCCCCCAGGCTCAATCACGACAGCACTGGGGTCTTTCCCCCTTGACACATGCCATTTACGCAGCATGGGAAGGCATTTCTCTCAGAAAGCCTCGCTCCCTGGGTGCTGAGGACTGGTCTTTGGAGACATTTAGGAGATCGCCACGTCTTTCAGAATCGCAGGGGAAAAAGAATACGCAATGATGAAGCCCCTGCTTTTGTTTTAAGGCCAGGATAATTCTATGCAAATTTTGCATTTTCTACCTAAGAACACGTTCTTGTTTCCAGGCTGCTGGGCTTGTCTAATCTTTCAACTTTCTATCCGTTTCTGTCACTTAGAGGCATGGTAGGAGACTTTCTCTTTTCTTTCCCGCTTATATCTCAAATATGTGTTTTTAATTAAGTATTTTACTACAGTAGCAATTCACACTGATTAGATGTAATTACAGAAACAAAATATGCAGAATACATTTTAATAACGCCTGCCACCTCTGAGGAAACAATGAGTATTTAATTTAATGATCGCAGTGCTGTTAAAAAGCAATGCAGAGTTGAAAAAAATAGTCATATATTTGGAAACGGAGCTTATTAGTATTTTCGGGTACAAATGTAAGCTAGAGTGCACTATTATCTGGGTTTCAATACTTGTAATTAAAAAAAAAAAAAACCCAACACTTAGGGCAACATTTGTTTACACGGGGAGTCAAATGACATCCTTTACTAATAAAAGCTTGATCTAGGGGAAATAGCTTCAATTGTGACACTTGGGATTTGAAAAGCGGGGATAATTTGTAGCCCAATTTCCAAGAGAAGGTTCACCATATGAAGATCGGCTTTTGCTAGAACTGTGTCAACGGCGCTTTGCAGGTTTTGACACTGTGCGCGCTTATGAAGGATGTTATCGCTGGGGGGAGCCGCATGAAGGGTACCCAGGAGCTCCCTGTACTAGTTTTGTAGCCTCTGGTGTGTCTTACGCTATTTCGAAACACAAAACATTAGAGCAAAAATCTACGTTTGATGCGGAAGAAAAATGGATTTTTCGAACTCGTAGAGGGATGTGTTGTCTCCGCAAGGCTTCGACAATTCCAATTCCAGAGCAACGTGCCACATTCTTCCCAGCACCTTGTGTCGGTGTCTGGAGTCAGAGGGGTTTTGGATAATGAGTTAACTTTCTCGACGAAAACTCTATTTACCCCACATTTTCAATTCGTTCGGAAGAGCATTCTGTAAACAATTATAAAGGAGAGATCTATTTCCTGTTACTGCTTCAGATGCTCTTACAGTCATTATTGACATGGGATTTACAGGGGCACCTGTCGGGCTTAATCGGAAGGTGACTCTTGATCTTGGGTCGTGAGTTCAAGCGAGCCCCATATCGGGTGTAGAGGTGACTTAAATGTAAGTCAGTAAATAAATTAAATAAATAAACTTAAAAGGGAGACTTTAAAGCAGTATTCACAATTCCCACAGACCCGGTTACGTCATTGGATCTCACTTCCTTTAACTGCCCTGTTCTCTTTTTGAAACAGTGGCTAAAATCAGAATTTTGCATTCCTCCTCTTCATGAGTCAAGTTCAGAGATTAAAACAAGAAATATGAACAAGGGGGTCTGGGTGGCTCAGTTGGTGAAGTGTCCGGCTCTTGGTTTTGGCACAGGTCATGATCTCACAGTTTGTGGGCTCAAGATCTGTGTCGGGCTCTGTGCCGACAGTGTGGAGCCTGCTTGGGATTCTCTCTCTGTCCCTCTCTCTCTGCTCCTCCCCTGCTCACTCTCTCTCTCTCAAAAAATGAAATGAAATGAAATGAGATGAAATGAAATGAAATGAAATGAAATGAAATGAAATGAAATAAATACCTTTGGAAAAGAAACAAAACAAAACAAAACAAAATGATAACAGGAGTTAGCTACCTCTTTTTAAAAGCATTTGGTGGGGGCGCCTGGGTGGCTCAGTCGGTCAAGCGTCCGACTTCGGCTCGAGTCATGATCTCGCAGTCCGTGAGTTCGAGCCCCGCGTCAGGCTCTGTGCTGACAGCTCGGAGCCTGGAGCCTGCTTCACATTCTGTGTCTCCCTCTCTCTCTGCTCCCTCCCTGCTCATGCTGTGTCTCTCTCTGTCTCAAAAATAAATAAACATTAAAAAAAATTAAAAAAAAATAAAAAATAAATAAAAGCATTTGGCGAATGACCTAGGAACACTGCCTTCTGTATGCTGACCTGTTTTCTTCTGCAATAGCTTCATTGACATGCCATTCTCCTATCATATAATTCACTCATTTAATATGTACAAGTCAGCATTTTTTTTTGTATATTCATGGAATTGTGCCACGATCACCACAATCTCATTTGAGAATAGTCTCGTGACCCGTAAGAGAAAATCTTGTATCCATTAGCAATCACTCCCTACTCCTATTACCCTCTGCTCCCAGCCCCAACAACCACTCATCTTTCTTCCGTTTCTATGGATTTGCCTAATGTAGACATTTCATATAAATGGAATCATACGTGACTAAGGCATGTATGAGTACCTCGTTCCTTTTTATTGCCGAATAATATTCCATTGTATGGATGTACATTTTATTTATCCATTCAGCAGTTGATGGACATTTGGGTTGTCTCCACTTGTTGGCTTTTTTTGTTGTTGTTGCTAAAGATATAGATGGGCTTTTTTTTTGTTGCTGTCAAAGATACAGATGCTTTTATTCATTTTCTTAAATGTTCATTTATTTTTGAGAGAGAGACAGTGTGAGCGAGGGAGGGGCAGAGAGAGAGAGAGAGGGAGACACAGAATCTGAAATAGGCTCCAGGCTCTGAGCTATCAGCAGAGAGCCCGACGCGGGGCTTGAACTCACGAACAGTGAGATCAGACCTCAGCTGAAGTTGGACATTCCACGGACTGAGCCACCCAGGTGCCCCGGAACTGCTGGACTGTTTTCAAAGCGGCTGCACCATTTCACATCCCGCCAAAAAGTCCTTTTCTTCATCTGAGCTGACAAAGTCACTCTGATGACTCCTGTCATTTACTGTAATCAGTAAACTTCAGTCCCTTCTCTTACACACTTCTGGGTCTGGCCAGTGGAAACATGGGAGAGTATATATGCTCCACCATGAGTTCAGAAAAGTGATCAGGAATTAAAATGAAAAACAAGGAGGGGGGGCGCCTGGCTGGCTCAGTTGGTACAGCATGTGACTCTTGATCTCAGGGTCGTGAGTTCAAGCCCTGTGTTGGGCGTGGAGCCTACTTTAAAGAAAAAAGGAAAACAAGGGAATTAAGGATGTGGTTTTTGATTCTACATCCGGAGTGTGAACCACCTTTTGGCAAGGAAATTTTAAATTTTCATTTGCACCAAACGTGCACGCACAGACACAATTCAATTGGCCAACAATAAAAAACAAACCAAATCAACCAACCAGTCAAACAGAATGTCTACTTTGGGAGTTTGAACTGTTTTTTATAGCTTTACAGTTTTCAACAGCAAGAGATATTCTTGGCTATGAAGACATCCATGCAAAAGTCCTCACATCTGCTTCTTGCCCACAGACACACAGCTATTTAAAAAAATCTCCAAAGAGGTATGAATAAACCTTTCATAATCGCAAGGATTCTTAAGTTTCTAGACAGGGATTGATACGGACCCTGGCTTTCAAGGCAAGCTGGGACACCTTCTGGAATTTAACACACGTGCTTGGCCCTGGCGAATGCAGTAACAGTCGATGGGAGTTGGATTGGTTCTTTTATGCACAAAACCAGCAACAGTCTGGCTAGCTCTTTCTGTGTGGCCAGAAAGGTGCATGCTGGGAGAGGGATGTACACGGTTCCTGGACTGGCAATGCTAGGCAGCTGGGGTTGAGGCGGCCATTTCTTCTTCTTCGCCTTGATTCTTACAATATCCATCAGTAGGTGTTTTTTGACTCGTTCTTATCTGTGACCTACGTGGCCTGGTTTCAGCTAAGCCAATACCAAGCTAGAAGGGAGAACTGTGCGGGATGTTTCTCTCATTCCATCGTCTCCCCTGTGTCACTCCCAACCGTGACAACCACACAGAGCTTGGGCTGTGGAACAGCTTCGAGCAGGGATGGCTGGCAGGTGTTGAGTGAAAATGGAAGAAACGAAGAGGAAGAAGCAATGAGTAAAGAGAAAAAAAAGAGAGCGTGAAATGGGGAGAGAGTCTGTCATGAGGCAAAGGTCAAAAGTGGGTAAGGGTGGCAAAGGACAAAAAAGACAAGAGAGATGAATCCTTGGGCTGAAGGTATTAGCAAAGGATACTCTCCCGGGATCACCCCAGTTCCCACTGAGGGCTTCATGTCCTTGGCTTGTGCAGCAATTCACTGATCATGCCAAATTGAGTTTGCAAATGGCTTCAAACCTCAGCAGGAGTTACCAGTGGTTTCTAGATTCTCAAACTGACATCGAAACACAAAATAACCTTGACGAACTGAAATAAAATATTGCAAAGCAAATCGAAGAAATCTCTATCACGTTATAGAATAGCACACAAATAGAATATCAAAAATTTTAACAATGTTTCTTTCTTTCTTTTTCAGGGAGAGAGGGAGAGGGAGAGGGAGAGAGGGAGAGGGGGAGGGGCAGAGAGAGGGAGAGAGAGAATCCCAAGCGGACTCCACACTGTCAGAGCAGAGCCGGATGCTGGGCTTGAACTCATGAACCGTGAGATCACGATCTGAGCTGAAATCAAGAGTCGGATGCTCAACCGACTGAGCTGCCCAGGTGCCCCCCCAAATCAAAGTTTTTAAAAAACGGGAGGGGGGTTTAGAAAGCTACTCAGCTAACTAATAGCAAGCACTGATTCTCAAAGTCAGTTGAATATGGAGGCACACTAAAGTATTAGAAAGGGCTCCTGAGGAAATCTGGCCAAACTATTTCAAAGGTTCTCTCCCTAGTTCTGAGCCCCACGATTAAAGAGGGATGTGGGGAGGCGGGAAGGAGTTCACAGAAAACCCACAAAGAAGCAAACCCACAAAGAAGATCAAAGGGTTGAAGAAGGGGCCCTGAGAGGAGAGTCAGGGAGCTGAAAAATTCAACCTGAAGAGGAGAAGGTTCTGGAGATCATTTCACTACGGTCCTCAGCTACATGAGGAGCCTTTCATGGGTGAGGTGGCCACCCGTTCTCCATTTCCACTACGGATGGACAGAGGGGCAAAAGGCTTAAATATGCAACATATTAACAATACTCAGTTAAGTACAAGGAATTTCTTGACGCGAGAGATGGCAGACAATGAGATGGGCTCCTGACCGTGGATGGGAATAAGGGATATCCTTCTCTGGTGTCTTAGAAAAGAGGTTAAGACTCCCATAGGCTCGGGGTGGCTCACAGACCTTGCCACCTGGAGCTGGGGGAAGGATGGGCGCGTGGCTATATTCTACCATTCCACACCACACACTCGGGTACTTTGGTTTTTACTTCAGACTCACATACGCATCGTTTGCCCGGCCAAATCTCTCACATTTCTAGTCACATTTCAAGACACAAAATGTCTCGCCTGGCATACCACTTTGAGACACAGCCATTTCATCTGTGAAAAAGCGCACTGGAAAATATCTGTTGAAGAGTGGGAATTTCTTGAAGGAAAAAAAGTCAGCTAAACAAGACTCACAGGGGTGGGGGTGGGGTAAGGCACCTCGGAGTGCATGCTGGGATTAGGGCTAATTAAGATGTTGACTGAATCTATGCTAATCATGTCCCACCAGACTCTGCTGGATTAGTATGTAAATTGGTAAACTCCGTTCTGAAATTGCCCTACCAGCTGAGGTCTAATTACTGACTAGACATAACAAATAATAATGGGATTTGTATTTTAGGATGTTTAATTATGGAAATACACGTCTGGAAAAAATACCAGTTGTAGCGCACGGAAAGCAAATTCATAATGTTTTACCGAAGGTTTATGAAATTTTACACCTCTAATAAGAGCACCATGAACTGGGCTGGCGGGGGGGGGGGGGGGCGTCCTTGCAGAGATCTAGCATTGGGGAAGGAGGACCAGAATCATAAGGATTAATTCGCGGCTGGAGTAATTTCCCCAAAGCTTCTCAAAGACTGTTTCATTGCTGATACACAGCATCTTGTGAGGTTTTAGTTCTATCACCAAAAGCCCTGGAACTCATCCATGTAGAATAACCCAGATGCTATGGATTTAGCAACGCTACCCTGTCATAGCACGCATTCAGATGGAATTAAAAGCAACAGGCCAACGATCTTTGTAGGAAACTAGTCCCCTTTGTAGGAATCTTCACCAAAATTAGTTTAGGACGTTGAAATCATTGAATTGATAGATCAGAAAGTGGTTCGTCCAATTCTGAAGCGAGAGAGCCTATTTCAGGGTTTTAGAGAAAAGCAGCTTGAGCTCTAGAATTCACCGAACGCGCAGCCTGGGACAGAAACTTCTTTGCAGCCATTCATTGCATCATTCTGTGACCCTTTCCAAAAAGTCACTAACATAGGGAGAGTTACACACAGAATCTCAGACAGAGTGGTGATAGCTGCCTGTATTTGCCCACCATCCTGGTGTACCTCACATAAATTTAAAGGCATACGGGTAATCATTAAGTCTTTATTAGGTCTTACATCAGAAAATAAATTATTCATGTTATTCTAATATGTACTGATATCTTTACAGCCCTTCTGCCCTCATGTAGCTAAACAGATCTCATTTGCACATCATTTTTATTTTAATTTAGGACAGTTTTGTTACGAAAATATAAGGCTTAAGTGCCTATTATGTCCCAATTACGTGCCAATTTCCCACACTTTTCTTGCGTCTACACAGGGCACTGCAAACAAGAGAGATTGCACGTAATTAACAAAGGTGGAGGTTTCCCTTGCACGACTAAGAAGTTTTCGAATGTTTGCTCTCGCCGTCACGTGGCAAGAGGAGAGGTGTTACGGACACGATTCAGAAAGGAAGCTTGTGTTTACAGTAGTTTCAAGCCTCTATATAGCTGAAGTTACCTACGTATATGAAAATTAAATTTGTTGATCACCGTACTTTGAATTAGTGACAATAGAGCGTTACCTTCTATAGGGGAGAGTCGCACACCATTACCGTGACCCGAGGCTTTCTAAACTTTGCAATGGAAACTTATTGAATAAGATAATTTTTGCTGGAGACCTCAGGTTATTTGTCTTTGCAGATCTTATTGGCATAGCGATAACTGTATTTATTTAGGGTTCCACTCCGGGTTTTAGCTTCTTTTTTCATTAGTGGAGGGAAAAATCTGAGCAAATTTTCCCTTTCCATATGACACTGAGCTCTCACCTTTAAGCATTGCTATTAAGCCTGCGTGATGACATCTTCCTGTAGGCAATATATCACTGAAAATGTTATTTTAAATGCTATTTCCCAATGCCCAAAGGCACCTGTCAGCAATTATATATTATTTACTATTAAAACTAATCATGACCTACTCTAAGCACTGAACCCGGGGTCAGAAACTCTGGGATGATAATTCTAGCTCTGTCCCCTTGTTGTCATGAGTTTTGGGAGAAGTCAACGTGGGGTTAGAATGTGGGGAAGGTTCACTGGAAGTGTTTTGCCAACACATATGCAAGCAGAGTGTAAGCCTGAACAGATGTCATCTTGAATGTAAATCTAGCTATTGGCTAGCAAGCTATCGGATAAATCTCGCATTTCCTGGAATTCTCACTTTGAGGCAAATGATACAATTGCAGAGAGTTATCTTTTCAACGAATGGCTTTGAAATCCTCTCTCATGAAATCAAGCTGCAGATGATTTTTTTTATTTTTTGTTAAAATTTGCATCCAAATTAGTTAGCATATAGCGCAACAATGATTTCAGGAGTAGATTCCTTAGTGCCCCTTCCCCATTGAGCCCATCCCCCCTCCCACAACCCCTCCAGGAACCCTCTGTTTGTTCTCCATGTTTACGAGTCTCTTCTGTTTTGTCCCCCTCCCTGTTTTTATATTATTTGTGTTTCCCTTCCCTTATGTTCATCTGTTTTGTCTCTTAAAGTCCTCATATGAGTGAAGTCATATGATTTTTGTCCTTCTCTGACTGACTCATTTCACTTAGCATGATACCCTCCAGTTCCATCCACGCAGTTGCAAATGGCAAGATTTCATTGTTTTTGATTGCCGAGGAATACTCCATTGTATATATAAGCCACATCTTCTTTATCCATTCATCTATCGATGGACATTTGGGCTCTTTCTGTACTTTGGCTATTGTCGATAGTGCTGCTATAAACATGGGGGTGCACGTGTCCCTTCGAAACAGCACACCTGGATCCCGTGGATAAATGCCTAGCAGTGCAACTGCTGGGTCGTAGGGTAGTTCTATTTTTAGCTTTTTGAGGAACCTCCATACTGTTTTCCAGAGTGGCTGCACCAGCTTGCATTCCCACAGATGATTTTTTTAAGTCTATTTATTTATTTTTGAGAGACAGAGAGATTGACGGAAGGGCGGAGAAAGAAGGAGAAAGAGAGAATCCCAAGCGGGCTCCACACTGTCAGCGCAGAACCCAACATGGGGCTTGAACTCACGAACCGTGAGATCATGACCTGAGCTGAAGGCAAGAGTCGACGCTCAACCGACTGGGCCCCCCAGGCGTCTCAAAGCTGCAGGTGATCTTGATAAATAGGAATATTGGTTCCAAAATGTGCCTGCCTTCGGTCAAGGGGACGTAAGCAAACCCTCCTAGTTTGCTGTTCAAATGGAGTTCAAGTCTGGCCGTGCCATTCTCTGAGAGTCTCGGATTATAAGGAGGAGTCTTTCTAACACATATCACAAGGAGCAAATGAAATGAAATGTATGCCCAACACACAGTGGATACCAGATAGCTGTTTGTTAAAGAAATGTCCAGTAGAAAAGGTTAACCAGAACAAAATTTTTCTATCACATCAATTAAGAAGCAAAGTTAAGGGGCCAGTTTTCCTATCTTCTGAGTGACCTAGCTATAAAAGAAGAAAAAGTATTGCATTCGTATGTATAATATCTTTGGTATTTGTTACCTAATGATTTGTTACCGAATGATGACTACATTACTATATTCCATATATATGATGGATAGAGCTCATCGGCACAGGTCCTGTAATTGCACATTATTATTTCTGCAAAGATTATAGAATAGTTCAAAGAAGATAAAAAGAGAATGTTAAAAAGAAGTATACATATTATCTTTCTTGGTAAGGATGACTTTTCTTTTAAAGACCAACTACAACTGAGTGATACTGAAATCCTCATGCACACAGTACAGCCCCACCCAACAGCCCAGTCGACGATAATGACCATGAAGAACAACCATAGCAAAATACCAGAACCTTAAAAAATGGAAACATCATTTTAGGATTCCTGACGCATTTGAAACTTTTATGTCAAGGTGGTTCTGCCTGGCACATTGAACCCACGTCCTCGAAGCACACGTCGTAGCTGAGTGAGAAACTAGATGCTGGGGTTGAAATTTCGCTCTGTCGATCGTGATGCTGTGACCTCAGGCAGGTTCCTGAACTTCACGTGTCTCTACGTTGAGTCCTCCTTCTATAAGACAGAGCGAGTTTTATAGCACTGTCATAGGGTTCAATGGGAGGATGGACAGAAAGCACCCAGCACTGAGTCATTTGACGGACACCTGTAATGCCCCTGCATCTGACCGTCTCGGCCTTCTCGCTGCTTTGCGTCTCCCACTCCTTTTAGAAAAGGACTACACCCTCACTTCGGATTTATCCAGAGGGCCTTGGAACCATTTCATTTCTGATCAGCTCTTTTTTCTGGCTGCAATATGGGTTTCTCTGTGTGGATATAAATTCTTAGAGAGCAGGGGAATAAGATATTTGTTTTATTTTGTCATTACGCCCAGTCCAGTGCTCCACACGAATGTTTTCTTTTATCGTGAATAACACGCTGCCGATGGCCAGGAGTCTATAGGAATTTGCCTCAGAAAACTTCACAGTTCATCTTGAAATGTACAGATAGCTCTCATACTAAATATCCCATAAGATTAAAATGAGCTGTTAAGCGAGGCAGTAGAGTGTAAGAATTAAACCCATGGAGCCCGCAGCCAGACTACTTGGCTTCCGATCCTTTCCTTCCCCCTTGCCAATGGCTTGAATAGCCTCTCTGCCTCAGTTTCTTCATCTGAACAATGGGTTGATAATGCTACTTAATATCTACCTAAGAGGGTTGGATTTTGAACTACGTGAGCAAAGGGGTGTTTCTGGCCACCACTGCTGCCGCAGCTCTGAGCGCAGTGTGCACACGCCTTCTCGGTGTCACCTACCCTCCCTCCCTCCCCATCATCCATCCAAGTTACCTAAGCCACAGAGTCTTTCCTCTCGGCTGTCCTGCCAATGCACTGTTTCTAATATCTCTCAGACTCCTCCCTCTGTCCCTCCTCTCAGAGACTGCCACGTGGCTTGCTCTCAACTCCTCTCTCCTACATTCCCGTTGGTGTCCCAGTCGGGCCTCCATTTCTAGAGGGTTTTTTTTCCATAAGCTTGGTAACATGAGAACCTGATTATTTCTCCTCTCCACTTGAAACCCTCCTGTGGCTCCCAATTACCCACAAGAGCATGGAATCAGTAAATATTATAGGGGCGCCCGGGGGGCACTCAGTCGGTTAAGCCGCGACTCTTGACCTTGGCACAGGTCACGATCCCACGGTTCGGGAGCCGGAGCCCCGCGTGGGGCTCTGTGCTGACAGCTCGGAGCCTGGGGCCTGCTTGGGATTCTCTGTCTCCCTCTCTCTCTGCCCCTCCCCTGCTCGTGCTCTCTTTCTCTCTCTCTCTCAAAATAAACAAACTAAAAAAATTTTTTTACAAAGAAATATTTTAAAAGGTGTGGTGGCCAGGACAATGGCCCCCCAAAGACGTCCGTGCTCTAATTCTCCAACCTTGTGAACGTGTTACGTTACGTGGCAAATGGGACTTGGCAGCTGTTATTAAGGATGTTGGGCGGGGAAGATTCTCTTGGATTAGCTTCGTGGGTCTAATGTGATCCCAAGGATCTTTATAAGGGAGAGAAGAAGGCGGGAGAGTCAGACTCAGAGAAGGAGATGGGCCGATGGACAGATGTGAGAGTGACGTGGAGGCCATGAGCCAAGGAATGTGGGCGGCCTCTAGAAACTGGAAAAGGAAGGAACAGATGCTCCCCTGGAGCCTCCAGAAGGAACGCAGCCGGGCTGGCATCTCGGTTTGAAACCCATCTCGGGCTTCAGACCGATAGGGCTGTAGGAAAATGCGTAAAAAACATGTAGTGTTTTAAGACACTTCCTTTTGGGTAATTTGTCACAGCAGTGATGGAAAAGCAATTCGCAGGCAACTGGATAGCTAGTGCCGACTAAATAAACGTGTTGAGGTCAGTCAATGGCTGTGCTGTGAAGGGGCCAGACCCGCATCGCATCGATAGGTTTAGAAGTGTTCTTCCTTAATGCCGCGCCATTGTTTCCTTTCTCTCAACTAATAGCTTTCGAAGCGGGGCGGGGGGGGGGGGGGGGGGGGGGGGGGGGGGGGGGGGATGCATTCCCGAGGTTTCCACAACCCAGTCCTTTCCTCTGCTTCCCTGTTGGAGGCGGGAAGCCAGGCGAGTGGGGATGGAAACGCACGTCTCTATACAAAGAGAGGAGACTGGAGCGTTTCTATTCTAACCTAATATGTTGTTTCTGTCTTGATGTTCCAAAAGCAGTTTCTACACATAAACATGTACGGCACCTGTCCGATCCCTGCTTACATTATGTCCGCTGTCAGCTCATAAAGGAACTTGGGGAACAGGCTGAAACTGTCAAGGGAGATTCTCTGGAAGCATTAAGATAAGCTGTAGGGAATTATCAATTGATATGGGATCTGGGAAGAAAGACGGGGGAGGGGGGGTGTTAAGAGGGCCATACAGACGTGGCTAAAAAGTGCTTTCTTTTGTTGGCTACCCTAGCAGTTGCACGACATGATTTCATTCTTTAATCATCGGGGCTTCGGTGTCCTCATCTTTAAAATGGGCCTAATAATACCCATTTTGCAGAGCCGTTGAGAAGATTAAATAATAACATGCTTGTGAGGAGGCCAAGGCAGTGTCTGCTACGTGGCGAATTCAAGAAACATTCATTTCTTTCCCATGATGCCCTTTTCCCACTGATAGCACCGTGAGTCATGTACATTATGGTGACATATCATTTAACAAAGCAAACGCACGTGACCAAAACCATCTGACAGAAAAGACCTAATATATCAAGGGAAAACATGAGAAGGGACAGTCATTTATAAGCTGGAAAGATTTGAAGCTGGCTCAAACGTGTTGCTCCTTATTTTCCGAACTTGTACAAAGGCCAAATTAATTCATGAGAAATCTTATTTTTGAATTATTTAAATGCCCAGCGATGAGACTAACGCACAGCAGGTCTTGTGCAGTGTGAGAGGATTACGGATGAACCCAACTCCCAGGTTCTAAGTAGCCAGTAATAGACTTTAATGTATCAATAATTCAGAAGAATGAGCATTTTCTGTTAGTGCCGAAACCACACCGGCAACTGTGAGAACGGCAAAGGTTGGTCTTTTCCCTTCTAGCCTTGGCTGTCTCTGTGAGGAACTGCACCAAAATAGAGTTTTCATCTCTAACAGCAAACGTGGGCCACTCCAGTGACACCCGGGCACTCAATAAATGTACGCCAGATGAACGAAAATCTCACAGGGCGGTAGTGAAAAACAACCCGCCGAGGTATTTGAAAAGATCAACCTGGAAAGAAAATCAATTCTAATAAACCCGATGCTCTCAGACTCGGATATTATGAAGGTAAATAGTCTTCGAGACTGAAATGATCAGAACTTGAAAACCTCCCAGGTGTCCTCGGGAGTCCGCAGATAAATTGATTAGCTGCTATTTCACACTCAGAACCCCCAAATTAACAGCCCGCCTTCCGTAAGCAATTCCCAGAGGCAAAGATAAAACTGTTGGGTTGAATTCACATTTTCAGTTGTAGAAGAATAAACTGAAATTGAAAGGGAATCGGCTCCCCCCCCCCCTTTTTTTTTGGTAAAGCATCCGGCAGGCAAATGATGAACTCATTGTAAAGAAAGAGCGTATGTGTTTTTCAAGTGGTCATGTTCACGTGCGCGCAAAGAAGCTATGTAAATAGCCACATACCTTTTAAGAGAGTTGATTGTTACGAACGAAATAAATGACACGCATTTTCAATTTTGGAATATTCTAATAATCAGGTCATCGAAGACTGCAGAATTAGGTAGAAAAAGCTCTCTGGGCCTAATTTCAATTGAAGTTAAAACTGCAGACCTGGGCAACTGGTTGGTGTTTGGTGTTGAATCATTTGACTCGATCGTTGTTTTCGTGACGCAAAGATTCAACTGGAATGATAGTAAGTGGAAGATTTGGTATACGTTAAGTTAAGAAACTCAACACCTGCCATCAGAACTTTGCATGGAGCGTGGCTTCTGGTTTTATTTTAATGAGAAGGAACAACAGCGCAGAGAGCCAGCTACATGAGGCGGCGTCCAAACTTTCTTGGGGGGGGGGACAACAACAGCAGGGAGGACCACCCACTCCTTGTGGGGTGGGGGAGGGGCTGGCAGGGTTCGCAGGAATTCCGTTCTCAGCTCTGAGAACAGGCTTCTGGATTTGTCCCTCACAGGGACAGCAGCTGTCTGTTGCTCATATCTTCTCCATACCTAGTCCGACTCAGGACTTAGGTAGTCTTTGCAGAATAATTTGCCTCAAACTAAATTTCTAAACTATTCCTGCTTAAGTTTCCCAAGGTACAATAAGAGGATGTATGTACAGATAGATAGATATCGATATCGATAATATGTATATAAATATCTAGATATAAAACAAAAGTGTGTGTATTTACATACGTGTATGTGTGTGTGTGTGTGTGTGTGTGCATATATATGTATAATATATCCACACAAATACCAAAATTCATTCTAAAAACAACAAAATGGAATATTTGGGAATAACACGTGCCGGGTAACGTGTGGCAAGCTGAGTCCTTGAAAACGCTGAAGGAGACGTGGCACCTAAACTTTCTGACTCTGGGGTGGCTTCCTCATTTCTTGTTTCCAATGAGGACGCTGGCTGAGTACCAAGTAGAGAATACATACTTCTACACGACTAACTCAAAATTCCATTTTCCTCATTTTAGTGGGACCCCTCTCCCCTTATCTCACGCCGTCTGGAACTTACTTTGGGGGCCACTGGGTTTATTAGCAGTGGTGTGGGTCTGCACAGTCCTAGTTACACAGCCCTAGGTGAAACGTGCATTCTCATAGGAAAACAGGCGATTTGGGATTTTCCAGAAAGGCCCGATCCCCCCCCCCCCACCCCATGCAGCTATACCTCCAAATGAATCAAATTTAGATAGAAGTCCTTTAAAAATATGATCATCCTATATAAAAATACGATTACCCAGGTGCATTCGTATATGGAGTATGGTTTCCGCGTGCGCATATGCTTTGTTTAAGTCAGTTGCTCCAAAGTGACGCTAATCAAGTTTGGGAAAAGTAAAAATGACGCTATGGCTACCAGCCCTTTGTGCGGGGGAAACGGCGCCTTTCTCACGCGTTAGGCAGAGACAATGCAGGATGTCCCCAGAATCGCCAACCCATCTCCCTTCCTTCCACCACGGATACTTTAATAAAGCAACTAGAGTAGCATCTCAGAGCAGTAGGAAAACAACAACAACAACATGAGCCTTACCAGTTTCTCCTACGGTAGACGAAGGAAAAGAACCCCCACCCCCGGCCGCTCTAGGCCAGGGACCTGGGTGTCTCAGAGTCACTTCGGTGAGGGGACCAAGAAAGCTGAAGTCTTCCTTCCCTCTGCCTGGTTTCTCCCCAGCAACCTCTCAGGATCTTTCTCACAAAGCACTCTCCTATTCTCTAATCCCCTCGCAAGGAGAGCCGGCACACACACCGAATGACTTGTGCAGAACCGCCTCTCCTGGGGAGCGGGAGGGAGGGGGGGGGGGGCGGAGGGTGTTTGCGGGCATTGATCCCTGCCAGGCGGATCCTCACGGAGGCATCCGGCCCCCTGCGCTCCTCCGCCGCGGGACACGCGGTACCAAACCCCGGGCCGGGCCGGCTCCCCGGCCAGGCGTGGGGACCAGCATTCTGAGCTTGCCGGTACCCTGGGTACCCTCCGCGCCCCGGGCGGTATCTCCCAGGGATGGGAAAGGTGGCTCAGCCTAAACCTTCACCTCCCGACACTCCCTCCCGGGACAGAACCGGTGCACCCAAGTTGCGCAGAAATCGGCCGGAAGGTTTGTCCGGGGGCTCATTTGCCCCCGAAGTGCAGAGAGACTGGAGCGCGAAGAAAAGGCGCATCATTAAACATGACAACGGGGATCTGCACGCTCGCTCAGAGGTCCCGAACAGGGCCGTTTTCGCAAGAGTTCTTTTTTTTTGGGGGGGTGGGGGGGGAACCCCGGCAAACACAAGCGCCTCGCTGAGCGGCGAGGGCACGACCCTTTTTAAGATTTACAGTTTACCTGATCTTCCCGGAGGACAGGCTTCACCCTTGTATTTTACAGCAACAGTCACACCTTCCGGATCCAAATCCCCCTCTCGCTGAAGACAAATACCTCATATGTGTTTCCCACATGCCAGAATCAATGTGGAATGCCCCCCTCTCCCCTCAAGGTTTCGAAAAGAAGACTTACCTTTTGCTTCTATCATTTAAAGCCCCGGAACAGATAAATCAAGGGGGAGACAAGCAGATGGCCCGATTCTACATTTTGCAACGAGGGCTGTTTGCCTCCGAGTCATTATTTCTAAGGAAACGCTGCTGTGCTGCTGTCTCTGTTCGGCAGCGTGCCATTTGGGCCTTTGAAACAAAATGAATCTGCTTCACACCACGAGCTCTACCGCGTCCTAACACTCCCCTCTCTCCAAAGAAAACCGCCTCCGCTTGGTGACAATGCCACATCTCCATGGCAAGCGTGGACCTGGGGCGCACGGCAAATGCTATGACTTCTCCGTCCTGCCTGACTTCAGTTTTCCCATTCCGCTTTGCTGGGGTTGTGGACGCAGGACAGGGTACCAAACGTAGTGGGCAGAGAATCCAGGCCGAAGAAAACAAAAGCGCAGAACTCAATAGTCTAAGAGTTTAGTACCTGAGAGCAGAATAGTAAAACCTACAAAAGGGACATTTTCCTTGTCTTTTTATATCGGCATTAAACCCTCGCACGATGACACCACTATCTTTCTGTTGTGCACCATTTAAGAGATTTGGCATTAAAATTACACGCGAGCAACTGCCACCATATTCAAAGTGTCTGTACAGGGGCCCCCCCGGGTGGCTCGGGCGGTTAAGCGTCCAACCTCTACTCAGGTCATCATCTCGCGGTCCGTGAGTTCGAGCCCCGCGTCGGGCTCTGCACTGGTGGTGTTGAGCCTGCTTGGGATCCTCTCCCTCTACCTCTCTCTCTCTCTCTCTCTCTGCCCCTTCCCCACTGGCACTCTCTCTCAAAATAAATAAATACACTTAAAAAAAATAAAGTGTCCGTATAAAGACTTTCAGATTTAACTGGAACTCAGTGAATGTCACATTTTCCTCCTCATTATCTACTGACATATAGCTCTTGAATTAACCTCGGCCTCTTTGCCCATTTCTGCGTCTCAGTTATTCTCTGCACTAGTCCGTGCCACCCATCTTAACATTTAAGATAATACTTGGGAAATCCACTTGAACTTCGAATACAAAGTTACTTGCAAGTAAAAGCCCTAATATCTTAAAGATTTTCATCACCACCTCTGTCCTTTTCACCCACTTACATTTTGGATGTTTAGCACAAGGAAAGGAAAGGACCCAGAAGGTATCTATAGCTACATCCACATCTACATCTATTTAAGATATCTATCTAGTGATGAATGACCCATAAATCTATCTACGTAAAAATAAAAAACTTTCACATGGCAAAAAGATAGCATAAGCCAAGTCAAAAGAAATGATGGGAGGTGCCTGGGTGGCTCAGTCGGTTAAGTGTTGGTTTCAGCTCAGGTCACAATCTCACGGTCGGTGAGTTGGAGCCCTGGGTCGGGCTCTGCGCTGACAGTGTGGAGCCTGCTTGGGATTCTCTGTCTCCCTCTCTCTCTCTGCCCTTGCCCTGCTTGCTGTCTATCTCTCTCTCTAAATAAATAAACATTAAAAAAAAAAAAAGGAAATGGTGAGCTGGGACAGAGGGCTAATCTCCTTCATGTTTCACAAGCGCCTAACCTTTGAAAAGAGAAAAGCCTACTACCCAAACGAAAAATGGGCAACGGTTATGCAACACAGGAGATGTATAATTGATCCTGAAATATACAGAAAGGTGTTCTTTCTCATTTGCAATAACAAAAATGCAAATGAAAGCTATCCCAAGGTATGGTTTCTTGCCCGACAGAGTAGACCAAATCCAAGGGCACAGCCCCATACCACCATTGGTGAGGCCCTGGGGAAACAGGTGCTCTCACAGGTTGCTGATGGAAGTACAAAATACTGCCACAAATACGGAGGGAATTTGGCAGGAAGTGGTAAGTTGACAGATGCCTGTACCCTTCTATCCACAGACTCGTAACCTAACATGTCACACATTCAAGCAAAATCACAGAAACGACACAGATGCCCAGCAGTAGACTGATGCAACTGCGGAAAGGGATGTCCCATCTCCGAGCCCCCCTCTGGACGAATGCCCAGGTAACCAAAACAAGGTGCGGAGAAAGGCATGGGCGGAGATCGATGAGGAAAGTGCAGTGGGAAGACTAGAAGCCTATATACGCATGTGCCTATATTTGCCAAAAAAAGGAAATCTGGAAGGGTGACCGAGAATCTAACAAAAATAGTTTCTTATAGGGAGAGGGAGTGAATGGGGTGGAAAGGGAAGAAGTGGACATAAGACTCCTCTGTGTCATTCTTTCATGTCAGGGGTTGGCAAACCAAGGCCTGACGTCCAAAAGGATCCTTGGCTTATTTTTGTAAATCAAGTTTTATGAGAACACGGCCATGCCCATTCATCGCATATTGTCCATGGCTGCTTTCGAGCCATGGTGGTGCAACGGAGTCCCTGTGCTGAGTGGTGAACCGCATGGCCTCCAGAGTGAAAAATGTTTACTATCTGGCCTTTTACAGAAAAAAGCTGCTGCTCCCTAATCTGTGTGATGAGTTTTAGCACAACGCAAGAGACAGTCGTAAGAAGGTGCGGTAGACGTCCCTACGTTTACGGTAGAAACCATCAAAGATGGTAAGTTGAGGTCCGAGTACTTGTGTTCAAGTCCTAGTTGTCTCTGATCATTTAGCTTCCCTGGATTTGCTTTCATCATGTACAAAGTGATGACTCCTTGGCTTGTTATGAAGCGTAAATGAAACAAGGAAAACAAATATGGAAGCACCTTGTAAACCCTAAACTACTATACCACCTAAGATATTATTATTAATCTTATTATATTGGAAGGTGACAGGTACACACATACGTAATTAGTAAGGACAATTAATAACAGAATAGCCATGACGCTATAAATTTGCAGAACTTAACATTAAAATGTTGCCTTTAGGGGCTCCTGGGTGGCTCAGTCGGTTGAGCGTCCGACTTTGGCTCAGGTCATGATCTCACAGTTCGTGGGTTCGAGCCCCGCGTCGGGCTCTGTGCTGACAGCTCAGTGCCTGGAGCCTGCTTCGGATTCTGTGTCTCCCTCTCTCTCTGCCCCTCCCCGCTCACACTCTGTCTCTCACTCTGTCTCAAAAAGAAACATTAAAAAAGGATGTTTTTTTAAAGAAAAAAAAAAAACATTGTCTTTAAACTTTTCTCCACTTAAGGTTTTCTCCATTTTTAGGTTATAATTATATCAGCTCTGGTCACATGGTAACTCTCAGCACTTGTCTGTCCTCTCCAACCAGTCAAGCCATTGTGGCTGGTCAGCTGACAATATTGACTCAGAGGTAAAGCCCTACCCAAGACAAGGTCGGTCTTCACACTGCAGTAGAATTATTTAATCTTCAGAAAGGTCTAGAAATTTCTAGACTTGAAGATATCTTTCAGTTCTAGCAATTAAAATCCACCTAATAAAGTTATCTTACTATGAAGGGTGGTATATTAAGTGACTAAGTGTATCTGGAATCCATCTGGGGATTATATGTGACAAATACATACTCAGGCTTGAGTAAGAAACTCTGATCCTCAAAGTTCAAGTTTGTATCATCACTTTTTCTTCTTAATTTAAATATTTGAACGATTTACCTTTAACTTAAAAGCCAGCATTTCTTTTCGATAGAAATATCAGTAGTTTTTTTCCTATACTCAATGATCTTTCCTTTTCAGTTATCAAATCTCTAGTGACTGATTTTGCCAAAGCATTTTATTTTTTTAATGCTTATTTGTTTTTGAGAGAAAGGAAGAGACAGAGCACGAGTGGGGGGCGTGCAGAGAGAGAGGGAGACACGGAATCCGAAGCAGGCTCCAGGCTCCGAGCTGTCAGCACAGAGCCCGACGCAGGGCTCGAACTCACGAACCGTGAGATCGTGACCTGAACCGAAGTCAGACGCTTAACTGACTGAGGTACCCAGACGCTCCCAAAGTATTTTAAATTTAACTACTTCTAAACCATACATATCTGTGAGCCTCTAAACTGCATTAAAGTGAATTGCCCCAGATTTGCATCAAAATCCCTTAAAATATGCATATCATTTGACCTGTACTACTTTTAGGGAATAATATTGAGGAAATAATGCTACACATACCATCCCGTACCCAGACACAGACACACACGCACGCATGTGTGTGTGCACGTGTGTGATGTTTATATTAGGAAAGCAACAACAACAACAACAACAACATCAAAACACTAGTAACGCCTGAAACGTCTAAAAGCAAGGAGTCCGCTATAAAAGGTGTAGTGCGGTCATTCAAAGGAACATTGCTATTCCCGGTATCTACTGCTGTGCAACAAACTACCTGGAAATTTACTGACTTAGGAAACAAGCCGCATGCATCTTTCTCACAAATCTATGTTTTTGGAAGGGCTCAGTGGGGACAGCTGCCTCGGTTCTATTTGGCATCGGTTGCTGCGGCTTGGAGGTTGGAGTCATCTGAAGACTCACTTCTCACATGGTTGGCAGTTGATGCTGGCTGTTGCCTGAGACCTTAGCTGGGGGCTGCTGGCTAGAACAGCTACACACAGCCTCTCCCATGTGTCACGGGCTTCCTCATAATGTGGTGGCTGGCTTCCAAGGCTGAGTGTCCCAAGGTAAGCAGAAGCTATCACTTTTATTTATTTTATTTTATTTTGTTAACATGTATTCATTTTTGAGAAAGAGGGACAGAGCATGAGCAGGGGAGGGGCAGAGAGAGAAGGAGACACAGAATCCAAAGCAGGCTCCGGGCTCCGAGCTGTCAGCACAGAGCCCGACGCGGGGCTTGAACTCACAAGCTGTGAGATCATGACCTGAGCTGAAGTCAGAAGCTCAACTGACTGAGCCCCCCAGGCGCCCCAAAACCATCAACTTTTGTGATCTCTCTTGGAAGTCGTATGGTGTCACTTCTAGTGGATTGAGGCAGTCATAAAGCTGCACCCAGGTTCAGGGTAAGGGGACATAGATCCTTCCTCTTGGTGGGGCATGACAAGGTTCAGAAAGTGACGCGGGTGGGGGGGTGAATAAAAAGGGTGCTGTCCCTATTTTGGGAAGTATAATCTTTCTTAATTATGCAGGCATTAGAAGGATATAGCAGATCTATGTTTATTGGCATGAAAGGACATTCCAATGCCAGTGAATGCTGAGTTGACAGAAGAGCAAATATGATGCCATCCAGTAGAAATACCACGGGCACCTAATAGACACTCAATAAACCTTTGTCGAATAAATCTTTGTACAGAAATGAATTCTGTTTTATGTTCATGTCTATATTGTTTAATGTTTATTTGTTTACTTAGAGAGAGAGAGAGAGAGCATGTGTGAGTGTGGGAGGGCAAGAGAGAGAGAGGGAGAGAGAGAATCCCAAGTCGACTTCCTGCTGTCAGCCCAGAGCCTGACCCGGGGCTCGATCTCAGGAACTGTGAACTCATGGCCTGAGCCGAAATCGAGAGTCAGCTGCTCAACCAACTGAGCCACCCAGGCACCCCGCATCGTGTCTTTTTTAAAGTGTCATGATTTTTCATCTTTAACAACTCTATTGAGAGATCATTTACAGATCATAAAATTTATCCACTTTGAATGACTTTTAGTAAATTCACCAAGTTCTGTATCCGTCACCACAAGTCAGTTTTAGAACCTTTCCATCATCCAAACAAGACCTCTGTGCCAGTTTGCAGTTTCTCCCTGTTCCTCTCCTCGGGCCCGGGCCACTCCTTCCTGTTTCTATAGATCTGTCTTTTCTGGACAGTTAATACCAATGGAATCACACAGCACACTCTTTTTGAACATCATCCATGTAGTAACATGGATCATGACTCCATTGGTTTTTATCGCTGAACAGTATGTGTAGCTGCTCATCAAACGTACCATAAGAACACTCAGGTGTAACCATTTCTTTGGGTCTTCGTTTCTTTATGGAGTCTCTTGGGTCACGTGAAATTTATATTAAATGTATGCTATTCTCTTGTTACTCTGTCTTTTGTTACAGAGGCCCCAGCCACTAGTGGACATAGAAAGGTAGAAGAAAAATATACTTGTCCTCTCCTCCAAGAGTATTTGCGTTTGGTTGATTCATTCCACAAATCCGTATCAAGTGTCTCTTGTGTGCCGGTCCACTGTCCTAGATGATGAGTTGATACTGACGTATAGGAAATGAATGGTGTCCCTGCTTTCCAGGGGTTTTAGTCGATTTGGGGGAAAACCCCTCAACTTGAGGGAATAATACAGTGCACAAGAACTACAGAATGAGAGGTACAAGTGGCATTCTAGCACGGCGCAGCAAAATCTAACTTCTATGGTTTTGTGAGCATCCCCTTGGAACTCCAGACTCGGGAGAAAGATTATTTTAAGCTGAAGACATCTGAGATTCAACAGATGCGGAAGGAAGTCTTTCTCGGCGCTTTCCTTATCTGACTGAAAGCAGAAACTTCTGGGCAATGAGGACTGCCATAAATTCCCTCTTCCGAGTGGCTTCTACTCCTCGGAGAGAGACCAAGGGTAAACCTACCAGAAATCCCCCCTCCAGGGGAGCCTCATGGTCATGGAGAAGACAGAAAGGTTACTGGTACCTGCATAAGCAACCATTATCATAAACATTTTTTCTCCTAAAAGCCCATTTGGCTTGCCTAAAGACCCCCCCCCCAGGAGTCTTTTCTCCCCACTGTTTCCCCTAAGTTAGGTATAAGCCCCAAATTCTAACCACCCCTTGGAGTTACTCATCACCAAGCCTTCCCACCACCAAGCCTTAAGGGCATTGCACATGCCAGCGGACTCTGCCTGTTCTCTTGCTCATCTGTCTGTCCGTTGAAATGTGCAGCTCCCCGCCCCCCTCCCCCAATCTCTAAACCTAAGAACGTAGAGGAAAGGCTTTTCCTTCCCAACAGTTTTTTTTTTTTTCTAGAAGAACCAACTTCCATGAAGAATAAATAGGAATTAACCAGGTAGGGTGGGAGGGATGGTGGAGAGCGGTCCAGGGAGAGAGTCCTGTACAAAGACCAAGAACTAAGAGAGAACAACACTCGGGGCGACAGAGGTGAAAGCTCACCAGGGCTGAAATGTGAGTTGTAGAAAGGAGGGTGACAAAATAGGGTTAGAAAAATATGCAGGGGCTAGGCTGTGCTGTCAGATATGAAAGCCACCAGCTCCGTGTGAGGACTGATCATCTTGAATGTAGCAAGTCTGAGGGGTGCTGTAGATGGAAAAATACACACCAGAGTGCAAAAACTTAGTATGAGAAAAGAATGTAAAATATCTCATTCATAATTTTTAAAAGACTGCTTGTATGTTGAAATGATACTAACTTGGATGTCGGGTTAAAGCAAATACATTGTTGAAATCAATTTTTTAAAGGTTTTATTTATTTTGAGAGAGAGAGAGAGACAAAGATGGGGGGAAGGGGCAGAGAGAGAGACAGAGAGAAAAAATCCCAAGCAGGATTCACACTTGCAGCGTGATTCACACTGCAGCGCAGAGCCGGATGCGGGACTCGAACTCACGAACCGCGAGTCACGACCCGAGCTGACGCTGGGCGCTTAACCGACTGAGCCACCCAGGTGCCCGTATTACAATCAATTTTTGAAAACTAATTAATTCATTAATAATTTTGCTACCTGAAAAATGCTAATTACGTGTGTGTCTGGCATTACACTTCTATTGGATGGTGCTGCTCTAGACCAGCGAGGGCCTGGCAAGCTAGGGTGGGACTTGTTTGTAGGACAGTGTCGTATCCAAAAATCACACTGACTAAGAAATCGCCAGCAACAATTTCACCCATGTACAGCGCGGCTCAAAACTGCGCTGCCTGGGGCAAACCGAAGGCTGGGCTTTCTCCATAATCAACCCAAGTGATCTTTGGAAAACCGTTTTTTTGAGACGTCATCAGCAGATCAATTCTCTTGTACCTTTACTTTCTTGGACGTTCGCTACACCTCCGTCCATTTCAAGGAACAGGGGGCAGGGATATCTCCCGGCTCCCGGTACCATTCATCCTATTTGTAAAAGAAATCTACCAGGTGGTTTTGCTTTTCAGTTACAAAAATCTGCTACTTCCTCCAAGAAATAGAAACAATGGATTAACAGGGCTCCTCACAGCAGGAGAAAATGCTGACTTTCTTCTACAAAGGGACACCACTGCCAGCCCTTAATGGCTCTTTACTGATCCATCCAAGGATCAACATTCAAAGGACTGGATCCCAGACTGCCTCAGGGGACATTCCCTAAACTCAAATTACGGCCGAAACAAAACCAAAAGAAACCCAGAGAGAAACCCGAAGAAACTTGGAGCAGGGGAATCGGGGGATGAGAATTGTCTCTCTTCGGCGGGAGCTCTCAAAATCAGGAGACCGGGGCAGGGGGGGGGGGGGGGACGATTTATACAGGACTGCCTGCGTCCACTCATCACTGATGACTTTTTTTTCTCCATAAAAAGAATCCAGTTGGAGTCTAATAAAAAAAAGAAAAGCTCGAATATCTTTACTGATGATGCAGTGTGTTTGTTTAAAAACCCGTAAGACTCCTGCGAATTGATGGAAGGCTTTGGTCTCCTTCTAAATATCTGGCATGGTGTCTGCGGGTGTCCCGTGGCGGTGGTTTGTTTTCGGAGCCGAGGTTGGGAGGCAGGGCGTGGCTGCACGCTGACATGTGGTGCCCCGTGATGTAAAGCAGGTTTTCACCATCGTGGCACTAACGACCTCTGGGGCCGGATCATTCTCTGCTGTGGGGGCCTGTCCGGCGCAGTACAAAACGTTTAGCGGGATCCTCGGACTCTACTCATCAGATGCTAGCAGCGGCACCCACACCCGAGTCCAGACTTTGCCTTCGTCCTCCTCTTGAGAACCACTGAAGTCATCCCTTCAAATACAGCATCGGTAGGGACACCGGCTTCAAAGCATCGCTGTGGGTGTTCCCAGCTGTTTCTTACTCCTATGCTCTATGGTGCATACCTGTGATGCGTGTCTTTCTGAAACGTTCCTAATAAGTTGGACAACGATGGACCGAGCCCATTTTCCACTGAGGCGTGACCCTCTCGGGCAGGCTGAGATCCCAGCCTCTGTCTGGAAGACCATTTCCGGGGGAGGCTCTGGTCACACGTTGGCATTCTGACGTGGGGAGTCCTGCCCCCATCCCGTGCCCCCATCCAAAACAGGCAGAGAAATGAGAGAGCCTCGTGACACTGATTCCTGTTCACCTTGAATGAAACAACACGTAAACAATGGCCCATCTTGGTTTTTCAAAACCAGACCTCGTTTAAACGCACAGCTTATGTCCTGACAGGTGTACAATTCTGGGCGGAGCGGACACATTTAATAGTAAGGTACACTGAATTGGTACGAGGATGCTATTTTGAATATTGAACTAGATGTGATTCCGAAAGGGTATCGGGGTGCCATTCACTACTGAGGGGACCGACATCCTCAGCGTCCCCACTTTCCACTTCTACCAGCATATACCCATCAAAGGGGATCAGAATGTGAAGTCTCCCCAAATATGCCACTGTGGCATAAAGATTATTTTGAGCTGAAGGCAACTGAGAAGCAGCAGACACAGAGAAAGCTCTCTACCTTCCTCTATCTGCCTTACGGCAGGCCATAAATTTCCCTTTAGGAAGGGGTCCCCCCTCCACGTTCCCGTGTCACGAGGAGGCGACAACTCTGATCACTGGAAACTGACTGAAATCTGCATAAAGAAGCCTTACTGAAACAACCCTCATCCCTCCACTGGTTTCCCCCATATATTTGCCTTCTCACGGTCTACAAAGAGCTGCCCTTTTGAGAAGCGGCTCCATTGCAAATGGAAGGCTGGCGCTTGGAGCTTGGCCCCGTGACTTAAGCTCGGAGGCTCACACTGGACCTGTCATTTGTTTTCCGCAGCCCTGTTTTGATAGGTGTGGCTGGTCTTTGCCCAGAGCGGTTACCTCTGAGTACGACACTCAGTCTCTGTGAGGCAAAATAGCTTTCTGGACATCACAGAGCCTTTAAGTCTGATGGCCACGAATATACTCCTGGAATATGTTTCAGAACATGCCAGGCTCTTTTCACCCAACATCACGCGGTTTTTAGAGAGACACTTGTCCGTAGATTAGGTAAAGTGGCTAGCTTGCTGCTTCAGTGAAGTTTTACTGTAATGCAGTTGAAAGGTAAATTTATGCAGCAAAAACTGTTATAATTTTCCTTATACTTGACGTATTTTATATATCAGGGACTGTGGAAAACATGAGTATGGGAAGTGGGGTAAAACGAAAATTGTCAGAAGTTCTTTACATTGAAGAAAGTGGGATTTCAAATAACCGAGGAAGGGAGGCAGCTTTGAGCTCTCTTAAGGAAAGAACGGGATTTGCCTTGGATGGAGAGAATTAAAGGAGAATCAATATTTTTGACTAAACGATTAGAAAAACAAAAAAGAAAACCCAGGTCACGGATGCTCTGTGATAATGCGAAGTCTACACATGCACCGGGAATGTTCTCTCCCACCATCAATGAGGAAAAATGAATCTGTAGACGTTAGCCTTCTATTTTTAATGCCATCTACAAACAAACTTCTTTGAAATTCCAAAGACAAAAAAATCATTTCTTTAGACAGCTAAAGAGTGATTTGCAAGCCTGAACACAAATCATTGAGAATGCAGTGCTGGAAACTCTTTGGTTTTTTTTTTTTAAACGTAAAATCCAGAACAGGCAGACCGTTAAGCTGGAAAAAGAAATTAATGTAACCTCACAGGCAAGAAGAAAAGCAAATACTCGCTCTAAAGCAGCCGCTGTTGATGCAAGCAAAGGTTAGAGCAGCAAAGCTATTTTCTAACAAAGTGTGAATCCCATTAGTGCCAAAGTGTTATCCCTCCTCAGGCCTCCCATCTCAGCCAGAACAGAGTTAGGATTTTACTTGCACGTACATCTCAAGCCTGGTAAATAGGACCCATGGAGACATGCAAAAATGGCGAAGCCATTCACAAGGCATCTTCGTCTTCGCGTAAGACTTTGACATATACACAATAGGCAGTGGCCAAAGTCTGCCCAAACACCCCGTTAGCATGCTTAGGTGGACAAAATAGGGAGCGGGCCTCCCCCAGTTTCCCAGCTTCCCCTGCAGCCCCCATTGTCTCTTCCCGAGTACACAATGATGCCATTTCATGATTGGTCCATTAGAAATGAAGCCCTTGGAAAAGTTTCTTTGGGGAGTTCAGAATTTAAACTGTTGCATTTAAAGAAGAAGAAGGGGAAAGTGGAGGAGATACGGCAGCAGCCAAAAGAGTGAAACATCTGGAAGTTATCAATGACTTACTTATTTGTGTGCCCAATACCCAAGTGATGTACTAACTTTAGCACTGTAGTCCAATGGACGTTGATTGTTTATTACAGCAGTTCATCTAAGGATCTGTAATCTAAATCCTTGCATTTTTTTTTTCTGCGTCAAGATCTGTCCAGTATGTCTCCTAGGCCGGATTGTGTCATTGAGCAGAACCCAATAAAATCGCAAAATGAAGTTACCTATTCCCATAAAGAAAAATCCAATGAAAGAAAAGTTCATACCCTTGCAAAGATTTTCAACATGGTTGCAATCAAGTCATTTTCCAATTGTGTAAGTAAATAACATTGACCACATGAAATATTCTGCCAGAAGTATGTAGTTGCTATGATTTTTTTAAAGGTGTAAAGCTAAGTGTTCAAATTTGCAGTTATTGAACTTGGGTTTCGGCACTGAACGTGTGCGGTGAATGTGTAGGATAATTATACCTCTACGTGTTTAACACAAAGAGCATTTCTATCTCAGGGAAAAACTTTCTGATTCCCAACTGCACAAAGCTGTACCAACTTGCCAAGAATGAGGAAATAAAAAAAAAATCCACTGGAAATAACATTTGGTTGTTCGCATTAGCATTGAAGACGACTGTGGTTTAGAAATTTCCCCTTTTTAATTACAGCAAGTAAACTACTTTGCCAACTCTCTCCGGGCAGCTCAATTTTCATCTTAGCTGACGGCCTGAAAATGAAGCTGTCAAGAATCCTAAGTTGAAATCGTTTTTCTGAAAAGAATGTTTATTGTGGTATGTCTCCAAAAATTGTGGAGAATCTGTTCAGAAAGATACATTTTCTTCAAACTGAGTTCAATGCATAGTTTTATTATTTAAAGCGAAGAAGACCCATATGAAAAGTTCTTTGAAATGATTTAAATCACACATACATCAAGAACTATTTTAGTTATCTTGCTTATTTGTCTTTCATTGTACACTGTTTTCAGAATCCGTGACTAAGTTGAATAAATACCACTGTGTTTTTGGAAGGCAAATTCAAGTTTGCAACAATACAAATTCTCTCCCAACATTCATTAAGCCACCAGGAAAGTTCGTTGCTAGTTGTCAAAAATTCTATCAGTTTACTCTTCTAGAGTTTTTTTTGTTTTCAAGTAAACTCTACCCCCAACATGGGGCTTGAACTCACCATCGCAAGATCAAGGGTCACATGCTCTACCGACTGAGCCAGCCGGGCACCCTTAATGGGCAGTTTAGTGTTTTCTTCAACTAATGAATGTTAGGGACTGAATGTTTTTGTCTCCTCCAAATTCATATATTGAAGCCCTGATCCCTAATGTGACTGTATTTGGAGATAGGACTTTTATGGAAGTAATTAAGGTAAACTGAGGTCGTAAGGTAGGGGGATGACTGGATAGGGTTAGTGTCCTTATAAAGAGACACCAGAAAGCGCTTGCTCTCTCACTTGGACTTCTATCTATCTATCTATTTATCTATCTATCTATCTATCTATCCATCCATCCATCCATACATCCCTGTATCTATCTAGCTATCCATCCCTCTATCTATCTATCTATCTATCTATCCATCCATGCACTGAAGAGAGGCCTCGTCAGGCCACAATGAGAAGGCAGAAGTCTATACATCAGGAAGAGAGCCTTCCCTCGAAACCAAATCTGCCGGCATCTCGATCTTAGACTTCCCTGCTTCCAGGACTGTGAGAAAGGAAATTTCTGCTGTTTAAGTCACCCAGTCTGTGGTATTTTATTATGGCAGCCCAAGCTGACGAGTACGACAAACAACACAAAACTTGGTAGTACAAGTGTATTTTAGTTGGAAACTTATCACTACAACAGGATTCCCGGAGCAAGCACAAAGTACACTGGGATTCGGGAAGGAAAAGTAACCCAAAATCACATCAGCACCTTTAGTCTTTAAGTATTATCGCTATTTCTTGCTGCAACGGTATGGTTTGCAATAGCCACACAATTAAATGTGATACTTAGCTCCCACCATATATGGTCTAAGTTACAACAAAACATAAGGATATAACCATAAATTCATTATATCTAGAGTCAGTTTTTTAGCCATCAAAGGCAATGTTTAATACATCCTTTTTGCAATGCAAAATAAAGGTGATGGACAATTCACAAAACAAAATTAGATGTGGCCTAAGAATTTTAGAGGCGCTTTGAATACTCTCTTCCAATACAGTTTTCTCATTTTAAAAATAAGAAAGACCAGGAGCACCTGGTTAGCTCAGTTGGGGGAGCATGTGACTCTTGATCTCGGGGTCATGGGTTCGAGCTCCACATTGGGTGTGGAGATTAAATAAATAAACTTAAGAAAATTAAGAAAGACCAAAGAGTAGAAACAACCTAAATGTCCATCAACTTGTGAAGAGACAAATAAAATGTCGTCTAACTATGCAATGGAAGATTCTTCAGTAATGAAAAGGAGCGAACTGCTGAAATACACAACACGATGAACGTTGAAAACATTATTCTAAGTGAAAGAAGCCAGCTACAAAGGATCATACATTGTATGATTGCATGGATAGGAAATGTCCACAAAAGGCAAATTCACAGAAACAGAAGGTAGATTAGCTGGTCTGTAAATTTCCTAAACTTATTGAATTGTACACCTAAAATGCGTGCATTTTGTGGATGTAAATTATATCTCAATAAAGCTGTTTTATAAAAAATGAAGACAGAGGGGCTTCGAAATGCCAAGAAACACTCCCACGGTCCCCCATTTGCCTTAAATGAAAACCCAGGCCAAACTTTGGTTCGGTTTGGTAGCATCATGAGGTCAAAACCTCAGAAGACTCAAATCCGCAATCAGACTTGTCAAAACTTTAGACAGATTTGGACCTAATCCACTAACACGCATTCTTTGTCTTTCCACTTTTCAAAGGGAAACTGAGTAAAGGGGAAACGACACAGTAGTCTTCACTGAGGAACTCTGGCCTATGTAAGATCGACTTTTTTTTTTCCTAGATGACAGTGAACATTTTCTTTTACATACGGCAAAATTGGGATGAGGGTGTTCTATTAGATTATGGATAGAGATTGATGATCATTTTGACAAATAATGTACTGTACCTTGTTTTAAGATTCCAAGACTCTGAATAATTTGTGGAGAGCTTAGTGTTTTCAAATATGCATTATCCCTAGCATGAAAACCGATGCGACTTGTGTTTGTTTCTCTTCATTTTAATAAAAAAAAATGCTTTTAATGTTATTTTTTTTTGAGACGGAGAGAGAGGGAGAGAGAGAGAGAGCACACACAGGCATGCGCGTGCAGGGGAGAAGCAGAGAGAGAGGGCGACAGAGGATCCAAAGCGGGCTCTGTGTTGACAGCAGTGAGCCCGATGTAGGGCTCGAACTCGTAAACCGTGAGATCATGACTTGAGTTGAAGTCCAATGCTTAACTGACTGAGCCACCCAGGCAACCCCGATTTTAATTTTTTTTTCAAGTTTATTTCCTTATTTTGAGAGAGACAGAGACAGCACAAGCAGAAGAGGGGCAGAGAGTCAGCGGGAGAGAGAATCCCAAGCCAGGCTCCATGCTGTTAGCGTGCGAACTCATGAATCATGAGATCATGACCTGAGTCGAAACCAAGGGTCAGACGCTTAACCGACTGAGCCACCCAGGTGCCCCGTGTTTATTTCCACTGAGATGACACCAAAGTGCTCATAGTGTGTTCTTACCTCCTTCCAGTGTGTGTGCATGTGCATATGTGTGAACATGTTACGTCTCACACTGACTTTTACCTTTAAACCTCGGCTTACCCTTCCGCCTTGAAGAAAAGAACTACCTGCTCCCTACCTCACATTTGTCCTTCTTTCCGGGGAAACCTGCCCTTTCAGTCTCAGGTATGATATTGCCTTCTCTGGAACTCCTGCTCCTTTTTCCCACCGACAAGTTCACTTTTCTTCTTGCCATGTTAAACACCCACCTCTGGGGACATCTCCCTCTAGCTGTACTACTCACATTAGACTATGAGTACATATGGGGCCGTCTCTGCCTCTAGATTGGAAGGCACAAGGGTAATAAGGTCTTACGTACGTATCCCTAGGGCCCAGGGCCAAGCTTAACATACAGGGTGGGAAGGAAGAAAAGAGAAAAAGAAGGAAAGGGAATGGTAGGGAAAGGAAGGGAAGAGAAAGGAGGGATGGAAGGAAGGAAGGAAGGAAGGACGGACTGAATAGTTAATGTGTAAACAGTTATTGGCGATTGCGGTCTTCAGAATTCCCTCTATCAGAGCACTTACTTGTGCACAGTTTAGCTCACTAAGCAGAAAAGAAGAGAATATCAGGACACCACAACCTTTCCAGCTCAGCCTTTTCTCCTGCCATAGCCCTGATGAGCCTCAAACCAGTGTCACCCTTCACCTTGGGACCATTTCTCCTGTCAGTGAAGAGAAGAGACTAATGACTCTGAGGGAGAGTGCCATCAGGGTGAATCATATCTCCAGAGATTCTGTCCATCTGCTTACCCTGAAAATGCTTCAGGATCTTCCCAACTTATGCAACGAAAGCACTCTGAAGGTTGGGCCAGGGAGAGAGATAGCCGGGTATTGGAGGCTATGAGGGCGGCAGGGAAGGTGAACTTCAGATTCTTTAGCACATCCTGATTTTAGCCCAACTCCCCTAGATCCTAAGGGGCAACCCCGGCAGGGTGGAGAGTCCTGATCAGCACCATAGCAGTAATTAGCGTAATAGTAATATGATGGTATAATGGTAATGGTAATGGTAATACAGATTATGGAACGCTTTCACGGATCCTACCTCACTGGATCACCCAGAATAAACACAATCTTTGGTACAATTTGTTCTCATTTTAATTTGTTTTCATTTTTAAATTTATTTTAGAGAGAGAGAGAAGAGAGCAAGCGGGGGCGGGGGGCAGGGCGGGAGACAGAGTGAGAGAGAGAGAATCTTTTTTAAAAAATATTTTTTAATGTTTATTTTTGAGAGAGAGACAGAGCACGAATGGGGGAGGGGCAGAGGGAGAGAGAGGGAGACACACAGCCCGATGCGGGGCTCGAACTCACAGACCACGAGATCATGACCCAAGCTGAAGTTGGATGCTTAACTGACTGAGCCACCCAGGTGCCCACTTTGTTCTCATTTTAAAGAAGAAGATTCAGGTAGGAGACGTAACCTGCCCAAAGTAATAGATTCAGCAAGGGATACTTGCAACCCTCTTTCCCCAGACATCTGCCCCGTCTCCCACTTTCCTTCAGATCTTCTCGATTGTCTCCTTTCTGTGAGGCCTCCCCTGACCTCCATGTTTAAAACTGCAGCCTCCCCCAAACCCCTTCCTTTTAAACTTTTTCATTGCACTGACCACCTTCTAACTGCTACAGAGCATATACGTTTATTTTTATATTGTCTACCCGTCAACATTGCCTTCCTCAAGATGTAACTTTCACAAGGACAGCCATCTTCTTTCTCTTTCTCTGTTGAGGGTTCTATCTCTGCCACCTAGACCGGTGCCTGGCATACGGAAAATTCTCATCAATAGCTGTTGAGTCAATAAATGATTCCACAAGGACTCTGATGCCTGGGTCCGTGACTTCTCAACTATTTTTCCAAAAGATGCTACACCATTTCACATTCCACTTGTTAATTATATTCTCCTTTCTGGCTTTCACCAGTTTCAACTGTTGAATGTAAGTATCCTACAAAGAAGTTCACAAAGACAATAGTGCCTCCAGAATGTTAACTTTGCAGAGAACAGCATAAAAATCATTGCTAACGCTTGACATAATATTAAATGTTATATGTGCACGTGTACTATCAAATCTGGATTTTCCCTTTTCTGAGAGTTAGAAATGTGACACACTCATTCTAACTAAAATAAATAACCCTCTATATATGCGATTATATATTAGGAACTACCACTGTTGCAAAGCGATGTGCTTGCTTAGCGATAACTACATCTCTATTTTAGGCACAATGATCCGGTACCCTCTGTGTCTAGACTGAATATGAGAGAAGAGACCTCTGAGGGGTAGAAACAGTTGCCTCACAAGTTTTGCCAAACGCGGCAGCTTCGAAAGAATGTTTCCTTGAGACGATTCCCATTAAGAATGTCAGGAGACCAAGGAAATTTGCCATCATAAAGCCTCTGACATGTCCTGTATCAAGATACCTGTATAACTTTTTTCAAGTATTCCTTTAATTTATGTGAACACGGGGCCCGCTGCGTGTGGACATCTGGAATAACGCTTTGAGAAAGCCGCCTAAAAGCAATTACTTAAAATTCCTTTATTACATCCTATACCAAATACCCCAACCATGCTCACCTTGGAGGGAAGAAGGGAGAGAGAGGGGGTAAGAAGGAGAAGAAAGGAGAAGAGAAGAAGACAGTTTAAAATAAGATAAGCTTTGCCCGTAATGATTTCTTCTTTCCTTTTGGTGCGTTCAAAGTAGTTCCTTTTTCAGGGAGCCTGGTTGGCTCAGTCCACACAATGTGAGACTCTTGAACTTGGGGTTGTGCGTTCCAGCCCCACGTCGGGTATAGAGATTACTTAAAAATGAACTCATTAGGGGTGCCTGAGTGGCTCACTTTGTTAGACGTCTGACTCTTAATATAGGCTCAGGTCATGATCCCAGGGTCGTGGGATTGAGTCCTGTGTTGGGCTCTGCTGAGTGTGGAGCCTGCTTGAGATTCTCTCTCTCTCTCTCTCTCTCTCTCTCTCTCTCTCTCTCTCTCTCTCCCCACTTCTGTCCTTCCCCTGCTTGTGCTCTTTCTCTCTCAAAAAAAAAAAATATTAAAAAAATGTTAAAAATGTTAAAATTTTCTTTTAAAATCAGTACATACAGACTAAATGCCAGGTTTATTTCATCTCCGAGGTCCGAGGAACGGGAATGAGATTTATCCTAACATAAGCCACTAAAACAAATCTATCGCCAAAACATCTCTTAAATGTATTTTGGGGAGCTGTTGCAATATAACTTTTGTTGAAAGACCAGTTGTACCAGAAGCACATGGTGCTAGTCTTATGGGAAAAGAAAATGTAAACAGAATGCTTTCAAACCAGTGCCTAGTGAAATATTTCGCCCGCCCCCTTTCTCCACCTGGCACCTTGTCCACTGGGCACGGTAACCTTCCCATCTGCCACCTCACTTTCTGGAGTGGTCACAGAGTCTTTCCTAACCATTTCTACTGTAGTTCTTCTACTTAATTGTGACATTTAAAAAGTACATTTAGTGCTAAGCTTAAATTATTTAATTTAATTTAATTTTAATTTTAATTTATTTAAATTAAATATTATTACAAATTATGTCATCAGCAGGTCAAAATTTTCTTATGAGTTTTTTTCTGAAGAAAAACATCTTTCGGGGCACCTGGGTGGCTCAGTCGGTTAAGCGTCTGACTTCGGCTCAGGTCATGATCTCAGTTTGTGAGTTTGAGCTCCGCGTCGGGCTCTGTGCTGATGGCTCAGAGCCTGGAGCCCGCTTCAGATTCTGTGTCTCCCTCTCTCTCTGCCGCTCCCCTGCTCATATTCTGTCTCTATCTCCTTCAAAAATAAATAAACATTTAAACAATTTTTAAAAAGGGAAAAAAGAAAAGAAAAACACCATTCAGTGAGAGTCCAGGGACTATCACTTTGCTACCCGATGCGGTGGCTATTAGCAAAGCGTCCAAGGAAATGGGCACAATGGCTTCCCAACACTTCCCAACACTGCCATCACCAGTAGCCCTGCCTCCCTGCCTTTATGAGCCTCCAGACCCTTGTAATTGTTGTGATTTGGTTTTGTGAAGCCCGCAACACTCCATCAAGCTGACGTAGCATGTGATTATCAGTAAAAGTTACAACAGAGCCCACATGTCATTGTACCAACAAATATTGCTAAAAAAAAGGAGACGAGAAATATTAAACTCAATGGCTGAGAGAAAGAAAGGAAGAAAGAAAGGAAAGATTATAATCACCTAGCCTCCTTTCCTTTACAATTTTTTGTTTTGACTCTCAAAACATTGTTAAATTTAATTTGCTAAATCTTGTTAAGCATTAGATGGATGTTGGATAAGCTTTAACAGGAAATTTGAGGCTTTATTAAATCCCTTTGTTACTATGAAATCAATGTGCGTTTCATAGCACTCGGGGGAGGGGGGACTTTTTTGCATCCTAAAAATTGAGACGGCATGAAAACTGGATCTAGGCAAGTCAACTTGACTGCTCCCAGGCAGTATGGCAGTAGGTTTGCTCGGGGGCATCCATACTACACTTGCTAGGAGCCCTGGGTCGGGTATTACCAGAAAAGAAACTTAGAACCCAGTAGATAAAACAGGGTGGGCACAAAGTTACAGTTGAATACAGGCATCTCTCTTTTCTAGTAAATCTCACATTTGCAACTTTGACTTTCAGGCAACGGTACAATATGGGACCAAAGATTTGATAACCTTCTGAATGTGTTGGCCACGGTACATTATACGTTAGGTAAAAACTCCGGAAAGTGGGATGTTGCCACCTAGCTCAGTGAACATGGTCAATATCACACAAAAGGAGCTTTGTAAAGCTGAAGGAGATCACCTTCACATCCTCTGAGTTTATGGAAGGCAGTGAAGTTTGGGGAGTTTTGTAAAGAAGCCAGTGTGTTGTGATGGAGAGAGCCTGGGCTTTGGGTCCTCATGATTCCCACATTGTTGTGGGCAGGTCGCTTGACATCTCTAAAGCCCCGTTTCCTCTCCTGTGACACGGAAGCAAAAAGCCCTACTCCACGGACATTGTCGAGGGGATGAAATGAGATGGTGTACCTCCTTCCCCTGGCACAACATAAAAGCACAGGAAACCGTGGTTCCTTTATTCTTGGTACTAACCAACGTTAATGATTATTGAGGGCATCTTGGCCACTTTGCTGAGCATTCTGTGTTCTTCATCTCGTTTGATCTTTACAGCTGCTCCGTGAAGGTGCAACTATTATTCTCCCCACTTTGCAGATGAGGAGACTGAGACCTAGAAGGGCAGGGGAAGTTGCTTAAGAGCGCTTTCCTACTGAGCAGGAGAAGCTAAGATTTTCCTCCAAATCCCGCCAAGTACGGCCCCGCCCACTGACTGCTAATTGGGAGGGACTCAGTGCATTTATTCACTGGGCAAATATTACTAAGTGCTCATTATGTTTCAGGCACTGTGCAGGTTACCCAAGACACAGCGGTGGATAACACGGACATGGTGCTAACCCTCCCGGATCCCACAACCTAACCAGGCTTTCCCAACTTCGGTGCTGTTGGCATTTGGAGCCGGACAGCTCTTTGCTCTGGACGGCCATGTGGTGCACTGTAGGATGTGACGTGGTGTCCCTGGCCTCCACCCACTAGATGCCAGTAGCATGGCACCCCCTCCCCCCACCTCAATTTGTGACAACCGGCAATGTCTCCAGACATTGTCAAATGTCTTCTGGGGAGGAAACTTCCCTGAATAAGAACACTGCTCTTGTGAATACAACATCAAGGTCTCATGCTTAAGGGGCGCCTGGGTGGCTCAGTCGGTTGAGCATCTGACTCTTGATTTCAGCTCAGGTCATGATCCCAGGGTTGTGGGATCAAACCCCGCATTGGACTCGGAGCTGAGTGTGGAGCCTGCTGAAGATTCTCTCTCTTCCTCTCCCTCTGCCCCTCTCCCGTGCTCTCACTTTTCCTTAAAAAAAAAAAAAAAAAAGAAAGCTTTCTTGGTAGAAACATCTCTACTTCGGAAAAGGAAGTCAATCAAATTTTCTCTATAGAAATACGTATTATAGTCAACTCACCCAAAACAGGGCGTACCATAAATTACTATGCTTTCAAACAATATTAAAGGGATATAAAGACATAGTGCCTAATACCATAGTGGGGGCTAATTACACTTCTCTAATTGGGTGGGGAAGGAAAGCAATGACTTTCGGGAACCTAGAATCAAGGGTTGCCGGGTCCAACGTTTCCAGGTTTATCACATATTTTCAGGTTGCTGGTGGATTAGTCCCGGTAGGTTAACTGTTGCAATCCAGAAATTACACAACAGTCCCACATAGATGATCCTGGGTATTCTGGACTTCTGGGATGCTTCTCTCTACATTGGGACTCAGAGACTCAGGCTCTAACAACCTTACGGCTCTGCTTTTAGGTGTTTGGAATTTTCACCTTCACCACTGAAAAGGGAAAAGGGAGAATACACAGATTGCAATGGGGGGTTTTTTACAGACCGTGACCAGAATCCTGCTCTTCCGTTGATAAGAACTCAGCTTCATGACTACTGCCAGCTATAAGGGAGGCTAGAAATGAAATCCAGCTACGTGACCAGGAGGAAAAAGAGAATTGTTTGAACATATAGCCATACTTCGCCAATATGGTCAAAATCATTTTCATTGTCCAAGAGCCATACATTGCCTAATTTTCTGGTTTATAAAATCAGGATATTATATACTTTATAAAGATTCTGTGAAGACCAACGAGAGATTTGTGAGCTACATTCTTCCCAAAGACTTTGTGCTATGTAAGTATCTGATATCTGGAGAATAATACACCATGCTAATTTATAGCCCCATTAAGAATAGACACATTCTTAATCCCTGGCAGACATCCTGATGTGGTCAATCCGTTATCATTCATTAAGAAAAGGCAAATGTGCTATGCACTACAAGTTCATGTCCCCCAGCGATGGTGTAATATTTTCTTTTGCTCTCAATGTGTGAATTATTAAAAATAAGCTAGCTACAATGTCATCAGTTTTGATTATATCAAAAATGAAGGCAGAGACAGGACTGCTTCCAATCTTGAAGTTATTTAGCATTTAATATTCCCTTTGGGAAATCAATATGGTTTGGGGGAGATTATTTATATACCACCAGTCAAGTGTGGTTTAAATAAATGCACTGTATTGCTAGAGTTATATGAATGAATCTTTCAATGTCAAGACCTTACTATTGAATAAAGAGATATAATCATAAATCAGCTAATGGGACAATGGTTGGTAGAAATTATCTGGTCATTTTACTGATATAGATGAATACCTTAGGCTCTGTTTTCTAGTATTTATTCAAATCATAAATATGAATGCCTGGGCATTCTATGTCAAGAATTTAACATTTATTTTAAGATGTATATTCTGTGATATTAATTTTATTTCGGGGGTGAAATGTGGGCTGGTGGTTCAGGCATGTATAAATAATTCATGTTTTTAAAAACCGGTTAGGTAGAAAAATAAGTAATTAAATCATGGCAAAGTAATTCCTACTCTTAAGTAGTCAGTTCCTTCCAAGCTCGATGGAGGTTTGGAGCACAGGAGGATGGTCAGCAGGTCAGAAAGAAAAAGGGAAATGAACAGAGAAGTCTAGGGTGTCTGAGCTAACCCAGACCGGTCAATTTCTCCTTAGGTCACTTGACTCTTACTAGAGAGAAAAATCGATGTTCCTGGGAGAAACGAGAAGAAAGTGCAACTAAAAAGACTGACTTCTCCGAAGCCAACCTGGGAGTGAGAACCTGCAAACCTCACCTCGAACAGAGGACCACCACCGGATGTCCTTTTCTGCACTTAGCTATTTCTCAGACAACACATATGCCCTGCTTTTAATGAACAGAACATGGAACCAGAGGGATAAATCCAGGTGTCATTGTGAAATTTACAAAGGGAGCCCACACTTTACCCCAACGTTCACAATAAAATGTATTTAACTAGTGACTTTTCCCTGGAGCCAGTGAAAAACCCTTTTCGGTTGAATCAAAATTATTTTCACATATTTAGGCTGATCACGATGAAATTGTCAATATCTGACCATTCTGACGGGCAAAATGGCAATTTTTTGAGGTTAGCCTTAAGGTTTAGCTTTCTAGGAACCTCGCCTTTGTACAAAGTAAGTATCGAGGGCACAATGAACTGCCTGGTCAGTAACGTAGAGTTCTGGGTCTTTAATATCGGGGAAAGACAGAACAGCAGGCTGCAGGCAGGTTAGGGGAGTTTCGCCCTTTCTGGCTCATTCGTCTAAGAAAGAATTTGGTGACTTGACAAGTTTCTGAAAGTGGAGGAAAATGATTTGAGTGAAAGCAGCCAGAGGCAGTTAGCAAATTCTGACCACCATCATCGTTGTCACCCACCGAAATTCAAACTCGAGTCCAAATTTATACAAGTGGATTCACTTACGTGGTACAGAATTCACATGCTATTTATTAACCATCACTGGGTCCTTTCTTCGGAATCCTGTACATTTCTGGATGGCATGACATTTTGGAAGCTGTAATCCTCTTGTGATAGGTTGTAAGAGCCAGGTAAAACTCTCTTATTTTGTTCTAACTCAGTACACTCATCTTTAACTGCAATAGCGAGTCTGATTCAAAAGGCAAACTTCAGGAAAGGAAGTGAAAAAGTCAGAAAGTCTGGAGAAAGTTGGAGGAGGGAGTGTGTGTGGGATGTGGGGAGTGAGGAAGACAGCCGATTTTTCCTTTTTTTTTTTTTTTTTTAAAGTGATTATTCACTTCGAAATGAGACAGCTCAATTTAACTGCCCCGAATTTATGGGTCTAACCATTGGGGAAGATTATGTGTCTGGAGTCCTCTGGAGAAAGAAGCTACCTGGCGGTCCAACATTCATGGTCAATTGTTATTACAGGTGTGGGAACTCGTTGCTGGCAGTGAGAGAATTCCTAGGGCAGGAAATTCAGGTGGGGTTCACTGATGAGGTGGTTGGGAGACAGCCAAAGCTGTATGCCAGTGAAGGGTCTGGGTAGCTACTGGAGCTAGTATTTTCTGCTGTGTACTTTAGAAGAATGAAGCAGTCTATTATTTGCGTCTTTGTAGAAATGTCTGACCAATTTTATGTGTCCACAGACTTTATTTTGCCCCGACGCTGCACTAAACTAAGAAGCAGTCAACTTTTTGCTCTTTCTGGAGTGATAAGATGACATATTGCATTGTAAGAGTTAGTAAGTTACATAAATTTCATAATCATGTCATTAATAAGTTGAATAAATTAATAAGTACGTTAGTTATTGAGCAACGATAATGTCTTTGCAGCCAAAACCCGTGTATAGTGAAATGCCATATCTAAAAATGCAGGAGTCCCTTAGAATAACTCTTGAGGAAAGGCTCTTACTATATAAACCAGTTAGTGATCAGGATAAGTGGATGAGGTAGATACCTCATGATTGAATGATTATTGTTATTTATTTAAAAGTAAGCTCTATGCCCAGCGTGGGGCTCGAACTCACAACCCTGAGATCAAGAGTCCCATGCTGTACTGACTGAGCCAGCCAGGTGCCCTGTGATGGAATCATTTTTAAAATACTTTTTCTTTTTAAAAAATGACTCAAGTAATTCATGGTCATTGCTGAACTATTAGAAAATCCAGGGAAGTAAATCAAAACAAGTTATGAGCCAGCCTACCTTCCAGAGTCAGCCACTGGTAGCAATTACCGTGCAAGTTTTTCCTTTGTTAATATAATATATAATCTATATTTTAAGTGGGATTATTCTATGCAGATCACATGATAATCTGCCCTTTTAATATTTTAACGGCCATATAATACTTCATTGTATGGATGTACCAAACATTAATTCCTTGGACCCACTTTTGCTGGTCCTTTACATCATTTACCATGTTTTGGCTCAAATGTAGATTATTATCAAAATCATTTTTTATACTCATGTTAGCAGATGTGCCCAATTACTTCCTTAGGATAAATTCCTAGATGTAGAATTGATTGGTAGTAAGACATAATTTGGGGGGGAGGTTTTAATACAGATGATGAACTACTTTCCTTAAAACTTGTATTTATTTGCAATCCCACCAACCATACGAGAGCTATTAGCTTGTTTTAAGAGTTTCCAGCCAGGCCATTCCCTACTTTGGAGGAGAAGAGGGCATATTTCTCAACTTCCTTCCTTCCTTCCTTCCTTCCTTCCTTCCTTCCTTCCTCCCTCCCTCCCTCTGACAAACATTGATCCATAAGCTACCGCGTTCAGGCAGTGGACACAAAGTCTCTGATCACATTAGCCAGCATGTGTGGGAGAGCCATGATTTTGTATGTTCTCTGCTTTTGTCCTCTTATGTAATCCACGGAAATATCACGGAAAATTCCAACACGTTGACTTCCAAACCCCCTCTCCCAGATGCCTTTCACATCTGGAAGTAACACAAATTCTTGGGTCAGACCATGCTCCTTGATTTTGCTCTGGAAATATTGTCATCATAACTGTGAGAGACAGAACTACCAGCTCTGTCCCATCTCCAGGCTGACTGTTGAATTCATTACGCAGCTATTCCTACTTTTCCTCCTCAGCGACAGTACTATGGTGCCTCCTCTACACCTCCCCACCCCTTAACCCCAGGTCCAAAGAAGTGGAGAGACGGGAGCGCATGGGTTATTCCAGTGCCCTCCCTCCCTTACATCTGACTCTCTCTTGTATTAACAAGCTATTCTCATGATGCTCTTAGAAGCCAGGATGAACAACAGTCTTCTTGCCAAGGAAAGTGACAGTCAATTAATGAGAGTTTTCTTTATTGTTGTGAGTAGAAAGCCCCCGAATAGCTTTTAAATTAGTGAGAGGCACTTTAGATGTCACCCTAGCCCCAGAATGGTCTGACAAGTTTCAAATCATTAATGGACTTCTTTCAAGCCCCTGTAATGTTTGGGCCTTTTCTGTGACTACGAGAGGCAAACAAACCAGTCCAATAATTATAAATTAATAAAACACCTTTAGATGGATGTGATGTGAAACATGATTAAAATACTCCCAGCCATATTGATTCATTTATTCTATTCTATTCTATTCTATTCTATTCTATTCTATTCTATTCTATTCTAGAGAGATAGAGCGAAAGTGGAAGAGAAAGAGAATCTTTAAGCAGGCTCCACGCTCAGTGCAGAGCTTAATGCGGGGCTGGATCCCAGGACCCTGGGATCATGGCCTGAGCTGAAATCAAGTCAGATACTCAACCGACTGAGCCACCCAGGCACCCCACGAAAAGAGAAGAAAACCACAACTGAAATACAATTGACTCTTGAACAACATAGGTTTGAACTGCATGGGTTCTCTTATACATGGACTTTTTTTTTTTTTTTTTGGATAAATACAGTACAGTATTGTAAATGTATTTTTCCTTATGATTTTCTTAACAACATTTCTTTCCTCTAGCTTACCTCATTGTAAGAATACAGTATATACGCATAAAACATTCAAAATACGTGTTAATCGACTGTTTATGTTACCTATAAGGTTTCCAGTCAACATTAGGCTATTAGTGGTTAAGCTTTAGGGGAGTCAGAAATTATACACAGATTTTCAGCTGAGTGGGCCGTCAGTGCCCCTAACCCCCATGTTCTTCAAGAGTCAACTGTATTTCAGTTGTCGTTTTCTTCTCTTTTCATGTATTCCCCTCTTGGACAGAAAGAGAAGGAACAAAAGTTAGGGTCCAGTTCGTGAGTCAAAGGGTCAAGATGCAACAGACAGCGTAGAAAGGTTTGCGCTGGCCAAATGCTGAAAGTGCAGTTCAAGGGAACTATGGTAGCATGCTCTTATAAATGTACTTTGTAATTCTTTTCTACGTGTCAGTGACCTTGTGAACGATTGAATGCGGTGGTTCCTGACCAAGGCTGATTTTGCCCTATGGGGGACATTTGACAATGTTTGGAATATTTTTGGTTGTCACAACTGGGGTGGGGGTCTGGCATCTAGTGAGCAGAGATGGGAAGGCTGCTAAACGTCCTGTAATACCTAAGACAACCTCCCACCCCAAAGAATTACTGGCCCTAGATGCCAATAGTGCCAAGGTTGAGAAACCCTGCTTTCACGTACTTCAAATTCAGCTTGTTGGGTTCAAAGTTGACATTTGAGTAATCATTTCAAGCATATCAGCCGTGGCAACACGAGATCTTAACAAGCTTCCGCTCTAGCCTGGGTCATGGGTAGAAGTCTTCATCTCTGCAACCGGAACTTCTACATGGGGTAGTGCCTCAGCGACATCTGAGTTCTTCTTAAGGATAGTAGTTGAGGAAAGAAACTATGAAGAGGAAGCACTGGATACATCTTTGGGTTCTAGAAGAAGTCATGAAAACTTGGACTGCTTTCCTTTGTAAGCTCTCTCTAATGATCAGATGAGGGGTAAGGAGGATTCCTGCTGAAATTAGTTCCTTCGGACTGGCCAACATCTTCCACAAAACCTGGAAAGAATAAGACACTGCTATCTGATGAGCCTGTAGCCCAGTTGTTCTCCAAGCGTGGTCCCCAGATCAGCAGCATCAGCGTTACCTGGCAACTTGTTAAAAATGTAAATTCTGGGGGCACCTGGGTGGCTCAGTTGGTTAAGTGTCTGACTTCAGCTCAGGTCATGATCTCAAGGTTCCTGAGTTCGAGCCCCATATTGGGCTCTGTGCTGACAGCTCAGAGCCTGGAGCCTGCTTTGGATTCTTTGTCTCCCTCTCTCTCTCTGCCCTTCCCCCACTCATGCGTGTGCTCTCTATTTCTGTCTCAAAAGTAAATAAACATAGGGACGCCTGGGTGGCTTAGCCGGTTGAGCATCTGACTTGGCCTCAGGTCATGATCTCGTGGCTCGTGGGTTCGAGCCCTGTGTCGGGCTCTGTGCTGACAGATCAGAGCCTGGAGCCTGCTTGGGATTCTGTGTCTCCTTCTGTATATGCCCTTCCCCCACTCACGCTCTGTCTCTCAAAGGTGAATAAATGTTAAAAAAACGTAGATAAACATAAACAAATTTAAAAAAATGCAAATGCTGAGGCTTTGCCCCCGACCTGACTGAATCCGAAATTCTGACCACGGGCTCATTGGGCTTTACCAAGTCTTCTAGGGAATGTTGATAATATGTCCAAGTTCAAAACTGTTGCTGGGGAGTGGGGTGGAGGGGATGGGGAAAATGGGTGAAGGGGAATGAGAGATACAGACTCTCATTTATGGAATGAATGTCACAGGGATGAAAGGTGACAACACGGGGAATACAGTCAACGACACTGTCTTAGCATTGTATGGTGACAGATGGTACCGACACTTGTCGTGAACATAGCATAATGTATAGAGTCGCTCACCTGAAACCAATGTAACGTTGTATGCCAACTATACTAAAACGACACAAAACAAACCACTGCTTTAGCTACAAAATGGTGGAGAGATAGAGAAAGAGGGAGGGAGAATTTCCTAAGGAAGTTTTCAGTTTGGGGAGCTCAAGAACGAATCAAGATATTCCCTTCAACACAACCATTTACACTAAAAATAGAAAATCTGGGCTGGGATTTTCACTTAGCATCTCATTTCCTGTGCAGCCCGTGATCTCTTGGAGATGTAGGCTTAAAGCCCACTAGTTGAGATGGTTCAAAGGTCTTTGGAGCAGAAGCGTTGACATTTAGTCAGTTTCGGGCCAGGGGGCGGCGGGTCACCTCTCCCGCTGTTACACCCTGGGCATGCTCAGTCACGTCGTGTTAATTCCTCCTATCTCCTCTGCACTCATCTCCATTGCAAGCTTTGACAAACACGTCATCATGCTGGCATTTTCATGCCCTGCGACGAGGGGATCCAGAATGCGGAGGAAAGAAAACACACTGTTTCCAGTTACTACTATAGCGTCTCCCTGGCTTAATCATTTATTCTTCCCAGGGGCACCACTATACTTGGAGCACTTGGAACTAACTGCACCCGCTGGCAGTGTTCTCTCTCACACACTCCATGGCGAGATGCTTTCTCTTTGCATTTGGGAAGGACTACTCTTTTTTTTGGAAACTTTTTCATGTTTATTTATTTTTGAGAGACAGAGAGAGGCAGAGCACGAACAGGGGAGGGGCAGAGAGAGAGGGAGACAGAATCCGAAGCAGGCTCCGGGCTCCGAGCCCTCAGCACAGAGCCCGACGCGGGGCTCGAACCCACGAACCGTGAGATCGTGACCTGAACCGAAGCCGGACGCTTACCGACTGAGCCACCCAGGCGCCCCTGAAAAGACTACTCTTAAAAGAAAACAAAGACGCGATGAAAGGGTGAGGGAGAGCCTCCTTAGGGGACAGTCCTTGGGCACCCAGAACCAAGCAGAAACGTTCACCGGCAGGCCAGCAGACCGGGCCCTGGGAAGAAGCATGTCTTCCTGGAGCACAGCTTAAAGTGAAGCCCCAGTTAAAGTTGAATGGGAGAGGGCCCAGCACACCTCTTCTAAAGGAACACCTCCTCGTTGGCAGTTGCTGATAGTTTGCGGAGCTAGCACAGCCTCTTTAAAATCTGCGAGCAATCTCTTTTTGTTAATCAAATCTGGAACACTCTACCCTGGTTTTGTTTCCATTGTATTAGTGTTATTGCTTTTTTAACCGTAGCTCATGCTTCCAGATAGCCATGGATAAAAGTAAGTCACTCCAAACATAATAAAAAGGGAATGGAAATGAGGCCATGTCTGGTAGGGCTTGAAAAGATTTTACATCCAAGGAGCCTGCCAAGATGTTAACATGAGGGAACAATATCATCGGACAAAAGGAAAAAAAAAAAAATTACCAAAGCAATTAGTGATAACACAGAGAACGCCAAGCTTTGTGTAAGTAAAACAAAATTCTATCATTAAAATATGACGACTAAAGAAAAAGCGTTTACTACTGTTCTACTTTTGTCCTAATCAAGGCATAATATTCTGTTTTGTATACCGCGCGTATTGCTGTTTTTAAAGGGATGATTCAATTGGAGTGCATTAGGAGGTTGGTCTTTTCTCAAAGACGAAGCGAGGCGTTAAGAGGTTTTCTTGTGTGAAACAGGACATTTGCCCATACGCGTGTGTGCACCCGAACGAAAGGCCAGCTCTCTGCCGCGTGAATTCAGGGGCAATTCATCCAACCCTATATCCACGGGGCTGGGGAGTAACAGCTGGAACAGGTTTGTATGTTTCAAACTCAGACAAATTCATATAAAGTATAATTTTGTGAGTTTCGGGCTTATCAGATCTAAAGAGACAGCATTCTTTGCTAATGCTTCGCCGGCATCAATCAGCAAATACTTTCCATGGTCATTTTGTGCCCAAAACACGGGATCCGATTTCCCCTCACCCAAAGTTCAACTTGGAACATAAGGACCGTGGGGGCAAAAGACTTCCTTAATGTGCGAGCAAAAACACCAAGTGTTTTCTTGGGCAAAGGAGATGAAATCTAAAAACACAGCGCTCTGAAAATTAAGGCCAAATTCTGCACTCAAAACAGAATACTTTCTTTTAGAACACAAGCTTGCTATTTGGAGGATTATGCACGGAAATACTTCCAAATTGCCACCCACACGGTTCTCTGGCCATCTCCTTATATGACTGAGTAAATGCGTGGTCAGAAAAAACCTTTTGATGTTATCCTATGCCAAGTATAATTTTAAAAAGAAGTCAATTGCTGCACAAAAATCACATCATGGATGACGCTTCTTGTCCAGAGTCGGGAGACAGGGGGTGTAAATTTCTCAGAACCTCCTTCTAGTTCTAACAGTTTCTTTTGCCATGTAAACGGATCCACCTCCCTGGCTTAACCCACCGAAGTACATGTTGTTACTATGAATACCAAACAGATAATACAAACGCATGTGAATTTGGATTCCCAATCCCTTTAAGTACGGATGATACGATCCGGATATTTAGCAGTGCTGACCCCTTAGTTATTATTGAGCAACTGGAGATGATAAATCTTCAAAGAAAGAGGACACAAATGACCATTCCCATAGGGGAAAACAAAAACCGAAGACAAACAGGAACTAGGGATTAAGTCCATTGCTTTCCCCTACCAACTCGGCCATGAAAGCATACAGATACCTTCCTGTTCTTTAAGTCTCAGACTTAATGAATATTAGCCCTCAAGAGGAAAGCTGACTTTTTAAAATTATTATTATTATCATGCTAGGCTTAATCAATTGCCTATTTACTGATTTAAGCAGAAAAAGAACTTCTGAGGGGATTGGAGATCCAGCTCAGGAAGGAGACAGGAACAAAGGGAGGCCAGCCAGTCCGAAACCCAGCCCAAATCCTGTCTTAGAATTCAGTTGTCCCAAGGAGAAGGCCCACAGTAAGTTCTGACGCTGACGGCCTGTTAGAACTGCAGAAGCTGTTGCCTCTGGAAAGTGTCACTGTCTTTTTCTTGCCGGTTCCCCCTACTCTCTTATCAGAGAGATTGTGTGTCCACGTTGAGGATCTAAAGAACCTCTTTGAGGCGTTTGCTGAAGTTATGGGGACCTCAGGAACGGAAGGAGGTGTAATGGTGCCCTCTGCTGGCAAAAATCAGTAATGCTGCCCAGTAAGTTTTCTGCTGGGGCTGGAGTAAAATTTCATTTCATTTTTTCTTTTTCTTTTTCTTTTCTTTCCTCCTTCTTCTTTTTCTCTTTTTTCTCTCTCTTTTTTTTTTTTTTTTGGCTAGAGGGTGTCTCTGGAACAAAAAGTCCTGAGAAGTACTCTGCAAAAAAGTAGTTGCAAAACCCCAAACCACATGAAATTAGCTTGATTCTGAGTTGACAGTGGAATTTGAAACCAGCTGTATTTCATCCTAAAATGTTAGCGCCATAAACCCTTCATCAAACCTGGAGACAATTATTTTCTCACTATCTGGACAAGACCACATTTCTAGCGGCTGGATTTTTCCAGGGCGGACTTTGCTCTCCCGTTTTCCTTTTGTAGAACCCCCCCCCCCCACTCCGACTTGCATAAACACGCCTCATTCAAGAATGAAGGATGCCACCCTCCATTATTCCGCTAGTAAAACATCATAAAAGGAATTTGTCACAGAAAGCACACATGCCATTTGCATTCTCAGGCTTCTTAGAAATACGCTATAAGGCCAAAAATTAGTTTTAAAACATCATTTGAGACAGTTCAGACAAACAGGGGTATTTCATTCAAGGTGTAGTTTCTTTATTTCATTTACCAGTTCTGGACCCACAGTTGAAATATTTAAACCACCTATGACTTAAAACAGCTAAAAATAACTAAGGGGCAGTAAAAGGAGACTGTCGATATGCATTGCATGCTGGCAGGAGCTCTTGGTAAAAAGCTGGATCATCTTCAATGGGGTCTACTAACCTATGAGATATTAAGGAAACATCTGTTTATATAAAAGTCATGAGTAAAAGAGACAAAATATAATGCCTCAAGGAATCAAAAAATTTGGCTCCTGGCTGGTGTCTGTGTGTGTGTGTGTGTGTGTGTCTTAAGTTTTATTTATTTAAGTAACCTGTATATCCAATGTGGGGCTCAAACTCACGACCCCAAGATCGAGAGTCGCGCGCCCTCCCCACTGAGCCAGCCAGATGTCCCCAGGCTGGTGTGTTTTTTTTTTTGTTGTTGTTGTTGTTGTTGCTGTCACTTGTTTTTAAACCCGAGTCCTGGCCAGACAAGAGAAACCATGGCTTTCGTTGGGTAAGTGAATGACTGATAGACTCATTCGTTTGTTTACCCACTGTAGCCTCACGGGAGCCCAAGCTCAGAAGGGCCCCAAGCTTGGAGGAATGGTCTGCCGCTGATATCGTGAAATTCTTAGGAATTTTGATTTAAAAAAAATTTTTTTTACATTTATTTATTTCTGAGAGACAGAGAGAGACAGAGTGTGAGTGGGGGAGGGGCAGAGAGAGAGAGGGAGACACAGAATCCGAAGCAGGCTCCAGGCTCCGAGCCGTCAGCACAGAGCCCGATGTGGGGCTCGAACTCACAGACCATGAGATCATGACCTGAGCCGAAGTCGGACGCTCAACCGACGGAGCCACCCAGGCGCCCCGGAATTCTTAGGAATTTTTAGACAAAGGGCCCCATGTTTCATTTTGCACCAGACTCTGTAAATTACGTCGCCCGGCCCGCACATGTGCCTATTCAGCGCGCACTTCCAAGCACCGTCAGAGTAAGACGCCGGCCTTCCTAGGTGCTCTGTAGTTCAGAGGACGATGGTGAGATCACTTCCAGCTGGGAAAACCTGCAACGCCTCATGAATGGGGTGTCATTTGAGTGGGGACTTTCACATGGAGTCTTTAGTACTTATTTTTCTGCAGGAAAATAAAAAACAAGGAAAACAAATAGGGGAGTTCTTCCCCCACAAAGTGGGTCAATCCTATCATGTCACTACACCACAACACTTTTTCCTCTGAGGGATGACACCGCCGTGACACTGAGGGTGCCACCCTCCCCCCCCATCTGGAAATCCCACTATGTCCACTTCAGGGCCCCGAAATGAGCTCGATCAACAAAGCAGGCACCAAGGCTCTAACTCGTTGGACCCAGACGTCCAGATTGCATCTCCCTCGACCTCCACGAGTGCCTTCCCGGCAAACGCTCTGCTTAAGAGAGATTTGGTTTTGAGGAAAGCAAAGAGAATATGAGAGTATTCCCTAAGATCCGATGCAAAAATTATAAAGGTATTCTACTCGATACGGATAAAGCTGCATGTAGCCATTCTTTAAAAAATTATTTTTAAGATCTATTGGCCATGTTAAATATTCAATATTAAAATAACAGTTATTTAAAAAACATCTTTGTACATTAACGGGCATAAAAACACACCATTCTTAGGGTCAATATCCTTAGAAAAAGAACGTATTGCACAAAAGATGTAAAACAGCCAACGAACTTTGCAGAGTACTCAAAGACATTTTTCTTTCCAGCACTCTCATACTCTTCTTTTTTTTTTAAAAAGTAATCTCTATACCCAACGTGGGTCTCCAACTCATGATCCTGTGATCAAGAGTCACATGCTCTATCGCCTGAGCCAGCCAGGTGCCCCACCTTATAGTTACTCTTAATATGCTATTTCTGGAACTTTGCCTCCTTAATTCTCTCTCTTTTTTTTTAAATGTTTAAAAAGTTTATTTACTTTTGAGAGACAGAGACAGAGACGGCGTGAGCCGAGCAGGGGCAGAGAGAGAGGGAGACACAGAATCCAAAGCAGGCTCCAGGCTCCAAGCTGTCAGCACAGAGCCTGACGTGGGGCTCGAACCCACGGACCGTGAGATCGTGACCTGAGCTGAAGTCCGGTGCTTAACCAACTGAGCCACCCCGGCTCCCCGACGCCTCCTCAATTCTTAATGGAACGAGGTAGAAGTTTAAAAAAATCCACCATGTGTTTTGAAGTCTTTGATTGTGGATAAAGCTACGTAAGCAAGGTATTTGAGAAATTACGTGTTTTGAGATTTTTCTTTTAGCCCGGTCTCTCTAAGCCCGATTTCTCACTAGATATTTAAACCAGAACCAGCAAGCAGATACTCTCTGGGTATCAACGAAGCAACATTTGCCATTTCGTAGAGATCGGTAATGCAATGAATACCAAGGCCGTATTATTTGAAGAAGCTGTTAATCTAATTCCCCACGAGGGAAAAACAGTACACACTCAAATCAAATTGTTTACTTGAGCTTTGTGACCAAATTAAAACAGAAAAGGAGGCATTTCCAATACTATGGGTTTTATGGCTCAGGTGAAGATTGGAGTCTGTGATACAAAATCGAGCTGAGTGTTCTTTCTCTAAGAACAGAGTCATAAAGATGCAGTTGACTCAAATCCGACAGCCAAGGCTGGTTGCATGAAACCACCGTCTGGCAGAATTTATGAGAGAAAAATAAAATTGTGTAAGCGGCAGTTGGCTTCAGAAAGGGGTGGCATAACAGAACCAAATCCAAGAACAGCAGAGTTTACCTCTGCCCTCGTTTCCCATCTTAAGAGCTGGGCCGGCATCACGTGTCTCCAGCTCGAGCGTTCCGGTCCTTATAACCACCACTATACTCTGGCATTCTGGCCAGACCCTGACCCACTCCCTGGTCAGACTCCCTGACCCACATTTGTGGCGGCCAAACTGTGGTTAGTGTGGGCAAAGGAGCCAGGAACTGCTGACTGAACTCTTTCTGAAGCTTGTGGCCACACGGGAACCAGTAGGCAGGGGTTGGATCCCTCTTCTGGGCCTGGAGCACATGACAAAGTGGGACTGGGAAGGGATACAATTAGTAAATGTTACAAGACTACTTTCTTGATCCCAGTGGAATGCTCAGAAGGGCTAAAGAACTAAGTCTGCGATCAAATCTCCATTTATGTAATGTCTCTGTTATGCGGCAGAGGGAGGATTCATGCTGTTTCTATTTCATCGTTATTATTTTTAAACTCTGTCTTTTGAATTATGAAGGACCGGCTCATCAGAGCCATGTGTAGATCCAGATTCAGCGAAAATTTGTCTGAATTCTGCTAACGGAGAGGGGATTTTGCAACTTCTCTGAAGACTCGAGAGCATCGCCGTTTCTGTTCAAAGCAGGGGTTCTCAACGTCTGGCCCCTCGACCGGCAGCATTAGCATGGGGGGAAGGAGAGATTGATAGAAATGCCGATTCTCAGGCTCCATCTCAGACGATCTGAATCACAACCCTGAGGCTGGGCCCCAGCAATCTGCGTCCGTGAGATTCTGCCGTGTTCTCACTTTGAGAACCACCGATTTAAGGAATCATTAAGGACTTCTATGAGATAACCCGTGTCTGCCTCCCCTGCTAGGGTGTTACCACCGACACTTCAACTTGGTATTTGGTCCGTGAGATCAGACGACTCTAGTTTGCTTTCTAGTTTAGTCTCATTTAGTTTCTAGTTGCTAGTTTTGTCGAGTTTGTAGAAGGAAACGAGCCATCGTCTCCCTCCAATTCTCTTATTTGCCTTGTTCACACTTGAATTCTCCAAGATTTTCCTAAAACCCCAAAGCACGAAATAGAATTCGTATTCTTGAACAGCGACTCCTTGGACCACTCACTGGGTATTGTAATTAGTTTCTGTACAAGTGAAATGTTTGTTTTCTCCTTGGAAGAAGTTTTTCAGAATTTAGAGGCTCAAAGAATTTTAGAGTTGCAATGGTTCTTTAAAAGCCATGCACAAAGAGGCGCCTGGGTGGCTCAGTCGGTTAAGCGTTCATGATCTCACAGTTTATGAGTTCGAGCCCCGCGTCGGACTCTGGGCTGCCCGGGTGGAGCCTGCTTGGGATTCTCTCTCTCTCCCTCCCTCTCTGCCCCTATCCCAGCCATGCTTTCTCTCTTTCAAAAATAGATAAATAAACTTACAAAAAATAAAATAAAAGCCATCCACATCTATTTTTTTTTTTTTTAACCCAGGGAGAAACGCAGGCCACAAGATGCTGATCTTAGGGGTAAGCAGAGAAATCATGGGTCACATGGGGGCAGGTGGCCGGCTGCTAAGCTCTGGATCCCTCTACTGGATCCAGTACGAAATGAAGGACTGCTCCTATGGGGCGGGGGCCGGGGGGGGTGGTGGTGGATGGCATTTGCTTCCAGTCCGCCAGAAGGGATGAGTGAAGCTCCCAACCTAGAAGCCTCTGATGTTAGAAAATGGATTCTAGTAACAAGAGGCCCAGGACAACGGACGGGAATGATCAGGCCTGTGATCTGTTGGAAAGGCTGCGGGGAGATGTCTGTGTAGCGCATGCTCATTACCGTGTCTGGCCCGAGCCAGTTTTATTTAGCACCATAAAAACAGACTTAGCTTATGATATTTTAAGCATCTCAAACAAAGCAAGATTTATGCTATCGGGCGCGACTTGGGACCTTCCCTTGTACCAGGGTTTCCACAGGTCTGGAGAGGCAAGAAACTGTTTCTTTATGCATTACAAGCACAGAGTAAGAAGCCCCCTCCTTCTCCCTTCTAATATCATCAGGAATGAATAGGCAGCGTGTTTCCCATAATTCAGCAATAACTGGGCTATTATTCTTTAATGCTTCAGTTTATTAATGTAACCACTGTGTCATTCCTACTGTGCCCATGTAATTAAATTACCCGACAGACATTTGATATGAAGCTCTCAATCCCCACAAAAGCTCAGAATTTCTATGCCCCTTTGTGAGTCCCTAATGAATGAGTGGCACAGACACTTCTGTCACCCATGTTCACTCACTGTCCTCTCTGACTGCTCTCCTGTGTCATAGGGGCTCGCTCCTGCAGACAAACTGGGAACCGTTCAAAAGTGAAGGGTCACGTTTCCAAGAACAACAAGCACTAGGCTATGCTATCACCTTCCCCTCTCTTTGTCTGGCTAAACCAGAGGCTGACCAAATTAAATTCCAAAACCGCGTCTGGGTGGACCAACGGTACATTCTTAAACCTTAGCTACTGAACGCTAATCCTTCCTTAACTCATGAGTATAAAGGGAAGATAAACTGAAAAAAAAAATTAAAGCCGTCATTGTGTCCATCCAAATATATGTCATCTTGTGACTTTCTGAGAAGGAAAAAAAATATGATTTTCATTTAAAAATTAAGTCTTTAACTTTTAAAATCTGTAAGTGGAGCTGATATTAGTGAGGCTAATGATGAACCTCAGCCAGATGCTTTCCCAACCCTGCTCATGGAAAGGTACCTGTGATTACTAATAAAATAATGGACTTTTTTCTAAATCACTCAACTGTTCTTTCAAGCTGTTCATTTCAAGCTACAACTTGCTCTAAATGTTGTAGAACTTGGACGTGAACTCTTTAAAATAATCAAAAGAGATTATATAATAGGAATTCTTTTATTTCTAGCAACGACACTTTAGAGACTCAAAATGTTTCCAAAGATTTTCAAAAAGCTTATATTTCACATTTAACAAAATGTGATACAATCAGCCTAGTATATATTTGCTATGAGGGTAGAGTGCAGATTTGAATGCGATCCTTGACATCTGATCTTTATTTTTTTATTTTTTTTTGACACCTGATTTTTAAATATTTAAATTACATGCTTTACACATGGCAGGAATATAAGGAAAAGTAAGTGTACGGGAAGAAAAACTGAGATCTAATCTCAAAAACAATTACTTTGCTTTTACAAGAAAAAGCATCAAGTCAAAGCATATGATGCCCAGATCAAGGCCACTGAAAATGTTTCCAACCACCCAACTAACCAACCAGATTTTTAGATCAGACACTTGAGAGAAGAAATCACATCTTATTGGAATCTAGATAATTTAAGTACGGCTAAAATCTAAACAATAATTACTCTATTACTATGACTGCCCTTTAACACTGGAATTTATGTTATCTACATATGAGTAACATAATTTTGGTACGTGATGCCTCAAGTGCACAGGTGCACAGAAAAAATATTGGTTTCAAATCCTGAAATGATTTGAGATGAAAAGCATCTTTAGAATTATTAGTAACAATTCTGCTAGTCTCAAAAGAAAGCAATAAAGGCATAAGAAAGCATCTAAAACAGAGGGAACAAAGAGCAGACCTAATCTTAACAATGCCAATAATTGTATTAAATATAAAGGGACCGAGCGCTCCAATTAAAAGGCAGTGTCGAAGGGGGTCCAGAAAAATAAAAGAACTAATTATATGCTGTGTAGAAGAGACGGACTTTAAGTATAAAAACACAAGTAGGTTAAATGTAAAAAGAGAGAAAAGATATGCCATGCAAACACTCCACATAAAAAAAACTGGCAGGGCTATATTAATGTCAGGTAAGATAGTCAATGAATGTTACCAGAGACAAATAGGAACATTTTCTAATGACATAAAGGCAAGTGTATTTGATGACCGAGAAAAACTTCCAGGACTAAAGAAGAAAAAGACTAATTCATGCTTATAGTTAGACTTTTATACGCCCTTTTAAGTAACAGATAAAACAACTAGTGGAAAACAAACAAACAAGCCCAAAACCCAGGTCTTTAAAAAAGCCCCAAATATCCGAAAAGTACACACTGCTAAACGATCCATGAGTAAAAGAAAAAAAATCACAAGAAACGTTCGAACATAATTTGAATTGAAAGAAATCATCGATCTAGGTATACACCTCAGGCAGCTGGAAAAAAAAAAAAAAGAGCAAATTAAACCCAAGGTCAAAGAAGGAAGGAAAAATAAAGATAAAAGCAGCAAACAAAGAAAGAGAAAGCAAATAAGGAATAGATATTTAACAAAGCCAAAAGTGGATTCTTTGAGCTTATTAATAAAATCGAGATACTCTTGGCAACAGTGATCAAAGAAAAAGAGAGAAAATATGAATCACCTGTATCAGGATATAACATATTCTGCAGGCATCAAAGACAGAAGGAAATACTATGAATGGTTTTATTCCAGTGATTTCAACAAGCTAGTTGGAAGGCACCAATTTGCAGAAAAACACGTTACCAAAATTGACACAAGGCAAAAATGGAAAATCTTATTAATGTTAGATGGATTAAAGAAATTGAATTGAAATGAAAATTCTTCCCCGAAAGAAAACATCAGACCCAGAGGGTTTTACCATACGTTTAAAGAAAAAAAAATACTGCCAATTTTATACAGATTTTTTTTCAGAAAACAGAGGAGGGAGAAATGTTTTCCCAACTCATTTTATCTGATAACAAAATCTGATGAAGCAAATACAGCATAAAAAAAGAAACTTGTGGGGCTCCGGGGTGGCTCAGTCAGTTAAGCACCTGACTCTTGATTTTGGCTCAGGTCACGATGTCACGGTTTGTGAGTTTGGGCCCTACGTTTGCCTCCATGCTGACAGCGCACAGCCTGCTTGGGATTCTCTCTCTTCCCCCACCTCTCTCTCTGCCCCTCCTCCACTTGCGCGCACTCCGTCAAAAGAAATAAACAAACATTAAAAAAAGAAAAGAGGGGCGCCTGGGTGGCGCAGTCGGTTAAGCGTCCGACTTCAGCCAGGTCACGATCTCGCGGTCCGTAAGTTCGAGCCCCGCGTCAGGCTCTGGGCTGATGGCTCAGAGCCTGGAGCCTGTTTCCGATTCTGTGTCTCCCTCTCTCTCTGCCCCTCCCCCGTTCATGCTCTGTCTCTCTCTGTCCCAAAAATAAATAAAAAAAAACGTTGAAAAAAAAAAATTTAAAAAAAAAAAAAAAAAAAAAAGAAAAGAAAATCACAAATCAATATCCCTGATGAAGACAGACAGGAACGTCTGTAACTAAATGTTAGCAAATCAGGTCCAGCAGCATATATAAGAAGCATGACATATCATGACCAGGAAGATAAGGTTAATTTAATGTTCAAAATCCATCAACCGATATAATTTATCACATTAATAGGGAAAAGGAGTCAAACTGTATGAGCATGCCATTAAAGGCAGAAAAGGAATTTTAAAAAATTCAACATCCATCCAATGATATAAAACCCCGTACATTGGGAACTGAAAGCAATTTAACCAGCCTAATGAAAAGCATCAACGGAAAACTCCATCATACTTTGTTGTGAAATGTTGAACACTTCCCCCAAGATCAGGATCAAGGCAACGATGTCTGCTCTAAGCAGTGACAGTCAACATTGTACCGGGCGGTGCAGCAAGAGCAATAAAACAAAAAAAAAAGCAAATCAACGACACAAAGGTTTAAAAGGAAGTAAACCTCTCCTTTTTTAAAAAAATTCACGATTGCTCAGACTGATAATTACATTAAACGGTGTTACAGGATGCAAGATGAGTGTATGAAAATCAATTGTATTTTTATATAACTGCAGCAGGATAAAATACTGGGGAACTGATTTAGCTAAAGACGTGCAAACCTAGATGGAAAACTAGAGGATATTGCAGGGGAAAAAAATTTAAACGTTAGAAACAAATGGAGATGTACCATGATTATGGCTTGGAAGATTCAATATTGTGAGCTGTCAATTCTCATCAAATTGATCTATAGATTCGACACAGTTCCCATGAAAAGCCTCACAGGCTGTTCAGTATAAACAGACAAGTTGAAGGGCGCCTGGGTGGCTCAGTCGGTTGAGCATCGACTCTCGGTGTCGGCTCAGGTCATGATCTCACGGTTCATGGGGTCGAGCCCCACCATCTGGCTCCCTGCGATGACAGTGAGGAGCCTGTTTGAGATTCTCTCTCTGCCCCGCCCCTGCTCTCTCTCTCTCTCTCAAAATAAATAAACTTAAAAAAAAAACAACAAGACATAGACAAGCTGATTCCAATATAGACATAGAAATGCAAAGGAACTAGAACAGCCAGACAATCTTTAGAAGAATGACAACGTTGGGGAACCTGCCTTACTTCATTTAAATACTAACTATAAGACTATGGTAGTCAACACAACTTGTCAGTGTTTTGTCAGTCACTGCCTGCATATCTGAAATTCAACACAGCAAGCTCAGGGGTCAACTGCTGATTAAGGCCACTTCCGTTTGGTATTTCTTCCCCTCTGTTTTCCACCAAGAGTCTACTTCCAACATAGATTCTCTGTCTTTATTGTTTCTCCTGTTTGTCCTCCTGCAGTCCTTTTCCCCTACACTAAAAGAAAATCTATCTGTTCTCCAGGAACAAAGTTAAGAAGTGTTGTTGAATTTTATGTACAGGTGAGTATCGAGTTGAAGTTCTGTGTAAACTTCTTATCCTTCAAACTTCACAACATCCTGCCTTTCGAGACCAGACACACTAATTTATGACTTTTGATACAGGTATATTGTCAGGGTGTATTACCTTCTAATATCTTTCTAACTTCTACCACGGAGTGAGGATTGTAAATTAATTAAAGTCAGTTGTTAAGGGTTAGCTGTGATGGCTTTCATCTAAAATTGTTGTGTGTACTCTAATTACAATTCTCACACTGATGTGAAATCAGGGGGTCTTTCGAAGGGGAAGGGAGGGCTTGTTTTTAAAAGCAACACTCTTCACGATGACTCTATCATTGAGTAGTTCTCTGGAAAGAGCAGAGAAACGTTTTGCACGTGACGTTCCTGAGCCATTTTTTATTTATTATTTTTATTTATTTTTTAATGTTTATTTTTGAGAGAGAGAGGGAGGGAGGGAGAGAGGGGCAGAGAGAGGGAGACAAAGAATCCGAAGCAGGCTCTGAGCTGTCCGCACAGAGCCCGACCCGGGGTTCAAACCCACGAGAACCGTGAGATCATGACCTGGAGCCGAAGTTGGACACCCAGCCACCTGAGCCCCCCAGGCGCCGCAGCCATTTTGTTTTTAAATTCAAGGCTCCAACTCCAAACCCCTCTCCCAAAGAGAACCAAAGATGCCTGTTCACACGTGCTCGGGTTTGCTGATGGAGGTGGAGGTCTTCAGCCCTTGGACACGTGGCAGAAAGCAGAAGAGACACATTGACGCGTGGACCTAGTCCATTCATGAGCAGAATGTCAAACTTGTGAATTCTGAGTTTTGCTTCGGCCAGGCTTGCCTTCCTCTCCCTGTTATCAAAGGATTCTTTAAGGGAGGGCTCATTTCCTTTCACACTTATTTGTGAGAGCTACTTAAGATTTCTTTTTTTTTTTTTATGAGAGCGCTTAAACCTCATTTAAACTTCAACCAAGAAGCGGCATAGTATCTTTAAAATCGGAAACCCCAAATGCCTCACGCTTTCATCGCTCACCATGGTCCGTGACATCGTCCTATACAGTCTTCTTATATGATCGGGTATTTATATGCAACCACAGGCTTTAGGGGATTTGTATGTATATGTGTGCATGGTATAGATTCACATTCAGATACAGTTTAAATACATAAAGTATATTTTGAGGGAAATACATGTATAGGGTTATCAGAGTTGCATTGTGTGTACACATATGCACACACACACACACACACACACTCCGACAAATATATATGCACATTCTTATTTCAAAATAGTCTCTGCATTTCCCCTCCAGATTTGGGAAAGAAAGAGTCTTAGAATATTGCTTTTTCGTTCTCAACAAAGAACTTGGAAAGAGCTTATGAAAACCTTATTTTGATCCCTTCAAAAATATGCTTAGGAACAAACATAAGCTCCAAGGATAAGAGTGATTTGACAGATTTTCTCAGAATTCTTGCAAAACTGGTTTCTGCAGAGCCAAGCCAACGCAGCACACACACACACACACACACACACACACACACACCAGGCTCTTGTAAATGAGGCCCTATCAGCTCTCCGAGGCTAGAAAAGACCCGACTTTGTTTCAGGAAATCTGCCCTGTGGATGGATCCTGCAGCCCAATTAAGCAGGTTCCGCGTGTAGATTTGGGCCAGCCCTGTGCCGAATGTGTCACTGTGGCCAGAGGCAGAGCCTGGAAGGACAGAGGAAGTCCCAGCTCAGAAAGGCCACCTCTGTAGTGTGGCACCAATGGGAATGCGTGAGAGGGCTGGGAAAGGGGAAGAAAAGGACAAAGGGGGCGAGAGTGGGAGGAAGGGGCAGAGGAAGAAGAAGGGCGGGATGGACAAGAAGAAAGGAGGAAAGAAGGAGTCACCGAGTGGGGGAGGGGGCATGAGCGCGGGAGAAGAAAATGGAGAAAAGGCTGGCAGCATGGCAGGGGAGGTGACTACTGAGAAACAGAAAGCACAGAGGGATGGGGAGAAAGGACACCCTTAAAGGAGAGGGAGAGAGAAAGATAAAGGGGAGAAGAGGTACAGACTGGCAGAGACAAAGTGGGGGATAGAAAAGGAGCAGGAGGGGACGCTGTGCTCATCGATGGCTGGCTGGGAGTGGTACCGGCCCAGCCCGGCTGTGTGGCCGGACACCCCTGTGGTCTATCTCTGTGGCTCCTTCTCTCGTGAAATGCAAATCTCAGAGGGAGCTCGGTGGGGGGTCACCTCTCCAATCATCAGGCGTCCCGATCCTGCACACACATAGATGCCACCGTGCTGGGCTCGATGTCTTGAGTTACAAGAGGCATTCTCTTTTCCTTCCCTGGTTAGGGCTCCGAGAAAAAAGACCATCTGCAGGGCAGGAATCCCACAGTAGAGCCAGGGGCGGCTGGAGTACGGAAGCGGACGTTGTAACCCTAAAGTGGAACCACTCACAGCGGTTCTCACTGCTTTTCACAAGGTCAGCATCATCTCCATTGGTAAGCAGAGGGAGCCCCTGCCCAGGAAGGAGCAAGACCCAGACCGAAAAGCAAATGACAACGGCTCTGGTATCGGGGCTCTCTGTCTGGAACCTTCTTTCTCCAGGAAGTCTGTGGGTCCATCAGACAGAACGACCAGGTTCAGCAAACACACAAACAGACGTTCGAGTTCAATAATGATTTTCGGATAAACCATGAATCATGTTTTGGTAGAAGTAGCACTTTTTTTTTTTTTTGAGGATAAATATATTCCATGCAGAAAGAAGGAGTGAGAGAACACTTGGAAGGGGGGGGGAGGGTAGAGTGGGAAGGGGCGGGAGAGACACAGAGTGGTAGAGAAAAGAGATAAATGCAATTTTGGGGGGGCATACTGCTAGTACTGATGTTTGTTTATCTGAGATACGAATTGAAGTGGGCATCCTGTATTTGAGCCGACAACCTTAGTTTCAGGTCTGCTATTCTCCCCTAAGTTATTTTCCCAACTTATTTCCACTAACTAATTCCACTCTCGCATCTAGCCTTTTTTGTATCTATTGGTTAATCACGGATATTAGGATATACCCTCAGAAGATAGCAATTTTCGCCAAATGCAAAAACTTTCCTAAACTTCTGTCCCACGAGCCAGGTGTTTGGGGGTCTCGTTTTGCGTTCTTTTGCTTTTAATCCTAGTAACACGCTCGCTTTTTCAAAGAGCAGAAAACCTGGTACGTGTGGGGAACAGTGTCAATTGGTTGGATATGTTGTGGAGTGAAGATCGAGGGCACAGAAATAAGATTGAGGGGGCCAGTTGAGGAGATGGAATTTCACAGTTAGACATCCTGTTCCTGTGTGTGGGTAGCACGGATCCTCTGTCCAGGAGCTATATTACTGCCTTCCTGTAGGAGTGGTGGGTGGGACGTGAGAATAAATGAACTCTAAGATCCCGTCTACGCCTGACTTTTCCGGCACTGATCTCAAAACTGGGCCCGTGTGTATTCTGAAGAGACTTCTCCCCGATGCAATGAAAAGCTCTCTCATGGAGCCTCATGGGTTTTGTGAGCTACGTCCTGTTTGCCTGCAGAAGGAATTAGCATAGGAAAGGGGGCAGAAAAAACCGACTCAGTTAAGATGTTCTCCTTCCCATCAAATATTCTCGGAGAATATCGGGGCACTCCGTGAACTTTGGAATGATTCAGGCACGTCTTGGTGAAGTGCCAGTGGGTTGAGTGGAATGTGGAGATTACAGGTAGAAGAATGAGAGTACAAAATGAACATTGCAAACAATAACCGGGGCCAAGACTACTCTGGCCACGGGGGAACAGCAAACCTATTCAAACTGAGTGGGGCGTTATTTAACGTGGAGTCCAGGGCGTGCCTCTGCTCTCCCCTCACCCTAACCCCATGTACACTCTCTTCTCTGAGCATGTAGCCACAGCATTTGAGAACTCAGGAAAGAATGAGCTGGAGGCTAGATCTTAGAGGAGCAGCTGCATGTGTTTCGAATACTTTCGTGCCCCATGTGTGGGCAGTGACCTCCTGTCAGAGAGGGCTCTGAACTGCAAGCCAAGAAGATGTGTTGATCTAGAAAATGTTTATACAAATGCTTACACACTTGAAAGTGAACCTTCTGTGCCTTTGGCACATAAGTGAAAGATATTCTAGAACCCTATCACCATCACATACCGTATGGCATGTGAGGGAAAGGGAAAAGGAGTCTCTTTACACGGGGCTTAGGATTGGCTACACGTTCACACGGGACCCTCCCAACACTGCTACGAGGTAGGAATTATTGAAGGCATTTTTGAGAGAAGGAAACAGTAACTCAAGAAGTGAAGGCCCAGCCAGGGACCAGGATCAGGGCTTCTGATCTCCCAGTCCCACCACCAGAGAGGACTTCCACAATGCCATATGATTGATACAAAGGGCGCTGACCTTTGGGACCTTTATTTGTGCTCATACAACTTACAGAGTTTCCTGGAGAGGTGAAAGAAGTGTAGACAAGCGGTTAATTACGGAGTCCTGGAATCAAATCCCCATTCTATCATTTACCAGTGGCATGTTCACAGACAAGTTTCTTTCCTTTCTCAGCCTCCATTTTTCTGACTGCAGAATGCCTTTAATGATGTTTTCTCCACCTTGAAACACGAAGGATTTCATTGTGAAGAACTTCACAATGGTTTCGGTTTTTGTCGTGAGGATTACATTCATATATGTAAAGTTCTTCGCATAGAAAAATGCCCCCACCTTCTCACTATTGTTAGTATCATTATCATCTCATGGTGTGGATTATAACTCTTCCCTTCAGTGTTGACGTGCACATCAGTCTAAAATGTTCCTTGTGGACTTTTGTGGGCTTGTTCTAAGAGAATCAGGCGTTTTGAAAGAAGAGACTAAGAATTTCGCTTAAAAAAGAACTTACCTTAAAGTCTGGTCAAAGCAACCCATAGATATATTCCTAACCATTTTTCAGAAGTGGGCAAAAGTATCAGAAATCAAGTGTGAGATATGGAACCACGCATGGTAGTAACCGATGAAGGTTGGCTTGGAGGAAATGCACCCCAAAGGGAAAATGTTCCCTGTGATCTTGCAAAGGAGTATCTGTGCTTTGTCAACATGACTTTAGCTTAAATGCTTCCAAACTTCTAAAGCCCAGAAGATAACCTTGGACTTTGAAAGCTACGATGTTGCTGATAGGATATTAGAAGGTGAAGCGTTTCATGACACTGTTACTCAGTTTGGAGAGAAAAGATACACTTTGGAAATAAATTAAGACTACCAATTTCAACACAAAGAGGGCCAAAGTATGGAGGAATTCTGGAAATGTTTTGAAATGGTGTGCAGACAGGATGTGAAGATCAAGACAATAGCCTTGGGCTCTTGGCTGAATCCCGAATTAATGTAAGTGATAACAAGGTCGGGCAAAGACATGCTTTCTTATTTTTTTTCCAGTACATTCTTTTCTTCTGAGGTGAAAAAAAGGTTTCAGTCTTTGAAAATAATCTTTGTTCCTTTTACAGCTACTAAGAATCTAGAGAAAGGTAGTTCTTCCAAGCCTGCCCACTGGGGGAAGGAGACGATTGTTCATAATTCGCTGAGCTTGCAGTAGGAACACCATAAAATAAAACCAAGCGGAAGACTGATTCCGTTGTTGGGGGTGGGGAGACGTTCTATTAAAGGAGCAGCCTCTAAAATGAATCATGTAAAATCATGTCTCAAGAAGAAAGGCAGTTTGAGAGGAAAAATAATGAGTGACATTTAATTTGGATGCTTTGTCTTTCTAAAAAAATTTCTTTTATGAGTGTTTATAACTTTAGAACTTTTAGAACTTTAAATGCCAGGGTTTCAGGCTCTCACCTGAGATCAGAAATTAATGGAGGGAGAAAAAGAAGGCACTGGGCCATAGAGAAGGATGGCAGGCCATGAGGGAGGGTCTGTGGTAGCAACGTGAACCAAAAAGGGGAAAAAAGAACCAAGCTGGAAGACGGAGGCCTCAATATCAAATTTGTCTCATTTCAAAATGTTTCCTTGGTTTGCTTATTCTTACTGGCTTTTGTTATCGAGAGCTTTTTCTATCTCCTCGAATAAAGCTAGTTTTAGCCACCTGTTCCTCTGGATGCTGCACTTCACTGTAACCCCAAGTACCATTTATTCATAAACTAAGTTATCAAACCGATAGGAGAGTACCATATTCTACCTCCCGTTTTCCAGAATTGCATTTTAATAGGGATGAAAGATTAATGCTAAAGTAATAATTTTACATAGCATTCAAGACTGTGGCCAGAGAGTAGGAAGATGTATAAAGAAGGGTCTTCACGAAAACACACTATGTTAAAAAAAATCCCTCTGTACATACTTCTTTATTTATTAAACCAAATTGTTTTAATGCTTATTTATTTTTGAGAGAGAGAGAGAGAGAGAGAGAGAGAGAGAGAAAATGTGAGTGGGGGAGGGGCAGAGAGAGGGGGAGACACAGAATCTGAAGCAGGCTCTGAGCTGTCAGCACAGAGCCAAATGTGGGGCTCGAACTCACGGACCACAAGATCATGACCTGAGCCGAAGTCGGGCACTTAACCCACTGAGCCACCCAGGCACCCCTCTCTCTACGTATTTAAACCATTGAACTGCCAAGGCACTATGTGCTTACTGCAGAAGGTAGAGTTTAGCCCTTTTACCGACCAACCCAACGAAATCTACTTTTCTTAAACAGCAAAGAAAGGGAATTTTCCACAATACCTTATTATGACTTTTAGTTAGTACCTTAAGAACACTTCAAATGGTGAAAGACAAATCGCTTGTGGTTTAAACATCCAGAGGGCAAAACACTTTATCCCTGACTTCTTGATTTCTTTAAATAATTACAAATTATCCTCAGTAGAAAAATTAGACTTGTTTTCTTCACAAGTCTATGAGATTTTCATGTCCCTATCCTCACATGAGCGGCCCTGTGGCATTTCAGATCTCCAGTCATTGGAACAATCGGTTGATTTTGGCAGTCTCTATGACTAATACGTTAACTCCAACCTATCAAATGAACTAAAACCGAGTGTGTTTGAATATTTGGTCTACAGATAAGCCTATTGGGGGCATTCAAACAAATGAGGCAAACTTGACTTTTCTGGTCCTTTCAGATTACCTCCAGGGGAAAGGTTACACAAGAGTTCAGTAGAGCCAAGCCCAAAACATCCATTCCAAAAGTCTTGCTTTCAACAATGTACTGTCTTTGCATTTCACTAAATTTTGTTACTTGGAATTAAAAGCTTATTAGAAGCAAGTCTTCCCTGCAAACTGACATATTCAATTACAGTCATCTGTTCTAGAGAACAGACTGCGTCTAGACAGAAGAATACCACTGTGGCTTAGAAGGAACATGATGCGTTACAGCGGCTGCTTCTGGGGCTGGGTGACCGCTTTTATGATCTGCGTCGGGAACACCATCTGATAAACTATTTCGCAGCTTCCCCAGAGCGTGTAGGTACAAATGACCTGAGTGACGACAGCTGAGAACAAAAACCGAAATGAGATGACATCATGGAGATGTGGTGGTGTCGGAAGGAGAACACATAAGCCAAAGGCAAATACGAAACAGCGGCACTAAAAATGCCAAAGAAAACCAAACAAATAAAACCAGATTAATATAAATTAAAGCCAAGATTCCAAGCTTTGTGAGCAAAAGAAGTCTAGTCTTTGTTCCATGTTCCAGGATCCTAACAACTGTGTTTAGGGCGGGGGCGTGTGTGTGTTGGGGCGGAGGGGGGGGGGTGGTATTTGTTCACATGTACGTGGACTCAGAACAAGCACTTGGCTCGCTTGTAAGAAATTAAGCATCTGTCTTGGGAAGCTTCCTGTCAAACAGAGCCATACTGAGTGTGTACCATATGAAAAGGAAGAGGCTAGTGGAACTGGCTGTTCTTGCTGGAAACATGTAAGAAAGCGGTCTTCGTGTTTTGAAATGTTTAGCCTCAAATGCACGTGTAGCACTTCAGCAAGTTACAACGCAGTAGACATGTTTGACCTCACGAGGAATCTCCAGTTGAAATCAGTTTCCCTGAAGATGAGTTTATGCATGCCGTAAGTCACACGTGCTTTGCAAAGCCATTGCCAACATGGGAGAAAAGGATTCTGCTCGCCCACCCCCAGCCCATGAAACTGGTCATCGTTGTGAGAGACTGAAAATGCAATCATTGCCAATTTTCTGGTTTCCATGGTTTAGAAAGCTGAGAAGGCGGGGGGGGGGGGGGGGGGGGTTCATTTCTTACTACATTTGCCCCCTAGGTTGGAGAAGGAAGACGCAAATGAAAGGAGAGGACATGACGTATGGTGGTTGCTAAGAAACGTGCAACTGCACACAGGCTGCCACTTAATAATGGCCAGAGGGGGTGTGAGCTGTGATAACATCAGCCATGATAGCTCGGCCTCTCAGCCCAGCAGGGGCCACTGCTGTGGGGAAAATGAAAAGGAAGGCAGCCTTGTTAGGGAAAATGTAAGAAGATCTGGAAAGGGAAATGAAAGCCTGAGGCCCTTCTCAGACTGAGACGGCGGTACTGTGGGCGCCCTGTGGGAAAAGGTAGGCTTTGTGTTATTTTCTACTAGTGATGAAGGTGGATGGGATTAGGACTGATCCACACTCCCCGACTTGCTCACCCGGTAGCCCATAGCTCTTCTTTGAAAGACCCGGGTCCTAGGAGTTCATTTCTCAGGACTCAGTGAGGCAACCCACATCCCTGACTGGACCAGCCCCCTCAAAAGGAGACAGGGACTTTAACCCGGAGCTAAGCAGCCAGCTAGCTCTAAATAACCATCTTAAAGTAGACATTTTGCACCTGGCATGGTCAGCACAGCCCACAGGTCCAGAGCGTAGCCTCTGGGGTCAGGCTATCCAAATTCCCATCCTCCTGCCTGGTGACCTCAGGCGAGTTACAAAAACCCCTTAAGCCTCGGAGTCTTCCTTGTGTTCAATAGGAACCTCATACTAGAACCCCGACGCACGCTTGTTTTCAGCCCAGCGCCACTTCCCCTTCTTCCTGGGAACAGACTCCCCCCTCCTCGTTATTTCGGGAGAATCCCCAGCCAACATAGGCTCTAGTGGGGGTTACAGAGAAGAATACCAACCCCCCCCAATCCCACCTCCTCCTCAGCTACAGTAATTGGCCCAGCCATTTGGGCAGTGACTCAAACCAGGCTGCCTAGAATCCTGCCATTGTTGTTGTTGTTGTTGTTTTAAATGAGGTCAGGGTATGGGTTCACATGCATTCAGGGCAAGACCCTTTCTTTCCAGTGGTGAAGCCGGCAGGACTACCGGCAGTCACCTTTTCATCATGTGGATAAAGCTGGTCTCCTGAGGAAGAGAATGACATTGACGGGCAAAGACAGGCAGAGAGGAGGCCAGGAAAGTCCCCAGATCATCTGAATGCCTGGCTCTGGTTCCTGAGTTCCCTGAGACCACCCTGGCTCCCACCTCCCAAAAATCTAGGTGACACTTAGATGAGGAGATGCATATAAAGCCTTTAGCACCGCGCCTGACACAGAGTGTTTGATAAATATTTATATTATTCTCTTGAGTGGGGAAGAATCGTTCTCCCTCTCTCCTGCTTGGCTGAAGAAGTTTGTTGGAACAGCTGCTTTTCATCCCACTTGGTAACTGAGTCCCATGGAAAGTGGCCCGTCCGGGATGGAGGAAAAGGGACGCGATGGGACTGCAGAGCGAGGACCTGCCGTCGAGCGGCCCTGCTGATGGACATCGCCCCCACCGCGCCCCCTGACTCACTGAACGAGCTGCTGCAACCGCGTGGATGTCCTGCCTCCACATGGACTTATTCTTAGTGGCAAAGAATTCCTGGGTTTCACTAAGTTAAATGCAAACAGCGAAATAAAAAGGGCTGGACAGAAACATTCTAAAGACTGGGTCCTGGCCCTAATTCTGCCACTCGAAAGTTTAAGGCTAAGCATCACTTTGGGAAGGGGTAGAGATTGAGTTACCCTATGTATCTACAGCCCTATTGAGATCTTCTCTTTTGACAAGTATACACTCTAGAGAGCTTGAGAATGTACGGAAGAACGATTAATATTTTCCTAGAGGGCAAGAGAAGAGTTGGCACTGTGACCAAGGCCACTTGTACACTCTATCTATCTATCTATCTATCTATCTATCTATCTATCTATCTATCTGTTTTGAGAGACAGAGCAAGAACAGAGAAGGGGCAGAGGAAGAGGGAGCAAGAGAATCTTAAACAGGCTCCACGCCTAGCACAGAGACTGATGCAGGGCTCGATCGCAGGACTCTGGGATCATGACCTGAGCTGAAATCTAGAGTCGGATGCTTAACCGACAGAGCCACCCAGGTGCCCTTACACCTCTTTTTAAAAAGTAACCTCTGTGGCGGCACCTGGGTGGCTCAGTCGGTTAAGCGTCTGACTTCGGCTCAGGTCATGATCTCGTGGTTCGTGAGTTTGAGCCCCGCGTCGGGCTCTGTGCTGACAGCTCGGAGCCTGGAGCCTGCTTCGGATTCTGTGTCTCCAACTCCCTCTGACCCTTCCCTGTTTGTGCTCTCTCTCTCTTTCTCTCTCAAAAATAAATAAACATTAAAAAAAGAAGTAATCTCTGTGCCCAATGTGGGACTCGAACTCATGACCCCAAGATCAAGAGTAGTGTGCTCTACCGACTGAGCCAGCCAGGTGGCCCCCTAGAGATTACTTTTAAAAAAAGAAAGAGTTGAAGCAAAGATTTACCCATCAATTAACGTCCTGGGCATTTTCTCTGTGTTTACAATGAGGTTTGAGCAATAAAACACCACTGTTGATCTTACAGTGTTCACAGCCTGTCAGTGAAACAGACCTGGAGACAAGGACTAAGAGAGCAGTGAATTCCCAGAGGAAGAGGCAGCGATTTATGTCTGGGAGGAGGCCACAGAAGGAGACCCAAAAGCGAGAATATTTGCTCTAAGCTTTGATGTTCACCAGGCAGAGAAGAGCTGGGAGGTGGTCCTGAGCAGAGAGAACTGTCATGGAGTCGGGGCGGCGGGACAGTGCACAGCATGCTGGGAAAGAACTAAAGAGGCAATGAGGACTGTGACTAGAACATCAGATATACTGGTGCAGCAGCCTTAATCTTTTCTGACATGATCGACATGTAGCTGAGGGTCATTATGTCCCTAGAGACCTCAGCATGATTGACCCGACATCCCATGGCCATGCTCACTACCAACTTTTAGGATTGTATATATCTGAAGCCAAGGTTTCTGGGAATTCCCCGCAGGGGACCATTTCCGAGATTGTTTAGCCTCCTGGATCCTACACATTTGACCACCGCCGCGTTGATTTGTGCATCAGATTCTGCCCATTCGGCTTCCATTCCGACAAAATCAGTCACACATCTAAACTCACATCCCTGAGTTGAGGACTCTTTTCTGAAGGTTCTGGTTGGTCAACCCACATAGCCGTCTACCATCTTCCTAGCCGCACAGTCTCTCTACTGTTACAGAGTTCTTTGGGAATCCAAATCATTCTTCCTGTATGAGGCACAGCAATGCTCTTCCTCCATTTAGGGACAAAACCTATTCTTCTGCTCGTCACATGCCCAGTGGTTTAGAAATCAAATTTTGTTGCTTGAACACGTATTTTGGATTTCACTGTTCACCCTATGTGGCCAATTAAAAATACTTCTCTATGAAGAAGTCTGGTGCCAGCTACAAAGGTAACAATAAATTTTTTGTTACTCTCCAGACAAGTCATAAATTATGACATGAAAATAACGTGAGCTGCTAGGGAGAGGGTGAGAGCTGAAAGAGAGAGGGAAGAAAGGGCTTGAGTCGCACTGTCAGTGCCACTGATAATCCAGCCAAGCAAATGGAGGGGAGCCATTGATGGGGAGCTTGTGAGTTAGGTGCTCAGTCTGGGTGTCTGTGGGGTCGGTCTGCCGACAGGGTAGAGAGTGGATGTGTTGGGGGAGAGCCTAGACGAAGGATGGGAGTATTCTGAGCTGAGGCCGTCATACTAGTTGAGGACAGAGTGGATGAGGGTTAACGTGCTAGTGACAGGTACTGCAGGGGCAGCCAGGATGTGACATCTAGGAGTCAGGGGATTCAGAAACATCCACAGCCTATTTTAAAACTCAAATACTGGGGCGCCTGGGTGGCTCAGTCGGTTAAGCGTCCGGCTTCAGCTCAGGTCACGATCTCGCGGTCCGTGGGTTCGAGCCCCGGGTCGGGCTCTGGGCTGATGGCTCAGAGCCTGGAGCCTGCTTCCGATTCTGTGTCTCCCTCTCTCTCTGCCCCTCCCCCGTTCATGCTCTGTCTCTCTCTGTCTCAAAAATGAATAAACATCAAAAAAAAAAATAAAGGAAAAAAAAAAACAAAAAAACCCTCAAATACTTGTGAAGTTCAACAGAGAGCAACTCTTCAAATTTCACTGCCTTGTGGCCTCATTAACTGATGTGTAAATTTTCCTAATTAAGGCAAGGGATATGGGTAATAAGAAAATAACGCGATGGGTTATTCAAAACCCAG